>NC_134217.1:43549788-44283538 GCF_965140235.1 Caretta caretta
TCAGTTGCCAGGAAACAGGGTGTCGGTCATCCTCTGTGTCCAGACTACTACACACACCTGCCCTCTAGGGCTCTGCAATGATCATACACCCTTACCCCACCCCCTAGATACTTAAGAACTGCTTAGGGGAAACTGAGGCACCCCCACAATATTCGGAGGAAACATTAAGAACAGTCCCACTTCGTCACATAGCCTCAGGCCGGTCTCCAGCCTGTGCTAGGCAGGGGTCAGACTCGATGATCACCATGGGCCCTTCCGGCTTGGAATCCATGAACATACCCGACAGTTTCCACACCGCCTGTTTGCGGCTGGAGCAGATGCTACATCCTAGCAGCCTCAGGTCCCAGGCTGGAGAGAATTCACCCAACTGCCCTGGACCTGAGGCCGGGGACCTGCCCTGCTTCAAACACCATGCCCCATAGCTTGGCTGTGGTTCTTAGGGCGAAGGGCAGGCACTGGCCCAGCCTGTTCGGTGGGGGACGCAGGCTTGAGGTGTGGCTGGTCAGAGCTCAGCAGGGGTAGATCCAACTCCTCAGCCTGCTGGCCCCATGCTCTCTGGCCTCCCCGTAACCATGGGGTTGCCCCACAGGCTACAGCATCCAAGCCAGGAGGGGAGTTAGTGATGCCCCTACTGATAGCACTGGAGTAGGCTCCCTATGGTGCCCTTCAGTGGGGTGTCTCCAAAGGAGACAATTGGGATCATTTAGTGCAGTGCATCAGGAGAGAGGGATCCACGTTCACCAGCGAGGCCATGCTAGTAAATTGCAGAACATAAGAACCAGGGGGACAGGCCATGAAATCAAAAGGCAACAAACCACTGATAGGAAAGTTAGCCTGTGGAACTCACTGCCACAAGAAATCTGGGCCCCAGGCTCAGGAGGATTTAAGACAGGATTAGAGGCGTTTGTGGGAGAGAACATCCAGCATTACCTTCAACCAGTCAGAATAAGCCAAGCCGTAAGCCTGCTCCTGGCCTGAGGAATAGGGAGCTGATGGGCTCAGATACCCCCTCCAGGTGCTCCACTGGGACCACACCAGGGCTTCCCCCACAGCAGCTAGCACCAGCCTGGCCCCAGCAAGGTGCGGTACCAGGCCAGGCTCCCCACAGAGCCCCCAGCAACGGCATGGGGAGGCAGTGTGAGGCACTGCAGCAGCCAGCACGGCGACACCCCTCTGCACCAGGGCCTGGAACAAGCCCCTGCCTCCCGCCAGGTCCCCGCTCTCGCAGGGGTCACATCACAGCCAGACGCGGGGGGAGGGAGGAGGTGGAGCCAGCAGCCTGCCCTGCTCAGAGATCACGGAGGGATGGACACAGGACACCAGCTAGCTGGACCTGGGGGTGCTGACCCTGGACTGATAGACACAGTCGTCCCCCATCAATGGTCTCTGACCTGGCCTGTTGATCTGTCACCCTCCAGCAACAGTGGGGCTGGTCCCTGAAACAGGCTGCGGGCAGCTCCTGCCTGTCTGTCCAGTGACGCCGTGCACGTCAGTGCGTGGGAGAGGGGGCAATGCCCCATGCCTGCACAGCTGGGTGGGTCGGGGCCAGTGCTGACAGCAGCAGGCAGCAGGCTGCCATTAGCTCATGGAGACATTTGCACAGGAGGGTGTGCCCAGGGGCAGATAACAAGCAATGGGGGGAAGGGAAGACCCAGCTCATACCAGCCTGGCACCCACTATTAAAACACCCATTGGCACCAGAGCAGAGCCCCCCGGGGCAGAAGAGCCAGGAGGCTGGCCAGTGCCACCCACCCTCCCAGCCACTGCCAGTGCCATCCTGCCCGCACTCTAGGCAGGCCTGGGTGCTACGGGAACTTGACAGATTCTAGACAGGCCCCGAGACATCACCCCTACAGGACACTCTGAACGTGCTCCAGGGCAGAGCCCCCTCCCCTCCTGCTGGGACAGCCAAACCCCCCGCCCCTCCCACCAGTGGGGGACAGGTCCGCAGGAGCATTCCCTACTCAGCACAGCCCTACAGCTGCGCCTAGGTGAGAGCTGCAGGAGGCAGGACCAGAGCTGGGATGAGCAGCCAGCAGGGATCCTCATCTGCCAGCAGAAACCTGAGCTCCTCCCTGGGCAGTATAGCCTACAGGGCTATCCTGCCTCTATCTCTTTTCTTATAGGTTTCTTATGGTTTTAATTATTTGTTTTATTATAATAGGCTTACAGGTTTATATTAAAGTAGTTTGGCTGTAATGCAAGGGACCTACAGGCCACATCCTGCATGTTGAGCTAAGGCAAAGTTAGCAAACATAAGTCTAGGACCTTTCACCTAGATAGAAAGAAACAAAATAACTGGGAGGGAAAAAACAACAAATGTAAAAATAATCAAATGTAATTAATATGTACAAACATACCAGCCTGTGGAGTAAGTGTGCCCCAACCTTTTGCTGGGTAAGAAAACTAGGTTTAAAGAGAAAAGAAGGGCTCAACCACCCATGCCTCATAAAGGGGGTAGCCCACCATGCCAAGGAAGTGTCTAGGCCTCTAAGCGTCTAAGTGTTTTTTGTACTTGCTTTCTAAATTTTCTAAGCTCCAAGCTTCTTTGTTTTACTAATCTATTTGTCTGTAAATTCTTAATGTTAAGTTTTAAGTCAGTTAGTCCAACTCTTAGCTCTAGCTTCTTCTAAGCTCTGCACCACCCACTCAAGAATTAAGAAACCTAAACCTAAACTCTCTTGGCATGCCAGTCTCTTACCACCCAGTTATCAAGAAAAGGTGTAAGTATATGAATCAAAAGCCGGATAGTATATAATACCATATGTATCTTTAAAAGTACTGCATCTGTCATTCTAATTTAACCATTTAATTACCAATTATTATTCCATTTATCTCAAAAAAAGTCAAGACTGTATTGGTCTCAGTATAAGCATCTTGTCATACCCCCAAGGGTCCTTTGCAAACTCTGTACAGCCCGATTCTGAAACAAAAACCCCATTATCTTCTAGTCAGATGAACTGGCAAGCCTATAACCCATATTAGCCAAATTAATCATATAGCCTCCTAAAAATCAGGCAACCGCAGGGCAGCAGGCCCCGCCTGCAGCTGGCAGCAGCTGAGCAGAGCCCAGCCCAGCCCCCAGGCAGCCCCTCAGCCAAGCCACCCTGCTCCAGGCCACAGGCTAGAACTGCTGCTGTGGTACCTGCATAGCCCCATGAGCGGCCAGAGCCAGCCTGGGGGGACTGTAGGGAATCCAGAACCAATGCTCCAGCCCCCAGGGCAGCTGGGGGTGAGAGCCACAAGCCCCCCCCCCCCCCCCCCACACACACACACACAAAAAAAGGGATGCGAGACTGAACGAGCAGCAAGTTTATTGACAGTCCAGTGAGAAGCCAGGCCCAGGCAGGGCTCTTAGCCCTGCCCCAGTCTCCTTCAGTTGCAGCCCCCTGCCAGCCAGTCCTGGGGAGCAGCACAGACATCTATGGCCAGGGAGGCAAAGTCAAAACCAGAGCCCGGGGCAGATGCCAAGCCAGCACTCAGGCAGGGCCCTGCAGGCCAGCGAGGGCTGGGCTGAGGCAGCAGCATGGAGCAGGGCTGCCAGTGATGCTGCTTGGGGCACTGCCTGACCCAGCTGGCTCCATGAACAGCATGGCCAGGGCTCCATCAGGCTCAAGGCCTTGTGCACCCACATGGGGGGTGGGGAGGAGGCGAGTCCCTTCGCAGGCAAATGGCAAAGAGCTTCCCCCTTGGAGAAGGGGAGCAGGGACTTGGCACCACCCCAGCGCCAGCAGCATGCCAGGCCTCGTGCGTCACAGCTTCGTAGGGCAGGGACCCCGACCTGCAGCTGCTCAGGACTGGCAAGGGTCAGCCCAGCCCCACACTGCCAGCACTGCTCAGCAGAGACATCTGGGAGCAGCTCCCTGCCCAGGCCTTGCTTAGGTCCCTCCACGCAGGGCAGCTGGGAGCCTTCTCCACATGCCCAGGGCAGCACTGGTACAAAGACCACGAGCTCCCCATGACCCCATTAGCCCGCTCACTGGACAGGGGCTGGGGTCTCTCTACGTCATTCGACCCCTCCCATGTTCTGCACAGGGGATGACTCAGTCCAGAGACTCCTGACTGGCTCACACCTGGGAGGTACCAACCATTGTTCCCAGGGCACTGCAGCTTCTCTAGGCTGGGGCATCCAGGGGCGGTGCAGAGAGCCCTATCCACAGCCCCACACGCCCGTCAGCACCGATGATCCGCTCCAACAGCTTCTGTGACGCTCTGAAACCCCTGCTCCCTAAGCCAAGAACAAACAGCTGTGAGCACTCCCCCGAGGCTCAGTCCGGCGCTCCCGCCCCCCAGCCCAGGAACAGGTCCTCCCAAACGAGCTATGCTCTGGCCCCTGTCCTGGGCTAACCCCAGCACAGAGCATAGCTCCGCTTGCAACACAAGCCTGCTGGACCCACGGGTCACAGCTGCCCAGCATCCCAAGGCATGGGGCCTGCAGGACGCAGCCAGCGAGAGCCCTCGGCAGGCCTGGTGCCTGTCGGCCATGAGGCCTTTCAGACCCAGCACCTCCCACACCACTGGGGAGGCAGGCACAGAGCCGTGGCTATGACGGAAGCCCACCCCCCCGTACACAGACCACCGCTGGGGAGCAGCCCAGCCCTCACTCACCTCAGCAGCACCTCCAGTTCCCGTTTCACCATGCTCACCACAGGGGGCCCCTGGTAGGTGAGCGCCGTGTACATCTGCACCAGAGAGGCCCCAGCCCGGATCTTTTCCAGCGCGTCCTGCCCGCTGCTCACCCCGCCCACGCCAATGATGGGCACCTTCCCTAGGAGCAAGGGTGGGCATTAGAGGCGGATGGAGCACCTGGCCTGGGGCTGGCGGAGCGGGTGGGGCGGTGGCACTGAGTTACCTTGGGTGAGGGCATACATCTCGTGGACGGTCTGCGTGGAGAGCGCTCGCAGGGGCCGCCCGCTGAGGCCGCCGGGCTCCGCGCGCAGGGTGCCCCGCAGGCTGCTGGGACGGCTGGTGGTGGTGTTGGTGACGACCAGCCCATCCACACCTAGCTGAGACACCGAGGGGACATGATGGCAGCAGAGCTCCAGGCCCCTGCCGCATCTTGTGCCAGCTCGGCCAGCCGCCCTCACAGGGGCGCCAGAGCTAATGGGGAGCAAGCAGCAGAAGCCTGCTGGCGACCGGCTGCCCGAGCAGCCTAGCACAGCAGCCACCACCGGCATCAGAGCCAGCAGCTCCTGGCGGGGACTGGGGAGGACCTGCCCCTGGGTGCAGCCGGTCAGCAGTGAGACACGGCCCCATCCATCGCCCGCCCTCTGGCCAAAGCCATTTGACTGCAGCCTGCTCCGTGCCCCAAGCTGGAGCTCCTGGCTGGGACACCCTCCCCTTGTTCAGCCTGCACTTCTCTTGTCCCAGCCCCTTTCCCCTAGTGACTCCCCCACGCTCCAGGCCCCTGCAGACAGGTATGTCCCCCACCAGGGCTACCACTTCACCCCTTCCCTGCACTCTCCCCTAAGCCCCCCACTCTGCCCCCTCCCTCGGGCGCAGCAAGGCCTGTGCTGGGCAGCAGGTGCCGCCCCAGAGCTACCTGCCCACTACCTACCTCGGTCACCGTGCTGGCTATGTCCTGCTTGTCCTGGGCAGTCAGGTCAGGGGCAATCTTCACCAGCACGGCCGGCTTGCGCTCACACCTCAGGGCATCCCTCTCCTCCAGCACCTGCAGGGACGACACCAGTGCCAGGAGCTGCTGCAGTAAGTGACATGCCAAGGGAGACACCCACGCTGTCCAGAGCCCCCGCCCCCCCCGCACTGGTGTTACAAAGGCTCAACAAGCTGGGTGGGGTGGCAAGGTCAGCGCCCAGGGAGGAAATGGAGGGGGTACATCAGAGCAGCACAGAGACGTCTCTGGGGAGCAGGGGAAGAATCCCAAAGGCACAGCCAGAATTGGGGAGAGTAGAGACACAGACAATGCTGCTGCCTAAAGGGAGGAGGGAAGAGCTTGGGATGAATCCCCTCCTCAGGGCCACAGCACAGCCCCCATGCCTTCCAAAGTGAGACGCCCAGCCCCCCACCGAGTCCCAGCTCCCTGCCCATCTGCTGCTCTGCAGAGCCCCCCCCGAAAACGGCTACCTCCAGCTCAGACAAGCGCTGCGCGAAAGGGCTGGCAGCCGGAGCAGCGAGGGGAGCACCCGGCACCGCCATGCTGCACCAAGGAACACCAGGGCAGGTGCCGCAGGCTGGCCTGGGACAGTCACCCACCTTGGCCAGCAGCCGGCGCAGCTCAGCTTTGCCCTGCAAGTCCCGCAGCCCCGGCGTGTTTGGACTGGACACATTCACCACCAGGTAGTCGGCCAGCGGGCCCAGCGTCCGGACCCCATCCACATAATCTGCCACCGCATCTGCTGAGCCCTTGTTCTTACCCAGGTTTATGCCGAGGGGAATCCCAGCTGGAACACACGTGTGCCACTCAGAGAGGCAGGAGCGCCTGCCTCACCACCTGTCCGCGTCCCCAGCCAGGCCACCCCAGAGACGGCAGCACAGCTGCAAGCACATGCCCTGCTAGCTGCTGCTGGACCAACCCCAGAACGTGCAGGGCCCAGGCCGGGCACCAGGGACGCAGCTGTGCCGGGCCAGGTTTGGAGGAGAGTCCGAACGCAGGCAGCTGCTCTGCACCATGCCAACACCATGGCTAGCTGAGGGTGGCCATGCCGGTGCCAGGCCAATGGCGGAGAATTCCCTGCACTCACCAGGCCCCTCAGCACTGCCCCATCCCTGATGCACAGGGGTCCCAGTGACACCAGTGCCCGCCCCCTGCTGGGGAGCACAGGAATTGCTGTAGCAGGTCACACCCCCACACATCAGGCTAGCCAGGGTCCCCATCCCCCCCCCCAAAAGCAGGCAGTAATGACCAGAGCTGAAGGCGTGAGACTCTGCGGATGGGCAGTTACGGAATGGCCTGCTATGAAATAGCAAAGCTCTCCTGAGCCATCGCCCTTATGGCCTTCCTTGTTATCCCAACATCAAATCCCCTTCTGAATCCCATCACGCCCTTGGGCTCAGCGATATCTTGTGACAGTGAGTTCCACAGGCTAACAACTGACTGCTATAGCACTCTCCCTTGTAACCTTGTTAAGGATTTTCATGATAGCAAGGAGTTTTACCTTCCGTGAGCTGGAGCTGCACTCCCTGCCGGGCCCGAAGCCTACACTCCACAGCGGCATGTCCATGGCTGTTAAAGCCGTATCTGCGCGGGAACAAGGAGAGGGGTCAGCAAGCAGCACGGAGCTGGGCTGGAATCACTCCCACCAAGGAACAATATGCCAGGAAAGGGAGGCCCTCGGTCTCCTTGTGGGACACAGGGGGCTGCTGGCTGCCAGGCCTGGGGCCACAAGACACTTACCTAGAGGGGAAAGCTGCGGCTCCGAGCCCTCCAGGGCTCTGCCCAGCAAGAGATATAGGATGGCAACAGATACCTCTGCTTACTGCCCAGCCACAACACCCTACCCCCACAGGTCACCTGCCCCTCCCACCTCACCCACAGCCAAGGCCCACTGGCTTGCCCCACCCTCAGTCTCCTCCCAGCCTCGTCTCTGGCCTTACTCTCTTTTGCTGCAGGACAATGGAGGTGGGGTAGGGAAAAAATGCCCACCCCCACTGCTCCGGGCAACACCTAGAGGCAAACATGGGATTCCCCTCCCTCCCCCCGTGACAGCAGCCTCTAACCCCAGCCTACCTGTTAATGACAGCCTGGTCCTCTGGCAGCCGGAAGACCCGGGGTTTGGGGTTCCCTTCCTGAGGCTGTGGGGTGACACTCCCCACTTCCACGAAGCCAAATCCAAGCTTGGAGAGCCCATCCACGGCTTCCCCGTGCTTGTCAAAGCCGGCGGCCAGGCCCACTGGGTTCCGGAACCTCCGTCCCAGCACACGCACCTCCTGGGAGAGCAAGTGAGGCCCCATGACCCCCCTCACTCTGCACAGCGACTGGCCCGGGGCCAGGGCCCAGCTGCGGGCCAGTCATGAGAGCAGCCCAGATAGGTTATTGGGCGGGGGGCGGAGGTTGACCATCCACAGCCCGAACGAGAAGGTGGGTCCCTCGCTCACTTGGTCTAGCCCAACCTCCAGCAGGCTGCCCCACACTCAGCAGGGGCAGAGCCCCACAACAGCCAGCCCCCTCCCCCACGGTGACGGGCTCCAGTCCCAAGCCCCCGGGGGTGCAGCTGGCAGAGCAGGGATAGCTCAGCTCCCGGGGACATCACCTTCCCCCAGAGCCACTGGGGCATCCCACCAGCTCTGACGTGGGGTAGGTTCTGGGGCCAGGCGCACGCCCCACATATCCCACCCGGGGGTGATGGGGCAGCCCCCGGGGGGCTCAGACGGGCAGATAGCGTCCCGCGGAGCCCGTGGGAGGGACGCACCAGCATGGCCGAGTCACGCTGGGCCATGCGGGGCAGGACCCCCAGGCTGAGCAGGCGGATGGCGAGCAGGTGGGCGGTCTCGGGCCCCAGCAGCCGCTGCAGCCCCGGCATCAGGCACTCAGCGTAGAACCGCTCCTCGCCCGCAGCCACCAGGTACGAGGCGCAGAGAAGGCCGCCCCCGCCCAGCACGGCCATGGCCTCCCGGAGTCGCTGCTGCAAGGCAAGAGCTGTCAGTTCCCTCCCCCCGAGTGCTCCCCCCGGCCCCGCCCCACTCCCCTCCCAGAGTGCACCCCCCTGCTCCCCCTCCCCTCCTCTGCTCCCACCCCCGAGTGCTCCCCTGCTCCCCCCGGCCCCGCCCCGCCCCACCCCACTCCCAGAGTGCTCCCCCCTGCTCCCCCCGAAAGTGCTCCCCCTCCCCTCCCCTGCTCTGCTCCCACCCCCGAGTGCTCCCCTGCTCCCCCCGGCCCCGCCCCGCCCCACCCCACTCCCAGAGTGCTCCCCCCAGCCCCACCCCACTCCCCTCCCAGAGTGCACCCCCCTGCTCCCCCTCCCCTCCTCTGCTCCCACTCCCGAGTGCTCCCCTGCTCCCCCCGAGTGCTCCCCCCAGCCCCGCCCCACTCCCCTCCCAGAGTGCACCCCCCTGCTCCCCCTCCCCTCCTCTGCTCCCACTCCCGAGTGCTCCCCTGCTCCCCCGGCCCCGCCCCACCCCACTCCCAGAGTGCACCCCCCTGCTCCCCCTCCCCTCCTCTGCTCCCACCCCCGAGTGCTCCCCTGCTCCCCCCGAGTGCTCCCCCCAGCCCCGCCCCACTCCCCTCCCAGAGTGCACCCCCCTGCTCCCCCTCCCCTCCTCTGCTCCCACCCCCGAGTGCTCCCCTGCTCCCCCTGGCCCCGCCCCGCCCCACCCCACTCCCAGAGTGCTCCCCCCTGCTCCCCCTCCCCTCCTCTGCTCCCACCCCGAGTGCTCCCCCCTGCTCCCCCGCAAAGTGCTCCCCCTCCCCTCCTCTGCTCCCACCCCCGAGTGCTCCCCTGCTCCCCCCGAGTGCTCCCCCCCGGCCCCGCCCCACCCCACTCCCAGAGTGCACCCCCCTGCTCCCCCTCCCCTCCTCTGCTCCCACCCCGGAGTGCTCCCCTGCTCCCCCCAGCCCAGCCCCACCCCAGAGTGCTCCCCCCTGCTCCCCCGCTCCCCCCGGCCCCGCCCCACCCCACTCCCAGAGTGCACCCCCCTGCTCCCCCTCCCCTCCTCTGCTCCCACCCCCGAGTGCTCCCCTGCTCCCCCCGAGTGCTCCCCCCAGCCCCGCCCCACTCCCCTCCCAGAGTGCACCCCCCTGCTCCCCCTCCCCTCCTCTGCTCCCACCCCCGAGTGCTCCCCTGCTCCCCCCGGCCCCGCCCCGCCCCACCCCACTCCCAGAGTGCTCCCCCCTGCTCCCCCTCCCCTCCCCTCCCCTCCTCTGCTCCCACCCCCGAGTGCTCCCCTGCTCCCCCCGGCCCCGCCCCGCCCCACTCCCAGAGTGCTCCCCCCACCCCCGGCCCCCCCCTCACCCGCAGCGGCGCCCCCATCCCGCGGGCCGGCCACCCACAGGCCACGCGACCTCCAGCACGTCCAGAACCGGAGCCCTCTGATAGGCTGAGGGCCCAGCCAATCGCGGCCGAGCCCGAGGGCGGGGCCCCGCCTCCACACAGCCTGTGAGCACGCGCGATAGAACCCAGGCGTCCGGGCCCCGCCCCCTTCCCCACCAGACCCGCCCCCTCCCAGAGCTGGGGCTAGAACCCAGGAGTCCTGCTCCCGCACCCCCGCTCCCACCCCCACCCCTCTCCGGAGCCGGGACAGAACCCAGGCGTCCGGGCCCCGCCCCCTTCCCCACCAGACCCGCCCCCTCCCAGAGCTGGGGCTAGAACCCAGGAGTCCTGCTCCCGCACCCCCGCTCCCACCCCCACCCCTCTCCGGAGCCGGGACAGAACCCAGGCGTCCGGGCCCCGCCCCCTTCCCCACCAGACCCGCCCCCTCCCAGAGCTGGGGCTAGAACCCAGGAGTCCTGCTCCCGCACCCCCGCTCCCACCCCCACCCCTCTCCGGAGCCGGGACAGAACCCAGGCGTCCGGGCCTTCATCCCAGGGTTAGGCTGGCGCCGTTCTGGAAGGGAGCTGCGCCCCCTGGCCCTGGCCTGTGTCTTGGGGACGTGGGGCAGGGCCTGTCCTGGCTCTGTGGGCGCAGCACGTGGCCCAGTGGGGTCCTGCTCCGTGCCTGGGGCCCTCGCTGGGCGGGAATACAGAGACTGCGGATGGGCAGCCCCATGCCAGGCGTGCAGCCCACTCCGGCCCGCCCTGAATGCTCTCGCGGGTTCCTTTCCTCACGGACGACCCCTGGATGAGGGAAGCTACTGGCTGCCCCGGCCCCCTGCCCTAGACGGGAGGCCACCTCCCAGAAGGGAGCGCCGGGCTGCGGCCACGCCTGGGTGTGGACGTTCACAGGGTGCAATGGGGCACAGCAAACCCCTGCAGGCTCAGGGCCCTGCTGTTCTACAGCCATGCCAGTCGCGGCTGCTTATTCACAGGTGCACACGAGGCCGGAGGAGACGACGTCTCAGGATTTTACACCCCGGTGCCCTCCCCTCTCTGCCCATGTGAATCTGCCCCCAGGAGAAACTGTACATCTCTAGCCTGCTTAGTGCTGTCTGGTGATGCAAATGCCAAGCCATGAGCAAACTTGCCAAGCATCTGAACCCCCCCATTGTCTAGGGATGGGGTGTGGATGAGGGTGAGATTCAGGCCAGAGGAGACAGGGGTGCTGGAGTGCCATGTTCCCCGGGGGCCCCTTTCTATCTCAGCACCGCTACCTGCCAGCCATCTCTCTAGGCACTGTCGCTGAGTCTTCCCTGGCTACCTCGCAAAAGCTATTGTGGGCATGGCAGGGAGGCTGGTGTGGGGCACACACCCCTCAGCATCGACACTGCCAGAGTTTGGTGCCAAACTGGTGGGGGTAGGTGGGGGAGGGGAAGCTGAAGAGATGGTCACCCCAGGTTACAGCCAAAGAGCACTAAGCAACTGAAAGAAGTGTCCAGAAGAAGGAAAACCTGTTTCTATGGCCTTTGTGGAGCTCACAAAGGGCTTTGACCTGCTGAACAGAAAGAGCCTTTTTCAACTGCTCAAGAGAACTGGGCCCTCCCGTCCTCATCAGTCTGGTTCAAGCCTTCCACGCAGGCTGCAGTCCAGTATGATAGTGGTCAGTCTGGCAGCTTTGAAATCCATAGTGGTGTCAAACAGGGCAGTGGTTTGGCACCAACACTTTTCAGTTTATTCTCTCTGCTGCTTTGTCAGACTCTCTCTCTGCTAGTATAAAGGGTGTCCATCTTCATACAAGCTCAGCTGGAAAACCCTTCTTCATTGCACATCTGAGAGCAGAAGGCGAAGTTAAACGCCTGCAGACAGGAGAACGTCTATTCGCCAGTGACTCAGCGCTCATCGTGTGTCGTGAAGAGGCGCTCCAGCAGCTTTATGCTAGCTTGGCCTAGCCAGCGGTCTGAAGAAGACAATGATTATGGCACAAGGCGCATTGGCTGCACCAGAGGTTTCAGCAGCTAACATCAAGCTCAAAGTTGTACACAAGTTCTGCTATCTAGGGTTAACTGCACTGGATAACTCATCTCTAGCTGACGAGCTTCAGCCTTGCCTCAGAAAGGTGTCCACTACATTCGGTCAACTGACCAAGCTCGTTTGGGACAACAGGAAACTAACATTTCATTTTCCCTCTCAAGCCCGACAGACACCTCCACAAGTTCCTTTGGGTGCAATATGACTCCTACCCAGGACCAGTTATTATCCCACATAATGTAAATAGTCCTTGAAAGCCCCAAACACAGGCCATTTATCCCACGCCCAGTGCACACAGTCCATAAATGTTCCGAAGTCCAACACCGCAGCTCATCCCCCAGGTCCAGTGGCCCCTGCCATGCCTGGGCACGCCTTCGGTCCCTGCCTGTCATACCACAACCACCACCCCAGCCCTCCCACCTAGAGTCCTTCCCAGGCTTCTTCCTGGCTTCCACACCTCTGCCTGGGGAGGGGCAGCGGGCTAGGGAACTCCGTTCAGAAACCTCCTCCCTAGTCACAGCTGCCTTCCTGTCATTGGTTAGTCCCAGATGCTCTCCCACGCTTCTGGGACTGGACTCACTTCACTTAGGGGGGCCTGCTGCGCTGTGAACCTGTGGGGCCAAAGCAAGGCTGCTCAGGGCTAGCCCCACGGCCCAAGGGGGTTGTACTGTGATCTGAGAAACTCGGGGGGGACACACCAGATTGGAACAGTATGTCTGGGTGTGAGGGAAGCAGCAATAGACAGAAACAGACACGGAAGGAGCAGCAAGCCAAGGACACAGCAGAACAACCACTAGGAGCATGGCCCTGGGAAAAGCTGAAAGAGGGAGCTTTGGGGCTGAGCACCGGCTGAAAGAGGTTTGGAATTGCAAGCTAAGAAAATCACCCCTGTTGAGTTCCTCGTCCCAGGAAATGGGATTTTGTATCTTCCTTGTAAATAAACGGCTGCCTCCATCAGCCATTTCTTCTCCTGGCAGAAACAAGCCCAGGCCCCAGTGCTACCCTGGGTCAAATGGGGAGCCACATTATGGTGTGGGAGGCAAGAGGGGGCTGGGCCGGTCTTTGTGGAGAGGACGTTTCAAGCTGTGGAAGGAGTCACGCACACTCAGATGAATGCTGGCTCTTGCAGGGTGACTGGGGCCGAGTTCTGGCCCCCGTCCCAAGAGGCTGATGGCAACTCTAGCCAGACTCCTGGGGGAGGGGCAGGCTGGACCCTGAGTCTCCGTTGATAGCGATATTGCCATGCATGGCCCCAGCATCGGTTGTCGTGCTGGACGGCTTGGGGACGGCTGCGCTGTTCTCTCCCTGGTCCTCAGAGTGTGAGGGGTTAACCTCTCCTGCTCCCTCTTGCAGGGGCTGCGAGGCTTTTCCTAGTGGGCTACAGAGCCTTCTCCATATGGATCCAGGAACCCAGCTCCCCATGGTGCTGGGGCACAGGATCCTTCAGGGAAAGGCCATGCCCAGCTGCAGGCTCCTGCCTCCCCCCCCACTTCCTCCCCAGCCCTGTGCATGGGAAGCCTTAGCTGACCTCATCCAGGGTGTTGCCTGGAACACGGCCAAACTCTCTACACCCAGGTGTAATGATGAGGCCTTTGGCGGGACACTACTGAGAGTATCAATTCAGGACAAATTGCTTAGAGCAGGGCAGTCACAGCCCAAGGCTGGGGTCCTTTGCACACCAAAGCAGCCAAACAGAGAGGACTTCGGTTCTACCCCACTGGCTAATCAGCAGTCATACAAGCAATTCCCTTAGACACTCCAGTTCTCTTGTATCACCACCAGCACCACTCGTTATGGGGATGAATGGGTAAGAAAACCAATACCCCAGTAAAAGAAAAAAGGTTCTCTCAATCCAAAAGGACCAAGTCCCAGACCCAGGCCAATATACAAGTCAGATCTTACCCACAAATCACGCTGTTGCCAATCCTTTAGAATCTAAAATCTAAAGGATTATTCATAAAAAGAAAAATATAGATGAGAGCTAAAATCAGTTAAATGGGATTAATTTCATACAGTAATAGCAAATTTCTTGGTTTAGGCTTATAGCAGTGATGGAATAAACCGCAGGTTCAAATCAAATCTCTGGAGTTCATCCACAGCTGGGATGGGTCATTCAGTCCTTTGTTCAGAGCTTCAGTTTGTAGCAACATTCCTCCAGAGTTAAGAAGCAGGATTTAAGACAAGATGGAGGAGATGCAGCTGCCTTTTATAGTCTCTTGCCATGCGGCCTGTGCTTCCTTTGTTCCAAAAACAAGCTACACAGCACGTGGCATGGAAAAAACCTTAGAGTTCTGTCCAGAGGCCAGTCCCTGCATCCCTTGCTGAGTTACAAGGTGTATCTGCCTTCTCTCAATGGGTCAGTTGTGTCGCTGAAGGTCCTTAATGGGCCATCAAGCAGGCTAGGCAGAGCTGACACCAAATTGTCTGGGGTGTCACCAAATTGTCTGGGGTGATGTGTCGCCTCCGTACTGGTGCACATAACAAAATCCATTCCGCAAATGTGTGGGGTAAATTAGAAGGAACACTGCCCACCAGGACCCCAACCTCCCTGCATCCAAGCCCCTCCCAAGGACGCCGGCAGGAAGCCAGCTGAGATGGCTGGTTGCAGGGGGTCTGTGGGGCTCACTCTGCACCATGCGAGGCATGAGTTCAAACTGGTGTAGCAGAAAGGCCTGGGCACTGATTTCAGTGCGAGAGCAGCACAGCACGGTTCAGCTGGGGCCACCCATGAACAAGTGTAACTGCCCTGCCGCAAGCCACTCGTACACCAGTAAAAAGAAAAGGAGTACTTGTGGCACCTTAGAGACTAACCAATTTATTTGAGCATGAGCTTTCGTGAGCCACAGCTCACTTCATCAGATGTGTACCGTGGAAACTGCAGCAGACTTTATATACACACAGAGAATATGAAACAATACCTCCTCCCACCCCACTGTGGCTCTGAAGCCTTTTCCTGGTGCCGTTGATTTGAACTCACGCCCGGCATGGTCCTGGGGCCAGTGGCCCATGCAGCCAAGTCCTGAGCCTCTAGAAAAGCCAGCCTAGCGGCAGTGCCCACCTGCGCCGAGCCTGGCTGTGCTGGGGAGCCTTGGGGCACACACTGGCCTTCGGGGGGGCACTCCCTGCCTGCAGGCTCTCCCACGACAAGCGGCCCTGCATACTGCCAGGCTGTGACTCCCTTTTGGGGCGTGGGTCTGAAGCAAGCTGGCACGTTTATGGCACAGGCAGCTCCATCCCAGCAAAGCCCAGGAACACAGGGCTCCCCGTGTACTAAGTGGGCACAGCTGCCAGTGCGGTGACAGGCCAGGCGCTCCCTGGGCAGAGGTCTGTATTTACACCGAGGATACTGCATAATTGGCTGAGATGAACCTGCCCATCACACCCGCAGCGTGAAGCTGGGCTCAGTGGGAGGCCCAGGATCCAAGAGGAGAATCCTGGGTTAGCTAAAATGATTCAACTGTCTGGCAGTAACTGTCCCCTTTGCACAGCCTGCTAACTGAGCTCTTGCTGCCCGGCCCCACCTGCAGCCCCGCCCCAGGCCCCTAGCCCAGCCCCAGGGACCCCAGCCCAGCCCTGCCTGCAGCCCCTCCCCAGTGCCCCCAGCCCAGCCCCAGGGACCCCCAGCCCAGCCTGTAGCCCCACCCCAGCGCCCCCAGCCCAGCCCTAGTTCCAAAAGTGCCCTCCAGTTCTCACACCCCCAGCCAGGCAGGCAGCAGGCCCACCGCCCCCAGCCCCAGCCAAGTGGGGGGGGCTCCCCAATTCTAATTGCAAAGACCCCATTTGGTTCCTAAATCAAGGCCCTGTCTTTCTAGACGAGATGCTTCCAGCTCAGCCCCAGGCAGGGGCTCAGTGCTGGCAGCCCAAGGGTTTGGGGGTGCAGCCGCTCTGGCCTTGTCACACAGGCGGTCAGCCAGGGTGGGCACCATGGTCCCTGTGTATGAATCTCACATCATGCCATAGAAACATTGGGCCCATCCGCCTCCAGGGGCTGCGGTTGTCCTCCTTCCCAGCACCCTGCGGGTTCCCTCTCCAAGGGCAGGCTGCCAGTCCAGCCCCAGCAGGTGTTCAGCTCCCTGTGCCTTGCATGGGAACATTGCATCCTCCGCTCTCCTTTGTGTCCCACAGCCAGGCTGAGGCCCAGCAATTGCCTCACCCTTCTCTGCAAACAGCCCCCGGTCTCAATGGCCCTGCCTGGCAGGCAGGTGGGACGCGCTCGCCTCTCTCTGTTTGCTTGGCAGCCCTGGGGTGGGAACCTGAGTTGGGTGGGTTTGTCTCAGCTTGGACGTGGGACAAAAGTGCCGGGTTTGTATAAGGGCTGGGCGGGCAGCCGGAGCCACCGGCACCATTCGACTCCCATCAGGGATGTGGCTTTGGTTCTGTTTGGCAAGCGTTACCCAAGCTGGGCCTGCCTCGAGATGGCCCTAGCACCAACAACGCGTGGGAGACGTCAGCTACAAGTTCGTCCGGCTCTGGAACAGCTTCTGGGGAGCCCAGGCCTGGTGCCAGGCCAATGGCGGGTGCCTGGCATGCACCTGGAACCCAGAGATGCAGGCCCTCCTGAGCCACCGCCTGGTGGAAGGGGAGAAGTGGTGGATCAGCCTGCGAAAGCACCCATGTGAAAAGAACCCAGGTGAGGGCGAGGGGTCCTGGGACCTGCTGCCCCTCTCTCTGCTGGGAGGAGGGCTTTTGGGGGGCTCATCCTCGGCCTCCCTTGCCCTCTCCCTTGCCATTCCAGACGGCTGGCCAGCCCCAGCGGTGCTCGGGGCGGCTCCCAATCGCTCTGCGCTCCGCCTGTCCGAGCGCATGCAGCAGGGCTCACGGCAGCCCCTGGCTTTCATGGGGACGTTCGCTCAGGCCGCAGCAGGTCGGCAGACTCGGGCTCACACGCCAGCGCCATACACAGCTGTGCAGATGTTGGTCTTGGGCTGGAGCCTGGGTTTCAGAGCTCGAGCTCCTGTCTGAGACAAAGCGCTGCCCACTTGGCTAGCTGCTGCGGTAGCACGAGCCCGAGCCTGCTGACTTGGGCTCTAACTCGGGCCATGGGCTACTGCTGGCTGGGTAGACATCCCCTCAGAGCTGAGCCAGCGAGTCCTGGGAGCACCCTGCCTGGCGTGACAGGGAGCAGCTTGAGGCCATGCTGCTAGGTGCCACACCCCCTCAATTTTCTCCATGGGCGCTCCAGCCCCAGAGCGCCCACCCACGGAGTCCGCACCTCTGACCCGGCAGCAGGTAAGAGCGGTCGGCTCCAGCACAGCCGGCGCGTGCTGCAGTCTCCTTACGAGGCAGGGGCCGTATTCACAGAGCCGAAGGCGCTGGCGTAGGGGCACCAGCTCAATAATACCGCGTAGGGCCCCATAAATCCTAAGGGCAGCCCAGCTCGGGCAGGCTCCGAGCTGCCATCCTCTGCCTGCCCGGCCGTGCAGCTTGTTCTCCTGGCCTCACTGATGGTCATGGTGCTACATGGAGCGGAGCCCCCACGAGCTGGACTTCAACGAGGCCATTCGCAAGAGCGTCACACGCAACTTCTACCACATCCGTGGCCTGGGGGACCTCTATCGCTGGGCCCGCGGCACGCTCCTGCCCAGCCTCGACAGGCCACACCCAGGTGAGAGCACCCACCCTCTGCCCGCGCCACAGGGACCCACCAGGGCCCTTCCCTGCCCCCGGGGCAGACACAGACATGGGCAGAGCGGGGAGCAGGGAGTGCCTCGCCCACCTGGACAGTCGAACTTGGTGTGGAAGAGTGAGGGCATGGCTGAGGGGAGGGGCTGCTCCCCATCATTGCCCCCCAGGGTGGTGCGTCCTCTGCGGGCCTGCCCTGGCCTCGGCAGCAAGGCCCATAGGGCTGGACTCCCAGAGAGCAGCACAGCTGGGCACCCTTTGCCCCCAGGCTCTTCAGGGCTCTACAGGTTCCACTGGGGTCTCCACTTCGATGCTGTTCTAGAGCAGTGGCTTTCAGCTGGGGCTCCATGGACCGTCTGTGATTTCCAAAGGGGGCTGCGCCCCCAGGCATACATTTTCAGGGGTCTGCAACAACAGAACATTAAACAACACAGGGCTGGAGAGAGGGTTCCCACCCGGCTGGGATTTGACTGGCCTGGCTGGTTTTTTATATATTTGCCAGTTGCCAGAAAACTCATTTAATCTGCCAGGGTTTTAGCTGGGTCTAAAGCTTTGCTTTATCATCACAGTACACTGAGGTAGCAAATGGTAAAAGTTTCTGTGTCCAGCTAGAGATGCTGCAGTGTTCCCACTTCCCAGTTTAAGTCCTAACAGACCAGAGCTGTTGAAAATACAGCAGCTGTCTGCCCACCACCATGCCAGCGCTGGGCGTGGGAGAGGGCTTGAGGCGCGCGTGCGAGGAGCCGCGCAAGGTTCTTGATCTTAGCGACATGTGTGACCTCGTTGGATACTGTAAGTGGCTGCTGCCGTGGGGTGCGGAGTTGCCTTGTGGCAGGGGGGCCAATTAGTTTGCCGTTCAAAGGTGGTAACCCTAGCGCCAGGCTGATGCAACTTCCCCCCCACACACACACACCGTTTTTCTGAAATGATGCATCTGCAGCACAGGCTCGAAGGGGTTGGGGGGGCTGCCTGAGTGACTCAGACGACGGGGCCCGAGGCAGGCAGCGGGGCGCAGTGTCCCAGCACCCCCCGCCCGCGGCGGGCACTCCATGCCCCAGCCCCCCCCTGCCCGCGGCGGGCACTCCATGCCCCTGTGCCTTCTATTCAAAGACCCTTTCCGTGACACTTACCCCTTGTGCCGCAGGGTTCATCTCAGACGGAAACGCCCTCCTCCTCGGCAGCGTGCGACCGCAGCAGCTCCGGCCCCAGCCACAGCACCAGCTCTGCTCCTGCCGCCAGCAGGACGCAGGGGCCATGGGCCTGGCTGGGGTCCCCCTGGCCAGAACAGGGCCACAAGACAGCATCTGGGTGAACCACAGTGCAGAGAGCCTAGGGGAAAACCCCGTGTGGGGGCAGCTGTCCCTCTACCCGGGAGGAGGCTACCTGGCACACCTGGGAACCAATTCCAGCAGTGCACACAGGTGGGGGCAGAGCCTGCATGGGTCACACTCCCCCAAGCTGCCTGTCCTTTGCACCCCCCATGCCCTCTGTGCCGCCCATGAGAACTGAAGCAGCTGGCTCAGCTCCACTTCGCCATCACTGCAGCCTCCTGCTGTGGGGACAGACACAGTCTCTATCCCTCAACTGACTGAACTCCACGTGTCTGTCACGCCCTGTTCTTCCAGGCTGGCGGGTGCTGGGCCTGCCCCGCAATCCCCCTGTGCAGCCCTGCACTGCGCCAAGCAGCCAGCCCGGCCTCAGCACCAGGGACTGACGGGACACGTTAGCGGCAGGGGGCTGTAAAGAATGGCAGTGTGGGGAGCAGTTCAGAGCTCTGGAACTCCTGGGGGTGGGGGGACAGGCCCGGGGCTCCGGCGGGGGGGGGGACGGGCCCCCGGCTGGCGAGCGGGCCCCCAATGCAGGGAGGGTCAGAGGTGAATCACTGGCCACTAGTACATGCCCCAGTGCTCCTGGCCTGATGCTCTTTCCAGGCCTGGTTCCAGGCTGGCTGCTTTCCTGGGCAGGGTCCTGCCGTCCGGGCTCCCAGCCTTACTCTGTAACAGCCCCCCACCCCTTACAGTGTCCTGCGGCACCTGGAGTGGAGCCGGTGGCTCGACGGATGCAGCTGCGCCATCTTTGTAGAGTTCACCGTCTACAACGCCAACGTGAACCTCTTCTGTGTGGTCACCCTGCTCCTGGAGACCCCCGGGACGGGTAGGTGGCGTGCCCAGCTCCTCCCCGCAGCCTAGCCTTGCGGCCGGGGAAGGCACAGCGGGAGGGCAGGGTAAATTCCCAGTGGCAGAGGGTCCAGCTGGCACAGCTAGTGGACACCAGTTAGGAGAAATAGGAGCCAGCCCCTGCCGGCACTGTCCTGCCCCACAGCTTCCCTGGTCCGGGAAGCAGGCCTTGACAAGGCAGGTGTTGCTACTTGCCTGCTTGGGGCTGGGCTGTTCCCAGGGATGCAGGGGAAGAAGGTGCTTTCTAGAGCCCAGCGCTCTCCTCTCCCACTGCCTTTGTCCCTCTCAGGTGCCTTCCTCCCCTCTGTGGAGCTGCAGAGCGTCGGGCTCTACAGCAGCAGCGGCTTGACCCAGCTGGCCTGCGCACAAGTCACCTACCTCCTGCTGCTGCTGCTCTTCGACATCTGGGTGCAGGCGAGCTGGGCGAGGCGTGAGGACAGTTAGGAGGGCCTGGCGTGCACCTGGCTGCTCTCAAGAGCATCTCCTGCCTTGCTCCAAGGAGGTGGCATGGCCCTGGCGGTGAGCACACAGCATTTAATTTCACTCTGAGGGACCCTCCGCTCCCTGCGGTCCTCCCAACACAAACACTGTCACTGGCCCGTCCCCTGCGTCCCGACAGGCCCACGTCCAGCCCCTGAGCTGTGCCTAGTGCTCCCACTCTGCAAGGCCATTAGCGCGCTCTGCTGGCTGCCCACTCCATATCTCGGGCTCTCCCCTAGCCTGGCCTCTCGCTCTGCTCTGAGTGGAGCCCCTCGCACTGTGCCCATCGCGCCAGCTGAGTAAGGGATTCACAGGGCACGCCCTGACCACGGAGGCCCCCTGTGTCCAGGGGCAACGGCTGAAGCAGCAGAAGTGGGGATACTTCAGCAGCCAGAGAAATGTGCTGGACATAAGTATAATTCCCATCAGCCTTGCAGCATTTGCGGTCTACATCGAGTGCCGTCTCCTGCAGAAGAGCGTGATGGAGAAATATCACCAGGACTGCAGCAGGTGAGCCAGCGGGCGCAGGGAGCAAGACCCAGAGAGAAGGGTGGGACCTGGAGCTACTGCAGGGCAGACATGCTGCCACGTCCAGGCTGGCAGTAGCGCAAAGCCAGACAAGTCTCTTCCATACCCAGAGCCTGCCCTTGAACTTACTGGTCCACGCAAGGAAGGCGCTTTCCTTCCACTGAGCAGGGCTTGGTTGAGCGGCAGGCCCCTGAGCAGCTGGCCTGGCACGATGCAGCCGCTTGGCCTTTGCCATGGGGCAGGGCGCTCCGTCACCAATAGGCTCTCAGGCCTCCAATGTCCCACTCCACTCACTAAGTCAGGCTGCGAGGGGGTCCTAGGACTCCGTGCCAGGGTTGTGCTCTGAGGAACGTGCTCTAACCTAACAGCTGAGGCCTCACCTCCTCTGGCAGGTCTCATCCCCCTCTCAGCCCTTTGGCCAGTCAGCCTCCTTGCAAAGAAGCCATGCTTTCATGTGAGTCACTATGGGGCAGCCAGACAAGCCCTGACTGGCTGAGAGACGCTGCTCTCTCTCCCTCTCGAAGACAATGCGTATAGCGGGGGTGCTGAGAACCATTGAACCAAACTGTAAACCCTGCATATAATGGAAGCCAGGGGGTGCTGCACCACCCCTAATTCCAGCACCTATGGACAGAGGTGGGTGACAGAGGCTATTGAAATCCTTTCTGAGTGAGTTTCAATTGGAATTTGCCCCATATTCTGCCCTGGAGCTGTGAAAATGGGTCCCCAGGACAGGTCAGAGCAGGCCTCCAGCTGCATCTCTCCCCCTGCTGAGGACATCTTACCAGACAAGCAGGGCTGCAGGGACCATCCCATAATCCCCCACCATCTCTGCCAGCCTCGGCCTGGGGAGAAGGAGCAGAGAACACGCTTTGCAGAAACAGGAGTTGATGGAAGACGGAGCCTGTCAAACTAGCTTTTCTTTTTGGACAACATTATAGGTTTGGTTGATAAAGATAATTCATGGTGCTGATGTAATAGGGTCCGTAAAGCCTTTGACATAGTACTGCATGGCAGTGATATTAAAAAGCTAGAGCAATACGCGATCAACGTGGCAGACAGTAAATGGATGAGACACTCCCCACCTGGCAGCTCTCAAATGTAACTGAATGAGAATCCCCACTGAGCAAGAGTGTTCCTGTGAGGTCCTTCAGGGGTCTTGGCCCGAAGCTATTTAATATTTTTATCAGTGACCTAGAAGAAAACAAACGCATGACTGGTTTCAGAGTAACGCATGACTGATAAAGTTGGCAGGTGACACAAAATTGGAGGAGTGGTAAATAGTGAAGAGGACAGATCACTGATTCAGAGCAATTTGGATTGCTTGGTAGGCTGGGTGCAAGCAAACTGTGTGTTTCAGTACAGCCAAATGTAAGGTAGTACACTCAAGAACACAGAACGCAGGCCATACCCACAGGATGGGGGACTCTACCCTGGGCAGCAGGGACTCTGAAAAAGACGTGTGGTCTGAACATGGGCTCCCAGTGTGAAGCTGTAGCCACAAGCACTAATACAGGTCTTGGAGGTTATTTTACCTCTGTACAGTATTTGGGAGTGGTGCAGCCACCATGGGAATACTGTGTCCAGTTCAAGCAGGATGTTGATAAATTGGAGAGGGTTCAGAGAAGAGCCAGGAGAATGAGTAAAGCATCAGAAAACCTGCCTTACAGTGAGAGACTCAAAGAGCACACTGTATTTAGCTTAGAAAAGAGAATGTTAAGGGCTGACTTGATTCCAGTTTTTAAGTGTCTACAGGGGAACAGAGGTTTGAAAACAGAGAGCCAATGTAGCAGACTAAGAGCTAACATGATCCAATGGCTGGAAGTTGAATCTGGACAAATTCAGACTAAAAAAGGTATAAAAATTTAACAAGGGAATTCACCATTTGAACATCTTACCAGGGGTTGTGGTCAATTCCCATCACTGGCAGTTTTAAAATTGCAACTGGAGACACAGTCTAGTTCCAACAGGCATTGCTGGAGGGAAAGCCGCTGGCCCGTGCTGTACACAACGTCAGACTAACATCACAATGGTCCCTTCTGGCCTTGGAGTATGAATTGCTATAGCCCCTGGATCGGGAGACTCTCCTGGCGTATTACAGACATTTCCTTACTGAACCTTCCCAACTCCCCACAGCTCGAGCCCCCTGCGCTGAGAGGGAACAGAGGGTGCACCCCACAGAAGCTGGGTGGGGAGTGCCAGCTCTGGCAGATCTGCCTGCGCTGACTTGGATCAAGCTAGCTTGCTACAACAGACATCCAGCCCCAGCGTCGTGCGCAGCCAGCTGCCCGAGTACAGTCCCATCGGCGACCCTAGGGACACCCTCGGACTGCGACAGCTACCCCTCTGTAGAGTGCTCAGAGCCCTGGTGGGACCCCACACCTCCAGCTCCTGGGCAGACGTCTGAAGGCACCGGGAGGTGAGGTGACTTAGCCAGCTCACAGGGTCCATGGCAGAGCGAGGAATAGAGGGCAGGTATTCCGACTCCCAGCCCCTGTGCCGAGCCTCTGCTTCCCATGAGTCACCATCCACCTGCTCCCAGAGGAACCACCAGCCTGGGGGAACCAGCCCTACTCCACCCCCGGGACGGGTGGGGAACACAACCCCTGTTGCTGGGCCTACAGGGCCCCATCTCTGCTGCTGGGTGGGTGGGCTGGGGCCGCGGGCGCGGGGACGTGCTTGGGGCATGTGCAGACGGGCTCCGCTCCTTTTTGAGGCACGTGTGTCAGTTTCTAGGAGACAGCGCAAGCGGCCTCAGCTCTCACCTACCTGCTGGCCTTCCTGGTCACCCTGGCCAGGGGAAAGCTGTGGAACCGTCTGCGCCGCAGTCCCAGAAAGCATCCGATCAGCAGCACGCTGCGCCGAGCCGGGCGGGAGGTGCTGGGCTTCCTGCGGGGGGCTACGCCATGACGGGAAAGTTCCTCTGCAGGGGCTAGCACCGGCCCTGGCGTGGTGCTTTCTCGGGGTGGGGGGGCGCAGAGAAGCAGGGGGTTAGAGCATGGTCCACTGGGCAGAAGCAGTCAGGGCCATGAATTGCACAGTGTATCAGAGGTCAAAACAGAACTAGCTACGTTCCTGGGGGATAGGGCCATCAATGGCTATTAGCCAGGATGGGCAGCGATGGTGTCCCTGGCCTCTATTAGCCAGAAGCTGGGAATGGGTGACAGAGGATGGATCACTTGATGATGACCTGTTCTGTTCATTCCCTCGGGGGCACCTGGCTCTGGCCAGTGTCGGAAGACAGGATACCGGGCTGGATGGACCCTTCGTCTGACCCAGTAGGGCCATTCTTGTGTTCACACTGCACGCTCCTCTTTCCATCCTCCCTCCCCCCCCTTCTCCTTTATTGCTGACCAGTGTAACCTCCTGTTTGGCTGGAGCATCATGAACTACAAGACTTTCTTCAGCTCATCTGTGACCATTGTTGGGCTCCTGATCGGGATCTTTAACTAGGACACGGTGAGAGCCCCGAGCCTGGTACCATTTTGTTTCCCCCAGAACAGGGTTCAGAGCAAACAAGGACCTGCTGCTGCCCTTCTAAGCAGCCCCAGGTAATCCCAGTGTAGCAGGAGAAACAAGGGGGTGGGGCCCACAGAAGTGGAGCTGTGCAGTTACTCACCCCAGGTTTGGTACCAGGCACTTCCTCACCGAGGGCTGCAGCCACCACAGAACTGCACACTCTCCGGGGAGCGAGCATGCAGCTCGGCCCCCACAGGAAGCTCTCAGCCTGCACTGGGACATGCACGCTTCGCAGGGCCATGTGCTATAGGCCCAGACACTTGTGCAGATTTGAAGAGTTTGGAAACATTTGCATGTGCCCCAGCGTTAAACACGGCCTCTGTAAAAGGCCCTGGGAGCAGCTGTTTGTGCAGGCTTCCAGGTGTATCTAAGGGCCGGCCCAGCTGGAAGCATGACTCTGTACTCGTGCCCCCTTCATCTTGGGCTCTGTGCTGCTGCCTTCTAGGTTATCAACTTAGACCCAGTCTTGGGTCCTTGCTGATCACCACCAGTGTCATATCCATGCTGTACGTGGTCATTAACCTGTTTGTCTCTGGCCTGCTGACAAGCTTCAGTGAGGAGCGAGCATCTGCCACGGTAGGTACACATCTCTGGCTCTATGCCCAAGCTCCCCGCTAGGCTTGTGGCTGGTAGGCAGAAGGCGGCCTCACTCGGAAGCAGGCATGCTTGACTGTGAAGCAGGTGCAAGGTTTACATTCAGCATTCAATACAGCTGACTCCCAGCACCTAGCCGAGTGTTCAGCGGGACTGTCGCTTGGCCCTGCCTCCACTTGCTCTGCTGACAAGCTGGAGATTAGCCTTTATTATTTTCCTCCCTCGTTTCCAGGCAAACAAGGATGAGTCCATGATGGAAGTGATGCTCCTAAAGTTTTCGGGCCTGTTAGCAATTAAGCAGCAGGCCCTGCAGCTGACCAGGCTGGCTGGAGCAGCCAAGAAGGCTGTACCTGTCTGAAGCACGAGCCCACAGCTGTCATCTCCATCCCCCAGAGACATGTTTCTGCTACATAACTTCGGCTGTTGCCTTGATTAATCATTTGCTCCCTCCCTGCGCATGCCCATAGGGAGTAATGAAGGAGCAGGACAGTTACATTTCCAATAGTGTAAAAGTTAAATGCCTACAACCCCAGTCACCAGATTCTGCTTTGGGGGGCTCAGCTCTGCCACTCAGCAGCTCAGCTCACCTATTACAAGAAGTGCCCACCTGGCGCCCAGAGAACAAGTGCAATGGAGAGAGAGGCCCTGGTCAGACAGGTACAGGCAGGTCGAGCCCCATCTTGCCCAGCTGGTTGAATATAGCACTGTATGATTACAGATTTGGAACAGGTCCCATATGAGGAGAGATTAAAGAGGCTAGGACTTTTCAGCTTGGAAAAGAGGAGACTAAGGGGGGATATGACAGAGGTATATAAAATCATGAGTGGTGTGGAGAAAGTGAATAAGGACAAGTTATTTACTTGGTCCCATAATATAAGAACTAGGGGCCACCAAATGAAATTAATGGGTAGCAGGTTTAAAACAAACAAAAGGAAGTTTGTCTTCACTCAGCACACAGTCAACCTGTGGAACTCCTTGCCTGAGGAGGATGTGACGGCTAGGACTATAACAGGGTTTAAAAGAGAATTGGATAAATTCATGGAGGTTAAGTCCATTAATGGCTATTAGCCAGAATGGGTAAGGAATGGTGTGCCCTCCCTCTGGGGCACTTGGCATTGGCCACTGTCGGTAGACAGGATACTGGGCTGGATGGACCTTTGGTCTGACCCAGTATGGCCATTCATATGTTCTTACGATCTTTAGCGAGACAGTCAATTTACGACTTAGCAGCCGCAAAGTTCCTGGCTATTCATAGCACCATACAGCCAAACTGAATAACCCTTCCCAGCCCTCCCAGCCTCCTGGGTAAGCACTAGTCACATTTTAGACAAAGATGAAGAGATCAGCCCAAGAACTACCCAACCCCCATCCTTAGCTTCATGTCTCCAGTCCACACTGCCTACAGCACGATTGAAGAGTCTCAGCTCTTAGTTCTGTTGCTAAGGAAGCCTTAGGAACATCCCGGTGACAAATGTTTCCACTTTAGGTGTGGCACTAGCCCAGGGGACAGACTGTTAGTGTCTGTCTCTCCCAGATGGCAAAGCGCTGTCATCCCCTATTCCCATTAGCATCAGCAGGGCACCAGGTAGTGCTGGCAGGGAGCACTAGAGGGTTATTACATCCCATCACTTTCTAGCAGAGTGGTTGTTTATGCTCTTGGCCTGAAAGTGTCTGACCTGCTGGCTGGGGGCAGTCGCACTTCTTAAAAAGGGTGGGGAGACAGGAGAACTCAACCGGTAGCGGTGCCGAGAAGGTGACCTTGAGCGGCGCACTATTGCCGGCTTCCCTCTGGACGGCACCCTTCTAGGTGATGCTGGAGGCTTCTCCCTGCACGGGAGGGGGCTCGGCACCAACAACTCAATGAGGTCTTTTGCAGCCTCGAAAGCGTCGGGTGTGGAGGGGCGTTCGAGGACCTCCTCCAGCCCTTCGTCGGCACTAAATTCGCCGGGTACCGGACTCAACGGGGCCTGTGGCGCGGGAGCCAGCGGTGCCGATTCTTGGCTTGGGCCCGCAACGTGTCTTTGCATGCCGGGAGCATCTTTGAGCAGCTTAGTAGCTCTCTGGGGAGAGCGCCCTCTTTCCCCTTGCTTGTGCCACTTAGACGGTGCCGGAGAGGTCGACCGGTGCCCAAGTTTGTCGTCCCTTCTCAGTGCCGACGATTTGTGGTGCCGGGTCGTGCACGGACGCTGGGGCACTTCGCACCGAGGACACCGGGGCTGGCCGGTTGGTCGGAGGCGGTAACGCAGCCTCCATGAGCAACTGCTTAAGGCAAAAGTCTCTTTCTTTCTTCGTGCACGGCTTAAAGGCCTTGCAGATCTTGCAGTGCTCTGCCCGATGAGGCGCTCCTGGACCCCGGAGACAGGAGTCGAGGGGTCGCTGTTGGGCAGAGACTTGCGGCACTTGGTGCAAGCTTTAAAACCCTGGGCTTGCGGCATGCCCCTTCCAGATGCCGGAGACCATGGATTTCTAACTACGGGATTTCTAACCGATAACGGCGTATGAAAGGCTAAGGGATCGCTTGCGAGCAAGCGAGCGAGAGAGAACGTTCCAACACCGCCATGGAAGGTAAGAAGGAACTGAAGGGGGGGTCGGGCCGGCAGGGTCATATATACACCACCACGAGGGCACTGCTCTAGTGGGCTCCCCACCAGCCCGCCGGGAGCCGCTAAGGGAAGAAGTTTCCAACACCCGTGCACGTGGCGCACACACACCTAATTGGAATGGACGCGAACAAGCACTCGAAGAACCACCTATATTTCAGAAAGGGAAAAAAGTGGCCCAGGCAACCTTAGACCCATTGGTCTCCCTTCATAGCGTGCAAACTTCAGAACAAATTTTGAAGAAAAATATAATTAAATGAATGAAGTAAAGGAGATAAAAGCACAAAAGCGGATCGTGCCAGACTGACCTGAGCTTTCTTTGAGACAACAACATTCTCTCAGCAAGGGAAACAGAACGATTTGGATTTCAGTAAAGCATTTAATATGATGCCACATGGGAAATAAGTAAAGCTGGAGAATATGGGGATCAGCACAAGATTTGTAGGGTGGCTAAGGAACTGGCTACAGGGGAGATGACAACAGGCTGTGCTGAAAGGAGAACTATTCAGCTGGAGGGAGGTTAGCAGGGGAGTGCCTCGAAGAGCTGGCTTGGGACTGAACTTATTATTTTAACTCATGACCTTGGCACAAAAAGTAGGTGTGCTAATGAAATGTGATCCCTCAAAGATGGGAGCATGGTTGGCCCATAGGAGGCTCAGAGTATTGCCCAGGGAGGACTGGATGACCTTGAGAACTGGAGTAACAGAAATAGGATGAATTTAATAGTACAAAGTGCAAGTCATGGATTTAGGGGGTTATAAGAATGTCTGGTCTAAGCTGGGGGCTCACTAACTGGAAGCGGAGGAGAAAGACTTGCATATCAGTCCATCACAGAATTATTATAGTTGTAGACACCCATGTGATGTGGCTGTGAAAAAGACAAAGGTGATCCTAGGATGCATCAGGTGAGACATTTCCTGTAGAGACACGGATGTGTTAATGCCATTGGACAGGGCACTGGCCGGGCCTCTGGCCAGGCCTCATCTGGAACACTGTGGAGTTCTGGTCATCCATGTTCAAGAAAGATGAATTTGACCTGGAGCAGGTGCACAGAAGGGCTGCAAGGACGATTGGGGAATGGAAGGCCAATCTTACAAGAGGAGAGTAAGATCATGGTTTGTTTAGCCCGGCAAAACCCCAGGTGCGAGGGGATCCGATTGCTCTCTAAACACCAGGGAGGGTGAAGAGCTATTTAAACTACAGGACAGAGTTGGCACAAGAACAAAAGGGAACAAGATGGCCACTAATACAATTAGGCTGGAAATTAGAAGGTTTCTAAGCATGAGAGGATCCCGGTCCTGGGACAGCCTCCAGAAGCAGGAGGGGGTGCAAACACCCTAACCCAGAGATACTCTAGGTGCCACCAGTTGCTCTTTAATGTTACTCCTGGGGGAATTCTGCGCTGCTGCACATGCGCAGAATTCATGTGTCCCACATAATTTTTTTATGCAGAAAATACATTCTGCCCCAGAAGTGCTGCAGTTCCACCTTTCACCCACCAGAAGTCACTGTGGTGCCAGAACAGGCAGCCCCATGAATGCAGCAGGCTGCTCTGATGCCACAGCGGCCTCTGGTGGGCAAAAAGCAGAACTGCAGCGCTTCTGGGGCAGAATGTATTTTCCAGGAGGGGAGTGGCACAGAATTCCCTGAGAAGTTCATCACAGCGCCTGGCCCATGGAGTCAGGTTAGGACAGAGTGGGGCACATGGGGCTGCTGGGGGGGGTCAAAGACTGGGGTTCAGAATGGCTAGTGACGGGGGGACAGACTGGGGCATGGGCTCAAGAGCTAGTGGGGTGACTGAGCAAGGGACTGGATGGCAGTGAGGGTACATAGCCACTTGGGGATGTGGGAGGGGGGCTGCAGGGACCCATCCGGATGGGGGGTGCGGGAACAGGGGCAGACGTGCCTGACTCAATGGGAGAGGCTTGGGATCAGTCGGGGTCTGCATGGGGGAGGCTCCCAGCTCTCTAAAAATCCTCCCCCCCCCCCAAAAAAAAAACCCTGTTCCATACTTCTCCCACCCACACCCAACAACCCTCCAAATTCACTCCAGGCTCCTTCCCTCTCCCTCAGCTCCTCCCTTACCCCTGACACTCCCAAGCCTTTGCATTGCTTCTGACAGGTGCAGGAAATACAGTTCTGTAATTTAAATGAATTACTTAAAGTTCTGTGTTAATATGCCCAGTAAGGAATCTATGTATTAAAAAAAATTACCAGAATCTTTTTGTTTTTGGTCTGAATTGTTAGACATACTTGCTGACATATTTTTAAATCAATTACCAAAATAATTAAAACTGGCATGATTATTGTGTGTTATTTCAGCAAATAAAATAGGCAGAATTTTGCATGTTTTGACACAGAATTCCCCCAGGAGTCATTTATTGCGTCTCCTGTAGCTCTTTGCAG
Organism: Caretta caretta; assembly: GCF_965140235.1. NCBI lineage: Eukaryota > Metazoa > Chordata > Testudines > Cheloniidae > Caretta > Caretta caretta. The sequence goes on from NC_134217.1 coordinate 43,579,671, forward strand.
CACAGGATATTAAAATACTGATTTAATTATTAACCAATCAGGATGCTTTTAGGGTGTTATTAACCAATTGTAGCGGATAAGACAGTAACACATGGTCATTTTACTGTGAGAATATATAATATGTAACTAAATATTTCCCATCCTAACTCTTTAAACATCACTCTGTAGCCCTAGAGCAGCAGTCTCCAGCCTTTTTACACCCACGATCACTTTTTGAATTTAAGGGCCATCCAGGATCTCCCCTGCTCCTTCCCCGCGGCCCCCTGCCCCACTCACTCCATTCCCACCCTCACTCACTTTCACTGGGCTAGGGCAGGGGCCAATGGGTTTGTAGTGTGGGAGAGGGCTCTGGGCTGAGCCTGGGACAGGGGGTTGGGGTGCAGGAGAGGGCGAGAGGTGAACGTGCTGGGAGGGTGTTGGGGTGCAGGAGGGGGCTACAGGCTTGGGCAGAGTGTTGGGGTGCAGGAGGGAGTGCAGGGGTCTGCTGGTTCAGAGGGGGGTCAGGGCTGGGGCAGGGGGTTAGGGTACAGGAGGGGGAATGGGGTTTTGGCTCTGGGAGAGGGGTCAGGGCTGGGGCTTGGGTGCAGGAGGGGGTTTGTGGTGCTGGCTCTGGGGCAGGGGCTCAGGACTGGGACAGGGGTTCAGGGTACAGAAGGGGTATCGGGTGCTGGCTCCGGGAGGGGGCTCAGGGCTGGGGTACGGCCTCCCGCCAGGCAGCACTTACCTTGGTTGGCTCCCGGACAGCAGCACAGCGAGGCTAAGGCAGGCTCCCTACCTGCCTTGGCCTCACGCTGCTCCCAGAAGGGGCCAATGTGGCCCCTGGGGGAGGGGGGCACAAGGCTCTGCACACTGTTCCTGCCTGCAAGCGCCCTGTCCCCGGCCAATGGGAGCTGTGGGGGCAGTGGTTGCAGGCAGGATCAGCATGCAGAAGGAGACCCCTGCCCGTCGTGTCCCCCCCCGCCGGGGCCGCAGAGCTGTGCTGGCCATTTCCTGGAGCAGCATGGGGCTGGGGCAGCCCTGCAGCACCACCGGAGATTGCGATCGATTGGGAGGGTCTCTAGGATTGACCGGTCAATCAACCGGCTGGTGACCACTGCCCTAGAGTAAATGACAGTTAATTCACACAACTGTGGCTCTTTTGGGTGATGCTGATCATTAATTTGGCTCCTGAACCACGGAGGTCTGAGCGTCACTACACTAACTAGTTTGATATATTTGCAAATGGGATACAATATGCCAGGATTGCCTGTGATAACAGGGTCTGGACTTGATGACCCAGGTGGTCAGTTCCAGTGCCATGTTTTTATGTTTTGCTGAGAGCATCCACTACAGTAAGGCAGGAGCAGAAGGGGCTAACCACAACGTGCCCATAAATGACAAGCCGGCCTGTTGCTGGCTGGCCCTGCAGGCCCCTCTGTTACGACCTGGAGCAACGACTGACACAGTTAATCACTTTCCGAGAGAGCTGTGAGAGCCATCACTTCAGCTCCACACAGAGCTGCCATACCAATGCCCTTTCCCCAGGTGAGCAGGCAGTGCTGAGTGGCTACACTCACTGCCCCCCAGCCCGACGACACGTAGCCTTTCAGACACAGCCACTTCGGTCCTGGACTTTATTAGGAACTAATCTACAAGATACAAACCAATCAAAACCATTAAAGAAAAGCTGTTTGAAAATGTTATGTACAGATACATTACACAGAAGACAGCAACAGTCGTCTTCTAAAGGCCTTTCCAGTGAGCAAGAGCAGCACTGGCTAGCAACGGGGTGGATGGAGAATGATGCAGCTCTGCCTACTCATCTCTGGTCTGGCCACAAGCATCTTCAGCTGTGCTGAGTCCAGTGACACCAGTAACGCTGCAGCCAAGCATCTAACTCGAACCCTGCTCTGTATCCGCTGTCCTGCCAGGGCGCGCTTCCAGCAGACCCAGGCTGAAGATGAACAGAAGAGACTGTACAGCACTGCCCTCCTGTGAAAGGGAAACAAACCCTCCCACCCAAATAAAGCAGTAAAGGCCACAAAGGGCTCCCTGAGAATCCAGTGGGACTAAACAAGGCCATCAGCTTCCTAGATAAGCTCTGCAACTGGATCCACTGTGGAGCCAGGAGAATTGGGCAAGTATAAGGTGCGGCAAAACCTCTAGGAAGCCCTCGTTTCTACTTGCCATGATATTCCCCATCTCAGCCTGAGCAGCAGGCTCAGTGACCCTTTTGAAAGGGATTTCTGTCACCCTCAGCACTTTGTGCCCTGTGTGTGGGGTGGGCACCCTGTGGTGACTCTCCACTTGGGCCCACCTTCATAAGGAGACAAACTTGTCATTCTTCATCCTCCCTCCCTCTCCCATCCCCGTGGGAGACACTGCAAGAGCCATGGAGAGAACAAGGAGTCAAACCTAGAAGGCAGAACAAGGTTTTCTTGTGGAATTACCATCAGAGAGCTGTTCCCTGCTCCAGTCTTATCAGATCGCCCACAGTTCCCCTCCTGGAGCAGCAGATACCAGGACAGCAGCAGCATTTGGTATAAGTACAGCAGGAAGAGAGGTCAAGAGAAAGAGCATTCATTTTAGGTTAATACAGGAAACTGATTTCTATGGGAGTCTGTTTCACAGAGAAGCAGCATGGTCCCAGCTCCTAGACCACACACTGGTGTTACAGCCGAGTCAGTCTTAGGTTTTCTTCTTTAGCTCCTCAAATCTCCGAGAAAGATCATCGAAATCAATATCTTCAGACGCAGAGGTGTTGGCACCAGCAGATGCCATTGGCAGTGTATCGGGCACAGATGGTAATTCGGGCAGCACAAAGTTATCATAGATATCTGGAGCGCCAGTTCCTGGCTTTGTAGAGGCTTCTGGCTTAGGTCCAGGACCTATTTATGATGAGAAACCCAGAGTTACAAGCTATGGACAAGCGGCCATACCCTGGCTCCCCACTCCAAGGGGAGCTAAGACCAAGCAAACCAAGACACCTATCGAAAGGCTGCAGAACTCCCACGTTTTTAAAGAGCACACTTAGCACTGAGACTCCTGGCACCAGAAAGCTACCACCGTGCCGCTCACAGTGCCGCTCGGCACCCAGCCGGCACTCAGCTACCACGGTGCCGCTCGGCACCCAGCCGGCACTCAGCTACCACGGTGCCGCTCGGCACCCAGCCGGCACTCAGCTACCACGGTGCCGCTCGGCACCCAGCCGGCACTCAGCTACCACGGTGCCGCTCGGCACCCAGCCGGCACTCAGCTACCACGGTGCCGCTCGGCACCCAGCCGGCACTCAGCTACCACGGTGCCGCTCGGCACCCAGCCGGCACTCAGCTACCACGGTGCCGCTCGGCACCCAGCCGGCACTCAGCTACCACGGTGCCGCTCGGCACCCAGCCGGCACTCAGCTACCACGGTGCCGCTCGGCACCCAGCCGGCACTCAGCTACCACGGTGCCGCTCGGCACCCAGCCGGCACTCAGCTACCACGGTGCCGCTCGGCACCCAGCCGGCACTCAGCTACCACGGTGCCGCTCGGCACCCAGCCGGCACTCAGCTACCACGGTGCCGCTCGGCACCCAGCCGGCACTCAGCTACCACGGTGCCGCTCGGCACCCAGCCGGCACTCAGCTACCACGGTGCCGCTCGGCACCCAGCCGGCACTCAGCTACCACGGTGCCGCTCGGCACCCAGCCGGCACTCAGCTACCACGGTGCCGCTCGGCACCCAGCCGGCACTCAGCTACCACGGTGCCGCTCGGCACCCAGCCGGCACTCAGCTACCACGGTGCCGCTCGGCACCCAGCCGGCACTCAGCTGAGCCACAGGGTTCCAAACTGCATTCAGATACCCTGGGGAATCTCACCGAGACCTGTTGGGGATAATCCCATAGCTCACAGAAGAGACTGGAAGAAAGCTGCATTCTATAGCAGAACACTCCTAGTCATGGGTGTGCTGAGCCAAGTGGAGGTGGGTCAGTCTCTAGCCAACCGCTGACATATTAGATGGTAGAGCTCCCTGCTACAAGGCACTAGTGTAGTTAGTTCTGCAGGTCCAGCTGCCCTGAACAATATGGATAAGTCCTGGCATTGGCCACTGTCTGCAGACAGGATACTAAGCTAAATGAACCTTTGGTCTGACCCAGCGTGGCCGTTCTTATGTAAGTCCCAGGCCAATGAGTTTCTGAATTCCAGAAGCCCATCCCTTCTGCCAGCCCAAGCAGACAAACATCACATTCTCTCCAAAGTGCGCTTCATGTCAAACTTAGTTAACTCTCGAACACCAAGTGGGCAGGGGCATATGAGCCCACCCCAGAGCTCCTGTGGGCCCAACCCACACATCAGCATTCACCAACTATTTGGACTATCCTCCTCAGCACAGAAAGCTCCACCACACTGTTGGAAGCAGCAGGCTGGAGCAGACAAGGGACCCATTTAATCTGGAATCCCATCTCTGCCTACGGTCAATGCCCCTGCTGAGTGTCCAGACACCACTATGATGGAGGGTGCTTCAGAAATGCACTGAGCATCTAATTGTTCATTGGTGGGAAACTGCCGATGAGCTTTTACTCTGAAGCATGTGGGCAGCTCAGTAGCTTTTACAGAATGTGGATTTGTGGTCAGTAGCAAAGCTTTGCCACTGCTCCTCATCTTCTGACTGAAGCCAGTATCAGCGCTGGTGTTCTCAGAAACATCCCATTCTCTCCTAAAGCTCCCTGGTGCCATTTCCTCTCTTTTCTGCACCAGAATACTTTGTAAATGACATAATTAGCCATATTTCCTGGCATCAGTTTAAAAACTGTTGCCTTTTAATTTCACGCTGTGCCCCCTTGTTCCTACTGGATTCAGAAGGGAGCACTGTGATCTAGTCTGACCTCCTGTGCAGCACTGGTCAGAGACCTGTCCCAGGATAATTCCTAGAGCAGAGCTTTCAGAACAACCGGCTCTCGATTTAAAAATTGTCAGTGATGGAGAGTTCATCAGAGCCCTTGGCCAAGTGTTCCAATGGTTAATTACTCTCACCACTAAAAATTTACACCTTACTTCCAGGCATAGAGAAGAGGCCAGAAGCACAGGGCCCTCTTCTGTATCAGTGACTACATTATATATCTACCCCACTCCTTTCCTTTTACAACTCTCATCAGCTTACTCTTCTCCACTGGGAACTGAATAGTCATGGGCTTTTGACTTCTCCCTGGGGAAGCCCCTGTTCCTTTCAGCCACCCCACTCCGAATCATCCCAATGTGTTAGTGCTTCCAGTCTGGACTCACATCCTGCTCCATTTCTGGGCGGATGTTTCCAGCCAGACACATTGTTCCCTCCTGACAGAAGCTTCCTCTTAGTGACACCAGGAACCTATGCCCCAAGCTGTCAACAGTCCCCAGTGCCTCCCTGGCGTACTCACCAGCCACCTGTGCAGAAGACACATCCTTGTCAGTACTAAGGTCATCAACCTGAAACAGACAGACAGACAGTCACTACACACCCAGACGTGACTCCAAGCAAGTGATGCTTGGGGCTGTCCTCCAGGTGCAGCTCACCGAGGACAGCACCCATGCCATGTGGAGACTGGCAGCTCCCCTCTGCCCTGCTCAGATGAGGAGCAGTCACATGTAAGCCCCAGCACCATGCATAGATATGCCCCATACATTTCTCTTCCCTTCCTGAGACAAGGGGCATGTTCTCCAGCCCAGATCACAAAGCAGCTGTCCTCAGGAGACACGATAACTAGGATTTATCCAAATGCAGAACTGAAATATTTATCATCCGGTGAGGAAAGAGAAGACAAGCCCCAAACCTGTTCCTCTTCCCTCACAACGCAAGGATAAGAAGCTATGCCACATGCAGCAAGGAAATTCTGGAGTTCCACATGGAGGGATGAAATCATCCCTCCTTTGTTCCCGCCTGATGTGGGGCCGTGGTCCCGCAGTGCATGCAGTGACCAGTACTGCAGAGAGAACCCACTCTAGACAATGCCCCAGCCAACCAAGCCAACGGAACTTGGGCACAAAGCTCCAAACAGCAGCTACTGCATTTCTGTGACCAGGGGCACTGGGCCAGCATGCTCAGGGACCGAGCCACACACCCACCCATCTTAGCACAATCTGAGGGCAGATACACGGATGCTGGTCACAGTACAGAAGAAAAGCCATGATGGGGCCACAGTAGCCACACACACCAGCATGCACAGAAAGGCCAAGCTGAAATTTCCCTCCCTGTCCCCTCAACAACTCAGTGAGGGGGTAGAGAAGAGTTTGTTCTGTATAAATCATATCAGCTGGTGTCAGCCAAAATTCTTATTTAAGGTTAAACATTAAATTGATCCAAAAGGGATAAGTCAAACACCAATGAAGGCTGCAGATGGCAAACCTGTTACCTGGAAAGATGCAAACCCTTTATAGTCTGCCTGTTAAATACATGGCAGCTCAGGAGAGTCTGCTACAGTTTCATTATCATCAAGGCCATAAAGCAACACAGGCTCAGCGTTTAGAGGCCAGCTCTCTGCCCCAGCCTGCGCAGCAGGGCTGAGCTGGGAACCCTCAAGAGCTGCACGCGTCAGAGTTTACAATGCAATCAGTGCCAGACCCAGCCGCTCAGAAACGAGCGGTGTTTGGGAAGAAGTGTTCAATGGGGAAAGTTTGCCTCCCCTCTGGCTACTGTTCTGCCCTCTTCTCAGGACTTTTGCTGCTGCTTATAAAGAAGGCTCGGGCACTTACAGACTCATACATTGGGGGAGCTGCTGGGATCGGAGGTGGATGTAGGTTGGCAAAAGGCTGGTAAGTCCCCACAGGTACTCCATTGAAGATCTCCTGTAAGCAGAGAGAGGAAAGTCAGCAAAGCCAGGGGGAGCCGGTGGGACAGCACAGCAGCTTTGGGTTTCACTGTACCATCCGTGATCACCGTCATGTCTGGAAATGTATTGAAGGATGTATATCAGCCAAGAAAACATCTCAAATACGCCTCAGACACTGACACTGCAGTGACAAGTCCAGCCTCAGCGCACCAGAAATGGTTTTACTCACCAGATCAAATGCCATGGGGAATCCAGCGCCTCCTGGTACTAAAACCTGAACATTACATCTTCCAGTGCACGCAGCAATCCGACCAAGAGAGGAGAGAATGCCACGGCCCCAGCTCCTGGAGCATTCCACCTACGTGCAGGGGCCATAGCATGGTGCAGAACTCTCACCGGGAACCTGGGCAAAGACCCTTCCAGGCTTTTACTGAATGGCCAGAGGGTTACTGCCCCGAGACAGTTCAGCTCAAAACCTGGACACTGCCCAGGCCCAGGCTTTCCGGGCAGAACACAGACAGGCATGACGGAGCGTTTGCTGGGAAAGTGACCCTGCTGCTAAGTGGCTGGACTGCCTCACAACTAGCCTGCCCTGCAGAGAGCTCATCAGGCTCCACGGTCAGAGGCAGAACCTTCCCCCAGCTGTCTTTCCGTTCCTACAGGCCTGGTGAGGAGGAGTTTCCCCTGAAGACCTCTGATCCTTTCCCCCTCCCCTCACTGGCTCGCAAAGAGTTCCTGCCAGTTCTTCTCGGTGTTCGCCACCTAACAGAACTTACTCGAGTTCTTTGCCCTGTCTTGGCTTAGGGCTGTAAGCAACTGCTGCCACGGTGAGAGCATGCTACAGTCAGAGGAGGGAGAACCCTCTCTTCCCACAGGATTCTCATTCTTTTAAGACAGAGGAAAGTTGTTGGAGCCCATGGGAGGGGCAGTGGGCAACATCAGCTACACTGGCAATATCTTCAGTCCCAGGCACACCCTTCAAATTCGCCAGCTAGCGGGCTGCCCCCGCTACTTACGCCTCCCCTTGAGTCCGCACGTAGGCTCCCATTCAGCTGCCCCCCGAGGCCAGACACACTCACTCACCGGTCCCTTTATAGGTGGATAGGGCGATGGAATGGGCACGGGCATTGGCACTATTCCGTCAGGACCAACCAGCGGGGCCATGAACCCACCGCCCCCTCCTCCACGTCCACCTTTCTTCGTGTCGTCTATGAACCCCACGTCGATCAGATCCGCCTCAACGCCAGTTGGGGCTTCAGCCTGAGGGGGGAGAAAGGGCTCGTGTTGCTAACCCAGAGAGCCAATGGCTGCCTCTGCAGTGTCAAGGAAGCCCCCCGCTCACTAGGAGAGGCACTCGTGCCTGCTACAGCAGCATACGGGAAGGGGGGAACAAGAGGCAGGGTTCCTGGCTATTCCAACGCCTACAAGAGGAGTGTATATGGAGCAGGTGAGAGGAGAGAGCTCACAGCCACCTCAATGCCCACTAGAGGAGCCCAGGGCGGGGGCTGCTGCAAAGCTCATGGCAGTGCCAGAGGAATGAGGGAGATGGTTTGGCTGTCAGAGGAGATGCAGGGGAAGATGCCAGCTCAGAGGTCTCCAGCTCTGCCCCACTCACCATCACCACCGAGTCAGGTTCATAGGGCACATTGTAGTTCTTCGCAATCTCAATCAGGTACCTCTCCACCAGGATTTTGGGGGGAGCCTCCACGCTCAGCTTGTGCATCAGCTGGAACACAGGGACAGAGCCATCAGCCAGCATGGCAGAGGCCAGGAGCTAGCATCCCTGGGGAGGACACACAGCTGTTGGGCAGCTAGGTGCAAGGCCTCCAGAGTGAGGAGCTCCTTATGACAGGGCCACTGGAAAAAGTCTCTGCTCAGTGGCCTTGCTCCTCCTGCTGCTGCCAGCTCAACAGTAAGTGCCGGCCCTGCTGCGTACTTCATGCCTCTGTAAGTCTGCGCCCCAGAACTGCCCCTGACGTCTCAGTAAGGAGGGCTGCTTGGGCTATCTCAGCTCTGAGCACTCCCCAACGTGACATGCATCCTGGGAACAACCCAGGTGATGTCTCACCTGAAGCAGCATGTGTGTCTGTATGTGACATGCAGCCCCCACCCTGTCACTTAGCCTTCCCTGCTAGGCTGTTACCCTGTCATTGACTGTCCCGATCTGGTTTGTCCTGCATAGCTTGCCATACTCCTTGCTGTACTTTGCACACAGCTGGTCAGCAACCTGCAGTGGAAAAGAAATTCTGGAGAATTTGACCAGAACAACATAGTTTCATAGAGTTTAGTACCAGCTCATCGTCTGACTTCCTGTCTATTACAGGCCATGACATTTCCCCAGGTACCCCTATATTGAGCCCAGTAGTCACACTAAGTCATTTCAACTCTCCGGAGACTAAGCTCTTGTGTGCCACAGAAAACAGAAGAGACTGAGGTGCACCAATGCCAGAGGCCTCTGCAGGGGCAGAGAATTGATTAGATGCAATATACCCAGATGATTCCCACAGGTGATCCGCACCCCATACTGCATAGGAAGGCAAAAGCCCCCAAAGGTCCCTGCCAACTGGAAATGGGAGAAAATTCCTTCCCAACCCCAAGTCTGGTGATCAGTTGGCCCGGAGCATATGAACAAGAAACACCATCCACGGAATGAGATTCTCTGCACGACCTCGGTGGACTCCCAGGCTGTCCTCTCTCCAGCTGCGGCCAACCCCCAATGCATCAAAAAAAGTAAAACAACCAGAATACATACAAAGCTTCCTCCCCACAATTCCACACACACCTCAACTCCTGTCTAGGTGACTTTTGCACTGATGTGCTCTCATTCCCATGCCCTGGGTGCCCCAATCAACCACCCCACAATGACCCCAAGGGTGCAGTCCTCCCCACAGAGATTCACCCATCTCTCGTTCCACAAAGCCCAGGCTGGGAATATAAACCTCTGCCGCAGTTAACAGTCCCCAAAGGCCAGGGAGGCTGCCCCACAACCAGCACTGCAGACATAGCTCTACTCACAATTTTCAGCTCGGCCACTTCAGACTGTAGTCGTGGGGCAGCCCAGATTAGTGTAGAGACGGCTTCCGCCAGGCCAGTGTCCAGATCCCTACAGAGACATGAATCCGTAGGTTACCCACCCTAGCTCTGCTGCTTGTGTGTGCAGCTCAAGAACTGCCAGGCCTGAGGCACCCCTATCTTCTCCAGAGGAGCTGCCAGTCTGCCTGAGCCAGGGCAGATCTTTAGGGGGTGTGTCTACACTGCACTACACTGCCAGCTGGCTCAGGCTAAAGGCCTGCTTAACTGTAGTGTAGACACACAGGCTCAGGATGGAGCTCGGGCTCTGGGGTCCTGCAGGGGGGGAGGGTCCCAGAGCCTAGGCTCCCCCCAAGCCTGCCCATCTACACTGCAATTAAACAGCCCCTTAGCCCAAACCAGCTGGCATGGACCAGCCACATGGATCTAAGCGCAGTGTAGACAGACCCTCAGAGGGCTCAGCAGACTGACACACACATGCAGCCCCCTCCAAACTATGGGAAGCCCATGCCAAACTCTTGCTCTATAGGTAACTCCTCCCCAGGTCCCAGCGGGTCCTTCACCCCCACTCCCCACAGGTAACCTTGTATTCAAGGTCTTACTTCATAGACTGAATCAAGCCGAAGCGAGCTAAGAGCAGGTCACAGTACAGCTCCAGGATCTCCATGGCCTCCACTAAGTAGTCTTCTCGGATGATGTGCTCCACACGGATCCGTGCTCGTTCATCCTTCCCTGATGCCAGGTAATCTGCAATCTCCTTCCTTGCCTTCTGGGCTAGCTCAGCTGCAGGACAAGGCATGAGCGCTGGTTACCCAGTGGCCAAGAGCTGCCCTGCTACCAGCATCACTGGAACTCATCTTATTCACTAGCTTCTTCCTCTCCTCTGGCCATGGCTTTGTAGAACCCTCTCCCGCCCTTACCCGAGGCCTCCCTACTGTTATGCTCAAGAGCACCAGAGCATTTGGGCAGGGCCCAGGGATTCCAGGCTGTCTGGGAGACGCTGGAACACCTTTGGGTGCTGTGGCAATAATAAAAATGGGGGCACTGGGCATCCACACACGGGGATCCCTCTGCCCGAATGTCTAGGAAGGAAGAGCATGGTCACAGAAGCTGCCACCTGCACTACAAACCCCAGGCTGTGGGTTAAAGGCCATTGTGCCAAGAGAGAAATGATCACTCACGTAGCCCTTGAGCTTGCTTCAGCTACAGCTTTACTGAAGCCACCAAAGTACCAGACGCTTGCATCTCGTCAACCCAGGGGCCTGTCTTACAGGTCACATGCCAGAAATAATTAGTGGGGAGACCCTAGGACAAACTGCACTTTCTAGATTTTGTCACCCCATCTCAAAAAAGATATATTGGAATTGGAAAAGGTTCAGAAAAGGGCAACAAAAATGATCAGGGGTATGGAGTAGCTGCCATATGAGGAGAGATTAAGACGACTGGGACTTTTCAGCTTGGAAAAGCGACAACTAAGGGGGCATATGATTGAGGTCTATAAATATAATATATTTTTAATATATGGTGTGGAGAAAGTAAATAAGGAAGTGTTATTTATGCCTTCTCATAACTCAAGAACTAGGGGGTCACCAAATAAAATTAATAGGCAACAGGTTTAAAACAAACAAAAGGAAGTATTTCTTCACAAAACACAGTCAACCTGTGGAACTCCTTGCCAAAGGATGTTGTGAAGGCCAAGTCTATAACAGGGTTCAAAAAAGAACTAGGGAAGCTCATGGAGGATAGGTCCATCAATGGCTATTAGCTAGGATGGGCAGGGATGGTGTCCATAGCCTCTGTTTGCCAGAAGCTGGGAATGGGTGACAGGGCATGACTCAGTTGATTACTGGTTCTATTCGTTACCTCTGGGGCACCTGGCATTGGCCACTATCAGACGACAATACACTGGGCTAGATGGACCTTTGGTCTGACCCAATATGGCCATTCTTATGTTCTAGTGTACGGCTCTCAAATTTTTTTTTTTACTGGTGACCCCTTTCACATAGCAAGTCTCTGAGTGCAACCCCCTTATAAATTAAAAACCCTTTTTAATAAATTTAACACTATTACAAATGCTGGAGGCAGAGCAGGGTTTGGGGTGGAGGTTGACAGCTCGGGACCCCCCAGGTAATAAACTTGCGACCCCCGAGGGGTCCCAACCCCCAGTTTGAGAACCCCTGTTCTAGGGCACCCCAGGAACAGGGCATATTTTAAGCCCTGAGCCAATTCTATTTCAAGGGAAAGCAGAGGGCTCCAGATACATGGTTCTACAGCTGCCTGTATCTTCCCTGCCCCAGTTCTCAGCCTCTCAAGCACTGGAAGTTTTACAAGATGGAAACACCAACTGGGAGGGCAGGGCTGGCACAATCAGCTGGGCCCAGCTAGCAAGAGCTGGGGTCAGGCAGAGAGCACGGTAGAGTTGGCCCTGCAACTACCGTACCAGATACCCACTTTTCTTTTTCTCCAACAGTTTGAGGCGATTGATAACCAGGCGCAGGTTGACTCGCAAACGCTCGGCCTTGAATCCGGAGCCCAGCATGATGTCCAGTTCCTGCAAGAAGAAGAAAGGAGGGTCACTGGGCCCCCTGCAGCCCTCAGGTGTCCCCGCCAGTTTAGCATCACCTCTTCCAGCTGAAGAGCTGCCCAATTCGCCAAACACACGGATACCAGCCGCCAACTCTTAGATGCCTCAAAGGCATGAATGGAACGAAAGCCTCTGTTCTGCTGTTTGTGCTAGAGCCCCCTGGAGCAACCAACCTTCCTCTTCAGGGCACTCCCACACTCCACCTCAAGTGGAACAATCCTGCTCCGCAGACCTGGGAACAGGAGTTCCTTCTGAGCTTAAATCACCCATTTCAATCGTGAATAAGGCCCTACTTGAATCGCGGGATGACTGTCAAATAATTGCAGTTGAGCTGCGGACAAAACATGGAAAAAAATCACAGAAAAGTAATAATGGACCTTTAATTGTGGTAATTTGGAAAAGCTGGAGTAAATATATTTGTTTACAAAAAATTTCCTGGAACAATATAAACACTCAAGTATTATGTTATGCCCTTGAATTGTTTTGATAACCAGACATTTTGCTTCAACTATATTACAGCCAAAAAAAGTGACCGGTACAATATAAAATTCAGAAGACAAAGTCTTAACGCAACTGCTGTAGAAATAGAGTTCAGCCCCTTTAGTCTTTTACATTTACAGGGACTGAATGTTAATGCAGTACACCCCGCTACAGTAGTCTCCATCATGCCCTGTCTTTGCTTTGGGAAGACGGGTCTGGATCAAGATACTGCACACTCAGCATCCACAGAATTACACAAGATTGCTAGTGGTAGCTTTGCTATCTCTGCTAACTCTGGAAAACACTGCAGAACTGCAGCTAAATCCTAAAACTCTCCAAGATCATTTGAAAATGCGTATGGGGAAGCTGTGCTTTAGCTTCATGGCCAGACATAGGGATTGCCTCCAGATGGAGCCCCTGCACTGATTAACATGTTCACTTGTTTCACATCAAATACCCAAACTGCTGTTATAAAGGACAGTGTGGGTTGCCTGAACCTTGGTCCTTGCCGAGCAGGTCTGGCAGCCCACTCCTCAGTGTTGCAGTCCTGTTCCTTCAGTTTGTCTGCGGTTTCCTTGAACACTCCTTGAAAAACCCATTCCGCTCTGCATCTTTGCTATGCTTTTCTTTTGCATTGGAGTCTGCCCAGTGTATCAAATCCATGACAGTGCTGGGCGATTGATGGATAGAAAGAGAACACATCTCCAAAGATTTAACGGTTTGGCATTCTGAGCATTCGCAGCCGTGGGGCTGGAACAGCTCTGTGCCCCTGTCCATTCCAGGTAGGATCCAGGGATGGGGTTCGCTATAGTTCAAAGTTCGCTATTGTGAAGAGCATTATACCCAGAGCATACTACATTGCCAAAACTACCTAAGTTACGGTGGGAAATACTAATGGGGAAGAAAAGCGTGTGTGGCAAACCTCAAAATGTATGCAAAATTGCGGACTGTTCAAAGTAAGCCAATAAAAATAAAAATTGCAGTGGAAGCCTAATACTGCAGGATCAGCAATTTCTGCAATATTGCAAATGAAGTAGGGCCTTAATCATGAATCCATAAGCAGGAAACTGTGATTTAAATAATACCTTTTAATCTTGTTTTGTATTTGTACTTTAGTTATTTTCCAAAGGAAAATCTGACTCATTATTTGGTACCCATTAAAACATGATGTTTTACAACTCAATTTGGTGATAATTTTTGCTAGCCAGGAGGATAAGCTATATTGATACACATTTTTAAGCAATTATATAGCTTCACTTATTCAGATTCATGATTTTTACTTTATATTAGAAAATGGTGAATGACACTTTTCTTATTTACTAGATTAATTTTGTCTTTGTGATGGGTCAAGCTCTTTTTAGATGGAAACTGGGATTCAATCAAAATTGCACATAACAAGCATTTTTAAAAACTAGGTTTTCAGTAACGACCTTATACCCAACATATTTATCAGAACAGGTCTTGTATTTAAAACTAAATGATTTATTAAGCAAAGGAAGTATTATCTGTAGTTAGTGAATTGGACTAATTGTTTCTCATCACCATGTCCTTCAAGATTTTAGCACTAGTAAATCTCATTTCTCACCCCTTGTTTTTATTCATAGATTGGAAGAGGAAAACAAGATTTCCTGCTTTTTCAACTCCACATCTGTTTCTCAATTTTCAACAAGCTAGTCATTGAGCAGAACAAGCTGAACTGAAATCCTAAAATCATAAAGGTTAGAAGGGACGGCAAGGGTCAGCTAGTCTAACCCAGTGGTTCTCAACCAGGGGTATGCATACCTCTGGGGGTACACAGAGGTCTTCGATAGGGTACATCAACTCATCTAGATATTTGTTTAGTTTTACAACAGGGTACAAAAAAGCACTGGTGAAGTCAGTACAAATTAAAATTTCACAGACAATTATTTATGCTGCTCTGTATACTATCACTGAAATGCCAGTGCGATATTTATATTCCGATTTATTTTCATCATATGGTAAAAATGAGAAAGCAAGCAATTTTTTAGCAATAGTGTACTGTGACACTTTTGTATTTTTAGGTCTGATTTTGTAAGCAAGTAGTTTTTAAGTGAGGTGTAACTTGGGGGTACGCTAGACAAATCAGACTCTTGAAAGGGGTACAGTCGTCAGGAAAGGTTGAGAGCCACTGGTCTAACCCCTGCCAAGATGCAGGATTCGGATAAACACAATATTCTCTCTGCAGCTGTGGAAGAGGGTCCTGCTGCTGAAAGCTGGCTTAGCACTCACTCTCATTGCATGTGCTTATCCAGTTACCTCCACCAGTTCAGTGGTTTAGCTTTCTTTAAAATTTCTACAGCAAACATGCACTGCTTGAATAGTTTTTTTTTTTATTTTAATAGATTATAGTAAATTTAGGCCATAGTATCATACAACTATAGGGCAGGAAGGGACCTCAAGAGGTCATTGAGTCCATCCCCCAATGCTGATGCAGGGCAAAATAAACCTATACCATCCCTGAGAGGTGGTGTTCTTAAGCACCTCCTATGATGGGGATTCTACAACCTCCATTGGTAACCTATTCCAGTTTCTATCCACCTTTATAGTTAGAAAGTTTTCCCTAATATCTAACCTAAATCTCCTTTGCTGCAGATTAAGCCCATTGCTTTTTGTCCTTCCTTCAGTGGACAGAGAGAACAATTGATCACCACCTTTTTTTATGGGTTTCAGAGTAACAGCCGTGTTAGTCTGTATTCGCAAAAAGAAAAAGGAGTACTTGTGGCACCTTAGAGACTAACCAATTTATTTGAGCATAAGCTTTCGTGAGCTACAGCTCACTTCATCGGATGCATACTGTGGAAAGTATAGAAGATCTTTTTATACACACAAAGCATGAAAAAATGGGTGTTTACCATTACAAAAGGTTTTCTCTCCCCCCACCCCACTCTCCTGCTGGTAATAGCTTATCTAAAGTGATCACTCTCCTTACAATGTGTATGATAATCAAGGTGGGCCATTTCCAGCACAAATCCAGGGTTATAAATCCAAATCCAGGGTTATAAAAGAATAAATGGACACAAATCAGATGTCAAGAATTATAACATTCATAAACCAGTCGGAGAACACTTCAATCTCTCTGGTCACGCGATTACAGACATGAAAGTTGCGATATTACAACAAAAAAACTTCAAAACCAGACTCCAGCAAGAGACTGTTGAATTGGAATTCATTTGCAAATTGGATACAATTAACTTAGGCTTGAATAGAGACTGGGAGTGGCTAAGTCATTATGCAAGGTAACCTATTTCCCCTTGTCCCCCCACGTTCTTGTTAAACCCTGGATTTGTGCTGGAAATGGCCCACCTTGATTATCATACACATTGTAAGGAGAGTGATCACTTTAGATAAGCTATTACCAGCAGGAGAGTGGGGTGGGGGGAGAGAAAACCTTTTGTAATGGTAAACACCCATTTTTTCATGCTTTGTGTGTATAAAAAGATCTTCTATACTTTCCACAGTATGCATCCGATGAAGTGAGCTGTAGCTCACGAAAGCTTATGCTCAAATAAATTGGTTAGTCTCTAAGGTGCCACAAGTACTCCTTTTCTTTTTGCGAATACAGACTAACACGGCTGTTACTCTGAAACATGTTAAACTATATAATTACTTAAATAACTAGATATAATGTATTGTCCTGGTTAACAAAGAACAGCTGATTTTGTGTTCAGACTGTATGTAGTTAAAACATGTTGACTGGGAATGGTTACCAACCAATAAAAATAAATTTTTATTTAGGGAAATAATGTACAAATGCAAAAAACAAACCAACAACCACCCCCCCCACACACACAAAAAACCCCAGTGATTTAAATCACTGATTTAAAAATCAATTAGCCCTCCTACATCATCATATGTAGTATGTAGTTCTAGTTACTGCAGATATTAGCAATATATACAAACATATTTCAATATAAAGTACAGTGAGATCTGTACAAAAGACCACTCTTGCAGGCAACTCTAACCATATCGAAGTATCCCCAAAACATGAGTACAGTTTTGTTCCCCCTTTGTCAGAGCACCGCCTCTGCTAAGTAACATTTTGCTCTTTCCTTGTATAATTGTTTGAGTTTCACTTTTTTTTTTTTTTTTATTAAATTGAGGCACTCTGACTTTATGGTGATGGATGTGGCATGGATTACAAATTTTAGTAACTAAAAAACCTAAGGGTTTGTTGATTGGTAACTATGTCAGAACAGGTTGTTTCTGGAATGTCTAATAGGAATTTTCACAAGCGTAGATGTGAAAGTCAGGTACTGAAATTAAATATAATAGAAATTGACATCTTCAAGACCAAACCCCCTGAAGTTCATACATTCTCTTATATCCATTCTTTTATGTAAAGATTTTTTAATCATGGTAAAATTCTTCATAGTGTCTGTACTTAGTTACATAACCATAACTTTCATTTGATGGGTTTTTGGATGGGAACAATAATGCGAGTGAGAGGAGTTAAACATCAGGAAGAACTTAAAGTCTAAGCCCCTATTTTCAGGCAAACAACTTCCCAGAAAAAGTACTCTTTGGGCTAAGACTTCTTATGTTGTGTCTCAGGGCAGAAGGAAAAGGAGTACTTGTGGCACCTTAGAGACTAACCAATTTATTTGAGCATGAGCTTTCGTGAGCTACAACTCTCACGAAAGCTCATGCTCAAATAAATTGGTTAGTCTCTAAGGTGCCACAAGTACGCCTTTTCTTTTTGCAAAGACAGACTAACATGGCTATTACTCTGAAACCTGTCAGGGCAGAAGGGAATTCGTTCAAAAGAGTTGGTACAGCATCTTTTTTGCTGTTATTTAGGTGGTCAGGTTGGGGATCAGTTTTCACACAAGTCATTTCAACTTTTTTTTGCACTTGGATAACAAGTTATTTTTAAAAGGTTCAAAGTTTGCCTGCCCCTCCCGGCTATATAGAATGTGGCTTTGCCACACAGGAAAAAAAAATGGTTGCACAATGAGTTTACTGACAAGCAAAACCAGTGTCCAGAACAAAGCAAACACTATTTATCTTCCTGATTTAAGGACCACATTGGGTGCAGCTATCCAAATACATTCACGTAAAGATGTCAGTGAGTGAACAGGTTTTGATCACTCATTCTGCTTTTTTCAAACCAGAAAATTTTAATAAAAACAGAACTGCAACATTATGGGTGAGATTTGTACAAGCACAGATGGCATGAAAACTCTTGACAGGCAAGTGGATCAGCTTGGTTTTAGTTCCCTTGCAGGAAAAGTAGAGCAGCACTAGGGGCTGCTGCTCCTTTTCCTGTAGGGAAGGGAGGAGCCCTTGTCACTGAGAACAGAGCAGGAGGGAGAAGAAAGAGGCGGCCATGTTTTATTAACATAGTGTTTTGCATTTTATGGAAGTCAAATAAACAGCAAGCAGCACAAGTGCCAGGAAGCCTAGCCACCCTGTCACAATAGCATCTCTGTGCTCTACTCAGCTAGGATTCCAACTAGCCATATTCCAAAGCAGGGACAGAGACTAAGGCAATACAAACCAGATAGCTTACAAGCCTTGCACTCCCATCCCCATTCTTCAGCACTGGTTTAACACAACCCTTTGCTAGGTCACATCTAATTTAGAGTGTAAACTCCCCAGGGACTTGCCTTTCTTGTTGCCTATAAAATGCTGCACACACGAGGCTAAAGAAATAAAAAATAAGGAAGTCCTAAGAACAAAGGTACCTCTATGTCACATTGAAAGAAGATGCTATTAGGATAGTGATTTCTCTCTTCCACCCTTTATCTTATCTATGTAGATTGTAAACCAGGGGTGAGAAAACTTTTTGGCTCGAGGGCCACATCTGGGTGCGAAACTGTATGGAGGGCCAGGTAGGGAAGGCTGTACCCCACAAACAGCCTAGCCCCCGCCCCCTTCCCATCTGCTGATTGTCCCCCTTAGAACCCCCGACCCATCCAACCCCCCGGCTCCCTGTCCCCTGACTGCCCAGACCTAGCCACACCCCCACCCCGACAGGCCCCCCAGGACCCCACTCCCTATCCAACTCCCTCTGTTCCCCAACCGCCCCCTGCCCCTCCCCAGGACCTCCTGCTCCTAACCACCCCATGACTGCCTCCTGGGACCCCCTACTCAACCTCTTCACCACTGCACGTGCCCCGCCACCCCCTTACCATGCCACTCTGAGCATGGCTGGAGGGGAGGGGGAACAGCAGGGGAGGGGCCAGGGGCAAGCCTCCCGACCAGAAGCTCAGGGGCCAGGGAAGGACCGTCCCACGGGCCGGATGTGGCTCGCAGACTGTAGTTTGCCCACTTCTGTTGTAAACCCTTTGGACAGGGTCTTCTCATACTCCATGTTTGTACAGTGTCAAGTACAATGAGGCCCCCAAGCACTACTGTAATACAAATAATATATTTCACATTCACAGCACTAGCACCTATAAAGTGTAAGATGCTTGATGGAGCAGAGAGCACTCGTACCTCAGGAACAGGCAAACTGGATCAAATAGATATTCCTTTCTTTAAGGAAAGTCTTAAATTATGGTGCCATGTCCACAACAATATCTATCTTAGATACGCCCATCCCTGCAGCATCTGAGCACCTCACACTCTCCACAGCATCATTGTGAGGAAGGGAACATGTCACAGAATCACAGAAATGCAGGGCTGGAAGCCCTGTGCTGAGGCAGGACCAAGTAAACCTAGGCCATTCCTGACAGGTGTTGTCTACCTGTTCTTAAAAACCTCCAGTGAAGGGGATTCTACAGCCTCCCTTGGAAGCCTGTTCCAGAAATTAATTACCCCAATTGTTAGAAAGATTTTCCTATATTTCTCTCGCTGTAAATTACGCCCATGACCAATGTTCCCTCTAATTTTTTCCATCCATGTGTGGAATAAATTTTGTTCTGTGCACCGAGGTAATGTGTGGAGGTGCGCCACCAGTAGAAACAAAAAACCTAGATAGAATATATATTTTTAAAAAGTAACCATAGGGATAATTACTCCAGCCAGGAGAGGTTAGGCATTTTAGAACGCGCTACTCAAAGAATTAAATTTAATTGTAAGAGAGAATTTGATTTGAGAACTTCAATAGCTCAGACATAGGTGAGAGGTTTATTGCAGGAGTGGGTGGGTGAGATTCTATAGCCTGCATTGTGCAGGAGATCAGACTAGATGATCATAATGGTCCCTTCTGACCTTAATAATAATAATATTAATATCTATGAGAAATGCATATACTAGTCAAAAAACCTAAAACAACACACTTTGAAAGACTAAAATTACAGAGAATATATGCACACTGCAGGAAGTACCAAGATGTAACAATACAAGCGTGCGTGCGCACACGCTGGCTGCTGGGGAAGTTTCTGAGAGATGCTGTGCACAGTCTCTTTAAGGCACTCTCACTGAAAGTTCTCCTGCTCTGCAGAGATGGGGTACATGGGTAGGGGGAGCCAGTGAGAGAGAGATAGTGTGTGCTGCCTGCTGGGGAAGTCTATGAGAGACCTGTGTTGTCTCTAAGGCCCTCACTCACTGCCCAGGCGGGTTGTTCAGACCTCAGATTGCAGCAGCTCTCTCCTGCTTCGACTCCTAAGCCCTGTCCTTAGGTGCTGGAACTAAGGGTGTGGGGGGTGCTGCAGCACTCCCTGACTTGAAATGGTTTCCATTATATACAGGGTTTACAGTTTGGTTCAATGGCTCTCAGCACCTCCACTATAAAAATTGTTCCAGAGCCCCTGTCCCCTCTCCCCTGCTCTACAGAGATGGGGTACAGGGGCAGGGGGAGTGGGACACCCTGACATCCACAGCCCCCTTTTCCCCCCACTCAGCACAGCCAGCAGGAGGGTCCCAGGAGCAGCTGGCCAGGGGCTCCAAAGCAGAGGGCAGAGCAACATGGCAGCAAAACAGTGTGTGTGGGGGGGCACCTGAACACATACTGCCGGATATGCACAGTTCTGCTAATCAAGTGCACAGCACTTGAATCACTCCTGGGCAGCCGTTCAATTGTACAGCTTAGAGGGAACACAGCCCACGACTCCTTGACCTGCCTTCAGTGGACATGGATCACTGTCCTCTTTACAACAGCCCTTTTTGGTTCACATTTCCACTTTTTGTAGGATTCCTTTTTGATTTCAGGTCATTAAAGAGCTCCTGATGGAGCAATATTGGCCTCTTACTACCTTCCTATCTTTCTTTTGCACTGGGATAATTTCCAGTTGTGCCTTTAATATAATCTTCTTGATAAACTGCAAGCTCTCCTAAACCCCTTATTTCAGGGTAGCAGCCATGTTAGTCTGTATCGCAAAAAGAACAGGAGTACTTCCGGCCCCTTAGAGGCTAACAAATTTATTTGAGTGTTGCGGTTCAAATACAAGACAGAACAAGGCTTTAAGCAAGCAAGCAGGCTGGTCTGCCGACGGGCTGGTCTCCCTATCAGCTTTCCACCCTCTCTTTTATTTCTCTCCCTCCTCCTGCGCATTACATACTCCAACAGATAAAAGGAATACACTGGCTTTGTTTAATATTCTTATTTACCAATATCTATCTACCGCATTCCTTGCTCTCGGGCCTTGAGCCCAGTCCTGGGAGGCTTCCCACAGTTCATTTCATCTGGGCGAGATTCCAAGGTTCATGCCCTTGAGAGGAGCCGTGTGTGCACTGCTCCTACACAACACTCCGGGTGTGCCCTGAATGTTGCCAAGTGCATGAACCCTGCATGAATCCTACATTTGAGCATAAGCTTTCGTAGGCTACAGCCCACTTCATCGGATGCATAGAATGGAACATATAGTAAGAAGACAGACACAGAGAGAACATGAAAAGGTGGAGTAAGAGGCTAATTAATTAAGATGAGCTATTATCAGCAGGAGAAAAAAAAACAACTCCTTGGATTTTCTTCCCATGGGATTTTTTCTACCCTGTGTTCGTGAAAGTCTGCGTTTTTCAAGTCCATTATCCTTATTTTGCTGTTCTTACTCCTTCCTTTGTCACACAAGGCCAAGCTTAAAGGTCTGCATCATTTATAATGCTGTAAAGGGGATTCATGGCTTTTACTGCTCTTTCCCCTAAGTATGTGGAGGGATTTACACATTTTCTAGTTTCTCTTACACCGATTAATCCATTAAGACCTGAACTCAAGCTTCTGATATTTTAACAGAACCCTCTTGTCCAATAGTGATGAGTGAGGTATACATACTTAGAAGATTTGCATAGTTACCCAACTGCCAAAGTTTCAAATTCTGAACTTTTTTAAAAGCACGGCATGGGTCAGATTTCAAGGAACGAGGCAATAAACGGTCTCTGCAGCTCAAAGGGTAATTCCTCCTGTTTTAGCACTGGCCTATTATCCCATTAGGTGCAACTCCGACAATGGATACAAACCAATGTTGTAAAATAAATTTAAAATATCAAATGTAAAATTAAGTTTACACTTGTTTTAAGCTTACAGTTGAACGTACAGCCATCTGCTTTACAGGCAAAGTGCCCAAACCGTTTCATTATTTAAATGAACTAGGCAATTCAGTCTGACCATCTTTAGGAGATGCTGCAAAATCTCTCTTTGAAAAAAACCTTTGCACCATATCAAGCCTGACTCTTAACAGGCAAATCAACAACAACAACAACAAAAAAGCAGCACCACGAGCAGGCTTTACCTCAAAAAGGGAGAAGGAACCAGTCCACTAGGGACTTTGCTATTGATATAGTATAGCTATACTATAAAACCTTAAAATAGATTAACTGATGAGTAAATTTTTCAAAAACTAAACTACAAGATTTAGGAACTTAAATGCCATTGATTTGGCTCCTTGGTCTCTTAGGCACTTTTGACAATTTTAACCATGGATCCTTTTCAGTGTAATATGTTAAATCAGTTTCTTCCATTGTCACCACAGTAAGACATCACACTGTGTAAGCAGTAATGGCTTACTACACGGTGTCATAAAAATAAAGGGAAGGGTAACCATCTTTCCGTATACAGTGCTATAAAATTTCTCCTGGTCAGAGGAAAAACCCTTTCACCTGTAAAGGGTTAAGAAGCTAGGATAACCTCGCTGGCACCTGACCAAAATGACCAATGAGGAGACAAGATACTTTCAAAGCTGGAGGGGGGGAAACAAAGGGTCTGTCTGTGTGAAGCTTTTGCTAGGAACAGATCAGGAATGCAGCCTTACAACTGTTAGTTAGTAAGTAATCTAGCTAGAAATGCGTTAGATTTCCTTTTGTTTAATGGCTGGTAAAATAAGCTGTGCTGAATGGACTGTATATTCCTCTTTTTGTAACTTAAGGTTTGGCCTAGAGGGATTCTCTACATTTTGAATCTAATTACCCTGTAAGGTATTTACCATCCTGATTTTACAGAGTTGATTCTTTTACCTTTTCTTTAATTAAAATTCTTCTTCTAAGAACCTGATTGATTTTTCATTGTTCTTAAGATCCAAGGGTTTGGGTCTGTGTTCACCTATGCAAATTGGTGAGGATTTTTATCAAGCCTTCCCCAGGAAAGGGGGTGTAGAGCTTGCGGGGAAGATGTCTCCAAGTGGGCTCTTTCCCTGTTCTTTGTTTAACACGCTTGGTGGTGGCAGCATAGGGTTCAAGGACAAGGAAAAGTTTGTACCTTGGGGAAGTTTTTAACCTAAGCTGGTAAGAATAAGCTTAGGGGGTCTTTCATGCAAGTCCCCACACCTGTACCCTAGAGTTCAGAGTGGGGGAAGGAACCTTGACACACAGACAATATCAAATTGAAATCTAGCCAATTAAAAAAATAGTTAAAAGTAGGCTCAGGTCATAGGCATGTCTGAGTCCCCTGCCAAATTTTGTCATTTTGCAGACACATTTTCCTACCCTTAAAGATATTTTTCTCTTCCCTGCTGCATGTGAAAAGCTCGCAAAAACAAGGGCAAGAGTGAAAGTGACTACCAAACACACAAAGTAAAATTAATTTTTCCCTTTAATCTTTTTCAGTTATAACAGAGGTTGCTGATGACCCAGGGAGCTGGCTGGTCACATGGTGCTAGGGCCTCATTTCCAGCTGCTGCACTGTATTAGAAGATGGCTAGACTGCAATACCTTCCTCATATTACTTCTACACGCAAACAATTTTATAGGGTTGCAAATGAGAGTGGGTGATCCTGCTATTAAAGTTTGGGAATCCTTGAGTTACATTATTTTTAATGTTACTTACACCAATAGGAGTAAAAGTGTTCAGACAGATGCAGTGTTTCAGCTGACAGGGTCTCTAGACATTATGGATTGCTAGGAATAAGCATTGGTTAGTTACTGGAAGTCATTTTATCCATCCCTCAATTTGTTAAAGATTGGTCCCTACATTTATGTAGCCTGGATTAATTGTCCATTTCAGATTAAAATATGGGAAATAATTAGGCTTCTACCTATTAGACAGACTATTGCACAATCTAACATATCTTAATGTTATTGTCAACAATACAATACACAGTCAACAATTTTTTTCTCAGTTTCTCAGAATCCCTTTTTACCTCTTTAAATAATTTCATTTCCTCCTTGATGTTTACCCTTGCCACATGCTTGTACACTCATGTTCCCTCCCACTACGTACCTATCCATTAGCCAACATACACACATGTAGCTCATTCCACATTTCCTCAAATCACTTCATCTCCCTTACTTTTACGCTCTTCTCTACAGTCTCTCAAATCTGTCAATATCTTTTGGTAATGAAGTGTCCGACAATTAATCACATTTAAAACTCTTGCGTAGGTGACGCAAAGCCGCAGGCAGGTTCCAGCCCAGATGCCGATGTATTCAACGGCAGGTTAATCTCTGTAAAATGTTGAGATTTATCTAGAGGGTCATCAGTAGTATGCATGCGCTTTACGTACAAATGAAGAGGAGACCCGACGCTGAAGATCTTACAGTGTAAATTAAAGCAAACGTGAGGAGTGACACGCGAGTAGAGAAGAGGCTGACAGCGTGAAGTCATCCGCTTGGCCGACCTCGGGGCGATCTCAAACACTCCGAAACGCGATCCCCGCCAGCACAGGCCTGTCCCCGCAGCTGAGCCCCCGGCAGGAGCCGGGCCCGGCCGCCGGCGGGGCGGGGAAAGCCGGCGCGGGGGGAGACCGGCCGCGGCGCGGCTCGGCCCCTTGCCCGACAGCCCGGGCCGGGTCCCCGCAGGCCTGGCGCGGCGCCCGCCCACCGCCCTGGCCCGAGACCTCCGCGCCAGCACCTGGCCAGGCGGCTGCCGGCCCCTCGGAGCCCGCAGGCCTTTGACGCGCTGCCCCGGCCCGGGCCGGCGGGCGGGAAGGAAGGGGCCGGACCAGCCGGCGGGGCGGGGCGGGGGCGGGGCGGGGGCGGCGGAGCCCGGCGGGGGCGCCCGCTGCCCCCACTCACCGGCCGGTCCCCGCGGCTGGGCGGCGGCAGCCAGGCGCCAAAATGGCGGCGGCGCAGCCTCAGCACCGCCGCCGGCGGAGCGACCCACGGGGCGGGACTCGGGCCCGCGGCGAGGACGCGGGGGCTGCAGGGCCCCTGAGCCGGGCGGGGGGGTGTCCTCGGGCACTACTTTACCTGGGGGAGGCAGCCGCGCTGCTCCGCTGCCGGCCGTGAGAGGAGTCACACGGCTCTGAGTCACTCCGCCGCCGCCCCGCCCCGCCCCGCCGAGCGCGGCCCGGCCCCGCCCCTCCGCGCCCCGCCCCGCCCCGCCGAGCGCGGCCCGGCCCCGCCCCTCCGCACCCCGCCCCGCCCCGCCCCGCCGAGCGCGGCCCGGCCCCGCCCCTCCGCACCCCGCCCCGCCCCGCCGAGCGCGGCCCGGCCCCGCCCCTCCGCACCCCGCCCCGCCCCGCCGAGCGCGGCCCGGCCCCGCCCCTCCGCACCCCGCCCCGCCCCGCCGAGCGCGGCCCGGCCCCGCCCCTCCGCACCCCGCCCCGCCCCGCCCCGCCCCGCCGAGCGCGGCCCGGCCCCGCCCCTCCGCACCCCGCCCCGCCCCGCCCCGCCGAGCGCGGCCCGGCCCCGCCCCTCCGCGCCCCGCCCCGCCGAGCGCGGCCCGGCCCCGCCCCTCCGCGCCCCGCCCCGCCGAGCGCGGCCCGGCCCCGCCCCTCCGCACCCCGCCTGCCGAGACCCGCTTCACCGGCCGGCGACCAGGTTGAAGGGCGGGGCCTGGCGGGAGGTTGGCCTGACTGCCCCCTCCTCAGCCCCGTGCGGCACCTGGCCCCGCCCTCGTACGACACCTAGCCCCGCCCCCAGCCCCGTGCAGCACCTGGCCCCGCCCTCGTACGACACCTGGCCCCGCCCCCAGCCCCGTGCAGCACCTGGCCCCGCCCCCGTACGACACCTGGCCCCGCCCCCAGCCCCGTGCAGCACCTGGCCCCGCCCTCGTACGACACCTAGCCCCGCCCCCAGCCCCGTGCAGCACCTGGCCCCGCCCTCGTACGACACCTAGCCCCGCCCCCAGCCCCGTGCAGCACCTGGCCCCGCCCTCGTACGACATCTGGCCCCGCCCCCAGCCCCGTGCAGCACCTGGCCCCGCCCTCGTACGACACCTAGCCCCGCCCCCAGCCCCGTGCAGCACCTGGCCCCGCCTTCGTACGACACCTGGCCCCGCCCCCAGCCCCGTGCAGCACCTGGCCCCGCCTTCGTACGACACCTAGACCCGCCCCCAGCCCCGTGCAGCACCTGGCCCCGCCCTCGTACGACACCTGGCCCCGCCCCCAGCCCCGTGCAGCACCTGGCCCCGCCCTCGTACGGCCCCTGGAGTTGTCGGGGGCTGGGTTAGAAATATGGGCTGGTCTAGAACCCATCACCATGACGGAGATTGGCTCAAGGTAGATTGCTAAAAGGCCAGATATTAGCATCAGCGCTGTAAAGGAAACTGCCCCCGGTTTGTCCGGTAAGGCTGCTGCAGAGAATGTGTAACTTAGAGCCAGGTAGGGCCAATGATCCAGTTTTTAGTTTGACTGGTATGACACTGAGCTAGAAAGGGCTAAGCAACTAGCAGGCTAAGTGACCCCAATTCAACCTTTAAAGACATATTAGGAAAGGATATAAATGATAATTAGAGCCATTCCTTATCAATAGCTAACAAAGCATGTTAGATAGAGTAGAGCTTTGAAATTCAAACTTGTATTGTTAGAGAATTAGAGTATATACTAATTGTATGTGTGTTTACCTATATCTTGTCAGATGTTAACCATGCAACCAGATTAGTTTATGGATGCTAATTCACTTTGATGTCTTAATTACATTATATTATGTCTGTGGATGGCTCAGTTAACCTTAAGATCAAAGATGTAAGATATTGTAGGAAATAATATTAC
Organism: Caretta caretta; assembly: GCF_965140235.1. Taxonomy (NCBI): domain Eukaryota; kingdom Metazoa; phylum Chordata; order Testudines; family Cheloniidae; genus Caretta; species Caretta caretta. Next base: position 43,606,799 of record NC_134217.1, read on the forward strand.
TTACATTGTCTTCCATTTAAATTGTCTGTGCAATAATGGAATGCTTTGATAGTTTGAATGGATAATTGTCTTATGTTCATTAATACTACTAGAATAGGAAATAGGGAATTTTACTTCAAAGCAACTATGTGCATTACCTATTCTTCATTCAAGGAAGGCCTGTTGTGTTATCATGCTGTCAAGAGGCTATAGTAGCCTGCCAGAGATCTATAAAAGAACTCAAGACCTGATCCTATCATCTCAGATCTGCTTAAGCTTGGTCAGGGGAATCTTGAGTAGCAAGACTGAGGTCTCCAGCTCCAGTGTGGATCACCCTGATATTGGACATGAACTGCCTATTTTGGACTATAACCTGATGAACTGATTCTGGAAAGAACTTTTTGCAGCTCACCATCTCTACTTTGAAACTGACCTAAGAACTCTATTCATATCTGTATGTATAATCAAAAAGAAAAGGAGTACTTGTGGCACCTTAGAGACTAAGCAATTTATTTGAGCATAAGCTTTCGTGAGCTACAGCTCACTTCATCGGATGCAGCTGTAGCTCACGAAAGCTTACGCTCAAATAAATTGCTTAGTCTCTAAGGTGCCACAAGTACTCCTTTTCTTTTTGCGAATACAGAATAACACTGCTGCTACTCTGAAACCTGTATGTAGAATGATCTTTTAACCACAGTACTCTTTTCTTTTTTAATAAATCTTAGTTTAGTTAATAAGAATTGGCTGTAAGTGTATATTAGGTTAAGATCTGAAATATTAATTGATCTGGTGGATATGTGTCTGATTTCTTGAAATTTTCAGTAATCCTCATCATATTTGACTTGGCTGCCTGGGTGGGAGCCCAAGGTTGGGTTGATTTAAGGGAGCTGTGGTTTTGGCTTCTGGGTAACCAGGAAGGTATTGTAAAAGCTGTTTTGTCACTGGATTGGTAAATCTAATTATCATAGAATATCAGGGTTGGAAGGGACCTCAGGAGGTCATCTAGTCCAACCCCCTGCTCAAAGCAGGACCAATCCCCAACTAAATCATCCCAGCCAGGGCTTTGTCAAGCCTGACCTTAAAAACCTCAAAGGAAGGAGATTCCACCACCTACCTAGGTAACCCATTCCAGTGCTTCACCACCCTCCTAGTGAAAAGGGTTTTCCTAATATCCAACCTAAACCTCCCCCACTGCAACTTGAGACCATTACTCCTTGTTCTGTCGTCTGCTACCACTGAGAACAGTCTAGATCCATCCTCTTTGGAACCCCCTTTCAGGTAGTTGAAAGCAGCTGTCAAATCCCCCCTCATTCTTCTCTTCTGCAAACTAAATAATCCCAGTTCCCTCACCCTCTCCTCATAAGTCATGTGTTCCAGCCCCCTAATCATTTTTGTTGCCCTCTGCTGGATGCTTTCCAATTTTTCTACATCTTTCTTGTAGTGTGGGGCCCAAAACTGGACGCAATACTCCAGGTGTGGCGAATAGAGGGGAATAATCACTTCCCTCAATCTGCTGGCAATGCTCCTACTAATACAGCCCAGTATGCCATTGGCCTTCTTGGCAACAAGGGCACACTGTTGACTCATATCCAGCTTCACATCCACTGTAACCCCGAGGTCCTTTTCTGCAGAACTGCTGCCAAGCCATTCGGTCCCTAGTCTGTAGCGGTGCATGGGATTCTTCCGTCCTAAGTGCAGGACTCTGCCCTTGTCCTTGTTGAACCTCATCAGATTTCTTTTGGCCCAATCCTCTAATTTGTCGAAGGCCCTCTGTATCCTATCCCTACCCTGCAGCGTATCTACCTCTCCTCCCAGTTTAGTGTCATCTGCAAACTTGCTGAGGGTGCAATCCACACCATCCACCAGATCATTTATGAAGATATTGAACAAAACCGGCCCAAGGACCGACTCTTGGGGCACTCCACTTGACACCAGCTGCCAACTAGACATGGAGCCATTGATCACTACCTGCTGAGCCCGACAATCTAGCCAACTTTCTATCCACCTTATAGTCCATTCATCCAGCCCATACTTCTTTAACTTGGTGGCAAGAATACTGTGGGAGACTATGTCAAAAGCTTTGCTAAAGTCAAGGAATAACACGTCCACCACTTTCCCCTCATCCACAGAGCCAGTTATCTCGTCATAGAAGGCAATTAGATTAGTCAGGCATGACTTGCCCTTGGTGAATCCTTGCTGACTGTTCCTGATCACTTTCCTCTCATGTAAGTGCTTCAGAATTGATTCCTTGAGGACCTGCTCCATGATTTTTCCAGGGACTGAGGTGAGGCTGACTGGCCTGTAGTTCCCAGGATCCTCCTTCTTCCCTTTTTTAAAGATGGGCACTACATGAGCCTTTTTTCAGTCGTCCGGGACCTCCCCCGATCGCCATGAGTTTTCAAAGATAATGGCCAATGGCTCTGCAATCACATCCGCCAACTCCTTTAGCACTCTCGGATGCAGCGCATCTGGCCCCATGGACTTGTGCACGTCCAGCTTTTCGAAATGGTCCCGAACCACTTCTTTCTCCACAGAGGGCTGGTCACCTCCTCCCCATGCTGTGCTGCCCAGTGCAGGGGTCTGGGAGCTGACCTTGTTCGTGAAGACAGAGGCAAAAAAAGCATTGAGTACATTAGCTTTATTCACATCTTCTGTCACTAGGTTGCCTCCCTCATTCAGTAAGGGGCCCACACTTTCCTTGACTTGCTTCTTATTAGAATAATCACCAGTTTTGGGGATTGTCTGTCTGCCACATTCTTTGCAGTTTGCCCTGATTGAGCAATCTCAGTGTGAAGCCCCCAGTGACAACTGTCACATATATTTTATCTTTGGCTGATTCATGGTCCTTGCACCGCTATGCCTTGGACAGTCCCCTTCAAACTTCTGTGTACTGAGATGGTTGATAATGGATTTGAGAGGTATTGTGATGGGGTGGGGAAATAATGGTGAGGTAAAGATGGGAGGTTTGGAAGCATGAAGATTGTGAGGAAGAAGAGAGAGGGCTGGGAGGATCTGAAGAACAGGCTGATAGGGAGTTGGTGAGGGGATGGAAGTAATGTTGAGGTGATAGGGTGATGATGGAGTAGTCAAGTTTAGTGAGTATGTGACTTAATAGGAGCAAGGGGTGCTTTGGAGTATGGTGGATGAATGGGAGGTTTTGGTGTTAGGGGATGATGGCTGTGAAAGAAAGCATAAGGGGTGATGGGCGAATGGATAGGGTAGGGTGGGGGACCAGGGTGAGGGGATGGTGGATGCATAGGGGGATGGGTGAGGGAGGTTTGGCAGGAAAGGGTGAGAAGAAGGGTATGCAGTGTGGAGGTGATGGGGGAATGGAGATGTGTTGTGAGGGGTTGTCGGGAAGGGATGAGAGAGGCCTGGATGGTGGGGTGCAGGGATTTGGATTGGTGGATGGATGGCGAACATGGGGATGGATGAGGCAGCGGCAATGCGCGAGGATGTGTTGGGGGTGGCAGGGCTGGGTGTGAGGCAGTGGGAGGTACCTGGGTGGTGGGATTATGAAGGGGTGGAGGCTACAAATGGTGGGATGAGAGGTTGGGGACATAAAGGATACAAGGGGGGCTATGAAGGGGTGGGGGAGGGTACATGGGCAGGGAATCCACAGATGGGGGTATGTGGGTGGGGTGAGAAGGTGGGCGACATAAAAGGATACGGGGGACTATGAAGGGTGAGGCTACATGGGCGGGGGGCACATGGGTGGGGAGTGCCCAGGTGGGGCTGTGAAGGGAGGGGGGTCGGGAGTCCATGGGGGGGGTGTATGGGGGGGTACGAAGGGCGGGTAGAGGGCTGGGGAAGGTTGGGGGTGAAGTGGTGGGGGACAGAAGGGGATACATAGGGGACGGGGGGGTACAGGGGGGGCACGGTTCGTGGGGGCAGGCGGGGCTGTGAGGGGACGGGGGGGGGGAAATGCTGCTGACGCTGTTGGCCTCGCGCGCCCCCAGCCGCCCCCACGCACTAGCGGCGCGCTCCCGCGCCGCCGCCATCTTCGCTCCGTCTGTCTGTCCGGCGGCCCCTTTGTCTGTCCGCAGCCCCGCCCGGCCCCGCGCTGGAGCCGGTAAGAGCCCGGGCTGGCCCGGGGGGGCGCGGGGCCGGTTCTGTCTGTGTCGCTGGGGGGGGGCGCGGGGCCGGTTCTGTCTGTGTCGCTGGGGGCCGGTTCTGGTTCTGTCTGTGTCGCTGGGGGGGGGGGGCGCGGGGCCGGTTCTGTCTGTGTCGCTGGGGCGCGGGGCCGGTTCTGTCTGTGTCGCTGGGGGGGGGGGCGCGGGGCCGGTTCTGTCTGTGTCGCTGGGGGGGGGGGCGCGGGGCCGGTTCTGTCTGTGTCGCTGGGGGGGGGGGCGCTGGGCCGGTTCTGTCTGTGTCACTGGGGGGGGGGGCCGCTGGGTCGGTTCTGTCTGTGTCACTGGGGGGGGGCGCTGGGGGGGGGCGCGGGGCCGGTTCTGTCTGTGTCGCGGGGGGGCGCTGGGCCGGTTCTGTCTGTGTCTCTGGGGGGGGTACGGGGGGGGCGCTGGGCCGGTTCTGTCTGTGTCGCTGGGGGAGGTGCAGGGGGGGCGCGGGGCCGGTTCTGTCTGTGTCACTGGGGGGGAGGGTGCAGGGGGGCGCGGGGCCGGTTCTGTCTGTGTCGTTGGGTGGGGTGCAGGGGGGGGCGCGGGGCTGGTTCTGTCTGTGTCGCTGGGGGGGGGCGCGGGGCCGGTTCTGTCTGTGTCACTGGGGGGGGAGGGTGCAGAGGGGCGCGGGGCCGGTTCTGTCTGTGTCGCTGGGGGGGAGGGTGCAGGGGGGCGCGGGGCCGGTTCTGTCTGTGTCGTTGGGGGGGTACGGGGGGGGCGCGGGGCCGGTTCTGTCTGTGTCACTGGGGGGGGAGGGTGCAGAGGGGCGCGGGGCCGGTTCTGTCTGTGTCGTTGGGGGGGGTGCATGGGGGGCGCGGGGCCGGTTCTGTCTGTGTCGCTGGGGGGGAGGGTGCAGGGGGGCGCGGGGCCGGTTCTGTCTGTGTTGCTGGGGGGGGTGCAGGGGGGGCGCGGGGCCGGTTCTGTCAGTGTTGCTGGGGTGCTGGGGGGGGCGCGGGGCCGGTTCTATCTGTGTTGCTGGGGGGGGAGGGTGCAGAGGGGCGCGGGGCCGGTTCTGTCTGTGTCACTGGGGGGGGAGGGTGCAGAGGGGCGCGGGGCCGGTTCTGTCTGTGTCGCTAGGGGGGGGCGCGGGGCCGGTTCTGTCTGTGTCGCTGGGGGGGGTCCGGGGGGGGCGCGGGGCCGGTTCTGTCTGTGTCGCTGGGGGGGGGCACAGGGCCGGTTTTGTCCGTGTCGCTGGGGGGGTGATGGGCTGGTTCCCTGGGTGTTGCTGCGGCGGGGAGGGATTGCTGCTGCTTGTCCCAGTGAGCAGGGTCAGGTGTGCCGGGCCTTGCTGGACTGGGTCGGTCACGGTGCCGGTGGGACGGCTTCCAGCCGGGCAGGATGAGCTCTGCGTGCACAGCCGGGTGACCCTTGCTCTTGAGTTCGTGTGGAAGGCCGGAGGCAGAGCCCAGCCGCCTGAGTGAGTTTGGCCGGGGACTTCGCGGGGTTCAGTGGGTTTGTGTGACCCTTCTTCTCCTCCTCCTCCTCAGGTGAGCCCTCCGCCGAGGGAAGGACCCCTCTGCTCCTGGGCCAGGGAAACATGTCCCGTCGGAAACAGACCACTCCTAATAAAGTTCATTGTGAGTATTGTGCCCCACGCTCTGACAGCAGTCTTGCCTGGTCGCGTTTCCCTGGAGTCGGGGTGGGGGCCAGCGGCGGCAACATGTACAGATTGGGGGCAGGGGTGTGGAGTTGGCATGGTCAGAACGGGGCAACTGTGCTCTGTGAGTGGGGGATTCGGGCACTGGCCGCTCTCTGGCATGCGGTGGCAAGGCTAGGCATGGACAGGCAGCACGCTTGAGTAGATGTGTTTGTGTAGGGGGTGCCAGCCGCACTTAGTCTTCTCATTTCACAGGTGAAAGTGCCCTAGGAAGTGTGGTGTTTGGCCTTTGGGCTCGGTTGGCATTTTGGGCAGTGAAGGAAATTTTGGGCTTGGTGCCAGGACCTCCTGGGTGGACAAGTCACTCAGGCCAGGTCGGCACTACTGACCTGTATCAGTATAACTGTGTCTCTCAGAGGCGTGAAAAATCCACCCCCTGGGGCGAGGTGGTGATACCGACCTAACCTCCCCTGTGACCCTAGGTTGTGGGAGAGCTGCTCCCTTTGACATAGCCGCCATCTCTCAGGGAGGTGGATTAACGACGCCGAGGGGGGGCTCTCCTAGCCGTGTGGGGGAGTCTTCACTAAATTGCTACAGTGGCGCCGCTGCAGGCTGTGAAGGCAAGGCCTTAGTCTCTCTGTGCCTCAGTTTCCCTCCCTGCAGTAGTGGTGATGAGGTGGGTTGGGTTGTTAAATACTGCCTAGATTACGCTCCCTGTTAGCTGAGAGATCACCCTGTGTTTCTTGAGCCTTGTCAAGCACCCAGCATTTGATTACCGTTGTAGTCAGTGTGTGCGTCAGCACTGACTGTAGGCAGATACGTAGTGAGCCATCACGGGAGCTAGGAGACAGACATACAAACTTTCAGTGACAAAGGGGGCACTGCACAACTCCAGCCTGTTTCTGCATGACTGCATCAGAGTGGGGGGAGTGGCGATGCGCTGTCACCCACCCAGAATGATAGTTGGTGGCCTCGACGGAGCTCATCGACTCTTGTGTCTCCTACGAGAACTGTGAAGGCGGGGGCATGAGAGGCTCGAGTCCTTGCTAAGAATGGAGTGACTGGTGGGAGTGCAGGACTGAGAGCAGAATGCTGCAGCTAGAACAGTCCTACCAAATGCCCCTCTTGGCTGATGCTACCACCTTGCGTGCATTTGTGTGTTTCTCTCTGCTGTCCTTTTGTATGGATGAGGCACTAGAAAGAACTCTACACATGCTGCTCTCTGCACAGCCAGCAGGTGTGTTTGGGGAGATTGTAACAGGGACCCTGAGACTGGGATTTGGAAAACACCAAGAGCCCAAGATAGGCATGGGAGCAGGAGAAGCCTTCCCTGGTGGCATTGCCGGGGGTGCTAGCGGTGACTTTTGGCAGCTGCCCTGTGATTTGTGCTCTCTGATACTTACTCCTCTGTGTTTGGTTTGAGACTGGGCACAGTATATCTGTGACTTGCCGCCCAGTGCACTAACTCTTGGGCCTTGTTTTCACAAGAGAAATTTGGGGCACTAACCACTGTGTGGTCTCTCCTAGCATGCCTGTAACACACTTCGCGTCCACGCACCCAGTGCAGAGGCCTTACAGCCATTATTTGGGTTAGATTTGCTTTGAGCACATGTCAAGGGAGATCAGTGGATGAGATCAGTGACATAACAGCTCTCACAGTACAAATAACCTTCCCCCTCCTGTCCCACAGTGCTTAGTTGGCCTGTCTGGTCTGTTTTGCTGCACTCCACTGCACAGGTGTGAAGTTATTCAGAAGCTAGTAATTTGTATAGCACCGCACACACTGGAGTTCAGTTGTGTACTATTTTCACACTGAACAAGATCTCCTATTTTTGCAATATCTGATTCTATCACCAGCATGTCTCAGAGGGGACCATCATATGAACATGCTGCCAGCTGGTGTGAAGCTAACATACAGGCTCTGGTATCCATCTAGGGAGAGATGCTCTGGTACCAATTGAACTTCTTCACACACAACACGTTAATGTATGACCAGGTATCTGAGCAGCTGTTTGACGTAGGCATCACCAGGAGAAGCAAGTGGTGCCACAAGAAGAAAAAGGGACTGAAAGGCCTATGCAACATGACCGAGGACAATAACAGTCTCCAGCTCAGGATGGAAAACTCACCCCTTTTATAATGAGCGGCACTGAACTGTTGGGACTCACCCATCCATCCAGCCTGCGGAGAGCCCAGAGCACTTGTGACGGATAAGGAGCATCAGCTCCAAGAACTGAGTGAACTGGCAGTATGAGGAGTCAGAATGGGAGATGACAGGCGTATTACTGGGATCTCTTCCTGGGGACGGAGATGGTTTGGGAGGAGGAGGAATTGGGCCACAGGTATGCAGCATTTTATTGTACTATCTGCCACCGGGGTCTGATTTTTGCAGGTTGGGGGCTGGAGAAGAGTTTTCTATAATGTTCTGAACACCGCAATTAATAATTGTAAATGGGCAGATACAAGCTCACAAGAGGGCAGAAGTGTTCACCTCTTCCCCACTCCACTAGTCCATATTCTCCCCTCACTCAGCCACACTGGGGCATTTGGCAGCTGCAAGTCCCTCCTTTGCCTGCCCAGTTCAGTCCGCCGTTATTCCTCAAGTGTGGCACCCTCTCATTGAAAGACCAGGATTAGCTATATTGTCTGCTTTTCCCAGTTAGCACAGAAATACTCGGTTGCATAGCTGCACTCAAATGGGTAGAATAGCAGGGGGAAAACTTCAGAAGAGCACAGAAACCACAATAAAAGTGAGAATGTTGTTTCAAGTAGTCAAATATCAAGTACTATGGTCCATTGCATTTACATTTCATTGTATTGCTGCCCCTCCTTTAGGACTACAGCAACTGATTAGTACATGATTCTAATATCATCCTGTTCTGCCATTTAATGCATGAAAAACAATCCTACCTTGCAAAGTGATGCAAAAATAATACCGTCCATGATATTAGGATTCTGTAGGTACACTGCCTGTTCCCTGCTGATTTGAGATATGCAGTGCAATTCTTTAAATCCAGTGGGAATACCGTGGTAGTTCAGTTTAGCCTTTATTTTCTCCCAATCTTCAGGATTTATATCTGAAAACCTTTCCCAGACGTCATCCAACCTTGCAATCAAGCATTGTGGTAGACATAGCTGCCCCCTGAAGCTCAGCCTCCCTCCATTCAGACAAGTCACCCTTCTCATCCATGCCAACAGTTCTGCTACAGAGCTCAGTCTTTTCCTCCTGCTCATATGTTACTTTTCTTTTTGTGCCCAGGACCCTTTGCAAAATGATGCTTTTGAGGTTCTGCAATAAGTAATCTTTGCTAGCTGAATTCCAGTGACCACCTCCTGGCCCCGTTCCCTTGATCTCATTGGTTAATCCTCCCTCCCCACCCACCCATATTCTTCTTAGTGGTGTGTGAATTCTGCTGTATCTTTAACATCTCTGGGTGGAGGAAGAAAGCTTACTTTCAGTTTCAAACTGAACATAAATTGTTACTTGTACCAAATCCCTTGATACTAGGAGAGCTAGATGAGCTATTGCTGTGGTTATTAACTTCCCTTTCTTTTTTTTCATTTCAGTGCCCTCACAGCCATGGACATGCCCAAACAGGGATGGGCAGGTGCATTAGCTCCTCAGTGAGCAAGTTTCAGGTCCTGGAAAAGGAAGTGTGGAGAAGACCTGTGTGAACAGGGACTCTGGTCCCTCCTTGAACTTGTACAAGTATTTAAAGAGGCTCATCTCAGAACTCGTGTAGGCTGAGCAGGACAGGGGACTTATGTAAGGCTTTTTCCAGAGAGCGAGAGATGTGAATGGAGGAGGCAGAGTTCCAGAGGGGCAGGGCTCAGGAAAAACTGCCTGCCATGTTGACACCATCTGGTTTTAGCAGCTGTGCCTTCCCCTCCTGCCCAGCCCCATACCACCACAGCCATTCTCAGGCACCCTATTCCTTTACAAGACTGTGGAAAGGAGAACTGGAGCCCAAAAGAGAGGCACTATCAGGAATCTCAGCATGCTCTCTCTAGCCGGTTGTGGCGTAACTCTGGTGACTTGTTTTGGTATTGCAGCAGACCTGCAGCCTTGTTTGTATTTAATAAAGTTGTGGAAAAGCATCTGTGATTTCAATACCAAGCATACTGTCCTTTATCCTCACAAGCCGCTCCTTGTGCTCCTTTGCCAAAGGGAGTGCAACACCACCAGGGCAGGAGCTGTATGAACGCGCACAAACAATGAGAGGAAAATCCCGCTACCGCCACAGCCCAAGTCCTTTGCCTGGTGCGCCTGGCCTAGCAGTACCCCAACAGTGCACTTCTCCATCAGTCCCCTGAGAGGCTAGGTCAGGGTAATAGGGTAGGCGCTTAATGAGGGATCTAAAAAAGTAGCGTAACATTGAATTCCCTATGCCCAGTTCCACACGGGCACTTAGGATGCATGTGCTCCTGGACTGTGTGATGTGGGCAGAATGCTGAGCGCACGCAGCACTGCCGTGACGTCCTCAGCATAGCAGCCAGTGTGTCCAGCTGGGCATGGCACTTCCTCCACTGCTCCTGGAAGTAACCACCCTAGTGTCGCATGTGATCTGCAAAAAGCCAGCAGGCAACTATTCGAACGACAACACTCATGGAGACTGAGGTTGATATTATTCATAGGAAGAGTCTCCCTCTGCACACTCCTGCGCTTTGGAGAATCCTGATGTCACACATTGGGCCAGTCACATTACATACATGTTCAGGAACCCAAGGTAAGGCCCGCATCCCCATGGACTAGACTGGGAGGTACATATCTCATCAATAGTGCCAGATTATAGGAATAGGAACCCTAATTACCTGACTCCTTTAGTGATCTCTGGTACATTCTCTACTTTGCTCTCATACCCTTACTGCATACCACAGACATATGAGTCTAGAATGGTTCCATGCTCACTAGTAATAATCCAGGAGAGCAATTTACCACAGTACTGAAATTCTTTGTTCTTTGCTGCTTGCCTCAGGTCTCTCGTACCTTGGTTCTGCCAGTCTGAGGCTGAGATCGGGACCCAAAAGGACAGAAGCAGCACTCCACCCAATGGAAATCATTCTCCAGCACTATTTGGAATCATCCACTGGGTGAGGGTGTGTGTGACTGGGAACTGCTGATTTCAGACGCAGTCCCCACCACAATATCCTTTGCTACCTTGCCTCACACACCTAGGAATTGCTTTCCAAAAGCTCCAGGAGAAACCTTCCTTGTTGAGCATGCAGCCTCGGCTCCATTTCTGACAAAAGAATTAGGAAATTATGCTGGCAACCAGAGGCTTTTGGGAATTTACCAGGGGATTATGGGAATTTGACCTTTCCCATAATTCCCCTGAAATTTCTGAAGGCTTTTTGAACTCTCACAAGTCACGGCTTCAAGCATGCCAGGAACTGTGGGATAGGTAATGAGAAGGCAGGGCAAGTGTGGACGTGGGACAAAACTAAGTGAAACAGCATGCCTAATATGGATGTGCTGTGTCATCGATACTTATGCTGGTGGCTATCCCAATGAAGTTTAACTGTGGAGGTACCAGCCATAGCTTCAGATTCAAAGCGAGTTTTGCACTTAAATCAGGGATTAAATTTCTTTATGTACAGTGCATCTTCTCCAAAATCTGAAATCTGCACACTATTGGCAGAGAGGTGAAGAATGGTCTGGTGCAATGAGTAGTTTTTGTGTGGGATTGATGTACTCCGTCCAAAGAGGCTGATGAATCAAAGAACTGCCCTATGTCAGCATTGCTGCCATCTCCTATCAGTAGGACTAAGGCCATGACATGCCCTCAATTAAGATACTGGCCATTTGGAGAAGTGTATCCCCCATTGCTCTCACTAAGGCTGCCCTCAGCACGAATGCCTTCCACTGCCTAGCATTTTTGCCTCCTGATAGTATGGGGAGTCACCATTTTCCTGGAGAGCAGCTTGGCTTCACTTCCATTGGGAACAAATGATGGCAGTGACCATATTTGCTAAGGGCAGCCAGTGCTCTGAGTCCTATTGAGAACAGGCCATTTTGAAAGAGGGAACTGTGTATGAGTTTTTCAGCAGGAGAATTTTTCAGGTACAAATAATAACAGCAAAGAATGACAGTATTAATTACTTGTTTTCAAAAGCTACGTGTTGCATCAAATCTACTCAGCTGAGAGGCTAGGAGAGAGAACTGATGAGGACAGGAAAACACAGGAGATGGGGGGAGGGGGCATGTGCAGGGGAATGTGGCGGACTGCAGGGAAGGTGAATTTGGCATGTGTGGATAGGATAATGTAGCAAACAAGATTGGGAGGAACACTAGAGTATGCACTCCAGTTGGTTTGTGCTGCTCTGACAATGCAAAGAAGCTGTAAATGCAGCCCCAGCTGCTTTACACTGCTCCATAGTGGTGTGAAGCAGCCAGAGCACACCCATAAATCTGGCCTGATAGGTTAATTAGAAAAAAAACAACTTCAAATCATTAGAAATATTCCATGGTAGCATTTTTGTTGTTTAGGACTTTTTAATAATTTAACAAAGAAATTCACTGACAAAAGCTAGATTAAAATGAAGCTAAGGTCTCATGTTATGGTGCATGTCAGTAATTTAGGGTAAAATACATATACAGGGATGTTGTAATTACCCCAAAATCAGGCATTATAAATCCAGGAAATTCAGACTTTGGGTTAAATTTAAGAGACAGCTAAACATGTTAAGCTCTGAAAATGCACAGGCATGGCACCCAAATAACCTTAACTCTGCACCTAGTGACACCATGAAGGGGGATAAACAAGAGAAAATGTCATGTGTCTTTAACAATCAATCAGTTTAATCCACTGGTTCTCAGCCAGGGGTATGTGTACCCCTGGGAGTATGCAGAGGTTTAACTCATCTAGATATTTGCCTAGTTTTACAACAGGCGACATAAAAAGCACGAGCGAAAACAGTACAAACTAAATTTTCATACAGACAATGACTTGTTTATACTGCTCTGCATACTTATACACTGAAATGTAAGTACAATATTTATATTCCATTCCATTTATTTTATCATTATATGGTAGAAATGAGAAAGTCAGCAGTTTTTCAGTAGCAGTGGGCTGTGACACTTTTGTATTTTTATGTCTGATTTTGTAAACACATAGTTTTTAAGTGCGTGAAACTTGGGGGGTACGCAAGACAAATCAGACTCCTGAAAGGGGTAGAGTAGTCAGGAAAGGTTGAGAGCCACTGATTTAATTTTATGTGTGATCTCAAGCACTAAAAGGCACTTATCAGAATGGTCTGATTATTGCATAGGGTCACTGCAGGGCAAAGTTAAAGTTGTGTCTGGACTCTGCTTGTGCATTTCCAGACCTTACCATGGTTGGTGTTCTTTTATATGTAACCCTAACTCTAAACGTCTGAGTTTATAGTGCCTGGTTTGGGGCTAATTACAACATTATTGGAACATCTTTTACTCTAAGTTACTGATATGCAGTCTCAACCTTAACTCCATTTTTGCATGTTTTTTGTCAGATAATCAGGGTGGATAAAAATCAATCCTTCGTTTTAAAAAATTATTTTGTTAGATTTTGCATTTAAATAGAGCTTTTCTTTTTAAAAATAACCCTATTTTAATTAAGATAACCTATACTGAGGCCTAAACTTACAATAATCTACTCAAATAATTTAAATTAAATAAAAAACATTCCAGTAGTATCAGTTTGCTGCCGAAGTGTTAAGAAAAGTTATCACTGAACTGGTAGGAGTCGCTGGCTAAGCATGGGGAACCAGAGTCTAATGCTGAACCAGCTTTTGACAGCAGCAGCCTCATCTATAGGTGCAGAGAATATTTTCTTCATTTCAGTTTATTCAGCTAGTTCAGTTCAGTGACTGGTTACTTCAAAGTTGAGCACCACCTAGGAGTTGAACTGGCAGGAAAGTTTGTTTTCCTCATCCAGTCGATGAATAAAAATGAGGTGTGAGTGGGTGAGAGCTACTGGTTCTGAAATCTTGAAGGCCAGATGCCCAGATCCTCAAGGTATTTAGGTGCCTAGCTACCATTAGTGTCGTGGCAGAGAGACGCCGTGGGTGGGATTCACAATGGGACAGAGAGGTTGCAACACTCAGTGTCACGCTGCACAGGACCAACGCTGAGATCCGTAGAGCTGAGTTAGGAGCTGGGGCCTCTATACAATCCATGGGCCGAGCGAGGCCTAAGAATGGGAACCACGGAAGCCAGCAAACCAGGCAGGGAGCCGCTTAAGGGAGCCAAAGGGTGATGTGCCAAGGGTGTGTGCTAAGCCCTCCATCCCTCTTTGGAGAAAGGTGCCTAAGCCCAGGCTGCAGCTAGCGAGCCATGAACAGACCCCTGCAGCCAGGCGGTGTAGGTGCTGAAGGGGTTTCTTGCGGGAATGAGGTAGGCACCTCATGGTGTCACACAAAATGTAGGCAGGTAGAGGAGAAATGCTGAAGGAGTGATCGGCGCAGGGGGAGTGGCCCAGGGTCTGCTAGCTCTCAGGCAGATGGCTTAACTACTGGGCTCCAGCATCATTCCCATGGTCTTGCTGGAGTATTTATCTGCAGTGGTGACCAAGTCAGCCCCACATCAGAATAGCCCATAGCTCAGCGGTGAGAGTGCTCTCTGGAGAGGTGGCAGAGCCCTGTGCAAATCCTTTCTCTTCCCATGGTTCATGGAATGCCCTGGGACTTGGATGTGAGACAGGCACCCAGAAGGCTAGTGGGAGACAGCAGTGCACACGCCCCGAGGCAGAAACTTTGGTGCTAAGTGAGTTTAGGCACCTACAGAGTTTGATGGGAGTTTTGTGGATCGCAGTAGAGCCAAACCTGGCACTTGGGCAGCTCCCTCTGAGGCTTAGGCATGTAAGTGCTTTTGTGGCTCTGGGCCCCGGTCAGGTCACTGCCCTAACTGTCACTAATACAGGCTTTCATAGACCCAGTGAAGATGCAAAACAGAGTTTGATAAATTCATTTTTCCCAGTGTATCCAACACATTTCAAGGAGTTCTGTTTAGCTGATGAGAAACGATGGTCTTAGAGTCCAACGCCAGAGGGGACCCTGGTGCTCAAGTAGTCTTACCACCAGCATAACACAAGCCACAGCGCTTCCTCAAAACAATCCCCCTGGACGTATGGCGTCACAATGCTGAGTCTGTGCATTTTTAATTGAATTCCAATTTCCAAATGCAGCTTGACACAGCTCACCAGGAAAACAAACCATCCAAGAAATGTAGCACTTACCATTTGCAACAAAATATAAAACATGTAACCATTAACAATCTGACTAAGCTGTATAATTGCTTAAATATGTGTAAATATAGCACATCCTGCTGCTTAGCAGAAACCTGCCGAATCTAGTGGAACAGCTACATTTAGCTGCAAATCAACATGTTTTAATGGTTACCAACCAATGAGAATCAACCTTTTTTTTAAAAAAAACCCTAATTATAAATACAAAACAAGATTAAAAACCAATTCTTTACATCAGTCACCCCTGCTGGTAGTGTGGCCATATGGTGAAAGCAGACCTTGTCGGTCCTATCTGGCTGTGGCGTGAGCATATCTTGGGATAGAAGAGGGTTTCTGCTGGCTCCATGTGCCAGGTAGGGGATGTAGGGAGAGGATGGGCAAGGCACAGTGTGTTTTTGGTGGGGAGGGGTGGCTGGGGTCAGGAGTTTGTCACTACCAGCTTCTAACAATTAGCCCCATGCTAAGCAGGCACAAGCGTGTTGGTGCCATGGGGCAGGACAATGTAGACCTTTCAGAAGATTCTTGCTTGAGACTGACAAGAGGTGGGGACTCTTGTATCTGAGCAGCTCAGTGCCTGAATGTAGCTCCTGGGAGAACATGCTGAAGAGTGAGTGCTATGGAAACGCAGCCCTCTGACTGTTCTGTCTTTGTGGCTGCCAGGGGAGCAAGTCTTCGCAGGGCTGGAGGAGCAAGCCCGCCAGGCCATGATGAAAAGTGACTTCCCTGGAGCCTTTGGAGACCAGCGGCCGACAATTCACCAGTTGCAGGATCAGGACTCCAGCAGCAGTGAGTTCGGCACCTTCGGGTGATGGATGGAGGAGACTGACTGTGTGATAGTTAGAGGGTGCAGGGTGTGTGTGTACACTTCGATGAGTCCTGTAGCTATTGACTGTTTTAGGGGTTGGCCTTAAGGTGCTGCATAGGGCCTTGAGTGATTGGTTTGTGTGTTCCAGGTGACAGCGATGGTGAGGAAGAGGAGACCACGCAGGATGAAGTCTCTTCTCACACTTCTGAGGAGGATGGCACAATGGTGAAAGTGAAAAAGGAATTAGAAAATGCAGAGCAGCCTGTAGCTGGAAACCAACGGACTGGAGAAAGTGAGGCAAGCACTTCACTCCCTTGTAGTATGTTTTGGCGCCTCCCCAGCATGGAGGCGCTTGGGAACCTAGTGAGGTCTGGCTCCGTTTTCTTTATGGGGAGTGGTGCTATGTATCTTGCCTTCTCCAAACACAGGCCAAGCCATGTAGGATACTGGTTCTGGGGAGCTCTCGGACTGCCAGGAGCAGCTGCTCTGGGGTAGGGGACAGAAGGGGTGGCAGAGGGAAGCTAAGCTACATCTGCTCAACTGAGCCACTCTCAGACATGGCACTGGACAGGGTCCTCAGCTGCTCCCATCCCCACTCTCCTCTCCTCTCTGATCCATTTCCATCCACCCTTCTCTGAGCTGTTGATTGCTGCCCAGACCCATGCAGTGTAGTTATAGCTGTGTGGGTCCCAGAATATTAAAGAGAGAGGGTGGGTGAGGATATTACCTCGCTCACCTTCTCAGCCAGTCCCAAGTGTCTTCCATGTCCAACTTTTCTGCCTTGTACCAGCTGGATCCTTGGCAGTGCGGGAACTATTCCAATGCCTCCTCCATGCAAACAGGAGGAAAAAGCCGACACTATGCAGTGTCCACAAGAAACCTGTGGACTCCATGGCGCTTCTGACTCTTCTGCCTTGTGGGCTATGGAAGCTCTGCATGGGGTCAGCTTTTTCCTCCTGTTTGTACAGAGGAGCTGGGACTAGTCCCCCACTGCCAAGGACCTGGGTCAGAATGCCGTGAGGTCGGGCCTGTTGTCTGAGCTGTGCAGGCGGTGAGGTGAGGTGAGGCAGAAGGGTTTACGTAGAGTCCTGCTGCAGTCGACAAAAGAGTGGGGTGGGCTGCGAGAAGGAAATCTCTTTTCCTGACTCTTACTGAATTGGCGTCTCCTTGTTCTTAGGTGATTGAGGATTTGAATACAGCACCCATGCTGGGACTGTCGCAATGCCCACTCTGCCAGCTGGAATGTGGAAGCAGAGAGCAGCTCATTGCTCACGTGTACCAGGTAGGAGATGTCTTTCCCAGGAGACATCTTCCGTATGAACTCAGATAACCAGGGCTCAGCCCTCTCTCGGGGTGAAAGGAACTGAAGTGATAGAAGGACCTGGAGGAGCCCTTTGCTGGCCCCAAGTTCAGACTTCACACTGGAGGAGGGGCTGCAGGGTTATCCTGATTCTGATTTTGTCAGAAGCAAAGACACATTTCCAGCTGGAAAGTAATTGAAGGTGACTGTAGACACTGCAAACCAGAATAGTGGGTGAAGAATTAGCCGAGCGCTCTGGAACGTGAGCCTCTCTGCCACGCCCCGTCTCACAACTCCAGGGGCTGACCTCACCTCATTTCAGCCCTGGTTGGGAATCTCCAGCTGTTTTCAAACTAGGCACAGAAACTGCTTTGCAGTGTGCATTGGGGCCAGTCCTGTCATGGGTCCCACCTATCTAAACAGTTGCTCTTTCACAGAGAGAGCTGCAGCTCTGCATCAGGCCAGCCCTTGCTGGGGCCTCCCAGAGCCGTGGTCTCCCAGAGCCGTGGTCTCAGCCCTCACCCCCCACCAAGTTAGTGTTTGTACAACTAGTAAAGAAACACTTTTCCGCCCCAAACCAGCAGCCATCAAGGGCAGCCCCTTTGGTATGACTGAAAAAAGTCACCCCTTCTGTAGGCCTTTCATTTTAACCCAGTCTCAGTTCCCAGTTGCTGTTTACAGTGAGGCTGGTTTTGCGTGCACACGTTTGCAGGCACCTTCCCTAAGTTAGCTCGATCATGCTTTACACAGAGGAAGTGCTCCCTCAGCTGCAGCAGTGAACACTGCAAGTGGACTTGGTCCAGGCCCTTCTGCTCTAAGGGCCTGAGCCCTAACTGCCTCCCCATGCACCAACATGCAGCTGTAAACATGCTTCATCTCCCATAACCAACATGCCTAGCACTGCAGTTCATTCTCAAGGTGCTTGGGCTTTGCCCGGGAACCTACAGACAAAGGTTCTGGTGATAACAACAGGGGTGAGCCAAGTAACAAACAATGGGGAGGAGCTGAAAGATTTCTCCATACCCACTGAGCATTTAATTGGCAGAGCAGGCTTTCTGGGCAGTTTGGTCACTGAAAACCTAAGGCTTGTTTTGCAGCACACTGCAGCTGTGGTCAGTGCCAAGAGCTACATGTGTCCAGTGTGTGGCAGAGCCCTCAGCTCCCCTGGGTCCCTGGGACGACACCTCCTGATCCACTCAGAGGACCAACTATCAAACTGTGCAGTGTGTGGGGCGCGCTTCACCAGCCATGCCACATTCAACGGGTGAGACTTTCCTCCCGCTTTCGGTTGGGGTTGCATGCAGACACCTCAGGCCCCGAGAGTCACAATGAGCAGGGCTGCTTCAGGTGAAGCCACCGGACTGATCACCTCAGCCTTTGGAGACTGGAGTAAAACATGAACTACTGCCATCCTGCCCTTGTGGGAGAGCTGGAACTATTCCCCAAGGGAGCTACTTCCAGCTGTCCTTCACCACAGGCAGACCCAGAGAACTCCCTGACCATGCTGTCTAGACCAAGCCATGCAGAGCCCACTGGGATTTCCAGTTACAGCAAAGCAGTGTTTTTTCCTTTACTCTAGAAATTCCAGTGTGGGGTGGAGCACTAGAGCCAAGCTCAGTCCCATGCTGCCCCCTGCCCTTTGTCCTTCCTGGAGGAAGCTTCGTGGGCACTGAGTCTCTGGGCAGGGCAGGTGGCTGTGAGGCTCTGGATTCAGGTAGCCCTGGCTCTGGTGGATGAGCTGTTCAGGAGAATTACAACTGAAGCATGAAATCCAAAGGTGCCAGGGCTGGAGCATCTGAGCGGCTAACTGGGTAATTCCTGAATTCAATCTCCCCAGCCTTAATTCTTTGCTGACATTGCCCCCACACCCTTTACGTGGGTGTTCCTGGCAAATATGTCTAGGTGTGTTAACATCACCAAAGCCCTTGATGCACACCACCATCGTGGGCTGTTAGTGGCTGGGCCATTGCCTCTCCCCTATGCGGGGGGCTCCTTGCAGGGCACACAGTGTCAGCAGGAGATCCTTGAGTCTGTTCTTTCTGCTTTCCAGTGAGAAATTGCCGGAGGTGCTTAGTGCAGATTCCTTGTCCACCCCGCACAGCGAGGGCCCTTCTGGTACTGAGGAGAAGGACGTTGCCTTTAACGCCCCTGTGTATCCTGCGGGCATCCTCCTAGTGTGCAACAACTGTGCTGCCTATCGCAAGCTGCTGGAGGCCCAGGCTCCCGGCGTGCGCAAGTGGGCGCTTCGCCGGCAGAACGAGCCACTAGAAGTGCGGCTTCAGCGTCTGGAGCGGGAGCGCACGGCTAAGAAGAGCCGGCGGGACAATGAGACACCAGAGGAGCGGGAGGTGAGGCGCATGCGGGATCGAGAGGCTAAGCGCCTGCAGCGCATGCAAGAGACAGATGAACAGCGGGCGAGGCGGCTGCAGAGGGACCGGGAGGCCATGAGGCTGAAACGCGCTAATGAGACCCCGGAGAAGCGGCAGGCTCGGCTCATCCGGGAGCGCGAGGCCAAGAGGCTCAAGCGGCGCCTGGAGAAAATGGACATGATGCTTCGGGCCCAGTTTGGCCAGGACCCCTCTGCCATGGCTGCTTTGGCAGCTGAGATGAACTTCTTCCAGCTGCCAGTGAGCAATGTGGAGCTGGAAAGCCAACTCCTGGGCAAGATGGCCTTTGAGGAGCAGAGCAACAGCCCACTGCACTGAGCTGTAGCCCAACTATCGCTGCAGCTCCACGCAGCCCACTGGGCGCCGGCAGCCTTGCCGCTCCCCAGAGGGAGGCTCACATGGCACCTGACTGACCCTTCCTGCCCCACCCCCTCACAAAAGGCAGATCTGGGCTGCTCCTGCACGTGGGAATGGAGCTGGGAGGCTTCTGCTCAGGCAGCACTGGTGAGAGCGGGCTGTCGGGATACAGTCTGCTCCAGTGGCCAAGCCACAGCCGATAAACAGAGGGAAAATAAATTAATTTTATGTGTAATGAGTCACCTTCCATGCCTGTTGCTTCCTCCTGTGCTTGGACCCTTGTGGCGTAGCTGGCTGCTGCAGGTCCTTTCTGCAGGTGGAAAGCCTTTCCCAAAGGGCGGGCAGCCTGGGCCTCCGTTCCCATCCCAAAATCCGTCCGGCTAGAGGGGGCGTCTCTAGCAGCATGAGTACTGGAATAGAGGACTTTGTTCGGCCACAGCACAGAGCTTCACCCTTCTTTTTTACAGACCCTTCCTTCACCCTTGGGTCTGTAAAAAGGACGGGATACCACCAACCTTCTGGGCTGGGGGCTGTAGCCGCACTAACCCCAGTAGCGTTGTGACTGCCCTTTGGTTCCAATAGCACTCATGACATACTAGCAGAAGAGACCATTCTGGCTCCTAGGAACTCATTCTAAGCAGACAGCCTCGGAGACAGGGTGGGGAAAGGGAACAACCACAGGTAACCTACTTCACTGTAAGCAGCATGGCAAGAGTGGAGGGGATCTTGCTTGTGGACCGGGAAGAGGGTTGGGGGAGGAGTTCGGAGGCTATACCTTGCCTAGGGGTGGTCTTGGAGAAGCTGACAGACATGTCGCATGGTGGAAACTTCAGAGTAATAGTGGAGGCTCCTGTTGCACAGATGAGGTACCACCTTCAAGGTGATGCTCTGCTCCAGGGGACCAGGCTAGGACCTAAACGTGAGACTTGGCTTCCAGCCCTGGTTCTGACACTGACATGCTGTGACCATGGACAGGTCACCTCACCTCTGCACCACACTTTCCCCATCTGTAAAATGGGCCTGATTAAGGTCTGTGAAGTGCTGTATGTGCAGACTGAGGCCAGTCAGTAGCAGGGGTAGGAAGTGAGCTGAGGACCTCCTGCTTCCTAACCCTGGGCTTCATCCATGAGACCATGTGACTTTAGGGGAGCACCATCACGTCTTTGTATTATTTTCTGCTAGCATTTTTTTTTATTTCACAAGACGCTCACTTTTCCCAGTAGCCTCACAGCACCATTAATGTGGAGTCATTCGTCATCTTGTTTCGGCAAAATTAAGAGTTACACAAATTAGCCAGGCACATTGTACAAACGATTCCTTCTGAATCTTTACCAACTTTAGTGGAAAGCATGCTAAATGTGTAGCTGCCACCGAGGGCAGAGAATCGCTCTGTGCCCTTTTGGAGATGAGGAACATGGGCAGGAAATAATTAAATTAGATTTATCATAGAAAAAATAATCAGAAACCCAGGGACACCATCGGAGGAAGAAAATGAGGAGCAGTGATCCTGAGAGCGGGCAGAGATAGAGCTAAACACTGATATGCCTCAACTACAAAGGCTAAAGTCATTTTGGGCTGCACTGGGAAATGTACCACATTAAAGCAGAGGAGCAGATGGTAACCCTTGTGTATCTGTTTTCATAGAATCATAGAATATAAGGGTTGGAAGGGACCCCAGAAGGTCATCTAGTCCAACCCCCTGCTCGAAGCAGGACCAGTTTTAGTTTTACTAAAACTGTTTTAGTGTTACTGTGCCTAGTTCTGGCAGGGATGGTGTCCCTAGCCTCTTTTTGCCAGGAGTTGGGAATGGGTGACAGGGGATGGATCACTTGATGATGACCTGGTCTGTTCACTCCCTCTGGGGCACCTGGATCTGGCCCCTGTCGGCAGGCAGGATACTGGGCTGGATGGAACATTGGTCTGACCCAGTAGGGCCGTTCTTATGTTCTTATTCTTATGTACTTTAGGTTATATTGCAGGGGTAGCCAAACCGCAGCTCTCCGAGCCACATGTGGCTCTTTTACAGTTAAAATGCAGCTCACGGAGCCCCCCTTCCCCCCTATCATTCTCTACCTATCAGCCTGGGAGGGGGGAGCTCAGGGCTTTTGGTGGGGCTAGGAGCATCTGCCAGAGGATGACTAGTGCTTGCTGTTGGGGTTGGGGGGAGAAACAACTTTGCCCCCCCAGCTTGAGTCATCTCCCAGGTACACACCCCCTTTTACCCTCCAGGGCACCTTCCTGTAGCTCTCAGGTGTTAGCTCTGCATGAACTGGCGGTGGCAAACAGCTGGGAGCTGCAAGGAGGGTCTGCTGATTTAGCTCCCTGCACCTCGCAGCTGTTTGCCACTGCCTGGCCTCTCTCCAGGGCTGCAACTCCCGTTTTCCTGGCTCCAGCAGCTGCCATGCAGGAAGGACCTGGCAGCACATGACGGAGCAAGGCCAGGAAACCCTGGCAAACATCTTGGGTGGGCACGTGACCATACATTCCCCTCCCACGCATTGCCTCTGCAGGGAAGGGGGTTTGGGGGCTTCAGGCCTGCAGGGCATACTTGCTGGGCTCAGGCCTTCAGCAGAAGCCTCGAGCCTGGCAGGCAAGCCCCGACTCTTGAACTTCTGAAGATTGCCGTATGCAGCTTGGAGGGTCAGCTTGGCCACGCCTGTTATATCATATCTTTGCAACAAAAAATACGATTTTTGTAAATGAAAATGCAGAAGTTGCATAATGGAGCCACAGTTGAGCTAAAAGAAGAGTTACAAGCGTGACCGTTTTCTCACCCCTGATTCCTTAGCCTGGTTAATATAGTTTGTTTTTTAAAGAGTTGGTGCATTTCATTCTCACACACGCAAATGCACTGCGAGGCCAGGGGATCAGGCAAAGTCTTAGCAAATGCTAGTCAGTGTGCTCACAGATCTTCGCTTCATTAGCCCACTTCTCAACCACGGCTGGGGCTTTCGTCCAACAGGAGCACTAGGCACCTAACAGATTTCAAGGTTCCACTGTCCCCAGGTGTAACAATGCTGGTTCTGGCAGGACCCCACTGAGTGCGCCAATTCAGGACAAATTGCTTGAAACAGGGCAGTCACAGCCCAAGGCTGGGGTTTTCCACCTCTAAGGCAAACCAACCCAGCCAAACAGAGAGGACTTTGGTTTTACCCCACTGGCTAACCACAAGTCACACAAGCAATTCCCTTAGACACTCCAGTTTCCCTGTTTCACCACCAGTGCCACTTGTTATGGAAACGAATGGTTATGAAAACCAATACTCCAGTAAAAGAGAAAAGGGTCTCTCGATCCCAAAGGACCAAGCCCCAGCCCCAGGTCAATGTACAAATCAGATCTTACCCACAAATCACACTGTTGCCAATCCTTTAGAATCTAAAATCTAAAGGTTTATTCATAAAAGGAAAGATAAAGATGAGAGCTAGGATTGGTTCAATGGAATCAATGACATACAGTGATGGCAAAGTTCTTGGTTCAGGCTTGCAGCAGTGATGGAATAAACTGCAGGTTCAAATCAAGTCTCTGGAGAACATTCACAGCTGGGATGGGTCATTCAGTCCTTGGTTCAAAGCTTCAGTGTAGCAAAGTCCCTCCAGAGGCCAGACACAGGACTGAAGACCACATGGAGGAGCTGCAGCAGCTTTGTATACTCTCTTGCCATGTGGTCTCTGCTTTCTTTGTCTCAAAGACAAGCTGCCCATCCCGTGGCCTGGAAACACTTCAGAGTTCTGTCCCTAGGCAGGTCCCTGCATGCCTTGCGGAGTCACAAGGCGAGTCTGCCTTCTCTCAATGGGTCAGTTGTGTCGCTGATGGTCCTCAATGGGCCACCCAGCAGGCTAGGCAGAGCTGACCCCAACTTGTCTGGGGTGTCACCCAGAAGCATAGCACAAGTTTGAAATACAGACAGTATAGAGGTAATACTTATAACTTTAAATACAAAAATGATACATGCACACAGATCGCATAATCATAACCAGCCAACCATAACCTTGTCTTAGACACCTTATTTGACCCCCTTTATACAAGATTTGGTGCCACTATGGGACCTTGGTTGCAGCCATGTTCTATAGGGTCCCAGTTCAAGTCAATAATGTGACACAAGGGGAAAAAAAGGATGACTACACAATAGTCAGAAAGACTTTCAGCCTCAGCTTAGAGGGCAAAACTGGTTTTCCTCAAAACTTTTCCAATAAACTGACCTTTTTGTAATGTTGAAGGTGAAAAGCCCACACCCCTTTAGTGCATTCTACAAACCCCACCGCTGCTCCCCAGAACAGCAAAAACCTCAAGCAACTGCAGGTGATTGTAGCAATGGTAAAGAGCAGGCTCCTATATGGACAAATTTGATGAGTCTTAAAGAGGCATCAACTTGAAAGTCACATCTAGCTGAACATTTTGTACCCACTGTAGCTACAGATAACACCCTCAATTACTGCAACAGGACCTAGTGAGTGAAAAAGAGACCCCGTTTTTAAGATGTTTTAGTCTGGGCTCACTCTTCCTTGCCGAAAAGACTCAAACATCAAGGCCCTGATGCTGCAAGGACTGACTTGCTTGTGCACCTGTCCAATGTTCCAGGCTAAGCAGCCTGGCTTCAGCAGGACTCCTTGGAGCAGAACGTTCCACATGTTGAGTCATTGCAGGGTCAGGACTCAGCAAGAGACAAAATGTGTGTGTTGGGGGGGGCGGGAGGAGGTGAGGGGGAATCTATTTTCAAATGCTTCTAGGAGGATCCCCCAGCAATCTATCCTTGGCCCAATGCTACCCATTGTCTTTATCTGTGATACTTATATAGCCTCCATCATTGTAGTATCTGAACACCTTCCAGGCTTCAGGGTATTTAGTTTCACAAACACCTCTGAAGTAGGGCAGTGGGATTATCCCCTTTGTACCAAAGGGGATTGAGAAACAAAGTGACTTGCACAAGATCATACAGGAAGTCTGTGGTGGAGTGAGTCTCCCCAGTCCAGGAGTTATGACAATAGCTTGGGCCAAAGCTTACTCTCTCGGTGATCTGGAAGAACTAAATAAAATCATTGCTGGTGAAGTTTATGGATGACACAAAGATTGGCAGAGTAGTAAACAATAAGGACAAACCAATTCTACAGTACTATCTGGATCACTTGGGAATCTAGGCTTACTCAAACATGCGTTTTAATACAGCCCAATGCAAGGTCAAACTTCTAGGAACAAGAATGTAGGTCACATATCCAGGATGTGGGACTGTATCTATAAAGCAGAGACTCTGAAAAGGACTGAAGAGTCATGGTGAAAACCAACTGAACAGAAAGTTCCAGGGCAAATCAGTGGCCAAGAGAGCAATATACAACACATAGATGTATAAGCGAAAATATCCAGTAGAAAGAGGGAGGTGTCATTACCCATGGCATATAGCATCAGTTAGACTCGTGTAGACTATCCTGACGAGTTGGAAAGGGCTCAGAAATGAGCTGCAAGAATGATCTGAGGTCTGCAAAAAACTGCCCTACAGCGAGTCTTAAGAAGTTCAATTTCGCTTATCCAAGAGGTGGTTAAGAGGTGACTTGAAATTGGTGTGTAAATACCTACATGCAGAGAACATTCCTGATACTAGAGGGCTCTTTAACCTGGTAGAGAGCAGTATAAACACCCAGTGGTTGGAAATCGAAGCTAGACCAACTTGGACTAGAGATAAGGCACAAATTAACAGCGAGTGGGATTAACCAATGGAACAGTTTACCAAAGGATATGGTGGAGTCTTCATCATTTGAGGTCTTTCCAGCAAGACTGATGTTTTTCTAAAACACACTCTCACTCAACCAGAACTGTCCCTGTCACAGGAATCATGGGGGGATAAATTCTTTGGCCTGCATTATGCAGCTGGTCAACTGAAATAATCATAATGGTCCCTTGTGTGCTTGAAATCTAAGTTTAAAATAAGAAAAGATCCAGCCACAGCATTTAAAAGAGCCTTTCCCAGAAACAGGATTTTAATTTATTGAGTAAACGTAAAGAAACTAATTTGACAGTGTCCCTTAATTTTGTATTAGGTGCTGCAGATACAACAGTGATGGATGCCTGGGAACCAATTATGAGCATTGTTTGGAGAGTTGCAAGCAACCGAAACTATTTGGGAGCCTGAGCGTTAGCTGCAACAAGCATTTAATCCTTCTCAAAGCTTTCTCAACAGTTTGCACCAATCATGGGTGTCACATCCTGCCAAAATTGTTATTTTCTTACCTTCAGTTGCCCCATCATGTGTCACTGTGGGGGCTGACTTCCAGAAGCAAGCATTTTGTCTCTGGGCCTTGTCAGATACACTTTGTCCTGTGTTGTCTTGTTTAGTTCTTCTTTTGCTGTTGGCTCTGATCTCCTCCCTCTGTTCTTCCCGCTATCCCGTTTTACTCCTTTACCAGCCCCAAGAACTGCGATGTTTGCCCTTCAAATGTTATTCCTGCTGCCCCACAGTGCATTAGAGGGATATCAGAGGGATAAATACCATCGAGGGAGAAGAATTATTTAAGCTCAGTACCAATGTAGACACAAGAACAAATGGATATAAACTGGCCATCAGGAAGTTTAGACTTGAAATTAGATGAAGGTTTCTAACCATCAGATGAGTGAAGTTCTGGAACAGCCTTCCAAGGGAAGCAGTGGGGGCAAAAGACATATCTGGCTTCAAGACAAAGCTTGATAAGTTTATGGAGGAGATGGTATGATGGGTTAGCCTAATTTTGGCAATGAATTGATCTTCGATTACTAGCAATAGTCCCAATGGCCTGTGATGGGATGGGATCTGAGTTACTACAGAAAATTCTTTCCCAGGTGTCTGGCTGGTGAGACATGCCCACATGCTCAGGATTTAGCTGATCGCCATATTTGGGGTTAGGAAGGAATTTTCCCCCAGGGCAGATTGGCAGAGGCTCTGGGTTTTTTTTGCCTTCCTCTGCAGCATGGGACACAGGTCACTTGCTGGAGGATTCTCTGCACCTTGATGTCTTTAAACCATGATTTGAGGACTTCAATAGCTCAGACATAAGTTAGGGGTTTGTTACAGGAGTTGTTGGGTGAGATTCTGTGGCCTGCGTTGTGCAGGAGGTCAGACTAGATGATCATAATGGTCCCTTCTGACCTTGAAGTCTATGATTAGGGGATTAGGCTTTGCTGCTGATCAGGGCTAGCCCAGAGGAATGGCTGTAGGAACTGGATACTCAGCGCAGAAGGGTTTGAACATAGACATTGATCATAAGCCATGTTTACTAGCAGGCTCTTGCCACTTACTTACACTTGCATCATCAGCCTCTAGGTCACCTTGTACAAGAAGAGGGGGCCTGCATCCAAATGCCCAAAGGAACATGGGTGCCACAGAGAAGCAAGAAGTCGCAAACACAGAAGGAAAAACTATTGGTTTATATATAGATATAGATATATAGATATATACTGTGTTTACATAGTCAACAAGTTAAATGCAATATTCATAAGAAGAGCATTAACAATAAAAATACAATCTGTGTGTAGCCAAGTACAGACTTAAAATGGTAAAACAGGAAAGGATCTCACCAAAAGTACAAATATACAGTACAAATTGATTTATTTAAAACAGTTACAAAAAAAGCACAACAAAATAGAGATTATCCTTAGAATTATTAATGCTTTGTTAAAGATCAGGTAGGAAGAGAGGGACTGGAACAAGGTTGGAGGGGAGCACCTGACTAGTTCTAAGGCTTTAGATACAATGCAGTTGGTTACATGTCTATACAGCCATTACATAACTGGGGATTATAGTTGAGGGTTGAGTAGTTATCTACAAGACCACCTAGCTGTGGGTCAGCCCAGCCCATTTCCCCAGCGTGGCACTTCCCTATTTCTTGAGACCCCGAAGCCATTTGTATGCAACAATCCTTCCCCTTACTCTAAGGTGCTATGCAAGTGGAGAGAAACTGGGATGTACACTGTCTGGAGGGGCCTAGCATGCCTGGGAAGGATGCTAGGGGCTAGCTGTGCAGTCCTCTCCCCTCAACGCACACAGATATAAATGCAGCGGAGGGGTCTCCACCATCAGCACATTCATGGCACCAAGAGCACACCCTGGTTCAGACTCCCTGTACAGAATGCACATTCAGAGCCATTTTAGCAGCTTCCTCTGAACAATTTCAGGCCTTAGAACAGCCCGAAAGACAGAGTGGTTGTGAGTTTGACACTAGGGGAAGGCACATGCGCTGCTGCAGGCAGGAACTGGTGTTCAGGCTGCTTGAGTTGCTGTGGTTAACAAACAGAACATTTGCTAAGTTACAGGGATTTTTACTTCTCTACAGGGGAAAGAAGGGTATGAAATGGAACAAATACTTAATGTGAAAAGTGCATTTTACTAGTGCCCCTGCTAGGAAGGGCTGGCAGAGCTCCCTCTGCAGCACCCCTCCTTTCTAACCAGGGCTTCCTCTGCATAGTCTGGGAGTAATGGGAGCTCTGTCACTCAGACCTAGTCCCCCATTCCTGGGGAAACAGCGTACACCATAGCTACCAGCCTGGCCTCTGCTGGGCAGCTGTCCCCTGGAATGTTTCAGGAGATGGAACAGATGGCTGCAGATCCCCATTATTGCATATTACGGAATCTTCCCAAAGCCCCGCCGTGAGCCTGGCAGGGAAGATGTGCCTGAAGACCCCAGTGCTCTGGTCAGATCACCTACACTGGGTGAGGCTGAGGTCAGCAGCTCTCCTTCCCTCTGTAGTGTAACAGCAGAAACACCTTATTGCTCTGGTAAGTCTATCCCCACTCTTGCAAACACAGAAGCCCCCGTGGCCAACTCATTCTGGACCCTCTTTCAGATCATCTCTTCCTGCAAACCAGAGAACCCCCAGCAGGCTCTGTCTTGGGCTCCCCCACAGTCATTCCTCTCAGCTTCTCCCCCACTTACTACCTCCAGACTTTCCTGAGACCAGCCGACACACAGACTATCACTACAGCCACCCATAAAGAGCTAGGGGAGACTCTGCTGACTGCTGGGGGACCTGGCAGCTTCTGTGGTCCATTTCTGTTACCTGCCTCTGCGGCAAGGGCCCAGTGTCCTACATCCTTCATTTGGTACTCCCCTTTGGATGTGGTTTCGGTGCTGCTGTAAGGGCCCAGAATAGAAGAGTGACAGCTGGAACTTACTTGCTGAACTGTGGGATTGGTCAGAGGGAGAGAAGAGGAAAAGCATTGAGAAAGGTCACACTCTCACTGGCTTCCTCCACTGAGCCCACATCAGCACTGCTTACCATAGATATGCAAGCAGGCAGCAGGACAGACTGGTAGTCAGGTGGAGAAAGGCGACAGAGCAAAATGTGGGGAGCACTGAAGTTACATTTTAGCCTGGCTGTAGATGGCTTGGAAGGCATCTGCGCCTACCCTTTTAGCTGGCTGACAGAGCACAGTGGAGGGGGCGGGCACAGTAACATCTTTCACTATGAAGCAGACTCTTCAAAACCCCTTTCCAAGAGGGACAAAGAGGCTCCTGTATTTAGTGAGGCACATGGCAGGGGTCTACACCATTCAACTGCTCAAGTAATCTCCCTCCATGCACACAACCAGCCCCCTTACATTTCTACTCCAAGATGCATGTGTACCTGCCATAACCTTCTCCTCACCTATCAACCCACTACAGAAAACTACCCCTTGGCTCTTTGCCCTGTGTCTATAACCAAAGTGCAGGCTACTCAGGACAAGCCAGTGTAACAACCAAGATCTTCATGCAGGAGAGTCAAGCAAGCAGCAAGTAGGTGAAACAGCAGGGAAGAAGTGTGATGAGAGGCCAAGCACCTAGAGCTTGACCAATCTGTTTTACAGTCAAAAGGTGCTGTGCAAACATTTGTTCTCTCTGCTGCTGCAACCAAGGGAGGCCAAAGTTTCCCAGGAAGAGTGTCATTTTGGTTTTAGTCTTTCAAATTTACTAATGGGACTAACTAGAAATTGCTTATTGGCCAGAGGGAGCTGCAGATTATGCATCCAAAGGCCAGAGAAAAGTAAAGACAGCTAGAATCTCTGCTCTGGTAGAGGCCTGGTGAGGCTACATGGCCACAGGTCCAGGCACCTTCCTGACATCAGACCAATCCACGAGCAACACAGGGAAAGCACCTGTTTGCCTTGGGGAGAGAGACAAGTGCAGACATTTCAAAGGTGGTGACAGAATAAACTGCCAAGAGTGTTCTGGGGATCCCAGCACTAGGGAGACAGGGAGATATGCCGGGTGAAGGAACATTCTGTTGACTCTCTAAGCTTCTTAATGCCTAAAACACAGTGTTCCCACATAGTGCACATACACTAGTGCCAACTCGGTTAGGAGGCACGTCAAGGGGAATGTGGACAAACACTGATCTGTTAGGAGCCACAACGACTGCAAGCTCAGCAAAACAACAAAGGTTCTGGAGGAAAATAAAAGGTGCAGAGACTGTTCACCAGCTGGAGGCATTGATACCCAAGCTACTCAGGGAGACAGAATAAAAATAGCGCCCAGCAGCCAAGCACTCCAGGCAGCAGTGT
This sequence comes from Caretta caretta, assembly GCF_965140235.1. NCBI lineage: Eukaryota > Metazoa > Chordata > Testudines > Cheloniidae > Caretta > Caretta caretta. The sequence goes on from NC_134217.1 coordinate 43,637,061, forward strand.
TTGGGAAGATGGAAATTGAGGAAAAAACAAGAGGAAGAGAAAGCAAGAAGATGCAAAATAGAACTGGAGTGAGACACCATCAGGAACCCAGCTCGAAGCTTGAGGTGCATGCACTCCTCAAAGATACTAACACCTCTACGCAGGCATGTTCCGAATACAAAAACTGTTGACTGTAATACAATGAGGAATACTCAAAAGTCAGGATATGCCAAAGTGAAGGTTCTCTCATTCTCACCACCTAGTTGGCCTATTCTGGATTTCTTCTTGTGCAGTCAGAGGTGACTCGATACTAAGAATGTCCAGAGTGAGCAAGTTAGTGTGAACACAAGTACTTTCACTTGGACGGAGTGTTATGACCATAATAATGTATTAAACTGTTCTACACATCCTTGTTTAAGAAAAACACTCATCTCTCGATTTCACTGTGTAGTTCTGCAGTGGACTCCACAGTGAAGCATCAGAGCATCCAGCGTAAAAGGACACCTACGAAATTGTCCAGAGATATTGTGCATGTTATTCCATAGTCCTGTGATTAGTATAGGGACTCTAAACTTAGTGGAAATTTTGTATCATGCCTGCACACACATTTCTCTCTTGTTTATAGTTGTTATATTTAACAAATTACCCTGGAAGGAGTGATGAGCCACCTGAAAAGTTTTTGTTTGGAGTAGTTCAGCCAATTTTGATGTATTGATGTACACAAGTGTCAGTCTTTTCACAGTGGAAGAATACATTTTCATCCTTATCTAAAGAGCAACTTAAAAACATTTTGGCTCAGTTTTCTCCCCAAAAATTCAGCTACAGTTTGAATCCAAGAATGGAAAGTTTAAGCCCAAAAGGAGATTTTTTTTAGAAAGTTATGACCATGTGAAGAAAGCTTTAAAATACAGTCTTCATATCACCTTTATTATAGCAATTACCACTAGGAAATGCTATAATTAGACTTAGCTTTGGTGACAAATAATTACTTGGTATCTGTATAGTGGGGAACCAACTACAGCTCATGCCCTATCCCAGCTGCCATAGGCCCGTCCCCAGTTCAATCACTCCCTACCCATCCTCTAGGACCTTCCTCTCCAATTTCTAATATTCACTGCAGTCTCTCTTTCTACAGATGCTTTGCTAGAAGAAAGCCCAATAGGATTCAGTGGAGGAGATACATCAAGCAGAGGCCACCAGAGCAGCACCTGCATCTCCCCCGCACCTCACGAACAGCTCCATTTGTGAAGAAGTTTCCTTTTAAAGTGCATGTGTGAAGAAAGGGGGTGCTAGGAGCAGTGTCCCCTGAATCCCAGTGGGGACTCACCCCTTCCCACCACAAAAAGAGGAATAAGAACTTCAGACATTTTATCTGCTACCTTAAGCTGTGGCTTTTTGGGTCTGCTCTTCTTGACTCCCCCACCCATTCTGAATGCTCAGACCCTGCCCTGCAGGAAACTCAGGCACTAAGACAGATGTGTGAAAGTCCCAACCTCTGGAATGCTTCTAGTCACACGCTCACGACCACATGCCCTGTCCTCCGTCCTTAGTTAGCCCATTGCTGCTGCTCCCTGAAGACTGGAGCTCTCTAGATTCCTCAATGATCAACAATTGAACTGGAACAAATCCAGCTCTGCACGGCAAAGAGCAGCCAGGCTGGTGAACCCACCACTCAGTCTGTGCAAATTCTCCACCTGAAAAAGGTGAGGCTCACTCATGGGTGACGTCCCAGGTCATGGCCTCAAAGAGATCACTTCCCTGCATTAGAACGCCCTTCTATAGACAGCTTGACCTCCTGTGGAATGAAAGAGGGACGAAGCAGGGACGGATGAGACTCCTCCCCCTGCATGCTGTATCTTTGGAAGCCTGGGGCTGTCCAGCAGTGCTGAGCACCAGGGTCAGGCTGGGAGGACTCCGTACAGGAAATCTGGGCTGCACTGTCCCTTTCTGACTGATTCTTCCTCTCACTGGCTCTGTCGGATGGCTCTCTGGGCCCCTGACCTGTTCTCTCGGGCCTCTCTCTGGTGGGCACCAGCTGGCCCGCAAGAGGGCAGTTAGCCTGAGAAGCAGAGTTGCCATTCAAGCTCTGTAAACTGATTGATATGCAGACATCGCCCACCTGCAGCCTGTGACAGGGCAGAGCAAAGAGCTGAGCGGTCCGCCCCGGGCTACAGGAGGACCAGCCCTGGCCATACACGAAGAAGGGATGCTCGGGGGGTACGTCAATGCTCACTTTACTCTGCTGCTCCCCAACCACAAAATGCAATGTGACAAACCCAGGCCACTGACTCTCCTGGATATCCACCACTGTGCTGGAGTCAATCTTCAGGCCCCCGCTAACCTCAGCACTCCGCACAAAATCCTGGGTCTGCAGGTCTTCCACCCTCTTCAGCTCCCCTGTGGCCAGCTGTATGATGGCTCCTTTCATGAAATGGGAGGGCAGATGTGAGGAGCTGGGGGGTTGCAACTGGGCTGAGTCCTTGTCACGTGAGCTTCCGTGGGTCTGTGCATCTGGACTCTGTCTCATCAGGATTTCTGAAGCAGAAGACCTGACGGGCTCAGACCCAATACGCACCAAGACTGGCTTGCCATTAGCTATTACCATTCCTTTGGGTAACTGTCTGTGTCTAACTGGCTCCTCAGGGGACATCACATATGGACTCCTGGCCTGGCTTTTCTCAGCTGTTTCCACTGGGTTCCTCAGCAAGCCCCTTGACTCCCCCTGCTGATCAGGGATATTATGGCAAAGGTTTAAAGGGCTCAGGCCATCCTTTCTCTGGGCTGCCAGAATAGAGTAATCCTGAGAAGCCAACACCCCAACCACTCTCTGCACCTCCAAGTCAGTGTCTGGCGTGCTTCTGTGAGCTGGCACAGAGTCCTCTGTTCTCAGAGTCTGATAACCTGAAAAGAGCTGTCCATCCACCACACACTGCACTGCAGCCCCAGGGTGCGGGCCTTCAGCTTTATTGCTGGCAGAGGCCAAAGCCTCACTGGTCCTCCTCACCACACTATGCTCCAGATGTCTCTGTCCACCATTGGCAGAGGCTACCTCTGAACTCAGTTGACTTTCTTGCAGAGGAGGATCTGGGCTTCCCCCTACAGTGGAGGTCTCGTATGCTGAATACCCTGGTGGGAGCCGGGACATCTGGTAATAGACAGGAACTCTACTCTGTGTGATGTCCAGTGGCTGCACTCCAGCATGGTGCTGCATTTGGCCTGAAGGGGAGATGACAGAGGCAGCTTTGCTGAAAACATGAGCAGGAGAAGTAGTTTGGGGGGAGGGAGTGGCTTCTTCTGGAAAAAGAGAGGCATATGGCACAAAACGGGGAACATGAGAGGTGGGGAGGTTGGTAGAAGGTGATAGAAGAGGACTAGGGAGGAAGCCGGGGGGCACAGCATAGGGTACTGTGTAATGTGACCCTATAAACTGAAGAGATGTAGAGGGAATCTGAGCATAGTGGATGGGGGGATATGGAATCCCTGGATGCTGGATCAGGGAAGAGGTTACATTAAAGCTGGGGGGCAGAGGACTCATGTTCACAACCGGGTGGAGGCCCGTGGGAGAGAAGGTGGCTGGAGGCACAGCCACTTTGTATAGCATGCCATATTGATCCACAGTCAGGCCAGCTACTGCTTCAGCACCATCACTGCCAAGGCCATATGGTAATGGTGCTTGGCTCTGTCCAGTCACCATGACGCTCCTGCACCACTCTGGGGCATCGCTCACCGGCGTGTGATTGGTAGAGCAGCTGGCTACCCTCCCCACATCCTCACTGGTGACAGGAAGGTCTCGTTTCTTTGGGGGAAGGCATTCCTGGCTTCTCTCATGAGCAGGTTTCATATTGCTTTGCGGTGTCCCAGGAGAACTAAATGGCACTGCTTCCTCATGTGGGCATCAGCAGGGGCTGCTCTGCATTGGCTTTGAACTCCCCAGCACTGCTGGCTGCCACAGCCTCATCTGCCAAGGAACAAAGAGAGAAGTGAGAAGCCAGCAGGTCCCACACAGCGAATGTAGAACTAAGGCAGAGTGGCCAGGGAGCCTCCTCCTGACAGAGCACAAGCCAGAAGTGAAAGGGGAGGAGAAAGCAGAGTGGGAGCAATGGCTGGGACAAGGCAGTCTGGAGAAGACTACAACACAACCAGTAATCCAGGAAGTGGAAAAAGCCCCCCCTCCACCCTGAGAACTGGGTTGGAAAAAGAAAAAAAAGACCCTAACCCACACAGACAGCCCCCCCGGGGGGGGAGGAGAGGAGGGCGAGGAGGCCCCCCGCACACAGCCAAAACGGGGGGGAGGAGAGCAGGGCGAGGAGCGCCCCCCCCGCACAGACAGCGCCCCCGGGGGGGGGAGGGGCCGAGGAGCACCCCCCCGCACAGACAGCCCCCCGGGGGGGGAGGGGAGGGGGAGGAGCGCCCCCCCGCACAGACAGCGCCCCCCCCGCACAGACAGCGCCCCCGGGGGGGAGGGGCCGAGGAGCGCCCCCCCCGCACAGACAGCGCCCCCGGGGGAGGAGCCCCCCCGCACAGACAGCCCCCCGGGGGGGGAGCGGAGGCTCTTTCGCCGGGGCCGGGAGGCGCGTGGGGGGGGCGTAGCCCCTCGCGCGCCGTTGACTCACCCGCCATCTCCCGGCTCCTGGGCCCCGATCCCCGTCGGTCCCGGCGCCGCCCGCAGCCGCCTCCGGGCCCCGGCCCGGCCCCTCCCGGAGTGCGGCGCGCGGCGATGACGCACAGCTCCCGCGCGCCGGAATTTCCTCAGCCAGGCCGAACCGCGCGTCACCCTGGGTCTGCGTGCGGCGCGCGAGGATGACGTCAGTGCGCGCGTTGCCGTGCCGCCTGGGCGGTGACCGTCACCATAGCGACCTGTCCTGCCCGCTCCGCGCATCGTCCCTGCCCCAGCCCTCGGCCCCGCCCCCTTTCCTCAGCCCCGCCCACTGCTCCAGCCCCCTGGCGACCCCCCGTGGCCCGCCCCAGGCAGCCTCCCCAAGCCGGCCCTGGGCCACCCCACTGCTCCCCTGCGGTGCCCCGCCCCTGGGTAGCCCCTCCCCCCCGCCAGGCTCCCCCAGCGCCCAAGGCGCCTCGCAGTGACATCGGCCTGGCTGCCCCGCCTGCCCTCAGCACGCCCCGGCGGCCGGCCGGCCTGCTGCAGCCCCTTGGTCCCGCGCTCCGGAGGGGCAGGGCGGCTGGGGCCGTCTCTTCTATGGCCCAGCTTCCGTTGGCCAGAGAAACGCTCTGGAGCTCGCCAGAGCTCTTCCTCGGGTCTGGAAAAGGCACTCCGCGTGTCACGGCTCAATACAGGATCACAGTCCTACAACAGGTTTCAGAGTAACAGCTGTGTTAGTCTGTATTCGCAAAAAGAACAGGAGGACTTGTGGCACCTTAGAGACTAACCAATTTATTTGAGCATGAGCTTTCGTGAGCTACAGCTCACTTCATCGGATGCATACCGTGGAAACTGCAGCAGACTTTATATACACACAGAAATCATGAAACAATACCTCCTCCCACCCCACTGTCCTGCTGGTAATAGCTTATCTAAAGTGATCAACAGGTGGGCCATTTCCAGCACAAATCCAGGTTTTCTCACCCTCCACCCCCCCACACAAATTCACTCTCCTGCTGGTGCTAGCCCATCCAAAGTGACAACTCTTTACATAATCAAGTCGGGCTATTTCCTGCATAGATCCAGGTTTTCTCACATCCCCCCCACCCCCATACACACACAAACTCACTCTCCTGCTGGTAATAGCTCATCTAAACTGACCACTCTCCAAGTTTAAATCCAAGTTAAACCAGAACATCTGGGGGGGGGGTAGGAAAAAACAAGAGGAAACAGGCTACCTTGCATAATGACTTAGCCACTCCCAGTCTCTATTTAAGCCTAAATTAATAGTATCCAATTTGCAAATGAATTCCAATTCAGCAGTTTCTCGCTGGAGTCTGGATTTGAAGTTTTTTTGTTTTAAGATAGCGACCTTCATGTCTGTGATTGCATGACCAGAGAGATTGAAGTGTTCTCCGACTGGTTTATGAATGTTATGAACAAGGGTTGGGGCGATCAGTCGGGGATCGGTCCTGCTTTGGCGGGGGGTGGGACTCGCTGAGCTCCTGAGGTCCCTTCCAGCCCTGAGAGTCCATGACTCTGTGAACAAAGAGCGCGGTTATTGGGTTACACATTGTTGTAATGAGCCCTAAATCCAGGGTCTTCATTAACATCTTGATTTTTTAGTGTACAAAAAAGTTATAGCTATAAACCCTCATGCTTCAAGGCTTAAGCCATTCTCTAATCATTAAGGGTAAACCAACACTTTACTTGAGATAGGTTATTCTGTAATTTCTTGCTGTGGAGTTTCTTGCACCTTTCTCGGAAGCAGTTGGTGCTGCCACTGTTAGACACAGGGTACTAGACTAGATGGGCTCGTACATCTGATCCAGTTTGGCGATTCCTGTGTTCCTAAACTAAAACCAGGGAGGTGTCTCTCAAACTCAGTTATTTGCTTCCATCTCTTTCCCTGATACTGTTCTCAACGTCATCCCTAAAGGAGACTCTCTTCAGCAAGTATAATGGCTAATGTGACATAGCAAATATTTCTTCTCCAGAGCTTTTTGGCAATGGCAGCATGCCAAGGTAGTCTGAAGCATGTTGTCTGTGTGAGCTCTTCAGGACAGGGGCCTCTCTGCCCAGGACTGAGCACACTGTTGCTCCAAAAATCATCAGTTTTATGATCACTAAATATTTTGCTGCGTTGTATCTACCTTATACATCCAAAAAACCTTTGAAAAAGGATAGGTTTCAGAGTAACAGCCGTGTTAGTCTGTATTTGCAAAAAGAAAAGGAGGACTTGTGGCACCTTAGAGACTAACCAATTTATTTGAGCATAAGCTTTCGTGAGCTACAGCTCACTGCATCCGATGAAGCGAGCTGTAGCTCACGAAAGCTTATGCTCAAATAAATTGGTTAGTCTCTAAGGTGCCACAAGTCCTCCTTTTCTTTTTTCTAAAGAATATAGAGAACCACTCACTGCAAATACATTCAGTTGATGCAGGGAGTAGAATGTCAGAGCAGACATGAGGAAAAACTGGGCAAGGTATGGCTGGTGTGTCTTGTGATGTGACATCTGGGAATGGGGTGTGTCTGCCTCAGCTGCTCAATTATTTCCTGGGTTGAGTCTCCATGCAGGAAGTCACAGGCCCTCTCACTCTGTGCAATCCACATCCTCTTAGTTCCCTAGGGCTTCTCTATCCCTGCTCTCTGGAGCATTAGAATCACAGTAATCTGTTTTTCCCCCCCAAGTCCTAGGTCCTTATCTCAGCTCCTGCCTTTCTCTTAGTCTTTATTTCCCCACCTCCACTCTCACATGTGCTTCTTCCCCCCCCCACCCCCACCCCACCATACACACCTCCGTTAGGCTGTTGCCAGTGTGTTGCTGCTAATAGCTTGGTTTGTTTTCAGAGTTCCGTGATCTGTGTGGAGCGGATGACAGTTTCTGGGAAATGCAGAGAGAAAAACAATGTGTCTGGTTTGAAACAGAGGCCCTAGAAATGTCTAGGATCTGGTCTGGAGGCTTCCGTAGTATGCTGGGTGAAGGGGTGGTACCAAATTGGGCTCTGATGGTAGTGACATTGTGTTCAGGCTGCACTGGGATCATAGATATCGTAGGGCTAGAAGGGACCTCGAGAAGTCCTTTAGTATCCATTCCTCCCTGAGGCAGGACCAAGTAAACCTAGACCATCCCTTACAGGTGTTTGTCTAACCTCTTATTGAAAACCTCCAGTGATGGGGATTCCACAACCTCCCTTGGATGTCTGTTCCAGAGATAAACTATCTTTATGGTTAGAATATTTTTTTTAATATCTAACCTAAATATTCCTCGCTGCAGATTAAATCCAATTATTTCTTGTCCTACCTTCAGTGAACATGGAGCACAATTGATCACTGTTCTCTTTAGAACAGCCCTTAACATATTGGAAGACTGTTAGTAGGTCCCTGCTCAGTCTTTCCCCTCCCCCCAAACTAAACATGCCCAGTTTATTTTAACCTTTCCATATAGGTGAGGTTTTCTAAACAGTTTGTCATTTCTGATGCTCTCCTCTGGACTCTCCAGTTTGTCCACATCTTTCCTAAAGTATGGCACCCAGAACTGGACACGGTATTCCAGCTGAGGCCTCCACAGTGCCGCATAGAGTGGGACAGTTACCCCCTGTGTCATACTACAATGCTCCTATTCTACACTCCAGAATATTAGCCTTTTTCACAACTTCAACATATTTTTCACATATATTCAATATGTGATCCTCTGTAACCCACATATCCTTTTCAGTAGTATTACCACCTACCCAGTTATTTTTGATTTTTCCTTCCTAAGTACTTGTCATTTATCTTTATTGAATTTTATCTTGTTGATTTCAGACCAGTTCTCCAATTTGTCACAGTCATTTTGAATACTAAGTCTGTTTTCCAAAGTGCTAGCAACCCCTTCCAACTTGGCATCATCTGCCAACTTTGTAAGCATATTTTCCACTCCATTACAGATTGATCCACCTGTGCATGTTAGTCATTAACACACTGAGATTTTCCAAGTCTTATCTGATATTAAATAAGAACAGCCGTACTGGGTCAGATCAATGGTCCATCTAGCCCAGTATCCTGTCTTCTGAGAGTGGCCAGTGCCAGGTGCTTCAGAGGGAATGAACAGAACAGGCAATCATCAAGTGATCCATCCCCTCCCAACTTCTGGCAAACAGAGACTAGGGACACTCAGAACATGGTGTTGCATCCCTCCTGATCCTGACTAATAGACATTAGTGGACCTATCCTCCAGGAACTTATCTAGTTCTTTTTTTAACCCTGTTATAGTTTTGGCCTTCACAACACCCCCTGGCAAGGAGTCCCACAGGTTGATGGTGTGTTGTGTGAAGTAGTACTTCCTTTTGTTTGTTTTAAACCTGCTGCCTGTTAATTTCATTGAGTGACCCTAGTTCTTGTGTTATGTGAAGGAGTAAATAACATTTCCTTATTCACTTTCTCTGCACCAGTCAAGATTTTATAGACCTCTATTGTATCCTCCCCCATTAGTCATCTCTTTTTGAATGTGAAAAGTTCCAGTCTTTTTAATCTCTCCTCATACAGAAGTTCCATACCCCTAATCATTTTGGTTGCTCTTCTCTGTATCTTTTCCAATTCTAATATATTTTTTTTGATATGGGGTGACCAGATCTGGATGCATTATTCAAGTGTGGGCATACCACGGATTTATATAGATGCATTGTGATATTTTATGTCTTATTATCTATCCCTTTCCTTATGGTTCCTATCATTCTGTTAGCTTTTCGATTGCCACTGCACATTGAGCAGATGTTTTCAGAGAAATATCCGTGACTCCAAGATCTCTTTCTTGAGGGGTAACAGCTAATTTAGACAGCATCATTTCGTATGTATAGTTTAAATTATGTTTTCCAATATGCATTACTTTGCATTTATGGAAGTAATGATATTCCATATTATGAAAACTGTGGCACATATCTGCCTTAGAGAAAAACTCACTGAAAAGACCCCTGCAGCCAAATGGAACATGTGCATGTATAGTTCTGCTGGCCCAGCTGCCCAGTTTGGTACTGCTATGTGCATTCCTAAAGCATCCTCCATTGTAGTGGTAACTGGGTGCCCAGCAGGGGCATTGTGTCTGCTTTAAGCTGGCAGTTCTAACAATTACTCCTGTGCCACTGTGCACATGCAGAATTCATGTCCCCTGCAGATGTCTTTGCTTCCTCACAGAACCACTGGTCTATAGTATATAACCTGGTGTCAGGAGTAAATTCAGACCAGAAATGGAAAAAAGCAACACATGTAGCAGACAGATGGAACAGCAACAAAGGTTGTGGGATCTCATCAACATGCCACACTTCAGTGCCCCAGAGCACTTCAGCTTTGACAAACCTTCGCTATGGACAGACTGGAAACAATATTTTACAAGATTTGGAATTGCTATCAAGAAACTGGAGATATCAGAATTCAAAGTCATTCCATATGAAGTATAATTTTGATCATATCAGCTACTCACATCACCCACAAACAAATGGAGAAGGTGAGAGAGCTGTACAGACAGTCAAGAAAATCCTACAACATCCATTTCTTGCTCTTCTGAGTTACAGCACAGCAATAGCAGCTACTGGATATAGTCCAGCACAGCTCCTGATGGAGCTACTGTTCCAGCTTTGGAAAAGAACATATTTCCATATTTCCAGACATGAAGGGAGTAGTCAAATCGGATAAAAAGGCAAAAAGAAATTATGAACATTTTTACAATAGATGTCATGCAGTGAACTCCCAGGTCTAGAACCTGGTGACCATGTTTACGTCTAATAGGATGGACAACTTTAGCTGCCATGAAGAAAAAGAATTCAGCACCAAGATCATATGTGATTGAGAATGACAATGGAGAGTTCAACAGAAACAGCTGACATCTACACTTTGTTCCTCAGAAAGAATAATTAGCATAGCAAACTACAGATGGCAGATGCAGAATAAGACTATGACGACTCAAGGATGCTAACCAACCACAGCCAGTTTACATCTAATGGACAGCCAGATGACCAAGTCGTTATGTATTCGAGTTGTGTAATTAGAAAACCAGTATGATTCAGAGACACTTAATAGACTGATTCATATTGAACTTCAAAGACAGTAATAATGTAAATATTGTAAATGGTAGAAACATAGAACTTAAAGAGAGAGATGTAATGGAATGCTAAACTGTGTTATTATTTTTAGCCTTTAGGTCGCACTGTGTGTAAAATACCTGATTTAAATAAACATCAGCCCAGGGCTGTCCTTACCCATACGCAAAGTACGCAGCTGCGTAGGACAATAGGAAATTTGCCCAAATTTCCTATTGTCCTACGCAGCTGCGTGCTGTGCCAGCCCCTGCTCTGCCTCTTCCCCATGACCCCCGCCCCTGCTCCGCCCCAGCCTCACCCCCACTCCATCCCTTCTCCTGAGGACTGCAGCAGGGGTCAGGCCTACCCTGCACTCACTGGGCGGTGGTAAGTATAGTGACCCAGCCCCAGCCCCAGCCCCGTTTGTGCTGCTGGCTCCCAGCGAGTACTGGGGGGCAGTTCCCTCTGCCCCCAAATCTGGGAGCCAGGGGACCAGAGCGGAGCGGGCTGGGTCTGGGTCTCTCCACTTCCCGCCACCCCGTGAGTGCAGGGTCGGGCTTGCCCTGCACTCACCAGGCGACAGGAAGTGGAGTGACCTGGCCCCAACTCGCTCCTCCGGCTCGTGGCTCATGCAGTGGGGCAGTTTCCCCCCTGCCCCCAAAGCCTGCTCCTGCCCCCCCACGGAGGCCTGGGGCCATCCTCCGCTTCCCCACGGGGGGGCTGCGTAGGGCACCAAAATGGCTAGCGACAGCCCTGCCTCAGCCATACCTGGCAGAGCATTAAAGGATTTTATGATTAGCACAGCTGGTGTATCTGGTGAACACTCTGTAGCTAGTCTATATCTGGCAGAAGCACATGACACCCTCTGTGCTGGGCAAGATAGTCCAGATTGTTGGTGGTGAATATTGATAACTGGATTGGGCCCACAGGAGCACTGGGGTTCGGCTCATCCACCTCAATCCATTACAAATCTCCATGACCAGCAGCGTTCTGTCATAGAATGCAGTTCCATTCAGATGTGTTCTGAAGACTTTAGAAATTCTTTGTCCTTTGGGGACAGCCTGAATGTTAGCTCCTTCAGTGATGACAAAGAGCTAATGGGAAAGCTACCAACATCTTCATCTCCATGTCCTTTGAGGGATCAGGCAGTTTTTAGGCAGCGTATATGGGACAGGAGAGAGAGAAGGGTAATTAATGGCTTCAAAGATAAAAAGGCTCAGACTACACACCTAGTAGCAATAAGGTCAACTCCAGAAGTGCTTGGTTCTAGGACTTTAGTTCTGAGCAAGCTCTTTGAGACAGAGACTGTCATTCACTAAATATTTGTACAGTGCCTAACACAACAGGGCCCAACCTGTTATCATCAAGCACCTGTTGTGGTTCCCCATGGAGTCTGAATGCAATTGGAGCTATGTGATTCAGCTGAGGGCTAGAAGCTGTGCTGCACTAGAGTAGCTTTCTGGTGCCCAGACCTTCTCTGTGCTCTCTTTAGAATCATTCGGCTCATTGTTAAAGGATATAGAAGTTGAGTTAGGTATTTCCTGCCGTGTAGGAGGAAGGGAATATGAAGAGTTTTGTAGGGCCACCATTTCCTCACAGTGTAGGGAAGCTATGCTACTGCCCCCACCCTCAGTTCCCTCCTGGTTCTGCTACTAACTTACCACAGGTCAAGTATTTCAAACAAGATTTCCCTTCCAGGCTCTAATGTATTGGCTTTTTATAGTTTCCAGTGGCCCTCCAGTTCCAAAACTTCCTTCTCAGCTAAGGGATTACACGGCCTTACTTCCAGGGTTTAGTGCTACACTTATCCCTCATCTCTTTAAATTAGCTTCCCAAAGGTTCCACTGAAGCTAGCAAAAATCTTCAAGAAACAGAACTCAAAGCAGAATGCTTATAACAATGCTTTTTCCTGCAAGGCATACCTGCTAGGGTGCAGCCCCCCTCCATAGCTTGGAGCCAGACCACCACATCTTAGTCCTAGCTCTACTGAACTATCTTTCCTGGTGCCTTAAGGACTCCTACAAGTGAGGCCTCTACTTCACCTGAAGTCTCTCCCTTGGCCTCTCCCTTATTTACCTCAGAAGTGTGATTGTGTCATATGACTCACTGGTCACTTGACCATCTTCAAAAAAAGAAAAGGAGTACTTGTGGCACCTTAGAGACTAACCAATTTATTTGAGCATGAGCTTTCGTGAGCTACACCTCACTTCATTGGATGCATCTGTAGCTCACGAAAGCTCATGCTCAAATAAATTGGTTAGTCTCTAAGGTGCCACAAGTACTCCTTTTCTTTTTGCGAATACAGACTAACACGGCTGTTACTCTGAAACTTGACCATCTTCATTTTCCCCTCCTGGGGAGGAGATATGGCTGTATCAGAGCTGGGGCTGAGACCAATCCTCTCTTAAAGGGCCAGCCACATTCTCACAAAGAGCAGCACCAGAGTCTCACAACAAACTGGTGTAGTGAGGGAGCAGGGCTCTAGGTCCAGAAAAGAAGATTGGGAGCAAGAGTCAGGGACAAATAATATTTCTACTTTTATTGTTCTCACCTCTGCTTTGGCTCTTATTCTCCTCTTTGCCTCCCTCCCGCTCACCTCTTTCTTGCCCTCCTCCATCTACTGCTCCTATCAGTTCTATGTTCTCCATCTCTCCCATGATGCCTACAAACCCCAGAAGACTACTAACGGGAAGGCAGGTGACAAGCTATGCCTCTGCTTTTCTTGCTCTTTCTTTCCCTATATCTAGCCCCAATGAAAAAGAGAAAGGAACACCACCAAAAAAACATGTCAAGTACACAAAACTAACCAAGATGATCCAATTTTTCCCCATAGTCATTTGCTTGTATGTTGTATCTACACCTCGTACCTTTCACATGTGTAATTACATTGTAAGCTCTACAATATGTGAACACGGAGGCCCAGAATTTTGCCACACCATTCCTGTTAGTGAAGGAGAGAAAGGTTTGAATGCAGGAATTTCTTCTTCTGAAAACACATAAATTAATAGTTAAAAGAACAGAAAACATACGTTCAAATGATAGTTTTGCCAATATTGTTTGTGAATTCAATGCACTAAAATATGCAGCCATGGGCATCCTGAACCCCAGGTATCCTGGGAGGTGTGCTTATCTGCAAATTCCCCAGCTGCTCGGAGCACTGGTGTGTAAGCCAGGCCATAGTGAGTTTATTCCACTTGTAGAAAGGGGACAGAAAGTGTCTCTGACAAAGGACACAGCACAGCTTCCTACAGGGCTCCTGAAGCGGATTAAATAAGGAGCCGTCATTCTATTGCCAGATTTGAACCTGCGGGGAGGGGGCGGAACCCTCTTTCGCAGTGTCGGGGCCAGCCGGCCGCATCTCGCGGCAACACTCGGAGCGGTGACTAGCCACGCGTCTGACGTCATCACTGCCTGCCACGGCTCCAACGTATCGCTCCTCGAATATGGGATTTCAAGGCTGCTTCCGCCTAGGAAAGTAGTTCTCAACTTCCTCTGCCGCCGGCACCAGCGAACGGCCTGCTGTACGGGAGGCTGATCAGCTGGGACTGCAGTGTCGGCGGAGCGCCGCCCCTCACGAGGTGGGTCCGGGAAACGGAGAGGAGAGAGTTCCCGTCCTGCGAATCCTTCCGCCTGCGGTATCGGTGCTGAGGCCGCGAAGCCGCCATTTTGGATGCCTGGCTCCTGCCTCCGCCGCTTCCTCCGCTGCAGGGACCCGGCCCGGTGAGTGGGGGCGGGGACCCCGGGGTCATTGCCCCCCCCGCCAGGCCTCTCGCCCCCGGCGCCGTGTGACCCGGCCCTCTCCCGTCGGCCGCGCCTGACGGCCCCGGACTCCGCCCGCAGGGCCAGCGCAGCCCCCTCCCCTCCAGCCTGGTCCTCTGGACCCCCGCCCCCCTCGCAGGGCCAGCGCAGCCCCCACCCGTGTCCTCTCCCATCGTCGGCCCAGCCCGATTGGCCCAGCCCCACCTGTCCGGGGGGCCCGCGTAACCAACCCTCCCTCCCTCCTCCCGCCTAGCCCTGGGGCCTCTCCCCCGGCCAGCCCACTGCCCCGCGTCCCGCCGCCGGCCTAACGCTCCCCGTGACCCCCCCGCCCTGCCGGCCGGCGTAACGCCCCCAATCCCGTACCCCCTCCGGCCATTGTAACCGCCTCGGCCCTGTACCCGCACCCCCCTTCCCGTTTCCCTTCCCCCACCAGGCCAGCCTAATCCCCCCAAACCCACTCTTCTGTATCCCCCTCACCCACTGGCCCAGTGTAACTCCCCCATGTCCCCTCCCCTGCTTCCCTAGCCCCTGTATCTCCTACTCTGTTGGGCTAGCATAATCTTCTCCCCCACCCCAATCCCGTATGCTCTCTTCCACCGTGCCAGCATAACTCCCCGATCCAACACCCAATCCCCGAACACTCTTGTCCCATATCCCCTCTTGCATTGGGCCAGCATAAATCACCCCCAACCCTCTTGTGTCCCCCCTCCCTGCCAACTTAATCTCCACTCCTGCATGTGTCCCATGTTCCCTTCTCCATCTGGCTAGCGTAACTACCCCCCTATCTTTGTCCCACCCACAACCTTGTGCCTCTCTTCTGTGCTTTACTGGGCTAGCATAACCCTTTCCTGTCCCATAGAAGCTTCCATGCATCCTTCGTGCCCTTGCCCCATATGTCCTGTGAGCCCCCTGCCCATATTCATGTCCTCCATTCCTCACTTCAACTCGGCTGCCTTGTGTGACCCCCTTTCCCTACCAGCCTAGTGGAAGAGCTTTCTGCAGAGACTCTCCCCAGCTCCAGCATAACCCACCTACCCGCAATTTTGCTGCCCTTCTGGTCCCACTCTGTATGTCCCCCTCTGCTTCCCTACTGGCCCATCATGAGCCCCTCCATCAACCCCATCTCTGTCCCCTCAGCGCTGACTTTCCCTCCAAGTTCCACACAGCCTCCCATAAACCATCCAACCTGACTGCCCTCTTTCCCTTGATTCCCCTACGGCTGGGGTGAGGACAGTGGGTTCTGTTGCTCTGGTCCTGCCCTTTCTTTGCTGAAAAGACAGCTCCCACCCCTGCTGCTTCAGTGAGGAGTAGAAAAGCTCTCATACAACTTTTAAACAGGAAATTTTAAGGCTATTTACTAGAGGTTGTGCCAGAACTTGAGGAAAAACTCATGAAATGTCATTTCCTTTGAAGACTATTGGGGTGATGTCTGTGTACCAGGGGTACCACTGAGTTTGTCCGTACTCTTTACTCTGGTATTTCCTAAGCTGTAATGCACTGAGGTGTCCTGTTCATGGGTTTTTATTTAGTGTTTGTGGATAGCCCCATAGTTATGTCTGTCTAGCTCTTTGCAGAGAGAAAAGCCACAGTCCCTACCTAAAGCCATTTCCAGCAAGCTGCGGGTGCAGAGTTTTGCTGGCAGTGGAGTGATTTCCAGTGATGGATCCTGGGACTGTTTCAGAGTCCCTTCTTCTAGGGTTTGTTGAACTTTTTCTCAAACCATATGGTGTGGTGTTACTCAGGTGCTGATTTTTGGGTGCGGATTAATTGTTGAAAGTCTCAAAATCAGACTTTGTCACCTTGTACATACTGACTTGTACATACTGACTTTAAATGCTCTGTTGTGATTTATTGTAGCACTTGGCGTGTGACATGGTTGATGAAGAGCTGTGGAAACATTAGTAGTGTCCTTAGGAGAGGTGGCGTGTTGAGAGTAGAGCTTGAAAAATGGGTTTGACATCTGTTTGCCTACTACTCAGAGTGAAAAGTACCCCTGCCACCTCGGTTCCCCCAAGCCCAAGCAATTCTGTACTGCATTTTCACCTGTAGTGAATTTTAACTGTCAGTCTTCGATTTAGCATACTTTTAAATAACTTGCTATCTTTCTTGTATTTGTGTTTTAACTTCTTGCCTTTTCTGGCTTCACTCCATTTTTTCCCCTCTTTTCATTACTATGTTAGTGTATATTTTCTGGTTTTCAGTGTCTGTTTCCTCTTTTCTTTCTCCATCCCTTTCTCTCTCTTCAGTTACACTGTGTGCACTACTCTTTCCACTTTAGTTTGCCTGTCCCACTCAGCTGCCAGATTTTCTTTCCTTTCCCTCACCCACACTCTCTACTGATCCACTCCTTCATCCATGAAAACTTTATCAGACACCGAGGAGCTTGGTTAGAGAAGAGAGCTCAAATTAGATTAGAGACTCTGTTCTTGTATGTTGCCCCACAACACAAATCCTCCTTGATCTCTCCTATATGCTGGGAAAGGAGAGAATATTTAAATTACTACAAGGATGTGATTCCCACTAGTAGGCTTATGATAAATTTGAAACTTCACCCTAGGATAATAGAAGGGAGAATGAGCATTTTCTTTCTCACATTCCTCTGCTCCCAACACAGTGTCTCCTGTCAGCTCTAAGGATAGGGTCTCTGCTAATCTACCCCTTTCCTAGCTGCCTCCACGTTTTTGTTGTCTTCGTCTCCAATGAATAAGTCATAACTTTCCCTTGCTGTTGCTCTTAGATTTGCCAAGCAGCAGAGAATATGACATGATTCTTGTCAGCTTCATTGTTGCTCACAGGGTTCTGAATAGCAACAGTGGAAAATTGATGAGACTGGTCATTTGTCACGTGACAGCTGGGCAAAGCTATGAGCAACAACAGAGGGATTGGAGTTGTCTGTCTGCAGACTTAGAAACAAGTACTTTATTGGTTTACATTTTGTTTAGATTTGGAAAGTTATCTTTGAAACCATGAGTGCTAGAAACTTTTAAAAATTAATGTTTTAAATTTTGTGAAAGTTGGTGGCAGGATTCCTCATCCAGGAAAATTTACCACTCGCTCTACTGGATTTTTCAGCCCTTATTGTGTTGGGAGAATTGCATAGTTCTCTATTGCTTTAGAAATTGGCCTTTGGTTTATAGTTGTCCCTATAATAATGCAAATCTTTCTGGTGAAGGAGATTAAAATTAACCAATGTTGAATGGCTTGTTCTTGATCATATTCTGATGCTTTCTGGGACATGTGGGTCTTAAGTGCATATGTTTACTCAGATGGCAAGCACTATATTATTGGATTAGCATTAGCAGGTCTGGTAAGTAAATAACTCAGGCCAAAGTATCAAATCTAGCCCAGGTTACTAATGTCCAAAAGGCATTGCCCTCTGATAAAGACCACATGGTGACCTCTATGAAATGATTGGGATGTCCCAGTCCAGTTGCTGATTGGCCACTGTTCATGTTACAAATGAGACTCACTGACAGTGGCTAAGGATTGAATGGACTGCCGAAGCTGAATGATGATGGTGCTTCACAGCCTATGGCTGAAATTACCTGATGTGGAAAAAATTTACATTAATGCTGCCTGAGATGTGACTACTCTGTAGAGTGAGGAGCCTCCAGGCTTTCAGTCTGGCACTTTCCCCTGGTGTTAACTCTTTAAAGAAAAGGAGTACTTGTGGCACCTTAGAGACTAACCAATTTATTTGAGCATGAGCTTTCGTGAGCTACAGCTCACTTCATCGGATGCATACCGTGGAAACCGCAGAAGACTTTATATATACACAGAGAATATGAAACAATACCTCCTCCCACCCCACTGTCCTGCTGGTAATAGCTTATCTAAAGTGATCATCAGGTAGGCCATTTCCAGCACAAATCCAGGTTTTCTCACCCTCCACCCCCCCACACAAATTCACTCTCCTGCTGGTGATAGCCCATTCAAAGTGACAACTCTTTACACAATGTGCATGATAATCAAGTTGGGCTATTTCCTGCACAAATCCAGGTTTTCTCACATCCCCCCCACCCCCATACACACACAAACTCACTCTCCTGCTGGTAATAGCTGTGCTGGAAATGGCCCACCTGATGATCACTTTAGATAAGCTATTACCAGCAGGACAGTGGGGTGGGAGGAGGTATTGTTTCATATTCTCTGTGTATATATAAAGTCTGCTGCAGTTTCCACGGTATGCATCCGATGAAGTGAGCTGTAGCTCACGAAAGCTCATGCTCAAATAAATTGGTTAGTCTCTAAGGTGCCACAAGTACTCCTTTTCTTTTTGCGAATACAGACTAACACGGCTGTTACTCTGAAACCTATCTTTAAAGAAAGACAGTTCTTCTCTGTCATGCTGTAGTACTACA
The DNA here is from genome assembly GCF_965140235.1 of Caretta caretta. Lineage (NCBI taxonomy): Eukaryota > Metazoa > Chordata > Testudines > Cheloniidae > Caretta > Caretta caretta. Next base: position 43,655,810 of record NC_134217.1, read on the forward strand.
TAAAGGATTCTGGGGTCTGTTTTGAAATTAAAAGGGTTGGTCTGCATATAGCTGAGCAGGAAACAGGCCACTCCACTGTCTTATAAATTAACTGGTTGGGAGGTCAGAAGTAGATGAAAACAGTAGAGGTGGCATGGTCTGTGGCGACTAGAGCATGCCAGTGGGAGCCAGGATTTTTGGAGTTCTAATGCTGTCTTTTCCCCTGATTTGTTGTGTAGCCTTGGACAAATTGCTTCCCCTCTCTGTTTTTCCATTTCTCAACTTGTAAAATGTGGTTAATATTTAGCTACTTGCCTTGTGGGGTGTTGTGAGGGTTAAGGACTATGTGTAATGGCAAAGTGTTACTATTATGGAAGGAAGACATGAGGAGGGTGACTCAGAGTATGTCTACACTACAGTTAAAAACCTATGCTTGGCCTGTGCCAGCTGACTAGGGCTCCTGGGGTGGTTTAATTGCAGTGTAGACTTCCAGGATTGAGCAGCGGGAATTCTGAGATCCTCCCACCCTGCAGGGTCCTAGAGCCCAGGCTTCAGCCTGAGCCCCGAAGTCTACACTGCAATGAAACAACCCTGCAAGCCCAAGTCAACTGGCATGGGCGAGCTGCAGGTGTCTAATTGCAGTGTAGACATACCCTCAAAGTACAAATACATCCTGCTCATCTTTGGAAATCCAAGTGAGAATTACAGTTTAATTTGATTGACATACAGTTGTGCATGAATGGGAACCATATCAAACTTCCCCACCCACTGCCTCTAATTTGATATCTTCCTGGGGCTGGCATATGGTAGGGTTCAGCTGATGGCAGCAAGCAGAAATGAGAGGTAGGGCTGCATTCAGTTTAGCTAAAACTTAAGATTTATGCAAGTTAGAAATCACAGAGAAGTGGGGTCTCTTTTTTCACCCCCTACTTCTAGACAATGGGATTTTTCCCTGCAGAAGATGTCTGTGTTTTGTTCAATTTACTTGTAAATATTACTGGGGATGAGACTTCCACTTCCTTTCTTAGATTATTAAAGATCTTGCTTACAGAAATGTTTCCTGATATTTAACCATCTTCTTGTCCCATGTTACTCCCATGTGTGCAATCCAAAGTAGCATTGTCCCTTTTTGTTGCCATATCACATTTTAAACTCAGTTTTCTTTCCTTCCACTCTGGTCTCTTGGCATTGCTACTTTCCAAATTTCACCCTTCCATTAAATAATATTTAAGATATTCCCAAGAGAGATTAGCTGCTGGCTTTTCAGGCTGAATTCAATTTTTTATTTCCTGATCATTTTTCTTCTGGAAGACTTTTCATATTGCTTTTTCTTCTGTGATGCTAGCAACATTTCTCAGTTTAGTACCTTCTGTTAATCATAACATGCTGTTTACCTCTTTTCTGTATAAATATTGAAAAAAACTGGACTAAATACAGATCCCTGCTGTATTCTGTTAGATCTCTTCTATAACTTGATATGTTCATGTTGACAATCTACATTTACTGTCCTTGAGCCACTTTTCAAGCCATGTGGAAGTACACCTGTCCAAGACAGTTGGAATTCAGTAGTATTTAGTCAGATACTAAATTATTTCCCCTTATTGTAGTCTAGATATGTCTGCTCCATTCTTTGTACCCATCAAGGGCTTGATCCTATACCACTGAGGTATGGCACAGTTATGCCATTGACTTCAATGAGAACTAGATCAGCCTCTGATTTTTTGTGTGTGTCAAAACAAAAAAACTGGTTGGCTTGAGTGGTGCGGTTTGTTCTAGGTAATCACGGTGGGCCATTCAAATAATTGATTTTCAAAAGAAAAATCATTCATTTAAATCCGGGTGAGGTAATTTATTTGAAAATATGTGCTACTGGAATCTTAGATTATAAATTTGAATTAATTAAACTATAAACACTTTTTAAAAATGCCACTGCTGGTAGGGTGCCTTATTTGAATTTTAGAAAATGATCTGCAAAAACCAAAATATTGAAAATGAAGGCCCAGTCCTGCAAACACTTAAACAGGTACAGGTTTCAGAGGAACAGCCATGTTAGTCTGTATTCGCAAAAAGAAAAGGAGTACTTGTGGCACCTTAGAGACTAACCAATTTATTTGAGCATGAGCTTTCGTGAGCTACAGCTCACTTCATCAGATGAAGTGAGCTGTAGCTCACGAAAGCTCATGCTCAAATAAATTGGTTAGTCTCTAAGGTGCCACAAGTACTCCTTTTCTTTAAACAGGTACATAATTAAACTCTCTCAAATAATCCCATTGACTTCAATGTGACTGACTACTCATGTGCTGTGAAGTGAAAGGTTGTTTAGACTTTCAATACATCAACATTAAGGGCTAAAATTGTATTTTTATTAAAAACAATTTCTTATTGGCAAACCAACACAGGCTGGAGGGGTTAAGAACTGCAGTGACCACAGTCAGCCCTGCCTGCTACACCTGTAGTGCCTGTCAGGCCTGTAAGATCACCTGCTCTCATCTGGGGAGTGAAGCCTTGCTGAGCCAGCAACTGAGACTTGGTCTACACCAGAGGTTCTCAACCTTTTTCTTTTTGAGCCCCTCCCAACATGCTAGTAAAACCTCCGTAGCCCACAACTGGTTTTCTGTATATCCAGTAGATAAAAAGCCAGGGCTGGCATTGGGGTAGCAAGCAGGGCAATTGCCTGGGGCCCCATGCCACAGAAGGCTACACAAAGCTAAGTTGCTTTGGCTTAAGCTCTGCACGGCTTGGGGTTTCTGCCCTGAGTCCCAGTGAATCTAACGTCCGCCCTGCACTCTTCCTGGAAACCTGCTGGGGGGCCACGGACCCCTGGTTGAGAAACGTTGGTCTATACTTTATGTTGGTATAACTGTCGCTCCCAGATGTGGAAAATCCACACCACAAGCGATGACTTACCTATGCTGATGGGAGGGCCCTACCAAATTAATGGCCGTGAAAATGCATCATGGACCGTGAAATCTGGTCTTTTGTGTGCTTTTACTCTCTATTATACAGATTTCACAGGGGAGACCAGTGTTTCTCAAACAGGGGATCCTGACTCAAAACGGAGTTGCAGAGGGGTTGGAAGGTTATTTTAGGGGGGTTGCTACCCTTACTTCTGTGCTGCCTTCAGAGCTGGGCGGCCAGAGAGCAGTGGCTGCCCGGGTCTGAAGGTAGCGCCGCTGCCAGCAGCAGCGCAGAAGTAAGGGTAGCAGTACCAGAACCCCCCTCCCCCCCGATAACCTTGTGAACCCCCCCCCCCAAACTCCTTTGTGGGTCAGGATCCCTACAATTACAACACTGTGAAATCTCAGATTTAAATAGCTGAAATCATGAAATTTACAATTTAAAAAATCCAATGACTGACATTGACCAAAATGGACCATGAATTTGGTAGGGCCCTAGCCATAAGCTGCCAGAGCAGGCTGGATAGCATGTTGGGAAAGCTGAGGCAGAGTGGCTGCAGCAATGTGCCACACACAGTCTCTGTCACTTCAAGTGAGAATTGCTTCAGGTAACAGTGAAAGGTTGTTTAGACTTTCAATACATCAACAAAGTTATTGTGAACTTTTATCTACACACAGACTTTCAAAAATAGGAGCTTAAACGCATATTTAGGAGCTGAAGTGATTTTTTTCAAAATGATTTAGGAACATAAGTCCTATTGGTTTCCGGCTGAAACCTGTAATGGAAGAATATACCTTTATTGAAGCAATTAAGCATTCTTGATTTGTGGAAGTTGACTATATTGGAAGGTAGTATTGGTTGCAAATATAGTTGGCTATTTGGTTATCAAAACTATGTTTGAGTTTTTGTTGGTCTCATAAGAAGAATGTTAACGAGGTCCTGAACTTCGAAACTGATGAGATCACATGGACAAGGGATTGAGATCCTGAGATGTAAGTGGGGTTGGGAAGTATTTTTGTTCCTCTAGATGGCACCAGGAAAGAGTAGGACAATGGATATGATAACAGAGTAGTCCCTACAGGTCTTAATATCTAACCATCAGGACTGCTCTTGAAGGAAAGAAATTTGGGGTTTGGGTGTATAATACAGGTGATCACTAATATGTACTGAAACCGAGTTAAGTTAATAAGAGAGAATTATAATCCCAAAAGATGAAATTGGGTTAAACAGAGCAGTCACAGAACATTTAGAAATGGGACTAATTATTTTGAAATAAATATAATTAAGACTATTGTAAAATAATTTTTTAAAGACGTTTGTGAAAAATATTAAAAAAACAGTTATGGGCAAAGGCTGCAAGCTAATCAAAGGGCAAACAGCCATGAGCAGAAAAGTACTGAGGGCTTGTCTGTATTGGGAAAATGCTTTGTATAACCAAGAAGACTTAGTCCAGAATGTGTTAAGAATGGTCACATTAAAATGGTGTTAGCTGGTTGCGGTTAACCCTAAGATCCCTGCTAGTCTTAACCACGGCCAGCTAATGTGTTTTTAAATGCGATTGTCCTCCACCCTAAGAGCTAAGTCAAGCTTACAAGGGTTATTTCACATGTTTTCTAATACGATGCATTTTCCCAGTGACTGTAGACATACGTTTAATTAGCCTTTCTGTCTTGGAGTAAGTGATCAGACAGTGGCCAGACAATTTTTTAGAGAACAATCACTCCCCACCCTGATCATTTTGCTCCTGGGAACAGAGGTTGTCTCATCCTTGTGCCTCCTGTGTTGCTACTGTGTTTGTATGTGGTGGGCCTGGTATCCCATCACAAGCCACTTGAAAGCATGAGAGTGACATGATCAGGTTGGGCAAGGAAGATCTTAATGGCTACCTAAGTTTCTTTGTGATCCAGGAGGGTGCTAGGTATGCCAGAGAAGTGCATAAACTGGAAATAGTGAAACTTTACTCCTCTTTATCTGACCGAAGCATAATGGCAGGACAGGGGAAGGCTTGGGTATATTTCTTCCAAGAAGGAGCATCAAAAGAACAGTCAGTTCAGTTTTACCTTCTCTGGATACTTTTCCTGTTCGCCTTAGTGTTTAATTGTACCCATAAACAAATTAATCTGCAGAAATATACCTAGTTGAGTAAATGAAGTCCTATGTAGATGACAGGTAAATGACTTGCAAGGTGTTATTTGCCACTTGAAATTGGTGGGTCTGCTGCTCTCTAGGAATACCCCTTTTAAAAAACTCCGTTCTGCCTTTTCTTTGTCTTTACAGGTGCTCTCAAAATGCACATTCTTAGTCTGCAGATGCACTGCTTCATATGGTGAGCTAGTTAGTCTCATAAACTAAGCATAGTCAGTCGTTGGCTGGAAGCCATCCAAGGAAACTTGGGGTACATCTACACAGCAAAAAAACCCTCATGGCAGCACGTTTAACAGCCCGGGTCAGCTGAATTGGGCGTGCTGCGATGATAAATACAGCTGTGTAGACATTTGGTCTAGCCTGGGCTCTGAGACCCTCCCCTTCTCTGGGTTTTGAAGCCCGGGCTCCAGCCTGAGCCTGTACATCTACACTGCTATTTTTAACCCCATAGCATGAGCTCTGCGAGTCTGAGTCTTGCTGCTGAGGGTCTTTTTTTGCAGCATGGACATACCTATAGGGTTCTACTGAAAATGGTGTTGGTAATTCATTGTCAGCCTTTTCTCTGTCAGTACTGAGCTAGTGCTCCAGTATGGGAACTCTCTGGGGTTGGAGTACCAGTCTTTTAGATGAGATGTAAAATTGAGATTCTGAACGCACTGATTGTTAAAGATTGTGGCATTTTTTCCAAGTGTCATGGTTTTGATGCAGTTGATCTAGGCAAATTCCAGATTGCATCAATTCATTTTGTCTGTTTTCTTTGTGGTTTTAGATAAAGTATTTTAAGGCATATCAACACTACAATTTCAAGTCGACCTGTGTTAGGTTGGCTTACATCCACTGCAGTAGTTACTCCAGTGTAGCCATGAAATTGACAAAAATCACAGCCAGCAGCTGATGTAAGTAACCTGCAGTGTCTGCACTGACACGGCATCACCCTAACTACACTGATATAAGCCCTATGCCAGCGGTTCTCAGCCAGAGACCCGGAGCCCCTTGGGTGGCTGCCAGCAGGCTTCAGGGGGTCTGGCAAGCAGGGCTAGGGTTAGACTCCCTGGGGCCAGGGAAGAAAGCCAAAGCCGCGCTAGGCAGTGCTGAAGCCTGGGGCCCTGAGCTTTACCACCTGGGGCTGAAGCAGAAGCCTGAGCAACTTAACTTTGTGTGGCCCCCTGTGGCGTGGGACCTCAGGCAGTTGCCCTGCTTGCTACCCCCTAACTCTGGCCCTGGCTTTTATATGCAGAAAACAGTTGTGGCACAGGCCTCAGAAAGGAAAAGGTTGAGAACTCCCACCCTATGCCTCTTGTGGAGGTGGTGGTATGCCTGTGTAATAGGACGCTTATATTGGCAGGAGCAAGACTGTAATGTGGACACTGACATAGTTAGGTTGACATAAGCTGCCTTATTTTGACCTAACTCTGTAGCATAGCCCAAGTCTTACTTCCTGCTGTAAGTTGTTGGGTAGTGTTGCTTTGCGCTGTTAAACAGCTGCTGGCTTCTTTTATGATCAGTTAATCTTGTTAAAGCATTTTGGGATCTCTGGGGTTGGAAGGCATTATATGAATGTAAGATATTTAGTACAAGAAGCTTTCTGTTTAGGAGTCTGCTGTTACATTCTTGAGAATGTTGGCAGGACTTTTTCAGGTCGCACAAGTGTCATTACTAAGTGTAAGTCCTTCCCTCTGAACGTCCGGTGAGGGTACAGGCTCTAGCACAGAGGTGACTCATTACTAGGCATAGTAGGAGAGAAGAGGACAAATACTGCAGGAGTGGTGAACTATGGCACCAGTAGCATTGGGCAATCCACTTCCAGTGTTTGCAAAATCCACTTGCTAGTGGGGCATTGGAAACTTCCTTTGGTGAATGGTGGTGAGGAGAGGAAGGAACTAAACAATCAACTTCTGTAGACTCTAAGCTTTTTTTTAAAGCTACCATTTATGTTGGTAAAGAGCCTTCCATATGCAAAATGAATATTAATCAATGCTGTTTTTGATTCTGAAATCTGCAGACACCTCTAGTGCTTTTGCTGCAGCTTAGCTTTTGGCAAGCAGCAGATGGAAATTGATAATCTCTGGTTGGACTGGTGCTTGTCAGGACACAGGTGAAACTGACAAGAATCATGTTAGAGTGTTGTGAGAGGTAATGTGCACCAGCCTCTGTTAGTGAAAGACACACGCTTTCAAGCTTATACAGAGTTCTTCAGGTCTAGGAAAGCTACATTTGCAAGTTAGAGCGCATTAAAGCAGCCCTGGGTGTCCCAGCTCCGGATGTGTCCACACTGGGAAGGCACATAGAGCGCCTGGACTCTGCAGCTGGAAAGCTCCTGGTAATCCACCTCCATGAGAAGCATAAAGCTTGCTGCGCCCTGGCTGAAACGCCCAGGCGTCAGTGTGAACGAGGTGTTGCATTACTGTGCTGTGATTGGCCTCTGGAAATGTCCCATAATCCCCTGAAGTCAAATGGCCACTCTTTTCATTGTTTTGAAATCAGCTACAGGAATGTGGATATCCCCTTTCAAAGCACCGTTTCTGAAAGCACGCATGCTTATCTGCTCTGGGAGAAAGCAAGCCATTAGTATGGAATGCTGCTGTTGAGTGTGTATGAGAGACGGGGTGGAGGAGCAGGGTCTGCTGCTGCCTAAACTTGCAATACAGCATGCTGACACGCTCTCAGCACCCCAAAACACAGTCTCTCCTCCCACATACACACAACACATTCCCTGTCACACTCCACCCCTCCAATTTGAAAAGCATGTTGCATCCACTTGCACACTGGGATAGCTACCACAATGCACTACTCTTTGTGGTGTTGCAAGAGCTGCTAACGTGGCCACGCCAGTGCACTTTCAGCTGACAGTGTAAACACATGGCAGCATTTTCCCTGCTGCGGTCTCTGAAGGCTGGTTTAACTCCCAGCGCTTTACATCTGCAAGTGTAGCCATGCCCTCAGTGTCACAGCTATATAGAAGGTTGGTGCAGATTGTTAAGCATAAGAAGTTAACATGTTGCAAGAGATGTTAAGGGTGAAGTAGGCAGTTAACACCTCTGCAGTCATAGGACAAAGGAGGCTTAGTGGGTTACAGATTGGTGCAGGGGACCATAAATCCAGTGACTGAGTCCATGATTTTTAGTGTCTCGCAAATTTATGAATTTAAGCCCCCAAGCTCATCTTTTGAAGGAGGTGTGCAGATTTCCTTTGAGGATGAGGACTAAGAGGTCAGATATGGAGTGATTGTTTTGTGAAAAGTATTTGCCCACGGGTGATGTAGTGTTTGTTCTTTTATTATTTTTCTGTGTGAGTTCATTTGAGTGCGTAGTGATTGGTTTCCACAACATAGTTGTTGGGGCATTTAGTGCATGGGGTGAGGTACCCTGCATGATAGTGTAATGGTGCGGGACTCGCTCCTACGGCACCTCCTGCTGGTCATCCAGGGAATTAGCGTTTGCAGGCTCCGGCGCGCCCTCTGCAGGCCGGTGTCCAGCTTGCTGCTGGGCCCCTGAGTCCCTCCCTGACCCCAGTGCCCCTTTCATGCCAGGGTGCTGCCCCCTGCAGTACCTTGCATAGATCTGGGTCTCCCCTTCCCGGGCACCCCCCACCCTCTATCCCCACCTTGCCTCAGTATAGGGTTACTGCCAGTCACCATCTAGCCCCCATTCACTGGGGCAGACTGCAGTATAATTGCCACTCATCACAGGCAAGAGGGGTTTGGACCTGCTGCCTTTGGCTGCCCCCTGCAACCCCAGTACCTATTTGGCCTTACTTTAGGCCTGCAGCCAGGGGGGGTTTCCAGGCTGGAGCTCCTCTGGCCTTCCCCCAGCCCTACTCCACCTTAAGTACCCAGGTATGCTCCCCAGCAGCCAGGCCCTTCTCCCTCTAAAGGCAGAGAGTGTGTGTTCTCCCTGGCTTCTGGCCCACTGCCCTCTTATAAAGGCCAGCTGGGCCTTAATTAAGCTGGCCACAGCTGTGGTCAGCTACTGACTCAGCTTCCCCCAGCTGTTCTCACTCTTCTTCCTTGCTGCAGCCCTCTCCAGGGCTGCTTTAGCCCTTTCAGGGCCAGAGCAGGGTAACCACCCTGCTATAGCTAAGCATGTGTAGGACCATGGATTTGGAAAGGTGTGCTGTGGGGAATATTGATCATTGTAGCAGTAGAGAGATATCTGTAGGTTTTAAGAATCATGTTAGTTTCACCTTGTTGCTGTATAGGAAAGCACTGCAGCTAGAGCAGAGATTCCAATGTTCCCTTATTTTCCATAACCCTAATTTGTACATGTAATTACAAAATTATTAATTCAGGCTTAAATCTACCAATTTTGCAAGAACGCACATTTTATATGAAAATGTGTGTCACGCCCCATCATTCAGGTCTGATGAACACACAAATAGCCGTGCAGGTGGCTGAGGTACAATAAGTGGAAATGTCATTCCTGGCAGAAGTCATAAGGGAGAGGAGAGGGGAAAACTGCAGGGGTATGTCAGAACAGGACTTTCACTTTGATGGATAGCCTTAGTCCTCAGGCTAGTCAGGTACACTTCTTAATCACTAGGTATGATGCACCGGGTATGACAGACTACAGGGGGAATGTACACTTTTTAATCTTTCTGTGGTACTTACATGCCCCTGGCACAGGCTGGATGGCCCTTTAAGACAAGCTAGGCCCAGTTTGGCCCGTGATCTAGCAGTTACCACTCAGCCTTACCCATGATCTAGCCACACAGAGGCAGTTAGTGGTTCCAGCTGGGTTAATGGAGTTAGAGACTGGCCTCGGGTGTGGAGGATTACTTAAGTAAAGCTTAAGAGAGAGCTCAGTCTAAGGGGAGAGACTGCTGAGAAGGCAGAACTTTAGGAAGGAGAACCCACAGGAAGCAGGATAGGCTCCTGTGGGGGGACCCCTGAGATAGGGCCTGCAAAGATCAGGGAGATCCTTAAGGGAAGCTGCCAGAGTCCCTGGTAAAGGGAGGCAGCTGGGGAATCCTGCTGAAGAAGCAGCAAGATAAGAGAAGCTCTGCAGGGGCCAGGAAGCAGAGTGCTATATTGGAGCCTGGGAGGGGCAGAAGAATTATTAGTTTGGGCATTTGATTTGGATTTTCAGTTGGATCTTTTATTACCCTGGAAGGAGACTAAACTTGGTGACTTGGCCAACCCATGGAAGACCCCGTGAGAGGCAGACAACTAGTAGGGGGCACCAGAGGTGAGGACCTCTTGCAGCATTGCACCCTGACATAAGGGGGCACTATAGGTGGTGACAGGTTTCAGAGTAACAGCCCTGTTAGTCTGTATTCGCAAAAAGAAAAGGAGTACTTGTGGCACCTTAGAGACTAACCAATTTATTTGAGCATGAGCTTTCGTGAGCTACAGCTCACTTCATCGGATGCATCCTTTTCTTTTCCAAGTACTCCTTTTCTTTTTATAGGTGGTGAGTGTGGTACTTTAAAGACTGCCCTACAGTGATGGGGGTCTGTAATGTATTTTTCCTCATGACACTCCTGTGACATAGGGGAGTGCTGTTATCTCTATGGTGTAGATTTCAAGGCCAGAAGTGATCGTTGTGATCATCCAGTCTGACCTCCTGTGTAACATGGGCCAGAGAACTGCCCCACAATAATCCCTAGGGGAGATTTCTGAGAAAAACATCCAATCTTGATTTAAAAATTGTCAGTGATGGAGAATCCACCACGACCCTCGATAAATTGGTCCACTGGATAATTACTTCTAACCATTACAGATTTATGCCTTATTTCCAGTCCGAGTTTGTCTAGCTTCAACTTCCAGCCATTGGATTGTTATACCTTCTTCTGCTAGACTGAAGAGCCCATTATTAAATATTTCTTCCACATGTAGGTATTTATAGACTGTAATCAAATCACCCCTTAACCATCTCTTTGTTAAAGCTCAATAGATTGACCTCCTTGAGTCTGTCACTATAAGGCAGATTTTCTGATCCTTTATTCATTCTTGTGGCTCTTCTCTGAACCCTCTCCATTTTATCAATATCCTTGAATTGCGGGCACCAGAGCTGGATGCAGAATTCCAGCAGAGTTGCACCAGTGCTAGATACAGAGGGGAACGGAGGGAAAGAGACACTAAGTGATTTGCCTGAGGTCACACATGGGGTCTGTGGCAGGGTAGGGAATTGAACCCAGGTCTTCCCAAGCGCCCTAATCACTGGACCATCCTGACACACCAGCTAAGGCAGGTCACATAGGAAATGGGGTGAAAGAAAATATAAGGAGTAGTAACAGTAAGATAATTACTTGAAGCTTTTTAACATCATAATGAGTAGACTTCTTGCCCCATAATTTTTTGCTATCCCGAGTCTCTCTTGCATACTGTTTCTTGCTCATTTACACAATACTGTTGTGTGGTGTTGAATTTGAAAGTCTCATTTGGATTTATTTTGTATTTCGGAAACGAGCAGAAACACAGTGTCTTGCTTTATGTTCAAGAAGCACCCGAAGGTCTCAGTCAGGATCAGGGCTCAGGTTTGCTATGCATTATATCTGACACACTCCTTGCCCTGACAAGTTTACAATCTAGCTTGAGACAAGATACGGTAAGTGGGTGATGGTAACAGTAGGATGGAAACGGGGAGTGAGAACCAGGGTAACAGTCACGGAGAGTGGGGTGGGGGGAGAGAAAACTTTTGTAGTGGTAAACTACCCATTTTTTTCATGCCTTGTGTGTATAAAAAGATCTTCTGTACTTTCCACAGTATGCATCCGATGAAGCGAGCTGTAGCTCACGAAAGTTTATGCTCAAATAAATTGGCTAGTCTCTAAGGTGCCACAAGTACTCCTTTTCTTTTTGCGAATACAGACTAACACGGCTGTTACTCTGAAACCAGTCACAAGATTATGCAATTAGTCTAACAGTGTACAACAGAAAAGCTTGCACCATATTATTTTAACTATTTTACCTGTCATCTGCCTGTCATTGTTACACTTGAATGGCTTTGGAGAAAAGTGGGTGAAAATCAGCAGGAATTATTGGGAGCATGTCACAGGTAACATTTCTGATGCTGTTGTGTGGGCATATGGTAGCCAGTCTATCCTGTGATATCTCTTGTTGATTATATTCTCATGTTCTAGTTCTGTGTTGTCTTATAAAATTCACCTCCTATTCCTGCTTGAGTAACATGAATCTAGAAAGAGTAAAACTGCCTCTGAAGAGAAAATGAACATTGGACAGAATGAGAGCTGAACTTAGAGTAGTTCTGTAGCAAAATAACCCTCACTTAATTGTAATCCAAACTGTTACACAGGAGTTCCTAGTTGAGGAGTTCTAGAAAAATACAAAACCAAAGGAAAGTTTCAGAAGTCATAAGGAATAAATGTTTAAAGTGGCTTGTTTTTGGAGATCAGGAGGAAGGCAGTAGGAGAGAAGATGGGTGGGAAAGAGGAGATGTGTACAGAACATTTGGCTTTTCTATGGGCTTGTTTAATTTGTGCATTAAGCAAAAGATTTGTCTAAAAATGAATTTAATAGATTTACTATTAGTTAAAAGATATGGAGTTGCAGTTCAAAGACTAAGGCCTTGTCTACACTGCCACTTACAGGGCTGAAACTGTTTTCGCTTAGGGGTGTGAAAAAACACCCCCCCCCCCAAGCGATGCAAGTTTCAGCGCTGTAAAGTGCCGGTGTAGATAGTGCTACAGCGCCGGGAGCTCTTCCTCTCACGGAGGTGGGTTTGTTACAGCGCCGGGAGCTCTTCCTCTCACGGAGGTGGGTTTGTTACAGCTCTCTCCCAGTGCTTGAGCCGCGACTACACAACCACGTTAAAGTACGTCAGCTCTGTAGACATAGTCAAAGTCTCATGGATAAATAAATAGTAGCTTTGTTTATAACTAAAGTGCCCTTCAGAATGCCCTCCTTTGGCAAATCTAGTGAGTCTGCTTTTTTGGGGCAGGAAGTTTGGAGAGTGTGATACAATCACAAATCCCGCCTGGGAAATAGTAAATGTCAGACGACATCTATTTGAAGATTGTTGTTGTATTTCATAACTGAACAAAAACTAGAAGTATCTTCATAGTCTTTAGACAGATGTTGGATAAGCTATCTAGCCATTCTTGGATTGCTAGATTTTTTTTTAACAGTAGCTTTCCTGCACACATCATAACCACAACAAACCAGAAAGTAATCTATAGATTTTGTCCATTGCCTCTTGGTGTGAATGTTATATTTATAACAGCATAAACAAACTATACTAAAAGTGGTTAATGTTACGAAGGTTGCCTTCAAAACTTTAATTCAGCCCCCTTGTATGTGTGCATTTTAGGCCTGGTCGACACTGAAAATTTACATTGGCATAGCTATGTCTGTCAGGAGTGTGAATAATCCACACCTCTGAGAGATATAGCTATGCTGACCTAACCCCTGATGTAGACAGTGATAGGTTGACAGAAAAATTAGGTAGACAGTAGTAGGTTGACCTAGCCTCTTGGGAAGGTGGATTACCTATGCAGAGGGGAGAACCACTCCTGTTGGCGTAGGTAGTGTCTACGCAGTGGTCTCTACAATCTTTTTACACACAAGATCACTTTTTGAATTTAAGATCAACCCAGGATCTACCCCTTCCCTGAGGCCCTGCCCTGTTCACTCCATTCCCCCCTCGCTCTCCCCCACCCTCGCTCACTTTCACTGCCATGGGGCAGGGGGTTGGGGTGTGGGAGGGGGCGCAGGCTCTGGGCTAGGGCCGAGGGGTTTGGAGTGTGGGAGGGGGCGCCAGGCTGAGCCTGGGACAAGGGGTTGGGGTGCAAGAGTGAAGAGTGAAAGCTCTGGGAGAGAGTTTGGGTGCAGGAGGGGGCTCGGGGCTGGGGCAGGGGATTGGGGTGCAGGAGAGGGTGAGGTGGTGTGGGTTCTGGGAGGGAGTTTGGGTTCAGGATGGGGCTCCGGGCTGGGGCAGGGGATTGGGGTGTGGGCTCTGAGAGGGAGGCGCTTACCAGAGGTGGCTCCTGGTCGGCAGTGCAGTGGGGCCGAGACAGGCTGCTTGCAGGGCCATCCCTACCCAAACACAAAGTACGCAGCTGCGTGGGGCACCAAATTTCCTGGTGCCCTGCAAAGCTGCGTGCTGCTCCAGCCCCTGCTCCGCCCCAGCCCCGCTTCTTCCCTTTTCACTCCACTCCTGCTCTGCCCCAGCCCTGTCCCCACACCACCCCTTCCCCAAAGCCCCTGCCCTGCTCTGCCCCGCCCCAGCCCCGACCCCACTCTCCTGAGGACTGCAGCAGGGCTGGGCCTGCGCTCACTGGTGGTGGGAAGTGCAGCTACCCAGCCCCAGCCATGCCACTGGTGAGTGCTGGGGGGCGGTTCCCCCCTGCCCCTGAGCCAGACCCCCCCGCAGGGGAGCTGCGTAGGGCCCCAGAGTAGCTAGGGACAGCCCTGGCTGCTTGCCTGCCCAGGCCCCATGCCACCCCCGGAAGCGGCTGGCTGCTGGCATGTCTCTGCACCTCCTGGGGGGAAGGGGGGGCAGTGGGTCTCCATGTACTGCCTGCAAGCACCGCCCCTGCAGCTCCCATTGGCCAGTGAGCTGTGGGGGCGGTGCTGGGGGCGGGGGTAGCGCATGGAGCAGCCTCCACCTCTTCCCCAGGGGCTGCAGATGCGTGCCAGCAGCCAGCCGCTTCTGGGAGTAATGTGGGGCCAGGGCAGGCACGCAGCCTGCCTCAGCCCCACTGCGCCATCATACTTTTAGCGGCCAGAGATCGCAATGGACTGACAGATGCTCCAGGATCAACCAGTTGATCATGATGGTCTGGCTGGTGACCACTGGTCTACAGTGAAGCGCTATGGTGGTGCAGCAGCAGTGCCATTGTAGCATTTGTAGACATACCCTTAGACTTCTGTTTTTCCCACAGAACCCTGCCTTACTTGATGCATAGAAAGTACTGCGCTCAGAGAATGAATCAGGGTTGTGTAATGAAGGAGGGTGTTCTGTGTAGGTCACCTGTCTCACTTGCTGTAGTAGTTGAAAGATGTAGAGAGGATGAAGCAAGGGACTGCAGGAAGAGAGAGGATGGTTTTATGTTTAAAGCAGTTGAAATACCACCCAGGAGAACTGGGTTCTATCCCTTGCTCTGGTATAGACATGCTATGTGATACTGGGCATGTTGCTGAAAGCAGCGTTTTGACAGGTATCCAGATGTTCCTCATCTTCTGGGTGCCTAGCTTGAGTCATCTGGGCTCTGATGTTCCGAGTACTCACAACTGGTCCCTGGAGCAGTGATTTTCTAATCGTGGGTCTCGACCCCGAACTGGGTCGTGTTGGCTCTGGTCAGCACTGCTGACCAGGCCATTAAAAGTTCCGTCGGCGGTGCTGCCCGGCTAAGGCAGGCTAGTCCCTATCTTTTCCGACATTGCGCTGTGCCTTGGAAGCGGCCAGCAGCGGGTCTGGCTCCTAGGCAGGGGGGCCATGGGGCTCCCCCGAGCACCGACTCCGCTGTGTGGGGCGGTGCCTGAGGGCGAGAGCTTGTGCATCTCTGCCTAGGTGCCAGACCCTCCATAATCCATAGCCATAGGGCAAGGAGGAAAACCCTTTTCCATATTGAAAGCTGTGAAGGCTGTGAAGTTTCTTTTTGTTGTGGAGGTTTTACACATGCATTTTTTTTTTCCTCCCCTTTCCCAGAGGATGCCAGCCCCCATCAGACTGCGGGAGCTGATTCGGACCATCCGGACAGCACGAACCCAAGCAGAAGAGCGTGAAATGATTCAGAAAGAATGTGCTGCCATCCGGTCATCCTTCAGAGAAGAGGATAATACATACCGCTGCCGGAACGTGGCAAAACTACTGTACATGCACATGTTGGGCTATCCTGCGCATTTTGGACAGGTAGGGTTGGCTGGAATTTAGCTCCAATTCCTGTTGTCTTCTGTTAAAGATGATTTGGTAGCTTTTGGAGTCTGTCTTGGTTTGTTTTCTTCTGAATCTGGGCAAGTTTGTTCTGCCCATGTTCGTGGTATACATTCTAATTGGAATCTGTCCACCTTTAGTCAAGGCTTGTATAAAAATGTCCTGAATTTCATGAAAATGTCCAGCCTGCAGTACTGTCTGGTAACTGGGTATGGTGATTGCTGTGCAATAGTTGTTCTCAAACTGTATTAAGGGAACATAGGAATTTCCAGACTGGATCAGACCAGTAGTCCGTCTAGCACAATATTTTCTCTGATGGTGGCAAGTACCAGTGGAAGGGATATGAAACCCCATAATCAACAAATAGGCACTCATCTGCTTATATAGGAAGTTTCATCATAACCCCAGGCAGGTAGTAGGTGGTTTGTGCCCTGAAACAGAAATACTGTTACACTTTTATTCTAGCTAGTATGACTGAGAGAATATTTTATTTACCACATACATGTCTAATTCATTTTTTAATTACCCTAAGGCCTTGGCTTCTGTCTAGCGGCAGTGAGTTCCACTGGTTAACTATGGGCTGGATGGGGGTGTGGTGTGTGAGAGAGAATGGAAGGGGGGAAGTTCTTGTTCATAGAATATCAGGGTTGGAAGGGACCTCAGGAGGTCATCTAGTCCAACCCCCTGCTCAAAGCAGGACCCATCCCCAACTAAATCATCCCAGCCAGGGCTTTGTCAAGCCTGACCTTAAAATTATTTAAGGAAGGAGATTCCACCACCTCCCTAGGTAACGCATTCCAGTGTTTCACCACCCTCCTAGTGAAAAAGTTTTTCCTAATATCCAATCTAAACCTCCCCCACTGCAACTTGAGACCATTACTCTTTGTTCTGTCATCAGCTACCACTGAGAACAGTCTAGAGCCATCCTCTTTGGAACCCCTTTTCAGGGAGTTGAAAGCAGCTATCAAATCCGCCCTCATTCTTCTCTTCCGTAGACTAAACAATCCCAGTTCCCTCAGCCTCTCCTCATAAGTCATGTGTTCCAGTCCCCTAATCATTTTTGTTGCCCTCTGCTGGACGTTTTCCAATTTTTCCACATCCTTCTTGTAGTGTGGGGCCCAAAACTGGACACAGTACTCCAGATGAGGCCTCAACAATGTCGAATAGAGGGGGACGATCACGTCCCTCTATCTGCTGGCAATGCCCCTACCTATACATCCCAAAATGCCATTGGCCTTCCTGGCAACAAGAGCACACTGTTGACTCATATCCAGCTTCTCGTCCACTGTCACCCCTAGGTCCTTTTCTGCAGAACTGCTGCTGAGCCATTCAGTCCCTAGTCTGTAATGGTGCATGGGATTCTTCCGTCCCAAGTGCAGGACTCTGCACTTGTCCTTGTTGAACCTCATCAGATTTCTTTTGGCCCAATCCTCTAATTTGTCGAAGGCCCTCTGTATCCTATCCCTACCCTCCAGCGTATCTACCTCTCCTCCCAGTTTAGTGTCATCTGCAAACTTGCTGAGGGTGCAATCCACACCATCTTCCAGATCATTTATGAAGATATTGAACAAAACCGGCCCCAGGACCGACCCTTGGGGCACTCCACTTGATACCGGCTGCCAACTAGACATGGAGCCATTGATCACTACCCATTGAGCACGACAATCTAGCCAACTTTCTGTCCACCTTATAGTCCATTCATCCAGCTCATACTACTTTAACTTGCTGGCAAGAATACTGTGGGAGACCGTGTCAAAAGCTTTGCTAAAGTCAAGGAACAACACGTCCACCGCTTTCCCCTCATCCACAGAGCCAGTTATCTCGTCATAGAAGGCAATTAGATTAGTCAGGCATGACTTGCCCTTGGTGAATCCATGCTGCCTGTTCCTGATCACTTTCCTCTCCTCTATGTGCTTCAGAATTGATTCCTTGAGGACCTGCTCCATGATTTTTCCAGGGACTGAGGTGATGCTGGCTGGCCTGTAGTTCTCAGGATCCTCCTTCTTCCCTTTTTTAAAGATGGGCACTATATTAGCCTTTTTCCAGTTGTCCGGGACTTCCCCCGATCGCCATGAGTTTTCAAAGATAAAGGCCAATGGCTCTGCAATCACATCCACCAACTCCTTTAGCATTCTCGGATGCAGCGCATCCGGCCCCATGGACTTGTGCTCCTCCAGCTTTTCTAAATAGTCCCGAACCACTTCTTTCTACAGAACACTGTTCTACAGAACACTTCTGGTTGGAGCTGTTCCTTCATCATTGTGACACAATCATGTTGCCATAAAGCTTCTTGTTGATTGTAGCTCAGCCTAGGCCTCTAATGCTTGCAGAGACTTTCCTGACATAACTACATTTCAAAAACCCAGGCATATTGGTGGAACTCTTGAGGCTGCTTCATGTCTCTGGTGTGAACTCATCCTTGATCAAATTTGCAGACACCCCATGTGGCTGGTGTAGTAAATGCATTCAAGCAGAACCAAATTCCAGAGTGCCCTGATGTTGTTAGACAGGTTGGAGGCTGCAGAAGTGAGCTCAAACTGTTCTACTACACATAAAATTATCCATCCTGTAGCTGGGTCGTTCATTTCCTCTCGCAAGATAGAGGGCTGTATCAAGCAGTTGCAGCCATTCTATCAGAACAAGTTTATTTACATCTTGTCCCATTCATACCCTCTTAATATTGATACTGCATGTAACCAAGCACTTTGGTTAAACTGTGAAATTCATTGCCACAGGAAGTCATTCAGGCTGAGAACTTAACAAAATTCAAAAAGGGGTTGGATATCTGTATAGATATCAAGAAAATCCAAAGTCTCTAATTTAATGAGAAATTTTGAAAGGGATATTAACTTTATTGGGCTCAATGCAGCAGTAACTAGATGAAATTCTCTGGCCTGTAATATGCAAAAAGTCAGACTAAATGATCTTATGGTCCATCTGATGTTAAAACCTATTAACCTTGTGCTTCAGGACTTAAGCCAATTTCTAACTACAGCATAAGAGACCAGGATAGGATCTATGTAGGAGGAAGCAAAGGTGCCAACTTTGTACTGTGTCGGGGGGTGCTCAACCTCCTACTCGGCCCCAAACTCTGTCCCCACTCCAGCCCTTTCCTCAAGGACCCACCTTGGGCCCACTTCTTCCTGCCCCATTCCACCCCCTCCCCCAAACATGCCCCGCCCTCGCTCCTCTCCCTCCCCCTCAGTGCCTCCTGAATGCCACGGAACAGCTGATACGCTGCAGGTTGGATGTGCTAGGAGGGAGGGAGAGATGCTGATCAGCAGGGCCAGGGGCGGGAAGAACTGATTGGGGGCCTGCAGCACCCACCTTTTTTTTTCCCTGTGGGTGCTCCAGCTCTGGTGCACCCATGGAGTTGGCGCCTGTGGGGGGAAGGTTACTGCCTATTGTGGAGTTCTTGCACCTTTCTCCGAAGCACATGGTTCTGGTCACGATCTGACAGAGGATAATGGATTAAATGAATCTTGGGTCTGATCCAGTGTGGCAATTCTTATGTCCCTGTGGTTGCTACAGGAAAAGGGTGGGGCCAGTAAGCTGGGAGGGGAGATTTCCACAGGAGGCTCTCAGGGTCAGTAGTAGGCAAAGCTTTGACCACTCTGCTCTTTAGAGAACTGGGAGTTACATTGCAAAGTGCTGGCTCTATGAAGGAGGTGTTCTCCACTCTTTGGCCTGCAGATGGCAAGTGAAGGGTGCTCCTGCTTTGTGTCAGGATTAGGGAACTGCTTAAAAAATGTACTGCCCAACAGTGGAATCCTCTCGTTGATAGGAGTTCAAGACTTTAGCACCCCAGGATAGGAAGTTATCAGCAGAGAGAAAAGTCCTACAAGGAGTGGTCTTGTGAAGGCCTGGGTTTGACTTGGACTGCAGTTCCCCTCTTGCTCAGTCCCCAGATGTGATCACATTCCTGGCATCATCAGCTTGAGGTTTGGGGGACTTGGAGCTGGAGGGGGGTAGCCAAAAATTAGAGACTAACGTGGAAAAGGTGCCGGAAAAGGTGCAAGAGAAGGTGAAGGGCAGAACTGCTTCCTTCCAAGCCTACCGACATGTCTTGCTTTGCTGACATATCAATTAGAAAAGAAAAGCAGAATCTTTATTGTCTTTCCTCTAAATGAAATGGATATGCTGGTATCAGGGTTTCTTCCATTCACTAGACCTGGTGAGAGCTTCAGCCTGGTCATGTTACTGAATAGAGCTTTGCATGAAGCCAGTTTGTGTTTACATGACACTGGCGCTCACCAGCTATTTGTCAGGGTGAATTTTAGCAATCTGATATATTCTCTCTCTCCCCCCCCCCCCCCCCCCACACACACACACCTCTCTTTTATGATCACTCAATTGTTCCTTTAGAGCTGGTTCCCAAATAGGGAGACTTGAGCTGTTTTTCTCCCCCAGCTCCTCCTTCGAGTCCCCCCCCATCTCTCTCTCTCCATAATATAATTAAATTTAATATCCCTGTGGCAGGAAAAACCCCACAGCGGCCCAACACTGTAGCATTTAATTGCAGAAAGGGGAACTACGCAAAAATGAAGAAGTTAGTTAAACACAAATTAAAAGTACAGCACCAAAAGTGAAATCTCTGCAAGCTGCGTGGAAACTTTTTAAAGACACCATAATAGAGACTCAAAAAACAGAGAGAGAACCAAAAAAGAGCCATTGTGGCTAAACAACAAAGTAAAAGAAGCAGTGAGAGGCAAAAAGGCATCCTTTAAAAAGTGGAAGTTAAATCTTAGTGAGGAAAATAGAAAGGAGCATAAACTCTGGCAAATGAAATGTAAAAACACAATTAGGAAGGCCAAAAAAGAATTTGAGGAACAGTTAGCCTAAGACTCTAAGTAATAGCAATTTTTTTTTAAGTACATCAGAAGGAGGCCGCTGGATGATTGAGATGCTAAAGGAGCACTTAAGGACGATAAGGCCATTGCGGAGAAACTAAATGGATTCTTTGCATCGGTCTTCATGGCTGAGGATGTGAGGGAGATTCCCAAACCTGAGCCATTCTTTTTAGGTGACAGATCTGAGGAACTGTCCCAGATTGAGGTGTCATTAGAGGAGGTTTTGGAACAAATTGATAAATGAGACAGCAATAAGTCACCAGGACCAGATGGGATTCACCCAAGAGTTCTGAAGGAGCTCAAGTGTGAAACTGCAGAACTACTAACTGTAGTCTGTAACCTATCATTTAAATCAGGCCATTTTACCAGATGACTGGAGGATAGCTAATGTGATGCCAATTTTTAAAAAGAGCTCCAGAGGTGATCCTGGCAATTACAGGCAAGTAAGCCTGACTTCAGGACCGGGCAAACTGTCTGAAACGGTAATAAAGAACAATATTGTCAGACATATCAATGAACGTAATTTGTTGGGGGGAAGAGTCAACATGGTTTTAGTAAAGGGATATTATGCCTCACCAATCTACTAGAATTCTTTGAGGGGGTCAACAAGCATGTGGACCAAGGGGATCCAGTGGGTACAGTATACTTAGATTTTCAGAAAGCCTTTGACAAGGTTGCTCACCAAAGGCTCTTAAGCAAAGTAAGCTACCACAGGATAAGAGGGAAGGTGGCTCTCATGGATTGGTAACTGGTTAAAAGATAGGAAACAAAGGGTAGGTAAAAATGGTCAGTTTTCAGAATGGAGAGAGGTAAATAGTGGTGTCCCCCAGGGATCTGTTCTGGGACCAGTCCTATTCAATATATTCATAAATGATCTAGGAAAAGGGGTAAACAGTGAGGTGGCAAAATTTGCAGATGATACAGAATTACTACAGATAGTTAAGACCCAGGCAGACTGCGAAGAACTACAAAAGGATCTCAAAACTGGGTGACTGGGCAACAAAATGGCAGATTAAATTTAATGTTGATAAATGCAAAGTAATGCACATTGAAAAGCATAACTATACATATAAAATGATGGGGTCTAAATTGGCTGTTAAGGAAAAGATCAAGAGTCAAGAAAAAGATCTTGGAGTCAACCCAGATCAGCTGCATTGTGGATCGTTCTCTGAAAACATCCACTCGATGTGCAGCGGCAGTTGAAAAAGCGAACAAAATGCTGGGAATAATTAAAAAAGGGATAGGTAATAGGACAGAAAATATGTTGTCTCTATATAAATCCATGGTACGCCCACATCTTGAATACTATGTGCAGATGTGGTCGCCCCATCTCAAAAAAGATATATTGGAATTGGAAAAGGTTCAGAAAAAGGCAACAAAAATTATTAGGGGTATGGAGCTCTGCCATATGAGGAGAAATTAATAAGACTGGGACTTTTCAGCTTGAAAAAGAGATGGCTAAGGGGAGATATGATTGATGTCTATAAAATCATGACTGGTGTAGAGAAAGTAGATAAGGAAGTGTCATTTACTACTACTCATAACACAAGAACTAGGGGTCACCAAATGAAATTAATAGGCAGCAGATTTAAAACAAATAAAAGGAAGTATTTCTTCACACAACACACAGTCAACCTGTGGAACTCCTTGCCCAGAGGATGTTGTGAAGGCCAAGACCATAACAGGGTTCAAAAAAGAATTAGATAAATTAATGGAGGATAAGTCCATCAATGGCTATTAGCCAGGATGGTCAGGAATGGTGTCCCTAGCCTCTGTTTTCCAGAAGCTGGGAATGAGCGACAGGGGATGGATCACTTGATGATGACCTGTTGTGTTCATTCTCTCTGGGGCACCTGGCACTGGCCACTGTCAGAGGACAGGATATTGGGCTGGATGGACCTTTGGTCTCACCCAGTAGGGCCACTCTTATATTCTTATTGTTCGTTCTCAAACTGATTCATGTCTCTTGGAACTCTGCAGCATTTTTCCTGAAGGGTTATGTACATAGTCTGGGAGTCACAAGACCAGTTCCTGACTTGTGAATTGGCTGGAGCCTAGCATGGGAGTGACTCGTCACCTTACATTAACCCCTCCTTGACGCACTTCCCCAATGTCTTTTGACCCGGCGTGCTGGGGTGCGATTGATGGAATTCACAAAGGAGGATGGGTGTATATATGTTACTAGCTGGTACCTGAACAGTCAGCTGGTCTATAACCTTCCCAGTCCATGAAGTACATCAGTTGTTCTTCTGAGGAGCTCAGAGTCCAAGGTCTGTCTTACCACATATTCTTCCTACACCCAAACCAAGATGGGGCATGGACATGCTTTTGTCCAACTAGGAAAGGAGTTGTCCAAATATTTCTTTAACAAGGAAACATGGAATATTGGATGCATCTTCATGGTATGGGGTAGTTGCAGCTTGAAGGCCTCTGAGTTAATCTGTTGAATGATCTGGAATGGGCCAAAATAACAGTGATCTAGTTTCCTTGAGGGTCGGAAGATGTCCAACTGCTGAGTTGAGAGCCATACTCTGTCTTCAACTGCCATGGGAGTAGTCCCATCAATGAAAGTCGGCATATTTTCATAGTTCTCCTTAGCCAAGTTTAAGTGTGATTTTAATGCTTCTTGAATGCAGTGGAGGTGTTGAACCAAATTGGAGGCTGCAGGGACATGGAAGGCTAGTGGTACAGATGGATGAAATAGGGAGCAGATTCCATAATTGGAATAGAACGGGTTTTGGCGGGTTGATTTGTGATCAGAATTATTGTAAGTGAACTTGGTGAACATCAGGAACTGGAACCGGCCATTTTGATGGTAGCTAATGAAGCAGCAAAGATATTGTTCTAGAATTTGGTTTACCTGTTCTGTTTGTCCATTTGTCTTGGGGTAGTAGGCAGAGGAAATGCATGGGGTAATTTCCAGGTGTTTGAACAATTCTCTTCAAAAGTGGGAGATAAACTGTGGCCAATGATTGTCTGTAATGTCAGTTGGTAACCCGTGGAACTTGAAGATGTGGTAAAAAATAAGTGAGCGTCGCTTTAGCAGTGGGGATCTTTTGACAAGGCACAAAGTGCGCCCTTTTGGTGAGGAGGTCAGTGGCTATCAGTATAGCTGGGCAGGCCTGAGAAGTGGGGATGTCGGTGATAAAGTCCATCAAGATAGAGGCCCAGGGTTGGGATGGGGTTGGAAGCAGGATCAGGAGGTTTGGCATGGGGGATCTTCATCTGGCCACACACCTCCCAGGAAGCTGTGTAAGGTTTGATGGAGGAAAATAGTTTTGACCACCAAAAGTAGCAGATCAGCTTTGCTGTCTTCCAGTACCCAAAGTGACTTGCCAGAGGGGAATTGTGGCCTAGCTGGAGTACAGCTAGATGGGGTAGTCTGTTGGGGACAAAAAGGCAATCCTTCAACCAGAGTTCCTCGTTTTTGACCAAGAAGTTTGGATCAGAATTGACTGACATCCATGTCACTGCAAGCGGATCATTGGGCAATGTGGACTTCACAAGAGCCAAAAGATTGGTATGTCCTGTATATTTATAAAATGGCAGGGCTTCAATACAGTGGCAGGTTCGGAAGGGTTATCTCCCTTATCTAGGTACTTGCCTTTGTGGGATAATGCATCAGGTTTGCCATTTTTGGGAACTGGGCTGGTTGGCCAGGGTGAAGTTAAATCTAGAGAAGAAGAGGGATCAACATATCTGACATTGGTTGAAGGTTGTGGGCTTTTGGAAATGTTCCAGGTTTTTATGGTCTGTGAACACCTGGACTGGAAAACGTGCACCTTCTAGGTTGTGGCATGACTCCTGAAATGCAGCCTTGATGGCAAATAACTCCTAATCGTAGATTTCATAATTTTGTTTCTTAGGCGTCAGCTTCCTAGAATACAAAGAACAATGGAGGAGGTCCTTCAAGGGCCCATGATGCTGAGACAATACAGTCCCGATCATGTAACTGGAGGCATCTGTCTCAATGACAAAGGCTTTAGATGGATCTAGGATGGGGGCAGAAGTAAACATTTTCTTCAGCTGATCAAAACATATTTGGGCTTCTGGAGTCCAGCTGAAAGCAGAGTTCTTCCATAGCAGCTGAGTCATTGGAAATACCAATTGTGAGATAACTTGGATGAGTCCTCTAGGGAAGCTGGCAAGCACTAAGAAGCACTGAACATTGCAGATGTTCTTGGGGTTTTCCCAACTCAAAACTGCAGAGATCTTTTTGGCATCCAGACTTATTCTGATGGGAGAGATGCAATGTTCCTTCTAATTTTTTTCCATCTATGTGTGGAATAAATTTAGTTATGTGCACTGAGGTAATGTGCGGGTGTGTGCCATCAGTAGAAACAAAAAACCTAGTTATAATATATATTTTTAAAAAGTTACCATAGGGATAACTATTCTAGCCAGGAGAGGTTAGGCATTTTAGAACTCACTACTCAAAGAATTAAATTTTAGTGTAAGACAGAAATAAAAATTATGACATGCATTGACCAGTCAAAAACCTAAAATAACACACTTTGAAAGAATAAAATTACAAGGAATAAATGTGCATTGCAGGAAGTACCAAGAAGTAACAACAACAACACAAGTATGTGTTGGGAGGTGAGTGTGAAAGACTGTGTGTGTGTGAGAGAGAGAGAACACAGTGTGTGCTGGCTGCTGGGGTGCACTGCCTCTTTAAGGCACTCACTGAAAGCTCTCCTGCTCCTGAACCCTGTCTCCCCCCGCCCCTGCTCCGCAGAAATGCGGGAAGTCTGAGACCATGGGCTGTTGCTTTAAGGCATGCACTCACTCACCACCCGGAAGGCTCGTTCAGATCACAGGTTTCAGAGTAACAGCCGTGTTAGTCTGTATTCGCAAAAAGAAAAGGAGTACTTGTGGCACCTTAGAGACTAACCAATTTATTTGAGCATAAGCTTTCGTGAGCTACCGATGAAGTGAGCTGTAGCTCACGAAAGCTTATGCTCAAATAAATTGGTTAGTCTCTAAGGTGCCACAAGTACTCCTTTTCTTTTTTCAGATCACAGTGGCTCTTTCCTGCTCCAAGTCCTGACACTTGTCCCCTGTCCCCTGCTCTGCAGAGATGAGATTTCAGGGGCAGGGGAAAGGGGTGACATCAGCACCTCCTCCCCACCCCTCCACTCTGCACAGCCAGCAGGAGGGTCTTGGGAGCAGCTGCAAGGAGCACACCTCACTTACTCACACCTTCTTGTCAACTGTTTGAAATGGGCCACCCTGATTACCACTACAAAAGTGATTTTTCCTGCTGCTGATAGTAGCCCACTTTAATTGGCATTAAATTGGTTAGAATTGGTAAGTCAACCCCCATCTTCTCATGTACTATGTATATATATCTTCCTACTGTATTTTCCACTGCATGCATCTGATGAAGTGGGTTTTAGCCCATGAAAGCTTATGCCCAAATAAATTTGTTAGTCTCTAAGGTGCCACAAGTCCTCCTTGTTGTTTTTGCAGGAGCAATGTGGCTGCAAAGCGGGTGGCACTTGAATCACTCCTGGGTGACCGCCCGACTGCATAGCATAGAGGAAACATAGAAGAGTTAATATAACTAGGGCTGTCAATTAATTGCAGTTAACTCATGTGATTAACTAAAGAAAATTAATCGCGACTAATTGTGGTTTTAAT
This sequence comes from Caretta caretta, assembly GCF_965140235.1. Lineage (NCBI taxonomy): Eukaryota > Metazoa > Chordata > Testudines > Cheloniidae > Caretta > Caretta caretta. The sequence goes on from NC_134217.1 coordinate 43,682,157, forward strand.
CGCACTATTAAACAATAGAATACCAATTGAAATTTAGTAAATATTTTTGATGTTTTTTTATGTTTTCGTATATATTGTATTCTTTGTTGTAATTGAAATCAGGGTATATTTTTTATTACAAATATTTGCACTGTAAAAATGATAAAAGAAATAGTATTTTTCAATTCACCTCATATATGTACTGTAGTGCAATCTCTTTGTCATGAAAATGCAACTTACGAATGTAAATGTTTTTTGTTACATAACTGCACTCAAAAACAAAACAGAGTCCACTAAGTGCTACTTCTTGTTCAGCTAATCCCTAAGACAAACAAGTTTGTTTACATTTACAGGAGCTAATGCTGCCCTCTTCTTATTTACAAAGTCACCAGAAAGTGAGAACAGGCATTGGCATGGCACTTTTGTGGCCGGCATTGCAAGGTATTTACATGCCAGATATGCTAAACATTTGTATGCCCCTTCATGCATGGGCCACCATTCCAGAGGACATGCTTCCATGCTAATGATGCTTGTTAAAAAAATGTGTTAATTAAATTTGTGACTTAACTCCTTGGGGAAGATTGTATATCCCCTGCTCTGTTTTACCCGCATTCTGCCCTATATTTCATGTTACAGCAGTCTCGAATGATGACCCAGCACATGTTCGTTTTAAGAACACTTTGACTGCAGATTTCACAAAATGCAAAGAAGGTACCAATGTGAGATTTCTAAAGATAGCTACAGCCATCGACCCAAGGTTTAACAATCTGAAATGCCTTCCAAAATGTGAGAGGGACGAGGTGTGGAGCATGCTTTCAGAAATCTTAAAAGAGCAACACTCCAGTGCAGAAACTACAGAACCCAAACGACCAAAAAAGAAAATCAACCTTCTGCTGGTGACATCTGACTCAGATAATGAAAATGAACATGCGTCGGTCCGCTCTGCTTTGGATTGTTATCGAGCAGAACCTGTCATCAGCATGGATACATGTTCCCTGGAATAGTGGTTGAAGCATGAAGGGACATATGAATCTTCAGCGCATCTGGCACGTAAATATCTTGCGACGTCAGCTACAACAGTGCTATGAGAAGGCCTGTTTTCACTTTCAGGTGACATTGTAAACAAAAAGGGGGCAGCATTATCTCCTGCAAATGTAAACAAACTTGTTTGTCTGAGCGATTGGCTAAACAACAAGTAGGACTGAGTTGACTTGCAGGCTCTAAAATTTTACATTGTTTTATTTTTGAATGTAGTTCTTTGTACATAATTCTACATTTGTAAGTTCAGCTTTCATGATAAAGGGATTGTACTACAGTACTTAGGCAAAGTGAAAAATACAATTTTCTTGTTTTTTTACAGTGCAAATACTTGTAAACAAATAAATATAAAATGAGCACTGTATACTTTATATTCTGTGTTGTAATTGAAATCAATATATTTGAAAATGTAGAAAAATCCAAAAATATTTAAATAAATGGTATTCTGTTATTGTTTAATTGCGATTAATTTTTTTAATTGCTTGACAGCCTTAGGTATAACCCTATAAGTCCACAGAGGTGTAATCGAATGAGCTTTTCTCAGGTTTTCCATACAGACAGTTCGCTTGGAGCTGTTCAAGTAGTAACTGGAAATGCTTGTCATGTAAGGTTCGGTTCTCTAAAAAAAATAAGAGTGTCTAGATAGATTATGATAAACTGGTTCAGAACATCTCTGAAGATATCAATGGCCACGTGCTGGAATGTGGCAGGGACATTAGAGAGACCAAAAGGCTTGACAAGGTACTCAAAATGTCAGTACGAGGTGTGAGAGGCTGTTTTCCATTTGTCGCCCTTTCGAATGTGGACCAGGTTATAAGTGCCATGTAGATAGTTTAGTGAAAATTTGAGCCAGGCTGACTTTACAGTGGTTCATTGATCAATGGGAAAGGATATTTATTTTTGATGGTGATACTGGTCAGCACTTGATAGTCTACGTCAGGGGTCTCCAAACTTTGAGACAAGGGCCATATTAGATTTTTGAAGGGGCTTTGTGGGCCGTAGCGACTGTGAAAGAAATTAAACATATGCAGAATTGTTAAAAAAACAACACTACTCTACTCTGTGTCAGTGTTGCATTAATTCTAAGTCAGGTATAAAAGTTAATTGATGCAGCTACTGTGAAACCACACAAAATATTTGTCAATACATTAAAAATCATTTCACTTTTTTATTTTATTTCTAAAAACTCACACTTTTATCATACACATACATGTTCAAAAATAAAGAAATATTATTTTAGGATTAGTGAGACATACAGTACTGATGCATTTCTGACAGAATTGCATTCAGCTGTGGTTCAAAGTTAGTGTTCCCTATCTGCAAAATTGATTGTACCTGCTTGGCAACAGCAGCAGCAACGCTCCCCTTCTGGGGGGGGACACTGGCTCCCGGGGGCACTCACCTCAGTGAGCTGCTGTCGGCAGCCTGTCCCCCGCCTGCTCCGTGTGCCTACTCAGCTGTTCGCTGCTTCTCCCCTGTTGGTTGGAGGGCTGGACAAATGGAAGCCCCGGCCCGGATCCGGCTTGCGGGCCATAGTAGACCCCTGGTCTACGCAGAGGTGCAGGGTGCCTTTTTTGTTTAAAAAAAAAAAAAAAAAAAGGATTGGTACCCTGGCCAGGGATGTAGAATAATGGATAAAATTCTTTGCTAGATTTTCCTCAAGGTACTCATATAGGGACCAGACTTCTCATGCTCTCTAGGAAATGCTCGGATTGTGAAGGGAGAGCCAGCGAATGCCAAGCATAGTTGGGAACTGGGATGAGCCAATCAGGTTAAATTGCATGGTTTCCTGGTGGTCTTGAATTACAGTTCAGAGAGATGCAGTCTCACAGACGACAGGATTTGAGGACAACAAGCTGTTGCCGTCAATTGTCTCCTCCAAGTTGGGGGCAAGCTTCCGTTGCATCGGTAGGTGGTTAGTTTTAGCAAATCCAGTGTCCATGAAATTGTCAGAAGCTCCAGAGTCTATCAGAGCCAAGCTGGGTGCAGCTCACTTCAGTTGTAGACAGGAATCAAAGTTGGAGCTGCACTTGAATGTGGGATTGGCCATTGTCCTTGGCAGTTAGCACCCCTATATGTATCCTGTTTGGGGAACCCAATCCTGTCATTCTGTCTGGTTGCATTCCCTCTAAGGAGGCTGAACCTGCCCATTTTCCCAGACCAGCCCTGAGACCAGATTTGAGGGAACACCTGGGGACAAAGTGGCCTTGTTCCCCACAGTACAGGCAGAGATCATTCAGAAGAGGATATTCCTTCTCTTGATCTGAGAGGTGCCGTCTTGTCAGGTCTACCTGCATGGGTTCGGGTCCAGCAAGTGTGTGTGTGTGTGTGTATGGAATGGGACAAGACTAGGCAGGGACCAAGTGTGTACCTTCCTTCTTTCCTGGCATCACTCAAACGGTCGTCAATTTGGATACACATCTTAATGTAGGTTTCAGAGTAACAGCCGTGTTAGTCTGTATTCGCAAAAAGAAAAGGAGTACTTGTGGCACCTTAGAGACAGGCAGGACAGTGGGGTGGGAGGAGGTATTGTTTCATATTCTCTGTGTGTATATAAAGTCTGCTGCAGTTTCCACGGTATGCATCCGATGAAGTGAGCTGTAGCTCACGAAAGCTCATGCTCAAATAAATTGGTTAGTCTCTAAGGTGCCACAAGTACTCCTTATCTTAATGTAGGGTAGCAGTGCTGTGGGGGTATCAACCCGGGCCAGTTCGTCTTTAATCTCATCGTTCAGGCCTAGATAGAAATGAGAAATCTGTGCTGCTTCATTCCAGGCCGTGTCCAAGACCAGATGATGGAAGTGGGTGGCATAGGCCGCAACAGGATGCGGGCCTTGTTTGAGTGACTGCAGGGCAACTTTGGTGGAGTGGGCGCAGTGTGGGTCATCAAACATGAGTGAAAAGACATAAACGAATTCATCAAAAGTAATTGAGAATCGGGTCTCCTTGCCCAATCCAGCGCTTTGCCTGTCAGTAGGCTGGTGATGATTCCTACCTTGCTCTGGTTGTTTGGGTACACTGGTGAGCCCAAAGGAACAGCAAGTGACATTGAGCAACCCCCGAAACGTCTGACGGTTCCCATCAGATTTCTCCGATAGTGGGATCTTTGGGCCTAGACCTTGGGCTGTTGTGCCTGATGGCACAAGGGGGCCTGGGACTGCTGGGACCTGCGAACATAAGAAGGCATTTTTGCGTTGTAGCTAGGCCACTTGATTCTGGAGACCTTGAACTAGTTCTGCCATATCAGTGGTGGGGTTGCCTGGAGACTTCATTTCAGTTGTAGGGGGTACCTGCTGACACAGATCAGTCCTGGCCACTGAGCCTGACTGGGGGTCAATCTGCTCAAATTCTCAGAAACTGGGCTGGGGATGGTCAGGCCTAGTGGTTGGAGCTGGAATCAGGAGTCCAGGGCAGAGTTGGAGTGAGGCTGGAGCAGGGCAGCAGCAAGAGCAGGGCTGGAGCACGACTAGGTACAGGGAGGGAATAAGAGCAAGGCTGGAGTAGAACTAGGAGCAGGGCTGGAGCAGGCTAAGGCTTGGGGGGACTGTTTTCACTGTCAGGCAGGAGTGAGTTCCAAGCCCTGGAGTGACGTTGAGCAGACTAAGGACATGTCTACACTACAAAATTAAGTCGACATACAGCCACCACAGTAATTAAAGTGGCGTTTCACATCCACACTGTGCTGCTTCTGTTGGCTGTGTGCATCCTCATCAGGAGTGCTTCTGCTGATCTAACTGTGCGGGGCATTGTGGGGCGCGGGCAGTGGAGCTCCAGCTATCCAGCTGACAGACAACAGGTGACGTAAGTAAGCACTACTACATCGACCGAAGTGCTACGCCTCTCTTGGAGGTGGTGGTATTGTGTTGATGTAGTGGGTGACTTACATCGGTGGGAGCTACGTTTTAGTGTAGATGCTTACAGATAGGTCGACGTAAGCGGCCTTGTATCAACCTAACTCAGTAGTGTAGACCAGGCCTGAGCTGCTGGTCCTCCTGTGAGGTTTTTATGTACCTGGTCTGGGAACCACAAGACCAGTTCCTGCTTGTGGGTTGGCTGGAACATATGGGGCCTGTGCAGCTGTGATGTAGAATCGTACCAGCCATCAAACCTCCTTTGGAAGCTTGGTATTCAGTGAATTACCCATCTCTCTTCTAAATTGTCAGACAAGTTTGGCAGAGGCCCTGGGGGGTTTTCACCTTCCTCTGCAGCGTGGGGCATGGGTCACTTGGTGGAGGATTCTCTGCACCTTGAAGTCTTTAAACCACGATTTGAGGACTTCAATAGCTCAGACATAAGTTAGGGGTTTGTTACAGGAGTTGTTGGGTGAGATTCTGTGGCCTGCATTGTGCAGGAGGTCAGACTAGACGATCATAATAGTCCCTTCTGACTTTAAAGTCTATGATTCTAAGTTAATCTGTAATTTAGCCTGTTTTAGGATATGGATTAGTATATGCTTAAATGTTCTCTAGGGCAATGTTTCTCAGTGACTGGTCCATGGACTGGTGCCAGTCCCTGAGATCTCCCTGACACAGTTTAGAAAGGCAGCAAGCTGGTGCCTAGTATCAAAAAGGTTGAGAAATACTGCTCTAGGGTACCTCAGAGGTGGAGCACATCACCCAAATTGCCACGTTAAGGCTACACATCTTGATTGGGTTGTGATTTTAAATAGTTTACATTATTTTAATTTCACTAGAACCTCCGTTTTACAAACAGTGATCTTTTGAGCACCATTTATACAGGCCATTTTTCTCGACTTGGGGTGGGAGAAAGTCACCTATGGAGTGACACTGATGAAGAGCAAATCAACATCCCTTCACATTGCAATGGCTGTCACTGTCCAGTGCTTTTGAAGAGCAAGGAGAAGGCAGTGCAGTGCACTGTACCTATTGTAACTTCGAGATGTTCCATTTTATGAACTTCTCAATTCCCAGTTAGTTTATATAATAGAGAAGGAGTACTTGTGGCACCTTAGAGACTAACCAATTTATTTGAGCATAAGCTTTCGTGAGCTACAGCTCACTTCATCGGATACATACTGTGGAAAGTACAGAAGACGTTTTTATACACACAAACCATGAAAAAATGGGTGATTATCACTACAAAAGGTTTTCTCTCCCCCCACTCCACTATCCTGCTGGTAATAGCTTATGTAAAGTGATCACATTGGCTAGTCTCTAAGGTGCCCAAAGTACTCCTTTTCTTTTTTGCGAATACAGACTAACACGGCTGTTACTCTGAAACCTGTTATGGTGATGGATATGTTTTTTTGGGAGGAATTTTTTTTAATATTTACGGTTATTTACAGGAAGACATTAGTTATATTGTCTTGTTTTGTATAGGCACATGTCTGTGGCAGAGTGCTGCTGGCAAAGCCTCAATCAACTCCTGCCACTCTAGCCCCAACAGGGGGAATGGATAGGGGCTGGGTAAATATCTGAGGTTTGCATAATTACTGACTGCACCTGCCAGCCTCATTAGGTAGGAGCTATAAGGCTTGGAGGAAGAGAGTGAAAGGTGGGGCAGAGACCAGGAGGGACAGGAGGCTCAGGGAGAGGTAGGAGCCTGCTACTCTGTTGCTGACCAGGCTTGTGTTAGGCCAAGCCACTGTAAATAGCTTGTATATAGCAGGACACTGGTGGTGGGAAATGGACACAAATAAAGAGCTTGGGTGTTGCACCAGTTTGGAGTGTCCCTGATTCTGTGAGGAGCAGGGCCAAGGGGCTGGATACACAAGGGCATGCCATGCACCCCGTTACAATGTCTTATTACAGAATTAACAATATTCATCAACGTGTTGTATATTGGCCATATATCATTACCATTTTTCTTTCCCCCTCCAAAAAAATTATTTAAGCATAGCCTTAATATGATAAATATATATATTTAACCATTTATATTAATTTTCATTGTGGGAAGCTAAATGTTTCCCCAGTGGGGTGGGAGCGCACAGCGTCAGCAGAAGAAAGAAAGGAGTAGTGGTTATGTAATTCAGGCGTCCTCTGTGTATTTCCCTCTGGACTATCCTATAACTATAGGATTACCATGTCTATATCAAAGCATTTCCATGATTTCAGTATTTCTATTATATTGTTTTTGTGTGCAATGTATACTTTTACTGTTATCCATTTTTAAAAAATTTCTCTTGCACTGTTTTCATAACGTTTGTCTTCCACTACGAGATATTGTATTAATAGTTTTTTCCAGTGAGCTATAATAGGAATCGTCTGGGTCCACAAATTTGTTTGCCTTTTTTGGTATAAAGAGCAAGAGCAGAACTAGCTTCTTTATTCCCAGTTTGAGTCTTTTTAACATGCAGTTTCTCAATACGTGTCTTGAAGTCCTGTTTGAGTTCTATCTCTAATATTTTGTCGTCTTTCAGGATGGTTTGCAATTTTTTTTTTTACTATCCAGAGTTCCAGACCTGGCTATTTTGCATTTTGTATAGATATCTGGGGTAATGTATATTTTGTCAGGTATCAGGGGGTAGCTGTGTTAGTCTGTATCCACAAAAACAACAAGGAGTCCGGTGGCACCTTCAAGACTAACAGATTTATTTGAGCATAAGCTTTCGTGGGTAAAAACCTCACTTCTTCCTCACTTCTTCAGCTGTATCTGAAGAAGTGAGGTTTTTACCCACGAAAGCTTGTGCTCAAATCTGTTGGTCTTTAAGGTGCCACCGGACTCCTTGTTGTTTTTGTATATATTTTGTGTTATGGAGATGGAGAAACATACCTTATAGTATGTTGTATAGTACTGAACTTGCACTCATTGATTAGTGTTAGAGCCAGTACTTATTATCTGATTACATTTGCAATGGTGGTGTAGCTGTGTTGGTCCCAGGATATTAGAGAGACAAGGTGGGTGAGATATATCTTTTATTGGACCAGCTTCTGTTGGTGAAAGAGAGAAGCTTTCAAGTTGCATACAGCTCTTCAGTTCTGGACTTCTGTAGCTTGAAAGCGTCTCTCTTTCAACAGAAGTTGGTCCAATAAAAGATATTACCTCAGCAACCTTTTCTATTATTTTATTCCATTCTTTTGCTATTGTTTCATATTTACAGTCTATATTCCATAACAGCTTTATGCAGTTTATTCTTTAAAAACACAGTCATGAGATTATACATTCCAGCAGTAATCTTGATTGCTGAAACTTCAAGCATGTATATACAATTTTCTAATACTGATAGCTTTAGTTCTTTTCTTCCATGGAAGTTGTAAATAAAGTTAAGCAATCTGTATAAACTCATATTATGCTTTATTTTCTTTTTTTAATATATCAGTTACATCTGTTTGTTTTAGGGGTTGTCCATCCTAATGAAATCCTTCCACTTATCAGAGTAACATTTGCCCCAACATTTAAAAACTTCCTTATTCAACCTCTGTTTGAAGGCACTGTTTTTTATTTTCAGTATTACCAAGGTCTGCTCTTTTTGTTTGGTCAAGTGCCTTACATATACTCAATTAATAAGTGTATTTTTAATTAATAGGTAATATTTCATGGGTGCTGGAATTTTGGGGTATGAATCCAGCATACAATTATATGAGATTGGGTTTTCCAGTTTCTGTTCTGTCTGTATCCATGATGGGTTTTCTCTATTAGACTGGTATTGGAAAGGATTTCTAATTTGTGCAGACCTATAGTATGCCTTGAATGATGATGGATGATGTCTTTCACTTACTGATGACTTCTGTGTCACCCTGTTTTAGTTCATTCCCCTGGATCTCCTGTACACTTTGAGAGAGTTTCATAGCCATGAGAGGCAGCATGGTCTGGTAGCTCCTCTTTTGACTTGCTGAGACTTTGGGCAGGTCACGGGTTGCTTTTCTCCCTCATCTTTAAAATGGAGATAATACTAACTTTGCGAAGCACTTGGATGGAAGATACTATTCAAGTGCAAACTATTATTGCTCCCAGCACAGAAATATGATTTATACTGATATATCTATGTGTTTTTTTTTTGCAGTTGGAGTGCCTCAAACTTATTGCGTCTCAGAAATTCACAGACAAGCGCATTGGGTACCTAGGTGCCATGCTGCTACTGGATGAGAGACAGGATGTCCACCTTCTCATGACCAACTGCATCAAGAAGTAAGACTACTCTCTCCTTCCCCATTCACAAATGTGTGCAGGGATTTCAGAACCACAGTTAGGCTCCTGACAATAACTTTTTTGATGCCTCAATTCTCAACTGGCATTTAATTTGAAAAGGGGGAACTTTTCAGTCTAGAAATCCCTAATGCCACTGGTACTGCCCAGGCCATTTTTTAGTCACCTTGTGTGTTGGATTGCTGCTAAGCTCCAGACTGCTATGGCCCTAAAAAGTTTTTGAAACTTGGTGCATATAGCAGAGCGCCATTTAATGCGTGGAACTTCCATGTCTTGGGCATTCACTTGGTGATGCTGTGTAATTGGTGGCTGAGAGAATGGAACATCCTGGCCATTAAAACTTCCCTGAAAAGAAAAGGAAACTAATATGGTTATAATGGGCTTCCTGTAGCTCGTGGAACAGCTTCTAGAGACACTGAGGGGGCCGTTACCTTCTCACCTTGCAGAAGAGCAAGCCCTGATTGAATAATTAAGGGTAGCATAAAATCACTTAGGGCTCATCCACACCATACATATGACTGAATTCAGAGGATCTGGTTATAACACAGCTGCAATACGTAGTGTAGACTGGATCTTAGGCTAAAACCCTGAACAGTGCTGCAGCCATCTTGTACTGGTCCCCTGACTCAATTGTATTTATAAATATAGGTGGGCTCTTATAAGTTGTGTGACTCTAGGGTGTGAAGCTAGCTCTACTCTGTTCTGAGAGTTTGGCCAGGTTGAGTGTGGTGTTGTGATGGGGCACTGGTTGGCTGCAGGGGAAGGGCAGCACCTTTCTGGGATGTGGTGTTCAGCTGGTTTGGAATCTCCTTGAGCTGTGAACATTACCAGAAAATTCTGAGGTTTCCATAACGATTTTATTGAAGGTGAGTAGGTTTGAGTGGAGAGCAAGATGTAGAAAATCAGTGTTTTCTTTTTGATGAGGCCTCCTTTTGTGGGGGTGGGGAAGGGGGGAAACATGTCAGTGGAGCTGGGAGATTAAGATTTATTTTTTTATTTAGATTTCTCAGATTCTCACTTGGTTCTGTACATATTGATTGTGCCTAGAGTATCTGAGAAATCTAAATAAAAAATTAAATCTCAGTCTCCCAGTTCCCACTGACTGGCTTCACTGCTGCCACTGCCTGTCCCCCAAAAGGAAATCCCATCAACAGGAGAACATTGATTTCCTACATCTTGTTCTGAATTCAGATATGAATATCTCTGTTGGACCAAGTGGTGGGGAGAGCAAAGGAGTTTGAACTGAAGACCCTTCACTGAAAATGCCTTGCCTCCAGATAGCTCCCTTCCACTTAAATTAGGGGGCTGATTGTTATATCCCCAAACAAGTCTAATTTTAGGGGAACAGGTACTGGGAGTTGAGTTGGGAATTGTGCATATAGCTGGTTTACATAACCTGGCATTTTTCTATTATCTTTGTCTCCTCACCTTCCTCTTTCTGCTACCCCACTGCTTTCATAGAATCATAGAATATCAGGGTTGGAAGGGACCTTAGGAGGTCATCTAGTCCAGCCCCCTGCTCAAAGCAGGACCAATCCCCAGTTAAATCATCCCAGCCAGGGCTTTGTCAAGCCTGACCTTAAAAACTTCTAGGGAAGGAGATTCCATCACCTCCCTAGGTAACGCATTCCAGTGTTTCACCACCCTCCTAGTGAAAAAGTTTTTCCTAATATCCAACCTAAATCTCCCCCACTGCAACTTGAGACCATTACTCCTTGTTCTGTCATCTGCTACCACTGAGAACAGTCTAGAGCCATCCTCTTTGGAACCCCCTTCAGGTAGTTGAAAGCAGCTATCAAATCCCCCCTCATTCTTCTCTTCTGAAGACTAAACATCCCCAGTTCCCTCAGCCTCTCCTCATAAGTCATGTGTTCCAGTCCCCTAATCATTTTTGTTGCCTTCTGCTGGACGTTTTCCAATTTTTCCACATCCTTCTTGTAGTGTGGGGCCCAAAACTGGACACAGTACTCCAGATGAGGCCTCACCAATGTCGAATAGAGGGGAACGATCACGTCCCTCGGTCTGCTGGCAATGCCCCTACTTATACATCCCAAAATGCCATTGGCCTTCTTGGCAACAAGGGCACACTGTTGACTCATATCCAGCTTCTTATCCACTGTCCCCCCTAGGTCCTTTTCTGCAGAACTGCTGCCGAGCCATTCGGTCCCTAGTCTGTAGCGGAGCATGGGATTCTTCCGTCCTAAGTGCAGGACTCTGCACTTGTCCTTGTTGAACCTCATCAGATTTCTTTTGGCCCAATCCTCCAATTTGTCTAGGTCCCTCTGTATCCTATCCCTACCCTCCAGCGTATCTACCTCTCCTCCCAGTTTAGTGTTGTCTGCAAACTTGCTGAGGGTGCAATCCACACCATCCTCCAGATCATTTATGAAGATATTGAACAAAACCGGCCCCAGGACCGACCCCTGGGGCACTCCACTTGATACTGGCTGCCAACTAGACATGGAGCCACTGATCACTACCTGTTGAGCCCGACAATCTAGCCAACTTTCTATCCACCTTATAGTCCATTCATCCAGTCCATACTTCTTTAACTTGCTGGCAAGAATACTGTGGGAGACCGTTGCTAAAATCAAGGAACAACATGTCCACTGCTTTCCCTTCATCCACAGAGCCAGTTATCTCGTCATAGAAGGCAATTAGATTAGTCAGGCATGACTTGCCCTTGGTGAATCCATGCTGACTGTTCCTGATCACTTTCCTCTCCTCTAAGTGCTTCAGAATTGATTCCTTGAGGACCTGCTCCATGACTTTTCCAGGGACCGAGGTGAGGCTGACTGGCCTGTAGTTCCCAGGATCCTCCTCCTTCCCTTTTTTAAAGATGGGCACTACATTAGCCTTTTTCTAGTCGTCCGGGACTTCCCCCGATCGCCATGAGTTTTCAAAGATAAAGGCCAATGGCTCTACAATCGCATCCACCAACTCCTTTAGCACTCTCGGATGCAATGCATCCGGCCCCATGGACTTGTGCTTGTCCAGCTTTTCGAAATGGTCCCGAACCACTTCTTTCTCCACAGAGGGCTGGTCACCTCCTCCCCATGCTGTGCTGCCCAGTGCAGTAGTCTGAGAGCTGACCTTGTTCGTGAAGACAGAGGCAAAAAAAGCATTGAGTACATTAGCTTTTTCCACATCCTCTGTCACTAGGTTCGCAAAAAGAAAAGGAGGACTTGTGGCACCTTAGAGACTAACCAATTTATTTGAGCATGAGCTTTCGTGAGCTACAGCTCACTTCATCAGATGTATACCGTGGAAACTGCAGCAGACTTTATATACACACAGAGAATATGAAACAATACCTCCTCCCACCCCACTGTCCTGCTGGTAATAGCTTATCTAAAGTGATCAACAGGTGGGCCATTTCCAGCACAAATCCAACAAGCCCACCTGTTGATCACTTTAGATAAGCTATTACCAGCAGGACAGTGGGGTGGGAGGAGGTATTGTTTCATATTCTCTGTGTGTATATAAAGTCTGCTGCAGTTTCCACGGTATACATCTGATGAAGTGAGCTGTAGCTCACGAAAGCTCATGCTCAAATAAATTGGTTAGTCTCTAAGGTGCCACAAGTCCTCCTTTTCTTTTTGCGAATACAGACTAACACGGCTGTTCCTCTGAAACCTGTCACTAGGTTGCCTCCCTCATTCAGTAAGGGGCCCACACTTTCCTTGACTTTCTTCTTGTTGCTAACATACCTGAAGAAACCCTTCTTGTTACTCTTAACATCTCTTGCTAGCTGCAACTCCAGGTGTGATTTGGCCTTCCTGATTTCACTCCTGCAAGCCCGAGCAATATTTTTATACTCACCCCTGGTCATTTGTCCAGTCTTCCACTTCTTGTAAGCTTCTTTTTTGTGTTTAAGAGCTGCAAGGATTTCACTGTTAAGCCAAGCTTTAATCTAGACTATAAATTACTCAATGTGTCAACTGTCTTTCAGTGTTATGTAGGGTTTATAGTGAGGCCAGGTCTTGGTTGGAGACTCCAGGTGCTGCTGTGGTACAAAAATTAAAAATAATATACAAATCTTTGTGAAGCAGTTGAGGAGTTGTTGCCCATAGCACATACCTGACAAATTTGTAAAAACAAGGAAATGAGCAGTTAAGTCACGTATCAGCACATACTCTGTATCCCATCCTCAACCTTATCCCCACAGCTACTGGACACCACATGCCAAAAACTTAACTCTGCCTTCTTTTTGCTTTTCTGCACATCTTCCTTTACCGGATTGTTTCCCCCACTTTTTATGGGTGTTTGGTGTAGTAGTTTGTTGTGTTGGGAGTTTGGTGAAGATAGGTGTGCAGACAGGTGGTTAAGATGGGAGCAGAGTTAAGGTTGCAGCAACATGGTCTGTGGTAATGGTAAGGAGTTGTGGTAATGCAGATGAAGAAGAGCAGGGTATGTGGTAGTAAGTAGCTTAACTTTTCATTTTCTTGCTTTTGTGGGTGTGTCAGGAATACTTTGTGTGCAGCAACACTAACTGCTTCACTACAGTGTGTTTAGGTTTTTATACTTACCTGGGGGAATGGGTTGGATGAGTGTGGAGCAGGTGTTAAGGAGTGAACATGAAGGGGGCAAAAGTACAGTTGCTAATAGAGAATATTTTATGCAGAGATTTGTGTGCTTCTGGCACCCATCTTTCAGGTTTCTGTACCACCCCCACAGCTCCTCCAATGAGAGAGGGGTGTGTGTGTGTGTGCATAATGCATAAACTTTCAGTGGTAGCATGAATAGCTCCTTAAAAATTCATGTCAATCTAAATAAATAGTTTAAAACAGCTTTATCTGTTGCAGGAGATCAAGTCAGCAGCCACCTCTCACCTTTTGAATGAATAAACATATTTTTAAGATTGATGGTCCATCTATGAAAGGTCACTGCCAAGGTGGAAAAACCAGACAGAGCTCAAATTCAGAGGCTTCCCATTATAAATGTGTTCAGAGAAATCAAACTACACAGAAAATCCAAAGGGCATGGAAACTTTGTGAAATATCTTGCTGATAAACCAACTACTCTCTGAGAACAACAGGAATTTATGCCCTATTTTAACCCCATTTTGGAACACAACCTTAATTATAAAGTCACTACCAGACACCTCTGTAATGCAGAGACCTTCATCAAACTCCTTTTGCCATTATTCTTTCCCATAGCTGGATCCCTGCACTTCAGATCTACTGATGTTCAGAGACTGTTTTCTTAATTTGTTTTCATGTTAGCATTTTTCCAGGGTGCAGCAAAATCTTTTTCTTCTCCTGGGCATTTGACTGTTATTCACAGTGTTTCCTCTAGCCAAGATAATGTAATCTAGTAGATTTTTGGGGGAATCTGAGGGGATGTAGTAACATCCCATCTTTCCACAATTACAGGGCCAGCTGAGAGAAAAACAGAGCAGGGAATTTTATTTCCTTCGTGGTCTCTGCCATTTGAGTCCCAGACACGTCTGAGATCTGACTCTGACTTGGTTTTTAAACTGTTGTATCTGCCAGGCCTCCAAGAGGCATTGCTGTTTTCAAAACACTGTAAAACACAGTAATTTAAAAGTAAGTGACAACTAAACACCCTCCCTAAATGTGCCATTATTGATCAATAGCAGGCAGACCTATCATTACAAGTGTTAACTTGTATTCCATATAGTTATCTAGGATTATCCAGTGACATAGGTGATCACATTGGTGATATCCAGTTTGCAAAGAGTTTCTGGGCGGTGGTGGGGAGGGTCGTGTTGTGTTGTGTGGAAAAGTCCTTTAATTGACAGATGAGAAAGATTGTTGTAGCCTGCTGCACTGGGAAAGGATTATTTATTGACTACTTCGTGTTCCAGATTAAGGGATTTTAATTCTCGAATCCCAATTAGTCTGTAAAACAGGTTCTCATAATTCCGCTGTCCTCTTCTCTTGCTATTCCATGTGCTACTTACATGTTTTCAGGGCATCTCCAATCCACCGGGGAGTCTGTAAACTGCAGAGGCTCACCTTTTCTTTCTTTAAATTTGGTCTTTAAGCAGGCCCAGCTGGGTGCATGACTATCCTGCAGTAAAACCGGGTACTTTTCGGGTGTTTAGGGCCTAGACTACCCTGTGCTGTTCTCTCTTTTCTCCAAGTAGTAGCTCTGCATATTGTTCAGGTAGTTTCCTAGGTGAGGAGAAGGGATGAGACAGTAACAACTGAGACTTTCTGAAGGCAAGGAGGTGCTGCAGATTCAAATATTAGTATCCACTTAAGGTTCCTGTGGGCTGGCGTTTGGGAGACAGGAGCATCTTTGCTCCCATCAAGAACCTGAGGCAGTTTTGGCTGTGGAGGAAGCTGTGGCAAAAACATTTATCTTGTTCTGTGGGAGACAGGTGGGGTGAAAGAGTTCCCATGCTATCACTACAGCCTGTATCTCCCCTCACCTCCTCCAAGAATCTGTGCCAGGCTTGAGAGAAACTACAGTGAAGTTGTCCATCAGCCCCATGGATGGTGGGTGGACCCCCCCAGCTTTGGGGAGGCTAGCCCCCTGGCCCTACCCCTTCTGTCTGATGCTCCAACCCTGCCCCCCGGTCCCGCAGCAGGAGCCCCAAACATGCCACCCTCCCGTGGCTGGAGGAGCCCCGTGCCAGCCTGAGTTGCTGCTGGAGAATGGGAAGCGCGCTGCGCCTCCCCTCCCGAGACCGCGAGCCACCTGGCGGGAAAGTCAAAAGTCCTTCCAGAAGAACACTCAGCTTTTATATGTGCCACGCAGGTTCCGGGGCAGCTGAGGAGACGGTAGCTGCTACTCAGTTTCCTGTGTTCATCAGTAATCTCTCTGGAGTCCGGTGTCACTGCTTTTCCCGCTACATCCCTGAACTTCCCAATAATACTCTGTATACTGTGGTTGCAGGAGCATGACCTGCATATCTCCAGGAGGGGGAAGAGCATCAACATTTCTTCCTATTATTGCCAAGAAGTTTGCCTGCAACCCCCCTGTGAGCCAATCTCTGAACCTCAGGAAGGGATGTTACCACTCTAGGGGTAACCTGGGCCAGCCAGAAAGAAATTGCCTTGAGCCCAAAACCCTGTCTCTCAAAGAAATACCAGGAACACACTGATGTTTTTGAGAAAAAAAGTCATGAACATCCTGCCCCCACACCAAGACTATGATTTGCACAGCTTTGCATAGACCATAGATTGAAGACCCCATATGGATTGATACATACCATGTCTGGACCAGAACTGGCAGCAGTGCACCACTATATCCAAGAAAATCTTGAGAAGGGTTTCATCTGTCAATCTACCTGTCCAGCAGGGGCCCTAGTACTTTTTATACAGAAGGAGGATGGATCATTGTGTCTTTGCATGGACTGTTGAGCCCTAAATCAGGTCACAATCCACAACCAGTATCCTCTGCTTCTTATTCTAGGATTGCTAAATTGTGTGCGAAGAGCCAGGATCTTCACAAAGCTAGACCTTTTGGGAGCTTACCATTTAGAGCATATAAGAGCCACCAATGAGTGGAAAACCACCTTTCATGCCCAGTACAGACACTTTGCATATTCAGTAATGCTGTTTGGCATGACCAATGCCCCTGCAATTTTCCAACACTTTGTGAATGATGTGTTCCAGGTCATATTGGATAAATGTCATTTAGCTCAATGATATCCTCATGCTCTCAGAGAGCCAAGAACAACAGTGTCATTATGTTGGATCTGCTCTAGAAAGGCTGCAGAAGCATGGACTATATGCCAAACTGAAAAAATGCCTCTTTGACTAGCCTTCCCTCGAAGTTGTGGGCTATATCATCTCCCCAGGGGGCATTCAGATGGATTCCCAAAAGATAACATCAATTCACGACTTAGTAGCTCCCTAGAAGCCCTGTCAATCATAACAGTTCCTGTGCTTTGCCAGTTTTTATTGGTTGGTTATCTCCGACTTCTCACTCAAAGTGGTTCCTCTGACTTCACTCCTACGTAAGACAGTCTGTTTCACTTGGTCACCCGAAGCCCAGAATGCCTTTGCCCAGCATGACATCATCCATCTGAAGTCCTCCTTCACCATGGCTCCCATCCTGGTGCACCACGATCCAACCTGCCTGTTCATTGTGGAGGTCCATGGGGAAGTACTCTCTCAGAAGCTCCGAGCCCAGCAAGTCTTGTATCACTGCACATTTTTAGTCATCTCTTGCAAGCTCACCCCAGTGAAAATAAATGACGGAATGCTAGACAAGGAGCTGCTTGCAGCTAAACCTGTGTTCGAGGAATAGTGCCACCACCACCTCGAGGGGCTTGCTACCCTTTTTTAGGTCTTCACAAACCATAAGAAGCTTGAGTATCTCTGCAAACCCCAAGTTTTAAACCGAAGGCAACTAAGGTGGGCCCTGTTTTTTCTGTTAAAATTCACCATCATCTACCAACTTAGGTCCCAAAATGGAAAGGCTGATGCTGTCTCATGAAAAGGACAGTACTACCATGAGGAGGGTAAGGAACCTACCGCGTGCCACCATATCTCCTCAAACACACTAATTTCCTCAGCTATTCACTAAGATCTGATCTCCCTTATTTGGTTCGCCTTGAAGGAGGACCCCTCACCTGGGAACCACTGTGTTGGCTAGAAAGTCTGTCTCACTTTGAAGCATCTTCTGAACAATAGACCTTCTTGCGAGTGAGACTACCAGTTCCTGGGACCTTCTGGATCTGCCAGCAAGTCAACTCAGTCACCTTCAGATTACAGCTTCCCTGATCCCTCAAGGAACATCCCATGTGTGGTCCATGTGTCCCTCCTAAAACCCTACAGTGATAACCCCTTCCCTGGCCAAACCACTCCTCCATTTCTACTGGTCGAAGTCCAGGACCACAAAGAGTATGAGATGCATGCCACCTGTAATTCCATATGCACGTGGGGACACCCGTACTACCTTGTAGACTGGGAAGCATATGGACTTGAAGAGCGCACTTGGCAACCTGCCTCCCATGTCCATGCCTCCAACCTGGTAAGAGAATTTCATGAGGTTCATCCAGAGAAGCCTGGTCCAGTTACACCCTGAAAAGAAGGGCCCTGAAGAGGGAGGAATGATGTAAGAAACCACAGGGCCCATTCACAGTTGCCACAAAAAGGAAGTGAGAGGCTAAATCCTATAGGAAGTCCCACCCTATGGGGCATGAGTGACAGCCCTCCATGATTCCCTGTTAGGCTGGCATTCCCCATATAAATCAGGAAGCCATTTCTGAGAGTTGTCTGAGCAACGCAGACCTCCAGCATACTTCTGCCTCAGACCCTGGTCATCGCTCCTTGCTGCAGCTCGCGTGATCACAGGCTCCTGGCTTTTGATCTAGGCTCGCATCCCAACCCTGATCCTGTTTTAGCTTCAGACCATTGCTGACCCCAGTGAAATACTCTGACCTGGCCTGACCCCGATTCTCACCTCACACTCTCAATTTGGTAATGGCCTCTGACTTCAGTTTTGACCTAGTCCCGGATTGATCTCTGACCTTCGGCCCCAATACTGACCAACTCAGTCCATACCCACAGGCTGCCCATGACCCGGTTCTGACAGCATGTCTTTCCCCTTCCCCACCCGCATCTCCTCTGAGCAGGAATTCTTCTCGCTCACCTGGACAGGGGGAGAGGGGCCTGGGATGAGAGGCACATGCCCTGTTTCCTCTTACTGGAGGAAGAGTCTGGGGGTCGAGGAGAATCAGCTGGGAAGCTCTACACATCTGAAATTCCCTTTTCCCTTGTAATGCCCAGGATTGGCTAGCTGTTCACACTATCCCCTGCTATGTGAAGTGAGTGTAATGGCCTTAGACAGTTCCCTGTTGTTTGTCAGGGATCCAAAGGCTGGGATCCTTTGCTGCAAAGTTGTTTTGTTATGGCTGGTTAGTGTGTTTCTGCAGAAGCTGGAATGGGGTCAGGGCCTGCCTCTCTGCCTGGGACAGCACAGAGTGTGGTGTCTGCAACAGTGGCATTTCCCCCACTCTTCTGATGGCTTTTGAGCCCTATGCTTTCATGTGCTAGTCTGGTCAACTGTTGCTTGGATACAGGTGTGAAGTGGGGGTGGAGCTCTGCATGTCTGTTTCTCCTGGGCTGGGCTTCAGGCACTGGTGTTACTGTCACTCAGCCCATTTCACTTGTGACGGTAGCCATACCTGAAGTCTCCAGAGGTGAGTCTGGTGGTGGGCGACTATGCCACGTGTGTCTGAAGCATCCCATTCTTACTCAACTGCCCAGGAACATACGTAACTAACGTCTTGGCTTCACAGCATACCTGCATTCTGACTTGCTTTTGATGTGCACCTGTGTCCTGTACTGGAGAGTTCCCTGTGCATGTGCTGACGGGCTTGTTCTTGGTCTCTTTTGCAGTGACCTTAATCACAGCACTCAGTACGTGCAGGGCCTGGCACTCTGCACTCTCGGCTGCATGGGCTCCTCTGAGATGTGCAGAGACCTGGCAGGAGAAGTGGAGAAACTCCTCAAAACATCCAACTCTTACCTAAGGAAAAAGGTACTTCAGGAAGTTTCCGAACTGCTTCTTTGCAATCTAAAGCCTGGGACAAAAGGAAGGGGGAGATGCTTTTAATATTTAGTGGGCTGGGTGGCATAGGGCACATCAGCAAGTTTTTTCTCTGAGAGTACATGTGCTAGCGTGATAACTAGTGACCAAAGACCTCCCTTTATCTGCAATGCAGGTAAAGCATGGGTGGTGGCAGTGCAAAATTCACTCCCACGCACAGTGTACAGCTCTCGGTAGAGCATACGTTCCTGGGCCTTGAATGGAAGGTCACCAGCAGATGCAGAGGCAGTACCTTGGTGGAAGCCCAGCATAATTCCATCCCTCCTGTTACCTGGAACGTGTTTTTTTGACTCCTTCCCAGGGTACTCTCCTTAGGGGACCTTTCCGTTCTCTTTCATCTGCATCAGCTAGTCAGTAGGTATATAGTAAACATGTTAAATGTTGATCTAACATGAATATTATTTGTGATCGTGCCCAGTATGTATAAAGCACTTTCCAAACACTTAAGGATGTTCCATGGTCCAAGGAACTCTCAAGCCAAGGAGAGAGAAGTTGGCAGAGGTCGGGGTGGGGGGGAATAACAGGCCATTCGTATACAAGTCAACTTGTTTCATTATAGGCAGCAGTGCAGAAATGTTATTTGAGAGGGAATTAAATGTGGCCAGGTAAGGACCTTGCAAATGAGTTCCTGGAGGCCACACCATGCATAGGGGGATGCTTTGAGACTGCACTTAAAGTATTCTAGCCCTACCAAGATAGGCAGCTCTCTCCAGCATCCTTTCTGGAGAAGTTACAGAGAGGCTGATATACTTCTGTGGCATGTTCAGCTTCCCAGAGCCAGCGTAGCTTGTTGAGTCAGCCTGACGTTCTCTGACAATAATGAAAGTGGAAGAGCATATGAACCCCCAGAGCTACAGAGAGCTGGTATCTGTGTGTAGACCGAATAGAACTCTCGTCCCAGTGTGTTCAGAACTAACAAGTCCATATGGCAGTGGCCAGGATTTTCTCAGAATAGAGATGTTCTTGCACATGTGCTTGTTAACACGTTTCCAGGTGAGTGAAGTGTGCAAATTAGCTCTAATATAGAAGTGGATCCTCTTAAGAAGACTCTGTTCCTGGCCCACAGATGGCTAAGCTTGGAGTCTGCTAGTAGTTGTTGGCATGGAAAGGTGTGCTAACTGTGCTTTTCTTCCTTTGCAGGCAGCACTGTGTGCTGTGCATGTCATCAGGAAGGTGCCTGAACTCATGGAGATGTTCCTGCCAGCCACCAAAAACCTACTGAATGAGAAGAACCATGGTAATGTCAGCAGGCAAGGCCCAGGCCCTGAAAGCAGTGCTCCTCCATTCAGGGGTGGTGCGCACCCACCATCTAACTCGGCCTTTCATTTGGAAAAGGCCATTGTTATCATACAGTTTTCTGATAGGTGTCCTTCCAGTTCTGTAGAAAGAGAGCAAATGTCCCTAGTGCTACAAGAGGCATAGAGCTATATTTGATTCTTTGCTCCTGCCGGAAATTACACAGCACAGGCTACAGGGTAATTGAACAGTCTTTCTGTTCATTTATCAAAGTACCTGCTACTCTCATTGTAAGGCAGGTGAAACACATACAGAGTAAATATGGTGAATCTGGGACTCTAACAAACTGTATTATGTAATTTGTGGTATGTTTCTCCTCTGTAAGGATGGCACTCTGAGGTTCCACATTAAGTCTCTCTGACTGCAGGTCACTCTTGCTTTCTGTGCAAGGCAAAAGATTTTCCAGCTGCTAGGGTTGCAAACTCCACTTGAGATCTGAAAGTTCAGCTTCTGTCTGAGATGATTACTGTTTATAAAGATGATGCACTGGGAACTGATGAATGAAGCAGAATGGAGTTGAGCTTGCATTCCCAAAGCTGTGAGATCTTTGCAGTGCTAACTGGAGCAGAGTAATCAGAGGGTTCTTAAGTTGCATGGCAGATTGCTGGGTAAGAAAGGGCTACCTTTACATAATTGCTTTTTGGATCGTAATTGCATTTTAAAACAGATTCTTACTCTGTTTAGAGTAATTTTTGCAAGCTTGAAACAATACTTCCTTTTGAAAATGTACTTTATTTTATTTTTCACATCTGTTTTCCAAGTTGGAAGCACTTGTATAAGTGTTTAAAATAAGGATAAATATCCAAACAATTGACTCCTTGCCCATTCACATAACCCAGCACTCAAATGACAGAATTTTTGACTGAAACCATTCTCCTATATCTGGCTATGCAGTGTCTTTGGGCTATAGATGGGCATTAAAGCATGCCATAAAGGGGTCACAAATAGAAGCTGTGTTTGAGCTGAGGCTCTTTTGTGGAGAGTGGCCCTAACAAGGAGTTCCTTTCCATTTAAACCAATGCACAGTTGCAGCAGTATCTCCAGTAGCCAAGTAAACATTTGTTTCCTTCTCTACTGAACATGTTCATGTCATTTTATTTCATTGGGGTGTTAGGCTGCAGCACACCTGGGGGGTTGTGGGGAAGGAAAAGGGGGGGTTGCTTGTGGTCTGTGCTACATGTGGACATTGTGAACTTATTTAGGTTTTAAAATGCACTAAATGGAGTACTTAGCGCAGGGACTAATTAAAAAGGTAACAGTATCAGCACCTCACAGTCTTTAATATATTTATCATCACAGCACCCTTGTGAGGCAGGGAAGGATTAGTGTGCTTGTTTTAACAAGTGAGGAACTGAGACTTAGTGACTTTTCCAAGGTCACACGGGAAGTCTTTGGCAGAGCAAGAAATTGGCCCAGGGTCTCCTGAATCTCAGTAACCTGCTGTCCTTCCCTCCCTTACATTCCGAGGAAAAAGAACTTCAGGCAGCTCCAATATTCTGTCAGGACAGCTTTGCATTGTACTGTGAAGCCACCTCTGAATCTGTCAGACCAGCAGAAGAGTGCAGATCTGATTGCCCCATCTCAAAAAAGATATATTGGAATTGGAAAAGGGTAACAAAAATGATTAGGGGTAAGGAACGGCTTCTGTGTGAGGAGAGATTAATAAGACTGGGACTCTTCAGCTTGGAAAAGAGACAACTAAGTGGGGATATGATTGAGGTCTATAAAATCATGACTGATATAAGAAAGTAAATAAGGAAGTGTTGTTATTTATTCCTTCTCATAACACAAGAACTAGGGGTCACCAAATGAAATTAATAGGCAACGGGTTTAAAACAAACAAAAGGAAGTATATTTCTTCACACAACACACAGTCATCCTGTAGAACTCTTTGCCAGGGGATGTCATGAAGGCCAAGACTGTAATAGGGTTCAAAAAAGAACTAGATAAGTTCATGGAAGATAGGTCCATCAATGGTTATTAGCCAGGATGGGCAGGAATGGTGCCCCTAGTCTCTGTTTGCCAGAAGCTGGTGTGGCAAGGCACCTCCTTCGTCTCATCAGATTTTGCGTTTTCCCCCTCTGGCCATGGTGGGCCTGGGGTAAACAGCCCCACTCAGGGCAGGGTTTGCCTTCCCCCTTCTGTGCTCCCTTTATCGTATGTCAGGGTAGGCCTGAGGGTCGGCCTAAAGGGTGATCCTCCACCAAGCAAAAAGGAAACAGTCTCAGAAACACAAAAACCCTGGGGGATACCTTTTGCTGCCTCCTTGCTGGGGCAGGGTGTCTTCCTGTTGGTTGCCCTGGGGTGTCAGTCCTTCCCCTGCAGGCACTCAGGTTTGGATGTTTCCCCTACGAGAAGGAGCACAACCTCTCTGACTGGAGAAGTTTATTTCCCTGCTGCCACTAGCCTGGCAGCAGGTTGTCCCCTTTTGTCTCTTCCCCTCTTCTCTGCCCAGAGGAGTTTTTTTTTCTAAAGATCTCAGGCAGTCCTTAATTGGATTCAGGTGTCCCTGATTGACCTGAGGTAACCCCTTCTCCGCTTGTAGGAAAAAGGGCCTTTAACATTCTAGGACTAACATATCAGCCTTCCAAGACCCTCTTGCAGCTGTCTGACCTGACTTTGTCACACTGGGAATGGGCGATGGGATGGATCACTTGATGATTACCTGTTCTGTTCATTCCCTTTGGGGCACCTGGTGTTGGCCACTATCAGAAGACAGGATACTGGGCTAGATGGACCTTTGGACTGAACCACTCTGGCTGTTCTTATGAAGATCTGAAGCCCTCTTTTTGAAAACGACCAGTCATCAGCCTCCTGGAACATCTTGGTGTCAGGCAGTCAGCAGGACCTAAAGGAGCTAGTGCACCAACTGTAGAGCTCTTTGTAGGCCAAAAATGAGACTTTTAAGTGCACCTGGAAATGGTTTAGTACAGACTTTGAGAAATGGATGTTGTGTGCTCCCTGAGACAAGCATTGCTGAGCAAGAAGGCTGGCATTTTGTGTGAGCTGAAGTTTGTGTGTCTTTCAGGTGCAACCCCAGTGATTACAAAAGAAAGAATAACAATGGAGAATATTGTGCCCAAAAGGGAAGGCTGCAACATCCTACCCAAATGTAAAAACAGCAGGGAAGGGAAACCATTTTTGCTCGTTGTTCAAGGTCCAGCAGAACAGCTAAAACATGGGCCTTACCAGCAAATTTGGAATAACCCGTACATCCCAGGGGCAGATACCAAGTCTGCCATCTCCTCCAGATGTTTCTGCCTGCGCATTAGATCTCCCTCTTCTCTGGAATTATGGAGCTGATTATGGGGGTAGGCAGCTGGCAATTAAAAACAAAAAGCAACTTGCTTGAGCATCTCCCCATGTGGCTGCTAAGAGTTACATTGACTGCAAGTTGATGGCTGGTGAAATGTTGATCTGGGTTGGGTCTACAATCTAGGCGATGTCCTTTTTTAAAAGGAATGAGTATAGGTTCTTGCAGTGGAGCATTTCAGTAGCTGGTCAGACTGGGTCATGGATGAAAGAAAATATTTCTACAACCGTTGATTCAGTGTTAACGATTGAAGGTCAGTCTAGATAAGTCAAATGTTGATGGTAGGTTGGAGGAAGCAACTGGAGGATAGAGCAGAAATATCTGCTTTTTTAGGGTGCCCCCACGGTTTGTCACTATCTGCAACTTTGAGGGTATTGTTAGATGCTCAGCTTGTGTTTAGATGATCAAATAGCAAAAGTGACCAGAATGGTGCATCTCATCTGTGCCTGATCAGGAGGTGCCCCTTAAATTTACTTAGAAGCTCATACTAGGGCAAAATAATAAACAGTGTCATTTATTAACATAAGAATTGCCATGCTGGATTACTCCAATGGTCCATCTAACCAACTATCCTTTCCCAGCCAGTCGCCTATCAGATGCTAGGGACAAGAAATCTAAGTGGGAATTAGGGAAAGCTTTTTCTTAACCTAAGTCATTAGTGCTTGGCTTATGTCATAGAGCCATTAAGGTTTATATCCTTAATGTAATCTCATTTTAACTGATCTAACTGAGAGTGATTTTTAGCTGTATAAATGTCTAATCCTTTTTGAATGAGTAAGTTTTTTGGCTTCAGTGATATCTAGTGGTAGAGTGTCCCTCAGGTTGATGGACCATTGTAGGAGGAAATCTCTTCTGTCCTCAATTTTAAATTTCTGTTTCAGTTTTGTTGAACGTCTCCTTGTTCTTGTACCATAAAGGATCACCCGAATGAGCTTCTGTTCCCCATTTGTTAATTTTGGATCCCTCAATCCTGCACCCTTTTTTGTCTCCTACATAAACTATCTGTCTTTTCAGTTTCTCCAGACATCTAATGATTTTCTTTGCTCGTCTCTATGAAGTGGGCTATCTACCGCAAGCACACAACTCCAGTTCTTTATCTGCACTGATTGCTTGTTGGTTTTGACCTATAAAGTCCTGAATGGCTTGGAACCTGCCTCCCTGTGTGATACTGACTCTGTTCAGAGGCATGTAAATTGGAGCCTCTTTAGTGCATGAGACGAGAGCCGCTGGCAGGCATTCTCCGTAAAGATCAATGAACCCTGCTTGCTGGGACCCAAAACAACCATGCCCACCTTCTGGCCATAATCCAGCACCCCCAGTTCCCAAAGGCAGGCCAGAACCCCCTGTAGGTACACAGCTGCAGCTGAGCCATTGCAGCGCTTCAGTGCCGCTGTAGTCTTCCAAGAGTAGATAAGTCCTAAGCCTTTTTTTTGGGCAGGGTCTCTCTCTCTCTTTCTCATGGCCTGTATTACTGCTACTCCAATACACACAGTACATAACAATCTAGTGATCTTCAGGGCATGCTTCAAATGCAGTGCCTCTTTGTAATTTATCACTTAAATCAGCCTCTGTGTCAGATCACTGACTGGTATCTAATTAATGTCTATCTTTTAAAAAAGGCTCCAGGGGCGAACCTGGCAATTACAGGCTGCTAAGCCTGACTTCAGTGCCAGGAAAATTGGTTGAAACTATAATAAAGAACAGAATTATCAGACGCACAGATGAATGTGATATGTTGGGGAAGAGTCACCCTGGCTTTTGTAAAGAGAAATCATGCCTCACCAATCTATTCGAATTTAAAGGTATAAACAAACATGTGGACAAGGATGATCCAGTGGAAATAGTGTACTTGGATTTTCAGAAAGCCTTTGGTAAGGTCCCACAATAAAGGCTCTTAAGCAAACTAATCAGTCATGGGATAAGAGGGAAGGTCCTCCCATGGGTCGGTAACTGACTAAAAAATAGGAACCAAAGGGTAGGAATAAATGGTCAGTCTTTACAAGGGAGAGAGGAAAATAGCAGGGTCCCCTAAGGATCTGTACTGGAACTTGTTAGTCAGCATATTCAGAAATGATCTGGAAAAAGGGGTGAACAGTGAGGTGGCAAAATTACTCAAAATAGTTAACTACTCTCAGTCAGCTTTGGACTTACAAAGGGATCTCACTAAACCGGGTGACAGAATGGCAGATGTAATTCAGTGTTGATAAATGCAAAGTAATGCACATTGGAAAAAATAATCCCAACTATACATACAAAATGATGGGGTCTAAATTAGCTGTTACCACTCAAGAAAGAGTCACTGTGGATAGGTCTCTGAAAACATCTACTCAACAAGCAGTGGCAGTCAAAAAGGCTAACAACCATTAGGAAAGGGAACCATTAGGAAAGGGATGAATAATAAAACAGGAAATACCATGATCCTGCTATATGAATCCATGGTACACCCACACCGTAAATTCTGTGTGCAGTTCTGGTAACCTCACCTCAAAAAAGATATATTAGTGTTGGAAAAGGTGCAGAGAAGGGCAATGAAAATAATTAGGAGTATGGAACAGCTTCCATATGAGGAAAGATTAAAAAGACTGGGACTATTCAGTTTGGAAAAGAGACAGCTGAGGGGGGATATGACAGAGGTCTGTAAAATCACGACTGGTGCGGAGAAAGAGGGAGGTGTTTACTCCTTCCAATGACACAGGAACGGGGGGAAGGGGTCACCCAATGAAATTAATAGGCAGTAGGTTTAAAACAGACATAAGGAAGCACTTCTTCACACTATACACTATCAACCTGTGGAACTTGTTGCCAGGGGATGTTGTGGAGGTCAAAAGTATAACTGAGTTTAAAAAAAAAAATTAGATAAGTTCCTGGTGGATAGTTCCATTGATGGCTATTAACCAAGATGGTCAGGGACAAAGGTGTGCCTAACCTCCAACTTCCAGAAGCTGGGACTGGACGACAGGCAATGGGTCACTCAAAATCGCCTTGTTCTGTTCCCTTCCTCTCAAGCATCTGGCATTGGCCAGTTGCAAGACAGGATACTGGCTAGATGAACCATTGGTCTCACCCCCTATAGCCATTTTTATGTTCTTGTTGCAGGCATTTGTGGGGGAGAGGGGTTCAGGTGAGAGATGTTTGTGGGATTGCTGCTACTATTTTTCCTTTATGGCTTTCACTTTTAATTTTTTTTTTGGTCAGGTGCCTAGAGTCTTTATAAGTGAAATCTAAATAACTAGACTTGTTTCTGGCCTTGTAGGTGTTCTTCACACATCAGTTGTCCTCCTCACAGAGATGTGTGAGAGAAGCCCAGACATGTTATCACACTTCAGAAAGGTAAGTACAAACTGTGCATTAGTATCCCTGATAGCTAATGTTTACCTGCTTCTTCTGGGCTGACATTTCCATCCTTGATCTTAGCCAACAGGATGAGTCCACAAGTTTTGAGCAAAATCTGTACAGCTATTTTTAAATGAGGCACGTGATGATGATGATGCAGGCTTTCCACTTGAAAAACAATGTCACACAATATCATCAAATAATTAAATTAGAAGTTTAATGTGGTTCATCTTTTGAGTCTCCTTGTGAGCATGGGAAATTATAAGACACTGACAAATCACTTATGTGCATGAAAACTGTGAAACTTGTCCCAGAGTTAAAGTTGCAATGACTCCTGTTATGAAAGTCCCCTAAATACATTATTCCTCATGTACCTGATTGCATCAGTGACATCTGGAGTGGATAAAGTTTAATCTCCTTTTTCTTTTTTATCTAAGATGGGGAACTAAAATCACAAGCTTACACTGTTAACCTTATAGTTTTATACATTCCACTCAGGAAAAGGCAGAATTGAGGTTTTCATAGTATAGCTAGGCTTGGCAGAATCCAATTTTTATTTTTCATAATTTTGATCAATAATATCATTATTTTAAGCATTTTATCTATTTTTATCAAATGTTTGTAGTTGTGCAAAATTGTGGGGAGGGTGTCAGACAGTAGGTGGAATAGACAATAATTATTTAATGATAGTAGAAACTAAAATTCAAAAGGTTAAAGTTTATACCCCTTAAAACACAAATTGTCAACATCACATAGCTAAGTCCAAATCAGACTGCAAAGAGTTACAAAGGGATCTCACAAAACTGGGTGACTGGGCAACAAAATGGCAGATGAAATTCAATGTTGATACATACAAAGTAATGCACGTTGGAAAACATAATCCCAACTATACATACAGAATGATGGGATCTAAATTAGCTGTTACCACTCAAGAAAGAGATCCTGGAGTCATTGTGGATAGTTCTCTGAAGATATCTGCTGCATGTGCACCGGCAGCCAAAAGCGGTAACAGGCTATTAGGAACCACTAGGAAAGGGATAAATAATAAGACAGAAAATATCATCATGTCACTATATAAATCCATGGTACGCCCACGCATTGAATTCAGTTCTGTTTGTCCCATCTCAAAAAAGATATATTTGAATTGGAAAAGGTTCAGAGAAGGGCAACAAAAATCATTAGGGGTATGGAACAGCTTCCATCTGAGAGAAGATTAATAAGACTGGGAATTTTCAGCTTGGAAAAGAGAGGACTAAGGAGGGATATGACGGGTCTATAAAATCATGAGTGGTGTGGAGAAAGTGAATAAGGAAGTGTTGTTTACTCCTTCACGTAACACAAGAACCAATTAATTAGCAGGTTTAAAACTAACATAAGGAAATACTTTTTTACCCAACACACAGTCAACCTGTGGAACTTGTGGCCAGGGGATGTTGTGAAGGCCAAAAGAGTAACTGGGTTCAAAAAAGAATTAGATAAGTTCATGGAGAATAAGTCCATCATTGGATATTAGCCAAGATGGCCAGTGATGCAACCTCATGCTCTGGGTGTCCCTGACCTCTGATTGCCAGAAGTTGGGAGTGGACATTAGGGGATGGATCACTCAATAAACTGTCCTGTTCATTCCCTCTGGGGCACCTGGCATTGGCCACTGTCAGAAGACAGGATATTGCGCTAGATGGACCATTAGTCTGACCCAGTATGGCCGTTCTTATGTGTCAAAATATACATAGTAAATACTCTTAAATCAAACTCTCATTAGTTCTCAAGCAGCATTTTTCTTACTTTGCCTGTCTGTAAATTTCGGTTATCATTGATGGAAATATTTTTTCATTGGTTTGTGTATGTGTATGGTGAAATCGATGTTTACCAACATTTACTGGTTAAAAACCTAATGCTTCAGCCTAAGTATAGCTAACACGTCCACATTGCACACAGCATGTAATAAGGGGCATTTTTCCCAGGGCGGGTAGGAATTTCAGAGCCAGCAGTGTTCTTGTCTTCTAGCACACTGTCCTAGCACATGCCTCTTGTCACTGCCTGCTGTAATTGTTCTTGCTGTATCTGCTGCTTTCAGAATTTATTAACTGCAAAATCTTAAAGATTTCCTTCCAGAATGATTTGGAGGGTGTTCTTTGGTGTGCAGTTCTGATTCCTTTGGGCAAAGGGGGAATTGGGAACCAAATGAGCCAGTAGAATGCAACTGGCCAGTTGCTCCACTGAAAAATTTGAGAGGAGTCTTCTGCCTGTGTGCACAGCTCCCAACATACTCTTCCTGTAAGTCCTAGATTTGCTTGCAGTGACCTCAGACAGGCGCCCCCTTTGCTAGTGCACTTTGTGTGTGCTAGAGCTGGGGCGAATGTTATGGGGGCAGTGGTGTTGTCCTGAGCCATTGCTCACTACTTAGGAGGTGGCTGAGTCCTGGGGGGAGCGATGAGGAGTTGAGTCCAATGGCTTTGTCCAGGGCTTCTTTTTAGTGGTGCTTTCTTCTAGCCATCTTTCTTGTGGTGTTTTATGCTGTGAATAGTATGACGCTGATCTGTTCCTAATGCCTACTTTGTCTGTTTTATCCCTTTTGTCTGTTTGGACTCCTGCTGTATGTTAGAATGAAAAGGTAAGAGTTAACTCTTCTAGATGGTGCATGCTTTCACTGGATCTGTAGAGGCTTCTGTGTGTCCAGTCACCACATGGAGGCGCTGTGCACTAACACTGCAGTTGTGATTAATGCCATGTGCTAGCTATGCTATACTTGTCTAACAAGCTCATTGTAGTCCAGTTTTTGTTTTGTCATTAAATTCCCATATCCATGGCAGCCCTGGATCTCAGTTGTGGCCTCTCCCAAGCTGTGAACCTATCTTGATCCCTTCCTTCCTTGTTTGAGGAATTTAGGCAGCTTCCTGTGTTCTTCTCTTTTAAAAAGTCTGATTGTCCTGGAGCCTTGATGTATTCTCCTTACCACAAGGTGTGTTTTGCTTCCCACTGGCAAAGTGGGACAGCACTGGGTAATTCAGATGCTCTCCTGTATATAAGGGGGAGTGGGATAAGAACTCCATCGCTGGAGTGGTTACAGCAGCGTTGGGAAACAGATGCATGCAGGGGAGCATGGACTACCACATACCACATAGGCTCAGTAGGCAGCACTGGACTCTTCAGTATAAATCCATTGCACATCTTTTCTGGAACTATCTGGCTGTCAAGGATCAGCAGAGTGGGGTAGGCATCAACTGATCTTTATGGCTGTAGCCTTTGTCTTTGTTTGTCCTGTCATCAGTTTTGGTACCTTGCGTTGTACGTAAGAAAACAAAGAAAATGTAAAGCAGGGTTCCAAGAATGTTTATGCAGACCACCCCAGTCAGCTGCACTTTGTATTCGGGGGGAGGGGGCATGTCCTCTTGCTCTCCTCTGAGATCTGAAGGGAAGCAACCTCCTCCAGTGATATAAAAGTCTGATTGCTGAAATGCTCCAGGCTGGAGGACGAGAGAATCAAGAAAACTACAAGGAGAGAGATGTTTCCTTCTTGCAGAGCCATCTCAAATTTGCAGCAGAATGCTGCTGATTGAGCTTCTGTCAGGCACTCTAAACTCTGACATGGCTAGTCTGTGGCAGATCTCGAAGGGGAATAATAGGTACCTGAGCGGCTGCAGCACAATCCTGTGGGGAAGACAGAGGTGGCTTTCGGAGAAGGTTCTGCTGGAGGACATGGGGGTGAAGTGTGTTCATTGTGCATATACAGAGGTATAGGTGAAAGGAAAAATGAGGCTGTTCTAATATGGTATGGAAACCTGCCCCAACAGGTCTAGTACCATCCCACCTGCAAATCAGCCATTGCTCTTTAATTGGCCTTCAGTCTGTCTCAGCAGGACAGCCAGCTCCAGCACATTTTTGGACTCCATTTGACTGCCTATTTCTTAGGTCATTTTATTTAATGTCAGCTCTGAGATGGAAAGATGAGTGGAATGAGAGAGAGAGAGATTACTTCTTCACTGCTTTAGTTAATTTACTTGGAGATCCATCAGCTTTAACAAGCATTATGTCATGCTCTGGCAAATGGGTCAAGACTTTCTTTAAATGAGAACGTGTTTTCTAGAGAATGAAACTTGGAGAGATGTGCAGTATCCTTCCCTCTGAAAATGTGAACCCACCCTGTGGCTATTCCAGCCTGTCTTTAGTGTGCGAGCAAGAGTGTTTTGGTGGGTTGTGGTGGTGATAGGCTTCCATTTCATCACTCCAACTATTGTGAGGCCCATCACAACCTGTCTATAGTAGTCCTCACCTGAGAACTATGGTCAGTGTTATCTGCTGCTGGTAATCCCAATCTGAGTACACCCATGGAATGTATGTGCTGCTACAGAACAGTGACATGATAGAACCATAGGGTTAGAAGGAACCTCAGGGGTCATCTAGTCTAACCCCCTGGCAAGATACAGGATTTGATGTATCTAAACCAGTGGTGTCAACCTTATAACAAAGGAGGGCTTCAAACTGTGTCGGCCAAACAGTGTCTCCATATTTTAATACGATTTAAAGCTCCCTCTATTAATTTATATTTTAAGTTCAGCTTGTTTTGTATGTATTTAGATAGGTTGTTTTTATGTACAGTATTGTCTGTTTATGCACTTGTGTAAACTAAAATGATGTAAACATGACAAAACAATAATGAATCAGCCATTAGTATATTGTGTTGAAGCAGGCTCTGGACCTTATGAAATGCTCTGGTGGACCGTAGTTTGGGCACCCCTGGTCTAAGCCATCCAAGACAGCTGGCTATCCAGCTTCCTTTTGAAAGCCTCCAGTGAAGGAATTTCCACAACTTCTTGGGACACTATGTTCCATTGTCCTACTGTTCTTACAGTTAAGAAGTTTTTCCTGAAATTGATGGATGGAGTAGTGAGACACCCATGACTACCAGTCCAAGAGTTAGAGTAGACTGAGGCAAACTATCTCATGCGGATGACTTGTCTCCTAAAAACAGCCACATTGCAGTCCCTGAAAGAGCCACTTTACCAGGGTCATCTTCTTACTCCTCAGGAAATCAGTGCCATCAACTTCTGCAGAACCTAAGCGCTCATTCTGAAAAGTTTCTGCCCCTCAAGCTTGGAAAGAAAAACGTCCAAATGTAAACATTGGAGATGATAGTGCAGTTTTGCCATCCTGAATTTGTGGGCAGTTCTGGTGCTATGTTGCTGAATGTCATAGAATCATAGAATATCAGGGTTGGAAGGGACCTCAGGAAGTCATCTAGTCCAACCCCCTGCTCAAAGCAGGACCAATCCCCAACTAAATCATCCCAGCCAGGGCTTTGTCAAGCCTGACCTTAAAAATCTCTTAAGGAAGGAGATTCCCCAACCTTCCTAGGTAACGCGTTCCAGTGTTTCAGCACCCTCCTAGTGAAAAAGTTTTTCCTAATATCCAACCTAAACCTCCCTGTCTGCAATTTGAGACCATTACTCCTTGTTCTGTCATCTGGCACCACTGAGAACAGTCTAGATCCATCCTCTTTGGAACCCCCTTTCAGGTAGTTGAAAGCAGCTATCAAATTCACCCTCATTCTTCTCTTCTGCAGACTGACTAATCCCAGTTTCCTCAGCCTGTCCTCATAAGTCATGTGTTCCAGCCCCCTAATAATTTTTGTTGCCCTCTGCTGGACTCTTTCCAATTTTTCCACATCCTCCTTGTAGTGTGGGGCCCAAAACTGGACGCAGTACTCCAGATGAGGCCTCACCAATGTCGAATACAGGGGAATGATCACGTCCCTGCATCTGCTGGCAATGCTCCTACTTATACAGCTCAAAATGCTGTTAGCCTTCTTGGCAACAAAGGCCCACTGTTGACTCGTATCCAGCTTCTCGTCCACTGTAACCCCCAGGTCCCTTTCTGCAGAACTGCTGCCTAGCCATTCGGTCCCTAGTCTGTAACGGTGCATGGGATTCTTCCGTCCTAAGTGCAGGACTCTGCACTTGTCCTTGTTGAACCTCATCAGACTTCTTTTGGCCCAATCCTCCAATTTGTCTAGGTCCCTCTGTATCCTATCCCTACCCTCCAGCATATCTACCACTCCTCCCAGTTTAGTGTCATCTGCAAACTTGCTGAGGGTGCAATCCACACCATCCTCCAGATCATTTATGAAGATATTGAACAAAACCAGCCCCAGGACCGACCCTTGGGGCACTCCACTTGATACCGGCTGCCAGCTAGACATGGAGCCATTGATCACTACCCGCTGAGCCCGACAATCTAGCCAGCTTTCTATCCACCTTATATTCCGTTCATTCAGCCCAAACTTCTTTAATTTGCTGGCAAGAATACTGTGGGCGAGCATGTCAAAAGCTTTGCTAAAGTCAAGGAACAACACGTCCACGGCTTTCCCCTCATCCTCGTGTCAGAGTTCTGCCAATCCACAGTAGCATGAATTAGCACAACTGTAGTCAATTTTATTGCTACTATCCAGAATCCTGTGGGCAGAAGTGAAACCTGAGAGAAATCAGGCCAATTCCATGCTGCTGCTGGTGTGTGGGGAAGCTGTGAGCAGGAGAAGGTGGGTAGGCGCTGGGGAAGCTCTTCACTGGGGGTACTACCCAACTATTGGAGACGGGGTGGGAGGTAGATCAGTGGAAATTCTCCCACTTTGACTACCCTGGAGGGTTTGCAGCGCAGAAGAGAAGAGAGAGAGCTATCCCTGCAGATAGCTAGGGAAGAGTGATAAACTTAGGACATAATGACATCTGTTTCTGTTGTGGGAATGCCTAAAGATCCCCATCAGGGATCCCACTATGCCAGGCACTCCATACACATAACAAAAAGGTGGTCCCTGCCGTAAAGAACTTAGATTAAGTCAGCCAGAAGCTGGTGTGAAAGAGCCCCAATGCAAGGACAGCATCCTGTGGAAGACCAGCAGCTCTTCTTATTTTCAGCAGCTGATGGCAGGAGAACTCTGTTTTTTATCTGCCTCTGGGCTGGTTGGCTTAGCTCTCTAGTAGCTTTGTAGTATGGTGTTCAGGTCCTGGCCAGACATCAGTATCGATATGTTCAGATAACCCAGCCTGCGTAATCAGAGATGTTCTGTGTGGAAGGATGTGTACACTAATCTTTAGGAATCATTCTTGGATCCCTACATCAAAAGTGTGGAAGACAAGTGTTGTGAGTATACTTTCTGATGGATCTTTCTTCTTCACAGCTTGTACCCCAGTTAGTTCGTATTCTAAAGAACCTTATCATGTCTGGATATTCACCAGAGCATGACGTGTCTGGGATCAGTGACCCCTTCCTGCAGGTAAGGATTGATAGTAAAACTCTCGGGTAGCTCTGTCTCCCGTGCAGTGTTTGGGACTTGGTTTCTGACTCCCTTGCCTATTATGCGAATTCATGGCAGGAGGAGTAAGCTTATAGCTATCCATATTATTTCCATGTCAGTTGTTTGGTTGTAGGGGGAGTGCTTCTGGCTAGAGGATAAAGACCTAAACATAGTATAAATCCTTACATCCTGGGAAAGACCTCATTGAGGGAGAAGAGTTCAAATCCTCCATCTCTGCTCTAAAGCAGAGGGCCTTGTGATTTAATTGCCATATTTATCAGCATTTGATCTGTCTCTCCTGCACTCTTCCATGAGTTAACCGGAGGCCATTGCATAAAGTTGCTTTGTCATAGAATCATAGAATATCAAGATTGGAAGGGACCTCAAGAGGTCATCTAGTCCAACCCCCTGCTCAAAGCAGGACCAATCCCCA
Organism: Caretta caretta; assembly: GCF_965140235.1. Classification (NCBI taxonomy): domain Eukaryota; kingdom Metazoa; phylum Chordata; order Testudines; family Cheloniidae; genus Caretta; species Caretta caretta. The sequence goes on from NC_134217.1 coordinate 43,717,479, forward strand.
ACCAAATCATCCCAGCCAGGGCTTTGTCAAGCCTGAGCTTAAAAACCTCTTAAGGAAGCAGATTCCACCACCTCCCTAGGTAGCCCATTCCAGATGGGTTATGCCAGATGTGATTTAATTTGCTGCCTTTTTGTCTTTTCAGGTGCGAATCCTGCGGTTACTAAGAATCCTGGGGCGAAATGATGACGACTCAAGTGAAGCAATGAATGACATACTTGCACAGGTGAGGCCTGCCAGGTTAAGTTGATATTCAGCCTAAATTGTTCCTCTTAATTTCATCTTGTTACTTCTAGTTACGTCCTTATGTACCACAGCATGAGCATCAACTCATTGCGCCACAAGTGTGTGCTTCTGCGGGCAGTGATTTAATCTGGCAGGAGCTAACAAGCTGGGCAAGTGGGAGGGCGGTGCCTTGTTCTGATACAGAAATGGGAGGCGGCCTGGGTAGGGTGCTGCAGGTGCTGGCAAAGCACTGGCAGTTACTTTACTTTGTTTTTTTTCCAGGTTGCCACTAATACAGAAACAAGTAAAAACGTGGGTAATGCCATCCTCTATGAAACTGTATTGACTATTATGGACATCAAGTCTGAGAGTGGACTGCGAGTACGTTGCCTTTACCATGGTTCTTTTTACTAAACCCATAGGATTGTAAAAGTTAGAGATGAAATGACTGATTAAATGGAGTCCACCTGTTGGGGCTAGGGCAGGTACTACTTTTCCAAGTGGATGTATGAAGCTAAACCATTACGCTTGATTTTAGTCAAACAATGGGCCCCAGGCTGAATTAATCAGTTACCGATGGCTAGTACTTAGGGCTCTAAAGTGTCACTGGAATTGGTTGAATCATAGAAAGGTAGGACTGGCAGGGACTTCAATGGGTTGTCTAGTCGTCCCCTGCACTGAGGCAGGACTAAGTATCATCTAGATCAGTGTTTCCCAAACTTACAACAGTTGCGTACCCCTTTTGAGGCATTTGTCTTACCTGCGTACCTTTCTCCGGTGAAGATAATTGGGGGGTGGGGGGTGGTAGCCACATTTTTATAACACACTCCTAATTAGTTTCATTCTGGATTAAATGTTTATTAGAAATAAATACAAAATTATATTCCATACAGTTGAAACAAAAATTGTAATAGAAATAATAGTTACATATAGAAATAGTACTAGAAATAATTAAAATAATAGAAGCGAATCAACAGTCTGGCAGAACAGCGTGTGCGTATATGTATATATATTTATATATATATATATATAGTGAATTCGTTTCATTCTGAAATTAAAATACGCTGGTTTGGTTAGGTTAGTGAAGAAAGCACTAGTTTTAATACTTACTATTTCGGTACTAAAAAATTTTCAGTACAAACCAAACTATTCAGTGCGAGGGATGGAACTGCTTCTGACCAGACACTGTCGTGGGGATATCTGGCTCGATGTTTGTGATCTTAAGATGAAGATGGGGCTCCATGTCAATAAGATGATTTCATTCTTTTGTTTTGATGCCAACCAGCACAGAGAATCTGATCTCGCACAAATATGAGGTGGGAAAAGGCAGAAGATACTTGTCCGATAGAGCTGGATATTCAGAGCTAACCCCCAGCCAAAATGACGTCAGTGTATTTTGCTCAAATTTTGTTTTCAGGAAGCTATCTGAAGCCAGCTCCAAGAGCTGCTGTTCTTCTGAAGCAGAGAGGTTATTTGGCAATGTTTGAACATTGATGATAAAAGGGTTCCTTATCCATTCAGAAGTGCCGTCCAGTTCAGGGAAATGCTTACGAAGATCTTTCTGCAAGCTTTCCAAATGCTACTTCATGGTTTGCAACACATCACTATCAAGTTCGTTAGTTGAGTTTATTACTAAGTCATGAAGAGATGGAAAGGAATCCAGTTCATGACGACTAAGACGTTTATGCCACATTTTCAATTTTGTGACCATGGCGCTCACTCTGTCTTGAACATGGAATATTGATATGAGTTTCCCTTACAAGGATAGATTGAGGTTGTTTAAATGAGCAAATATATCTGCAATATATGCTAGTTTGCATAGCCATTTCCAGTCATGTATACGGTCTCGCAGGTTAAAGGTTTCATCTAAAAAAAACTTGCAGTTCTTCTCGCAGCTCAAACAGGCGATTCAGAACTTTTCCACGTGAAAGCCAATGCACTTCAGTGTGAAACAGGAGTTGTGTGTAATCACTGCCCATCTCATCACAAAGCTGAGAAAACAGCCGGGTGTTCAGAGGGCGACCTTTCACAAAATTGTTTATTTTCGCAGCTTCATCCAGTACTTGCTTTAGATCTGCCTGCATGTTCTGGGTGGTTGAGTGCTTCCCTGTGAATGCAACAATGAGTCGATTTGCTTCTGGTGCAAGAGCTTGAATACGTGCAACAACTCCTTTCTTCGAACCAGTCATGGCTCTGGCGCCATCCGTGCTTAGTCCAACACAACGACTCCAATCCAAGTCATTGTTTTTGATAAAGTCATCAATAAACTTTAAAAATAGCTTCTCCAGTTGTATGTGTTGGCCTAGGTTGGCAGAACAAAATATCATCGTGGACTTCATTATTCAGCTCATATCTGAGAAACAACAAAAGATTAGCTAAATTCACAATATCAGTGGATTCATCCGCTTGCAGTGCATAGTAGCGACTCTTGTACTCTTGACAATAATTGCTGCTTTACGTTTTCGGCCATATCTGTGATTCTACGATGAACACGGTTATTTGAGAGGCGGACACAATCTATAGCTTTGCTAGCCTTAAAAAGAAAAGGAGTACTTGTGGCACCGTAGAGACTAACCAATTTATTTGAGCATAAGCTTTGTTAGTCTCTAAGGTGCCACAAGTACTCCTTTTCTTTTTGCGGATACAGACTAAAATGGCTGCTACTCTGAAACCTGTCATTTTGCTAACCTTGTCTCCAATCATCACTTGCACCATTACTTTGGCTGCAGGTTTTACTAATGTCTCGCCAATCGCTTCAGCAGCTCCGGACTTTGCAATTAAGTTCACCACGCTATATGAAGCTTCCAAAGCTTTCATATTTTCACCTCCCGTCACATTACGAATTTGTTTTTTGGGACTTTTGGAGATCTTTGCGCCTATTTTTGAAGAATTCTACAGGTTTTCCCTTGTATTCTTTGTTTGCTATTGAAATGGCGTTTTGGGTTGGATGGTTTCATACTTTCATTTGTGAGTCTCGTAACAAATCACACATAGTGAAACAGGCTCCACCTCATCGCCAGTCCACGAAAATCCCAGTTTAAGATATTCTTCAACATATTTGCAGGCTTTTTTCGTTTTCTTTGCAGCTGATACGCTCAATAAACTTACAGATTGTTCACACGGTTCACTAATTTTGTCACAATTGTCTGACGTAGCCATATCACTGCATTTTTCGGCATAATTATCACTAACATTCATATTTCCTTCATAATTTTCTTTTGTATATTTCAAACTTCCCGTTTTTAGCCAGCGATCCATTGTAAATGGGTTTAACAAAAACAAAGAGAAATTTTGTATATTAATACACACCAAGTATGTACTTGCTATGATCTTTAGATTACTATGAGTAGTTATTCACTTTTATCTTTTATCCATCAGTATGACTTCTGCGCATGCCACAAAGGGAAGCGTATTGCCCGAGCCGTGGTAACATGCACGTGTGGTTTGCGTTGGTTCTGCTGTGCTATTAGATGTTACTGAACGCGTTATCATATTAGTTACAATGTAAACCTGTGTGTATTTCTACTGTACAAAGGTACATCACTCTCATATATTAAATTTTAATGAATTGTTTTCTGCTGCTAAAAAAACTATGATAAAGTAAAATAAAAAATTCTGCTGCGTACCCCTTGAAACCCTTTCACGTACCACTAGGAGTATATGTACCACACTTTGGGAAACACTGATCTAGATCATCCCTGACAAATGTTTGTCTAAAAAACCCCCAGTGGTGGAGATTCCACAGCCTCCGTAGATAACTTATTCCCATGCTTAGCTACCCTAACAGGAAGTTTTTCCTAACATCCAGCCTAAATCTCTGAGAGTGGCTATGGTGCTGGTGGTAGATGAGAATCTCAGATCTTGGGCTTGGGACGATGTTACATCAGTGAGATCCTGTGCCAGATGTGCTACCAGTAGCAATGTCTGGAAGTTAACTGCTTGTAATATTGTGAGGGAAGGGATGAGAGCTGTACAGAACTATAATGTGTTGACACAGTGTGTGTCTCTTCCTGAGCTCCAGGAGGGTGATAATGGATTCCTCTTGTAATTTGTATCCACTGGCCAAGGAGGTGGAGACATAACTTGGAATGTCTGAGGGGAGCTGTAGATCATGGTTAGTGAGTTTATTCCACAGTGGAAGCATGCACAGCTGTACCGAGACTTAGTGGCCTTGTATGACTTGCTGTATGCTGTGCAGTGAGATTCCTCTTTGGCCGGGTGTGCAGCCTTCTCCCAGAGCCACACTGCACTTAAAGTGCAGCGGGGAGCCGGAGCCATGTGCGTGACTCCTGCCTCTTTCTCTGATTAATCAGTGTCTGGAGTTCTTGCTGTTTCGGCCCATCATTAGCCTTAGCACTTTGCATGCAAGGTCACTGAAGGACTATGGGGGCTTATGAAGCAGCGGTGAGGAGCAGGAGCTTGCTGTGATCACTAACCTTCCCTAACTCTCTTTTTCTGCAGGTGTTAGCCATTAACATCCTAGGCCGTTTCTTGTTAAATAACGACAAAAATATTAGGTAAGTTCCCTGAAGTGTGTCAGACATGGGGCACTGTTGTGTTAAGAGTCTGCAGAAGCAGCTCCCAAGGCAGTGTTGGGAAAGGTTACTGGGGTGGGTATGGCTAAACTGCCTTGGTGACTAGTTTTCTCTCTCCCTGCCACACTTCTTTCCCTGGGTGTATCATGGCCTTTCTGCACTAGCGGGCAGGTCTACAGCAAGCTACTGCAGCCCAGTTATAGTCTGGACACAGGTTCCTGGAATAGCTCAGACAATATGTTTTTTCCAACGGCAAGTGAAGCTGCGCTTTCCCTTTGTCACAGAAGAAGTATCTCTTATGGTACATCTACATCCTCTGCTTGGAAACTCCCCTGGTTGGGTCAGAGAGCAGCCTGGCAGATTTTCCTTTGCTCCCAGTAGCACTGGGAAAATCTTGTCTTAGTGCAGAGGAAGACTAAATCCCTTTACTTTGCAATGAAACAGAATGGCTGGCACCAATGTGGTGTTCTTCCTTTGTCCTCTCTATCCCAGATATGTAGCTTTGACATCTTTGTTGAAGACGGTGCAGACAGACCACAATGCAGTACAGCGGCACAGAAGCACCATTGTGGACTGCCTAAAAGATCTGGATGTCTCCATTAAACGGTAATTAAGTTACAGAGAGCTATCTGTCTGACTTATTACGTCAGGACTGTGAGCCTGTGGGATGGGGAGAGAGACAGATGCACGTTAACTGCCCAGTGCAGCAGTCCCACAAGGGAGACTGTTATTACTGTCCAGTCTGCCCCCTGCTTCAGAGAGAACAGGGTTGGTGACAGGCAGCCAACTTATCAGGGAAGTTGATCTTACGTAGTAAGTGTCCTAGGGGCCTGGGCCATGGAACTCCTTGCTAGAAGAGCTCAGAACAAGCTCAAGCCTAAATGAGTTGAGATCAAGTTGTAAAACTCATCTTTTTAGTAAACTCTCTCCCTTCCCCCAAGTTTATGCTTGTAAAGCAATCCATGAAAGGCCTACAGGCCCAGAGTGGTTCTCCACTGCCTGGAGGATCAGGCAGAAGTGTACCGTGTTCTGGGCTTTTGTGCAGTACTCCGCTGTCATGGTAATAGGAGTTATATAGAAAGCTAGGGGAGATTGTCACAAATGCAGGATTGTTTCCTGTTGTACATTTTCTGGTGTTCAGTTTGAATTTAAATGTTCAGACTGGTAGGGTTTCCACTCTGTCCCTTGGGAGATCGTTCCATAGTCTAGCACATCTCACTTCCAGGGATTTTTTTTCTTGACATTCACCCTCAGTTTCATTCTGTTACCGCCTAGTTACTTCCTTTTTGCCACACTAAACACCTTGATTTTTCATCTTGCGCCTGTGCAATACTTGTGAGCTGTTTTGTGGTTCTGTCTCTCCCACCATGCCCTAGCCTCACTTTGCCAAGTGTTGCATATTTAGCTTTTTCAATCCTTCTCCTAAATTAGGCCTTTCAGCCCTTTGATCACATACTACTCTTACCTAAACTCGCTCCGGTTTGTCAGTATTGTTCCTGTAATGTGGTGTTCAGAACTCCGTGTGATATTCCATGTATCTTTGCACCAAAGCCAAAGAGAGAGGGGCCAATGTATCCTTGCTCGGTGATGACACATCTCTGCACGTGCAGCCCAAAATTTTATTGCCCTCATTGCTGTCCTGTCACATTGCAAACATATCTGTTTTGTTATCCCTGCAATCTGAGTCTCCTTCGACATCACGGCGTGTCAGGTTTCTCTCCCTACTGAAAATCTGTGTAATAGATTCAACTTTGACAAATAATCAGTTTTCATGTTTTTAGTCTCTCTGGACCTTTTATTTCTGTCCTTGCTCCTGTCATTAGCTCAATTGTTCTGAATGTTGCTATTCTGCAAATTGGATCTGCCCTTCTGTTAACATTTAACTTAATCTGTCTTTGTAATGGGTATTGTGCGCGCCAATCTTGTAATCAGTGAACCCCATTCTGAGGTATGATTGCATAAGGATTCAGCAGATCAACCTCTTTCTATTGTTGAGAGCCAGGGCCTGCATGAGAGGCTACAGATGGCTGTGGTGTGTCCGAGCCTCGTATGGCCCGCAGGTGTAGGGTGGGAGGTCCAAGTGTCATGCTCTGGAGCATGGTAAGAAATCAGTGGTATGCTAGTGCCCCGTAGAAGCTTCTACTCTCTTTGGTGCAGTTGGAGGATGAAGCTTTAGAGTGATCCATCGGCAGAGTGCCCTGTCACAATGCTGACACTCAAGCTGCTGACAACGCACGTCTGTCATTCTGGTAATCAGCTGACTTGGTGACAGAATCCCCAGGAGCACTAAAAGCAGATGTGTGTGGAAGCCAAGGGGGATGATAGCTTTTTTTTGTGCATTTGGTATTGGCTCTCTATTTAGGTGCATCCTTGTCTCCTTTAGCTATATTGTTGTGTATGTCTGTTCAGTGCAGTTCAAAGTGGGCTTGGCCCTTCCTTTCAGCTTGTCATCTGCCCACTAAATAAGCTCAAGCTTTGTGCTTGGGAGCTCCATAAAGGAAATAAATCTCTGAATATGGTCAAAGAAACAGCAGCTGTGTCCTGTGCTCAGTGCTCTGATGTATGGGGTTGTGAAGCACCAAAGCACTTCCTGTCTTGCTGCTATATTGATAAACTTCAACATGACACAAGATTAAAATTTAAACATGAAACACCAATGGCCTAGTAGGGTTAAGGACAATAAAAAGGAAATTTTAAAATATATCAGGAAAAAAGCAATCTAGCAATGGTATAGGTCCATTATTAGAGAGGGTGAAATTGTTAGTGATGTAGAAAAGGCAAAAGTGTTTTAATTTTTTTTATATAGGGAAGAAGCTAGATTACATAGAATTTACAGTGTTAAAGAAATACTTTATATTATGACAGTAACTAGGGAGATATTAAATGGTAGCGGCTAACGCTAAACTGTTTCAAATCTTCAGGACCAGATAACTTGCACTCAAGAGTATCAAGAGTAGGATGGGGAGCTCTCTGATCCATTGATATTGATATTTAACAAATCTTGGAATCCTGGGGAAATCCCAAGTAATTGGAAAAAAGCGAATGTGCTCGTACTTGAAAAGGGTCAGCAGGTAACTTCAATAACCACAGGCTGGTTGCCTGTGCCTCAGTCCCAGACAAACTCAGGAAAATGGTGATATTGAGCATAATCGGTGAAAAACTAAAGGATGGCAGCACAATTCAATGATTTTACTGAAAATAGGTCTCAGCAAATAAACTTTATCTCTTGAATACGCATTTGATTGACAGAGAGAGGTGACTTGACATAATACACTGAGACTTCAGTAAGAGATTTAACTTAGTCCTGCACAACAGTCTGATTTAAAATACTGAGCACTAAACAAAATGATTGTAGCACCTATTAAATGGATTTTAAAACTGGCCAAGTGATCTCCAAGATAACTGTAAGTGATGGTGTTTCCTCTTCAAGAAGTCTGTCTGTGGCCTCGTGATATTCAGTATCTCTGTTGATCTGAAAGAGAAAATAAAATCATTGCTGATTGATTGCAGGTGACAGATTAGTGAAATGGTAAATGGTCGATAGCTCAGTTATATAGAATAATATGTATTGCTTGGGAAAAATAAGCTGGGCTCAAGTGAACAATGTGTGTTTTAATATAGCCAAATACAAGGTAATACATCTGGGAACCAACAATTTAGGTCACACTTACGGTATGGCGGCCTGTATTCTGGAAAGCAGTGACTCTGAAAAGGACGTAAGGGTCATTGTGGAAACCAGCTGAACATGAGCACTCAGTGCAGTGCTGTGGCTGAGGGCTAATGCAATCCTTGGGCCTGTCAACAGGGGAACACTGAATAGAAGGTATAACCATTGTGTAAAACATTCATGAAACCATAACTGGAAAATCGTGTCCAGTTCTGGTGTCCACAGTTCAAAAAGGTTGTTGACTAACTGGAAGGGGTTCAGAGAAGAACTACAATGATTTGCGGTCTGGAAAATCTGTTTTACAGTGAGAGTAAAGGAGTTCCATCTATTTAGTGTATGCAAGAGAAGGTAAGAGGTGACTTGATCACTGTGTACAAGTACCTACACGGGGAAAAGATTTGTGATCGTAGAGGGCTCCCTAATCTAGCAGACACAGACAGAATGAGACCCAATGGTTGGAAACTAAAGCTAAACAAATTCAGACTAGAAATAAGGCACCCGTTTTTAACAGTGAGGGTGATTAACCAGTGAAATAGCTTACCGCGGATGTGGTGGATTCTCCATCCCTTGAAGTCTTTCAGATTGGATTTCTAGCTCAACCAGACCCTTTGGATTTGATGGAGTGAGGTTTTCTGTTCTGTGCTATGTGGGCAGTTAGACTAGTGGGTCTCAAACTTTTGTACTGGTGATCCCTTTCACACTGCAAGCCTCTGAGTGAGGACCCCCCTACCTTATAAATTAAACACTTTTTTATATATTGAACACCATTATAAATGCTGGAGGGAAAGCACAGTTTGGGGTGGAGGCTGACAGCTCACGACCCCCCATGTAATAACCTCACGACCCCCTGAGGAGTCCCCACCCCCAGTTTGAGAACCTATGAGTTAGACTAATGATCATCGTATCCTTCTGGCCTTCATCTATACAGTTGTAGTCTCTCACGGCCTGGGGTTGCTTTCACTGTTATGTCAGTCTAATTCTGCAAGGCAGTGACCAATAGCTGGAGGTTCAGAAATTCTCAGATGGACACTTGCTGCTGAAAGGTGTTCTGTTCTTTAGGATAGTTAGAGGCTTCTATAAAAATGCTGGAGAACTTCCCTTTTCCCCCTCTTTTCAGTTGTTTTTTGTTCTCTGGTGCTTAATATCTGCTGGTGAATGGAAAAGTAGCGTTAATCAAGATTGCTGCTCCTTTCCTTACTGAAATGTGAGAATGCAGGAAATGGAGAGATTTGGGCAGGTGGGAAACATGTCCCTGTATTTGTCATTTGATGGAGATAGCTTATTATCTCGCTCTCTCTTGTTCCAGGCGTGCAATGGAGCTGAGCTTTGCATTAGTTAATGGGAACAACATCCGTGGAATGATGAAGGAACTGCTGTATTTCCTGGATTCCTGTGAGCCAGAGTTCAAGGCAGATTGTGCCTCTGGAATATTTCTTGCAGCAGAGAAGTAAGGGCTCAATTAAAGTTCACATTAATCCCCTGTTGGTCCTGGGAACTTTGTGGCTGGGCATTTGTGTGTCTCTCTCTGCCACACCAGAGCTAATGAGGCTGGGGGACATTGTTGGTCATTTCTTCCCCTCCACTCTGCAAATCAGCGGTGGTGGCATGCCTACAAACAGTGCCTTCCATAAAATGATAAGCACTTAATTACTGATTACATTGTTAAACAAATCCAGTGTGCTTACTCCTTCTGCTATGTGGAATGGATGCCGTGTTCAGTCTCATTTCCATTAAATTGTGAAACAAGATGATCTTATTACTACTGTGACTTTATAATTGGAAGACTAGCTCTACTGTCCTGTACTGCAGAGTATCACTTTATTCTGTAGTAAAGCTAGTAGTTTAATGGTGACATATTGAAAAAGTGAATCCATATACTATTTCCCAGCAAATGTGAGATGGCCTCCTAGTGAGCGATGGATCAGGAGGTGAGGGAAGAGGAAGCTTTCACAATCCTACCTGATTTTCTACTGGTGGTAAATGCCAGAACTAATCACTCCTCTGACTTTTTCTTCATTATCTTCTCAGATATGCCCCTTCCAAGCGCTGGCACATAGACACAATTATGCGAGTCCTAACAACGGTAAGTGGTGCATATCCTGAGAACCTATTAACAGCTTTCTGTAACTTCATGCAGTGGCTAGTCCTGCATCAGTTTAGAACCATCAGCCACTCTGCACTATAGTTGTATTGACTGCAGGCCCTTGGATGCTAATACAGAGCCCTGTGTGTGTAGGAGCCTGGGACAATTAGGGTGTTTCCTGAAAGGAGAATGGGAAAGGATTATTTTGTCGTCATCCCCCGTTCGTGTGTCGTCCGTCCCCCGCCCCCCCCCTGCCCCCCCAAATCATTTCAGAATAGAATGTGCAAGAAGCCACTATGAAATGATGTCCTAATATTTAATACTTCAATGGCAGTAGCACCTAGGGGCTTCGGGAAGGGTTAGGGCCACTTTGTGCTGCGTGCAGTACAAGTAAATATGGAAATACAGGCTCTTTACCATAACCCAAGAAGCCAAGTGACATATGAAGGGTGAGAGGAAAGGGGTAAAATCAAATACATCTTTTTGAGATGGATACTCCTGCCATTTTTATGTAATTAATTATACACACAGTGCCAGCTAACCCAGCTACCTTTGGACCTAATTATCATTTATTGACTGACCACTTGATAACAATCACTGCTGAGGTGGGACTAGAGGAAGGCCTTGCAGATGAGATCAGGGAGGGCATGCCATGTGTAAAGGGCAGCATGGAAGAAAGCATGGAGGAGTTTGTGTGAGAAGCTGACAAATGGGTGCTATAATTTAACGTTTGAGACAACAGTCTTCTCACAAAATGCCTGAGAAACTGGGGCTGTGGTCTCCAGTTTGATTCCTGTCCTGAGTGTCTTCGTGTGGAAACGAGTAGCTTCCTTTGTTGAGACTGAGACTTGATTTCCATTCGAAGGCTAACTTCCACTGAGAACTGCCTTGGTAGTAAGAGGGGAGCTTCTAGCAAACAGTTGCCCTGGGGATTGCACAAGCTCCCTCACACAGTGCCCTGACTGAGGCCTGCTGAGGCATGTCTGCACTGCAGCTAGTGGCAGGCCTCCCAGACCAGGAAGACAGACACATGCTTGCTCTGCTCAAGCTCGCACGATAACGTCGTGGCACAGGCGGTGACATGGGCTCGTCACCCCAGTACAGACTCTGGGTTGTACTTGGGTGGCTAGCCCAAGCTACCGCCCACATTGCAGCGTCCACACTGACTGTTTCTAGTACGCTATCTAGCTAGCTTGAGCAGAGCTAGTGCATCTGTCTAGTCGCACTGGGAAGCACCCTCTCAGCTGCCATCCAGATGTACCCATCGGCCTCAGTCCCTTCTGGTCTCTTTTAGCTGTGTGTGTTGGGGTCCATCACTCTGTGCCTGCAGCTCTTAGTTTTCTTTTTGGCCAGACTTTATTCTGCTCACTGTTAATGCCAAGGGTTAGCTTAGTTGGTGTCATTAGGCTGCATGTAATTTTCCCTTTGTTTCTGTGATCTTGCACGGTTTTGACTTGGCCAGCCTTTTGGCTTTGTTCTTGATGTCATGGTCCACTGTACAAGAGATGCAATTCAAGTAGTATACCTCCTTCCTCCAAGATGCCAAAGTCAAATGACATGTTTGCTGCCTCATCTGTGTTGTGGGGAGAGGTTATTCCCTGGCTCTTTGTTCAGTGTTCCTGGCCCCTAGCCAAAGGGTCTGTAAAGATAGATAAGCAGGCAAGTCCCCTGGCCTGTCCTTCATCAGAATAGACTCCGGCTGTGAGCAAGAGAACAAATAGAACCGCCTTCTGCATCCAGGAATTTTTGTGTCTTCAATGAAGCCTTTCTTGGCACCGGAGAATGTGACACTGCTGCCTTCTGTGCTCTGTTCTTTGGAACCGAAATCCAAGGTACTCTGCATATTTGCATCTTCAGTGCTGAGGTCCACGCAAGGAGCAGAAGCCAGTGGTGCCATCATCCTTTCAGACCTGTCTGAGGGCTCAGAGAGATGCTTCTTTGGTGGAGGCATCTGTTCCTTTTTCCGCTGTCTTAATGCGGAAAAGGCAAAAGAGCCATGGTCCTGGGATCTCAAGTAAAGGAACATCTGTATAAGCTCTAAGCGAATGGAAGACCGTGGTGCTGAGTGATGCTGTGAAAGAATTTCTATCTTGGAGAGAACTTTTTGTGTGGATTCAAAATAAATAAAATAAAATGGCATTGGTGCTTGTGCAGCAGGGCCAACAGGAGAAGTTGTCGGGCCAACTTCTCTCCTCATTCCATCCTCTGCTTCTCCCTGAAGAAATGGAGTCCTAATCCATGCAAATGCGTAACAGAAAATCAGTCACTACCTCCAAAGAGCTCTGTCTGGATTTGCCAAGACACGACGGGGGATGAAGTAGACATAGTAGGATGGGGGCAGGACAAACCTGTGGTGTATTTGGCACATTTTTGGTAGTAAGCAGCAGCCTTTGCTTACGCCTGCCTAGCTATTCATGTACTGAGTGATGCAGATGGCAACGACTTATTTTCTTCCTGGTTCCTGTGGGGAAGCTTTTAATTTGATTACTTTTTAGTTTGTGTTGTGATAGCCTTCATTTTGACAGAGAAACCAGAGGGCCTCTGCAACTTATATTTTTCTGGATCATCAGGATGTAGTTTGTTATATAGAGGGGTTGGGGAGAAGCTAAATAATGACGGTCTCCTACTATTACCTGACGGTGTGTGTTCACCATCAGCCATAGGATATGTCTACACAGCATGTTCACTGAGGCATGTGGGGTATGCGTAACTATGCACTGCAGTGAAAAGCAGGCTGCGTCCATGCTGCGGTGTGTAGGTACAGGTGGCAGTTAAATGCTGTGGCGAGGGGATGCACTGAGGAAAGGCTCTGATGGGGGAGGCTGTGGGAAGGGCTGCTGTAACTCCCTGCGCTGGGGAAGCGCTTCAGCAGCAGGGAGGCAGTGGGACACTACGTTGCTATTTTTAGCCATGTTGGCAGGAGAGGCGCTTCTTGGGCGTGTAGTGAGATGTGTAGGGTATGAACCCTAAGGTTCTGGTTTGTCTTTACTGTACTTGCCTAAGCAGCGCCTTGCCATCTACACTCTTCTTTATACCATTGCCAGTGGGTTGTGCAGCATATGTACTCCACATGCTGCTGTAAGGAGTGTGCAGTGTAGACAAACCCATAGAGCATCTCTTTAGGATGTTGCAAAGCAGTTTTTAACTCCTAGCAGATTCTTTAAAGTACCCTTTGAGTCTGCCCTGAGCTGGCTTGCGTTTCACTGGTGGATGGAGTATGCTGGAAGAGGGTGTGACAGTGAAACCAAATAAGCCTCCTTATGTTTCTTGGAAATATGACTTCTCTTTCAGGCAGGAAGTTATGTTCGAGATGATGCTGTCCCCAACTTGATCCAGCTGATAACAAATAGCATGGAGATGCATGCCTATACTGTACAGAGACTCTACAAAGCCATCCTTGGTGACTACTCCCAGGTAGATGTCCAGCTCAGGTTTCGCAGCGACCCCTAGTGTCCCTGTTAGTGAGCCAGCATGAGTGACTTGCTTCCAAAGGAAGCCCAAGGCTCAGTAATGTCCATTGAAAATCCCCCATAGGCTAGTCCTCTGGCCAGTGAGGACAGGAGTGGTCCTAATTATACCTGTTCTCTTGGTGATATGTACTGCCCTTTTGGACCATACCAGACACCCCCCCAGGAAGCCTCTTGGTGCACTGGCCAAGCCTGCTGTGTGCCATAATGAGCTGGATTGGATGCTCCTGAGCCTGAGCTTTGTCTGTTATGCAGAGAGCTGTTTGTCCCCAACATGTCTAACTTTCTCTTCTGACAGCAGCCCCTAGTGCAGGTGGCCTCTTGGTGTATGGGAGAATATGGAGACCTCTTGATATCTGGTCAGTGTGAAGAGGAGGAGCCAGTTCAGGTAGAGCTCTGGGAAAGGGGAAAGCAGAGCAGTTGTGAGTGTTCTGGAGGGGCGTCGGAGTAGTGTGGTGCTGAGCATGTGGGAGTGGGGGGATGCTCTTGCTTGAGTTAGCACTGGTGGACATGATGCTGCTGGGCCGGAGAGTAATTGCCCTGTGGTAGGATGGAGATGGGCTGTGGCATGTGTATTGTCAACTCTGGGAAGCTCCTGGCATTGATGTCGAGTTGGAGGGGTTGAGAGCTAATCTGGCTGGGTGTTCTGGCCAAGCAGGGTCTGCGCATTGCACTGCTAATGCTACTTCTCCTTGGTGTATGGGGAAAATGCGATTTATAAATATATCAAATTTATGGATTTTAATTTTTAAATGGATTTCTCAGTGCCAATCCAGTGCTCTGCATGGCTGTCCCAGAAATGGAACACAAACAAAGGGGTTGGACCGCCCATAAATATACCCGCCAGCCCATATCCTCCTCGGTGATGTAGGAGCAGAGGGAAACAGTGGTTTGGGAGTGTGTCCAGGAGGTTGTGCAGCAGAACCCATCTCTTTTCTCGGACACTAACCTGCTGTGCTTGCTTTGCTCAGGTAACGGAAGAGGAAGTACTCGATATTTTAGAAAGTGTCCTGATATCAAACATGTCTGCATCCGTTACACGAGGTTACGCTCTCACTGCCATCATGAAGCTTTCCACGAGGTTCACCTGCACTGTCAAGTGAGTCTCCCTTGGGTGCTCGCACTGCATGGGGAGGGCGTGCTGGTGAAGGCCAGCAGGACATGCATGTGGCAGGCAGGAGGGCACAAGCTGCAGTGGGGCCAGAGGGAGGGTTTCTGTGATGTAGCTTCTGCCTTCATGGACCATAAGGGGTTTTCCTGTTGCGTAGACTCTGTGATCCTGCCTTGCATACATGTATGAAGAGTGTTGTGTGGCTTTGTATTTGTCGTACTCTCCCTGTTCGTTATGGTCTGTGCTCTGTGTGGAGACGGTGTGACTTCACTCGAAAATACTCTGTTGCGGAAGTGAATCCTCATTTATGTATATAGTTTCCCTTTTGAATTCCCTCTGTCCATAATTCAAAGGGAATGAGCAGCCATGTTGCTTGCAGGTGGCTTGTCTAGCACTGTTGGGCCCGCTGCTGGCACTGGGGATCTGATACGCCCTGTAGTGTTCCAGCAAAGTGTCAGACAGCATAGCATCATGGGCCCTACCAAATTCACAGCCATAGGATTTTAAAAATTGTGAATTTCATGATTTCAGCTATTTAAATCTGAAATTTCACGGAATTGTAATCGTAGGGGTCCTGACCCATAAAAGAGGTGTGAGGGGGTTGCAAGGTTATTGTGGGGGGGTTGCGGTTCTGCTACCCTTACTTCTGTGCTGCTGCTGGTGGCAGTGTAGCTTTCAGAGCTGGGCAGCGGGAGAGCGGCGGCTGCTGGCTGGCCGGCCACCGCCAGCGCAGAAATAAGGATGGCCTGGGATGGTGTTGCCACCCTTACTTCTGCGCTGCTGCCTGCAGAGCTGGGCCCTCAGTCAGCAGCTGCCACTCTCCAGCCACCAGCTCTGAAGGCAGCAGGGCACAAGTAAGGGTGCAATACCGCAACCTCCCTAAAATAACCTTGTGACCCTCCGCAACTCCCTTTTGGGTCAGACCCCGCAATGTGAGAAACACTGGTCTCCCCCATGAAATCTGTATATTGTAAGGTAAAAGCATGAGCAGTGGGTGGAGCCCCCCTTTGGGGAGATAAGCCCCCCTTTGGGGAGGTTACCCCCGGCTCCGCCCTTTTCGCCTTGGTGAACGTACCCCCTCTCCCCAGCATCTGAAGCCCCAAAACCCCCTACTCCCCCCTTGGTTGGAGGATCCCTGGGCTGGCTGAAGCCCTGAGGGTCCCCCCGCCCAGAGGAGTCCTGGGCCATCTGCAGCTGTGCTGTGCCTCCCCTCCCCAAACCGCCTGAGGAAAAGCATCTCTGGCCCGGAAGAAGCTTTTGATATGCCCCACGCAGGTTCCAGGGCAGCTGAGGAGGCAGTATTTGCTACTCAGCTTCCTGGGTTCATCAGTAATCTCCCTGGACTCCAGGGAAGCTGAATAGCACATATCACCTCCTCATCTGCCCCAGAACCTGCATGGGACAATAAATCAGAAACTTCCCCCCAAAGCCCTGCAACTGAGGGTTTGCTGGCTGTGGCAGTGGCAAGGGAGCCAGAGCCTCCCCAGGCCTATTATACCCACCGCCCGTGGGGAAAGCTCACAAAAGACCAAATTTCACGGGTGGGGGAAGGGGGGACACCAGATTTCATGGTCTGAGAATTTTTCATGGCCGTGAATTTGGTAGGGCCCTAATAATGGGCCTGCATAGTTGCCAAGGTAGTAAATTAGAAACAACACTGTCCCTATTGGGTTACAGGCCAGTTACATGGACACTTGCTGGAGAATTCTGAGCTCATGTCTGGGGAACATTGCCCTTGCTCAGTGTTTATTGGTTTCTTGCCCCTCAGCCGCATTAAGAAGGTTGTGTCCATCTATGGCAGCAGCATTGATGTGGAGCTCCAGCAGAGGGCAGTGGAGTACAATGCACTTTTCAAGAAGTATGATCACATGAGGTGAGTACAAGAAAGATTTAAGGTGAGAAGGTGACCTCCTGCATAACTTGGGCCAGAGAACGTCGCCCAGGGATTCTGCATCAAGACCACAGCCTGTGCTTGAGCTAGAAGCATATCGTCTAGAAAGACGCCAGCCTTGGTTTAAGGACATCAAGTGCTGGCGAACCCACTATCTACCTTGGGAAGCTTTCAATGATTAATGACCCTCACTGTTAAAATGTGCATCTTATTTCCAGATTGAACTTTGCTGACATCAACTTCCAGCTGTCTGCTTGTTATGCCTTTGTCTGCTAGATTAGCATCCCTGTACGGTCTGATGTAGTCTTCCCATGTGAGTCTCTTTTTAGACTGGTTTCAGAGTAGCAGCCGTGTTAATCTGTATCCACAAAAAGAAAAGGAGGACTTGTGGCACCTTAGAGACTAACAAATTTATTTGAGCATAAGCTTTTGTGAGCTACAGCCCACTTCACAGGCAGTCCCCACCCCACAAGAAATACCCAGACAAGGTCTGTCCTCCTCCTCCCCAGACTTGGGTACAAAGGAAAGATAATGGGAGTCCAGTGACAACACTGGGAGACAGCCAGTTCCATATGCTGGCCAGGGCCTCCAGAACCAGTTCCTCAGCATCCTAGAGCTGGGCTTCTGAGGACTACATTTTAATAGCTTGTCTTGTCCGTGCCTCCTCCATTCACAATTTCATGGAACCCAGCTCCCTTCCCATTGGTGATGCCATAACATCTCTGTGGCAATTACAGTAACGGCTTTCATGATAAGGTCACAGGAGGAAAGCTTCTTCTAATAGAATTTAGTTGCTGGAAACATGATGGAGCCAGCATCAGATGATCACCCAGCTCCTTGCAAATGCACGCAGGGGCACTGCAGAAGACAGTTTAGAAAGCGTTGCCTTAGAGCAAAAAGAACCATGAACTTTGATTGTGTAGCCTTGTGAGAAAGGGTTTGAAGTGCTGGGGTGGTGAGTGTATTGGCCTTCGTTACACCGGAGTGATTCTGGGGTTGATGGTTTTCACTCCTGAAGATTTTAATAATGGCTGAGAGTGCACAGTCACGGGGCTCAGGTTCCTTGGCAATGTGACATTTTTCATTTTCTACCCCTCAGAGGCACATAGGCAATTTAATAGTCTGTTCACCATCCTGCGCAGTGTCTGTGGGGTGTCCCCCAAGTAGTTCATATCAAGGGGTGGCTCTCATCTTCCATCTCTTTGACTTTGGTAGCATGTCCTGCATCCCATCTTTTGTCCCATCCACCCCTTCTACACACACAATCTCTCTGTGCTCAGACTGTTACCTAGTAGCTCTCCTGAAAGACTGGAACCCGGGTAAGTTTGCTGCGTGGGTGCTTGCCTTCCCCATTCCATCACCATGCCTTGTGCTGGATAAACATGCCTGTCAGGAAAACGCAGTCAGTTGCTCTAACTCAGCTGCATCTGCAGTAGAGCAGGGATGTCTTCTGTGAGCACCCACTCCATGCCGCAGTGTGCTTAGGTCTTCTCCCCCTGAGTCTTGGGCTTCCCTATCCTAGCTCTGCAATGGGACCTGTCCCATGTAGGTGCAGGGCAGGGCTCTGTATTGCCTATAAAGACAATACCTGTCAATAACCAGGTTTATGCTGGTGACGGAGTGGCCCCAGTCTTTAATCAGCTCAAGCTCAGTTGTGTGATCCCAGAGTTCAGTTCTTCTCATAGAGCTAAAGCAAAAGGCCGGGCACCCTCTTCACATCATCCTTACCATCTCAAGTACTTTGGATTGGGATCAGGGTAGATGGCCCAGAGTGTAACCATGTCAGCTTCTTTCAGGTCAGCCCTACTTGAGAGAATGCCAGTTATGGAAAAGGTGACCACAAATGGCCCCACTGAGATTGTACAGACCAATGGAGAGACAGAGCCAGCAGTGCTGGAAACCAAACCTCCCCCCTCTGGGCTGCAGCCCACCAGCCAGGTAATGGAAGGTGCTCTCTTCAACTGGTGTAACTCTCCCACTGTCCTCTCAGACCCAGGTGCTGGAAGACTATTCCCCTCTCCCTAGTAAGCCAAGGGCATCTCTGCTTCTCTGACCTGTGTCTGCCTGCCTGATGCAACCTCTCTCTCCCCTGCTGATTCCCAGGCAAAAGAAGGGAGTCAAGGACTGGCATCAGGGAAAGGTGCTACAGCAGGAGTGCAGGCTGGAGCAGGTGGGGTGGATGGAGTTAAATCCCACCTACAAGTTGTGACCTGCCTCTCAGAAACTCCTCCCCTCCTTGGCACAGCACCTCCCGCTGTCTTTCTGAGACCCCTGGAAACTAGACAGCTTAAGTTGCTGAGCGCAAATTGTCAGCATTAGTCCGAGACTATTGTAAGAGCTTCACAGGCAGATCACTGAGAGAGGGACCTTTTCATCTGAGAGCAAGTGGCATTTGTCACAGGTAAATACAAAGGTAGCAGGGAGCTGAGAAGATAACAGAGGTTTTATTGCTTTTTTATTAGGCAAATGACTTATTGGACTTATTGGGAGGAAATGATATAACCCCAGTCATTCCAACTGCCCCTACAAGCAAGCCAGCCTCTGCCGGTGGGGAGCTCCTTGACCTCTTGGGAGATCTCAACCTAACAGGTGAGACCAGGCTGCAGCTATTGAGATGTATTCCAGGTCCCTCAGCTTGATGGGAGGAGCTGGGCCAGGATAAGAGGGGCATTCTTCCCTGTTCTTTTTCCAGGGATAGGATCTTCTGCAGGGGAGGCAGGGAAATTCCCCATTCCTCTGGCAGGGGATGAGGTTCAATGGCATTGCATGCCCTCTCACAGGGGGCTTGGTCCAAGGCTAATATGGAGAGGGTGGGAAATGCGTTGGAGTCAGATGAGTGTTCCTCTGTCCTGGGACAGGTTCTCAGCCTGGCAGGAGAGAATCAAGAGAGGGGAGAGGTGTTCTCTCTGCCTGGAGACTTGCTGATGATGGCTGAGATTAAGGTCATTCTTGGGGAAAGGAGATGGCCCTATTGGGTTTTTTGTTTGTAAAAATAGCATGCTCCTTCTAGCTAATCCTTGAGCTGGGAAAAGCCACTCTATATTTCCTGCTAGCTAAACTCTACCTTCTTCTAACCTGCTTTCTCTAGCTTCTCCAGCCTCGGTCCCTGCCCCGCAGATATCGCAGCCTCCGTTCCTGTTGGATGGGCTCTCATCACAACCTCTCTTCAATGATATTGCTGCTGGTAGGAGCATAGGAACCCTGAGCACATGTAGCTGTTGTAACCATCGGGGGTCTGGTAACAAGGAGGAGGATTTGGGAGTGCCCAGGAGCAATGAGTGAAGGGGTGAAGGAGGAGCTGGAATAAGGGGGAAAAGGAGAGTAGTTCTCTACGTTCTGGACATAGGGTTTAGGGGCGGCAGGTGGGCCTGCTGATATTGAGAATGCTCTCCAGGTCCTTACTGGGGGCTGCTGCTCTTGTCCCTTGGCTGCAGGCATCCCCTCCATCACTGCATACAGCAAGAATGGGCTGAAGATAGAGTTCACCTTTGAGAGATCGAACACCAACCCCAGCGTCACCGTGATCACGATACAAGCCTCCAACAACACAGAGCTGGACATGACAGACTTTGTTTTCCAGGCTGCGGTACCAAAGGTAGAGCTGCCATGACTGGCTGGGTGGCTAGCCCCCTGTCTTTTTCCAAATTCTTGCTATTGTTTTGTCCCTTCTGCACAGAGGAAGCGAAGCTCCAAGAAGCATAAGGAGGAGTTAAAGCTGTTAAGCTGTTTTCTTAGATCTCAAGCTGCCCAAATAGTCCTGTTTTAAGATGGTATTTAGAGTTGAGCAGGTACCTTTAGGGCTGAGCTTTCCCAGGCCTGGCTCTGTCTGGGGCTAGGGGGATCCTTCTGGGAAGTCTGATTAAACAGTTCAGCTTCTCTTTGAGAACAAGACACACTTATCCTTCTCAACAGCCAGAAGAGCCCTTTGAACAGCTCTCACTCTGAAGCGGGTGGGAGTAAGATGAAACTTGGTAGGAGGAAAGGTGCCTTACTGTGTCCCAGATGCAATCCAGTGGTTTGGTTGAGTGGGAAGACTTGTGCATGCATGTTTACTTAGCAGCTCTCCAAGTGAGAGTAGGTTTCCTGGCTGTGTGTGAAGAGCTAGTCTCGGATTGTGGTAGAATGGAGCCAGTGCCTTTGTCCCTGAGAACCAGTGCAACTCAGCCTTGTGGCAGAATCATTCCTATGGTTATCAGGCTGTTTGCTGTTGGCTCAGGAGCGCAGCAAAAGCAGTTCTGCCCTTGGGGCAGTGAGGCTCTGCCTCCTCCCCATCTGCCAGCAGTTATGTCAATCTGATTTCAGCCTGTGAGAAAGCAGGAGATGAAAACCCTCCGGCCTCTTGAGTGCTGCAGGCATGCTGCGTGCTTCTGACCTCTCTAAAAGGAGAAAAGACCAAGGAACTCCCTTAAAGCAGTCTCTCAGTAGTGCTTTCACCATTGCTGTAAACAGCAGGAGATGGTCTTTCCTTCCCCACCTGGGGTGGCAGTGTAGCTGTATCTGCTAAATGCTTGGTGTAATCAGCTTTCTGAAAGTCTTTTCCCTTTTCTTCAGACATTCCAGCTGCAGCTCCTGTCTCCCAGCAGCAGCATCATCCCAGCATTTAACACGGGGAACATCACACAGGTCATCAAAGTTCTGAACCCACAGAAGGTGAGCAGTCCACTGGTGGAAGGAATCCCTGAGCCTGGTTCTCATGGCTGTTTGTGAGACTGGGGGGTTTAGTGCTGTGTGCTCTCGAGCAGAGATTTCGGGCTTGTTCCTGGGGAATGATCACTGGTGGTGTGACAGTGTAGTTATGGTTGCAGTGTTGATGTAGCCATGTTTTCAAGATATTAGAGAGACAAGATATTACTTCACCCACCTTGGCAGTGTAGTGTAGTTATAGTCAGAAAAGGGCTATGGAAAAACAGACCTTTTTCCTGGGTGAATCCAATGACTTATCATAAGAACAGCCATACTGGGTCAGATCAAAGGTCCATCTAGCCCAGTATCCTGTCTTCTGAGAGTGGCCAATGCCAGGTGTTTCAGAGGGAGTGAACGGAACAGGACAATTATTGAGTAGTACATCCCCTGTCATCCAGTGCCATCTGGCAGTCGGAGGTTTAGGGGACACCCAGAGCTTGTGGCTGCATACCTGACCACCTTGGCTAATAGCCATCGATGGACCTATCCTCTATGAACTTCTCTAATTTTTTTTTAACCCAGTTATACTTTTTGCCTTCACAACATAGCTGGCCACAAGTTCCATAAGTTGACTGTGCCTTTTGTGAATAAGTACCTCCTTATGTTTGTTTTAAACCTACTGCTGATTAATTTCATGGGATGACCCCCAGTTGTTGTGTTATGAGGAAGAGTAAATAACACTTCCTTATTCACTTTCTCCACACCAGTCATGATTTTATAGACCTCTATCATATACCCCTTTAGTCGTCTTTTTTTTTAAGATGAACAGTCCAGTCTTTTATTCTCTCCTCATATGGAAGCTGTTCCATACCCCTAATAATTTTTGTTGCCCTTCTCTGCACCTTTTCCAATTCTAATAATCTTTTTTGAGATGGGATGGCCAAAACTGCACTCAGTATTCAAGGTGTGGGTGCACCATAGATTTATATAGTGGCATTATGAGATTTTTCTGTCTTATCTGTCCCTTTCCTAATGGTTTCTAACATTCTGTTAGCTTCTTTGATTGCCGCTGCACATTGACCGGATATTTTCAGTCATCCACAATGACTCCAAGATCTTTCTTGAGTGGTAACAGCTAATTTAGACCCCATCATTTTGGATGTATAGTTGGGATTAGTTTTTCCAATGTGCATTTCTTTGCATTTATCAACACTGAATTTCGCCTGCCATTTTGCCACCCAGTCACCCAGTTTAGTGAGATCCCTTGTAAATCCTCACCGTCAGCTTTGTACTTAATTATCTTTTGAACTTACTGCACTGCGCTCCTATTGTCCCCGTAGAGCCAGTTCAGCCTTTGGCAAAAGATCCTGGGCTCTCCTCTGTTTCAGGCTTCACACGCAGAATGTTAAACAAGTTCTGAGTGCAGAATCTTTATTGCAGTGGTTTACAAAGGAAATGGATATTGGGTTTGTACACTGGCTCTCTGATGTATGAAGGTAACCTGAAAGGATGGTGCCTTTTTAACCTTAGGAATGCCAACCCTGGTCTTTCCTGCTGGAGCATTTTCTAGCGTCTCAGATGTACATTGAAAACTTACTTGATCCTTAATCTTGAGCAAATACAGGCTTTCACTGGAGTGTTCATAGTGCTTGGAGTTTAATTTGTGTTTATAAAGAATGAAATTAAGCAGTTTTAAACATTTTGACTAAAAATCCCTTCCTCTCAACTGCTCTGACTTTGTCTCCTGTGATGTCAAGAGAGTTGGTAGATTTTTAGAGACACATTATTAAGGCCACAATAGGAAACTATCAATAGGAAGTATGGCAAGAAACCACATTGGCTTAATCAAGAGATTTTCAATGATCTGAAGCTCAAAAAAGAGTCCTACAAAAAGTGGAAGCTAAGTCAAATTACATAGGATGAGTATAAAATGGCACAAGTATGTAGGGACAAAATTAGAAAGGCCAAGGCACAAAATGAGATTAAACTAGCTAGAGACATAAAGGGTAACAAGAAAACATTCTACAAATACATTAGAAGCAAGAGGAAGACCAAGGACAGGGTAAGCCCGTTACTCAAAGGGGTGGGAGGGGGAAGCAATTGCAGAAAATGTGGAAATGGCAGAAGTACTAAATGACTTTTTTTTTGTTTTTTCATCCAAAAGTTTAGCAGTGATTGGACGTCTAACATAGTGAATGCCAGTGAAAATGAGAGGATCTGAGGCTAAAATAGGGAAGAAACAAGTTAAAAATTACTTAGACAAGTAAGATGTCTTCAAGTCACCAGGGTTTGATGAAATACATCCTAGAATACTCAAGGAGTTGACTGAGGAGATACCTGAGCTCTTAGCGATTATCTTTGAAAAGTCATGGAAGATGGGAGAGATTCCAGAGCACTGGAAAAGGGCAAATATAGTGCCCATCTATAAAAAGGGGGAAAAAGACAACCCGGGGACTTACAGACCAGTTATCTTAACTTCAGTATCTGGAAAGATGATGGAGCAAATAATTAAGCAATCAATTTGCAGTCACCTAGAAGATAATAAGGTGATGAGTAACAATCAGTGTGGATTTGTCAAGAACAAATCGGGTCAAACCAACCTAGTAGCTTTCTTTGACAGGGTAACAAGCCTTGTGGATGGGGGAAGTGATAAATGTGGTATATTTTTACTTTAGTAAGGATTTGATATGGTCTCACATGACCTTTTCATAAACTAACTAGGGAAATACAACCTAGACAAGCTACTATAAGGTGGGTCAGAGTACACTTATAAAGTTTGTGGACTATACTAAGCTGGAAGGGGTTGCAAATGCTTTGGAAGATAGCACTAAAATTCAAAATGATCTGGACAAACTGGAGAAATGGTCTGAAGTAAATAGGATGAAATTCAATAAGGACAAATGCAAAGTACTTCACTTAGGAAGGAACAATCAATACAAAATGGGAAATGACTGCCTAGGAAGGAGTACTATGGAAAGGGATCTGGGAGTATAGCAAATCACAAGCTAAAACTGAGTCAACAGTGTAACGCTGTTGCAAAAAAAGCAAACATCCTTCTGGGATGTGTTAGCAGGAGTGTTCTATGCAAGACATGAGAAGTAATTCTTCTGCTGTAGTCCATACTGATTAGGCCTCAGTTGGATTATTATCCCCTATTCTGGGCACCACATTTAGGAAAGATGTGGACAAATCAGAGAAAGTCCAGAGAATAGCAGCAAAAATGAGTAAAGGAAGAGAAGACTGAGGGGATACATAACAATTTTCCAGAATATAAAAAATTTGTTACAAGGAGGAGTGATAAACATTCTTCTCCTTTCAGAGTAACAGCCGTGTTAGTCTGTATTCGCAAAAAGAAAAGGAGGACTTGGGGCACCTTAGAGACTAACCAATTTGTTTGAGCATAAGCTTTCGTGAGCTACAGCTCACTTCATCAGATGCATACTGTGGAAACTGCAGAAGACATTATATACACACAGAGACCATGAAACAATACCTCCTCCCACCCCACTCTCCTGCTGGTAATAGCTTATCCAAAGTGACCACTCTCCGTACAATGTGTATGAAAATCAAGGTGGGCCATTTCCAGCATAAATCCAAGTTTAACCAGAACGTCTGGGGGGGGGGGTAGGAAAAAACAAGGGGAAATAGGCTACCTTGCATAATGACTTAGCCACTCCCAGTCTCTATTTAAGCCTAAATTAATAGTATCCAATTTGCAAATGAATTCCAATTCAGCAGTTTCTCACTGGAGTCTGGGTTTGAAGTTTTTTTGTTTGAAGATAGCGACCTTCATGTCTGTAATTGCGTGACCAGAGAGATTGAAGTGTTCTCCGACTGGCTTATGAATGTTATAATTCCTGACATCTGATTTGTGTCCATTTATTCTTTTACGTAGAGACTGTCCAGTCTGGCCAATGTACATGGCAGAGGGGCATTGCTGGCACATGATGGCATATATCACATTGGTGGATGTGTAGGTGAACGAGCCTCTGATAGTGTGGCTGATGTGATTAGGCCCTGTGATGGTGTCCCTTGAATAGATATGTGGGCACAGTTGGCAACGGGCTTTGTGCAAGGATAAACCAGTCGGAGAACACTTCAATCTCTCTGGTCACGCAATTACAGACATGAAGGTCGCTATCTTAAAACAAAAAAACTTCAAATCCAGACTCCAGCGAGAAACTGCTGAATTGGAATTTATTTGCAAATTGGATACTATTAATTTAGGCTTAAATAGAGACTGGGAGTGGCTAAGTCATTATGCAAGGTAGCCTATTTCCCCTTGTTTTTTCCTCCCCCCCCCCCCCCCCCCCCCCCCCCCCGACGTTCTGGTTAAACTCGGATTTGTGCTGGAAATGGTCCACCTTGATTTTCATACACATTGTGAGGAGAGTGGTCAGTTTGGATAAGCTATTACCAGCAGGAGAGTAGGGTGGGAGGAGGTATTGTTTCATGGTCTCTGTGTGTATATAATGTCTTCTGCAGTTTCCACAGTATGCATCCGATGAAGTGAGCTGTAGCTCACGAAAGCTTATGCTCAAACAAATTGGTTAGTCTAAGGTGCCACAAGTCCTCCTTTTCTTCTCCTTAACTTCTGAGGACAAGACAAGAAGCAATGGGCTTAAATTGCGGCAAGGGTGGTTTAGGTTCGACATTAGGAAAAACTTCCTGTCAGGATGGTTAAGGACTGAAATAAATTGCCTAGGACAGTTGTAGAATCTCTGTCACTGGAGATTTTTAAGAGCAGCTGAGATAAACAAAATGGTCTATAATGCCTAGTCCTGCCTTGCGTGCAGGGGACTAAATGACCTCTTGCGGTCCCTTCCAGTCGTACAATTCTGTGATTTTAAAGTTTCCTTCTAAGCTCTTGAGTTTGGGGTTTTGTTAGTTGTATCTATGTAGATGCTGAGTGCCACAATGTATCTGTTCCAGATACCACCTAGGAACAGAAATGCATGTGGGAGGGGATGTGTTTTCTTAAAATTTCAGTTTGTGGAGGCCACTTCTAGATGCCAAGGCTTTGTCTACATTTAAAATGCTACCGTGGCACAGTTTCACTTGCTGCAGTGCTTCAGCGTAGACACTGGCGGGAGGGATTCTGGTGCTGTAGGTAATCCACCTCCCCGAGAGGCAACAGAATTTTTCTGTCGATCTAGTGCTGTCTACACCATGGGTTAAGTCGGCATAGCTACATCTTATAGGGGTGTGGATTTTTCACACCCCTGAGAGACATAGTTATGCTGTTGTAACTGTTCAGTGAAGACCAACCCTGTGTGGCAAAATAGTGTTTGGCTGTTCCATGCTTTTGACCAAAACTCTCTAAAACTGACCCTGCATCATTTCCATTACTGGCACCTTATGCTCAGTTATCCTCTGTAAATACAGCTTTGCAGGAGTCGGTCCAGAACAGAGACTAATTAGTTTGGGTGTGTTGAGGAAAGGGTATCAGCACTGATGGCACATTGTCCAGGAGCCATTTCCAGTGGTTTGTTTCCTTGTAAGCACTCAAAACCTGGTAACTGCTCTGTAGTTTGGCATGGGCTACCTTTGCTGCTGGTTAAAGCTGACCACTGGGGGCCTGTGGAATGGACTTTCTGAGATGGTGGAAGGCTTGGATGAAATTGCCTGTTTTTCTTTGCTTTCTTTTGGTGCACAGTTAATGAGTAAGGCTATTTGATTCCCATAGAGTCCCACTTTTTTTTAGCAAAATGGCAAGGTTGTCAGAGCAACATTAAATGTCAGGAACATGTAATTTACTGGCCAGTATTGGCCAAACAGTACCCTATACTGGTGACGCCCAGCCTCTTTAGACGGAGGCTGGATATATTATTTCAAAGAGGTCAAAGGCCACACTCTGTATTTTAGGCCGGATTCTTTGTCCTGTTGTGCTCCTTTGCGCTGCTCAGCTCTCACAAGGCAATGGAGGCCACACATGTTCCTTGCTGCGGAATCCCCGGAGGGTGGAGAGCCAGACCATCAGCTCCTTGTGGGTCTCCCATGAGGTGCTTTGGGGACAGAGGAATTGATTGGAGCATGCTGGGCTCTGGCTGTTTATTAGATGGCATATGGTGCCTTCAGCCATAGGCAGCTGGTGTAACTTAAAACAACTTCTGCTCTGCTTTAATGTATCCCAGGGCTGGACACAGAATCAGGGAGTGGTAACTGGTTCTTGGCTACGCTGGGGGTGGGAAGAGGTGTCCTGTCTTGGGGCTCTCCCCAAAGCTCAGGGACAGCCAGTTAAGCTCCTGTTCTATTCTCCCAGGGGCTCCCACTGCCTAGCAGACGCGTCTCTTCCTTCCAATACAGTGGGCAGCCTGCAAGGGAGCTGCTGAGCATCTTCAGCAGGGAAGGGCCAGCTCTCAGCTGCTCCAAGGGCTGTAGGGTAGGTGGTGGGTCTGACTCAGATACTTCACAGGATGTGCTCACAGGCACATTCAGTTCATGATCAAATATAAACCTTAACAGAGTTGCCCTTTGGAGCCACAGTTTAGAGCATGGAGAGAGACAAATTGGGAGCCACTTCTCTGCAGTGCTTGCAGAGGTTCAGTAGAGGCCTGGAAAAAGAAACACAATTCCCCTTTCCCATGTAACTGCCAAGAGCTGGGCTTTAGTAGCACTGTATTCTCTACTTTTTTGGGGGAGGGGGATGTCCCCTTTCTCATGGTTCTTGAGGCTGTTTCCTCTTCAGCCCTGTTAAGTGAGGTCATGCATTTGAATAAAGCCGGGGTCCTGTGGAATAAATAGTATGTGCTCATGTAATTAAAGACGGTATCATAAGGCATGGGAGTAAGTAGAATTACAGTTGCCGAGGCAGCCTTAATTCTGGCACTTCCTGACTTTTGAGAGCTTGGCTGTGCAACCTGAATGTCCTTTTAATATAACTCATTGGCAATAGTCTATAATAGATCTATATGGCATGTCCCCTTGGACAGGGTACCTCAGGGCATTGCTGGTGGGCTCCAAACCTTTCACCTGTGGGTCACGAAGCTGAACCCTGCCCAGCTTGGTAGGGATAAAGAATTATTTCCATCTCACAGACGTCTGGCCCCATAGAAGATGCGTTTGGTTTCAGTTCTGGCCCCCACCTCACAAATCACTAGGCCTTGCATTAATTGGTGACAAGCTAGGAACTGCATGGGCAATGGAGATTGAACTGCTGCCCCCTCACCTGTAGTGGGTTGGCGGGCTGGCAGGGCAGTGTCTGTTTACCTATCAGGCAGCAGCGGGGCCAGGCTTCCAAACAGCTTCATTCCTCAGGGCTGTCCAGCTGATGCCTTTTTCCAGTTTTAAAGTCAAAGTTCAGGGTTGTATGGAAATTGGATACTTAAATTTACATGGAGTACCGTCAGGGACCTGAGACAGAGCCTGCCCTGCAGACTGTGCAATAAGCAGCAGAGGAAAGCGGAGGAAATGCAAGAACTTAGACAGGGGACCTGTCCCACAGAGCCTACGAGCCCAAGAGCTGGCCAGCAGCCACCAGACCTGCCTTCTGCACTCTTCATTAGCTGCAGCTGGTCGGCTGTCTTGAAGTGTACAGAGTGGAGAAGAAGGATGGGGGCAGAGCAGACTGAGTCCTGTGGGGGTGCACAGATTGGAAAAAAGAGCTGTGCTCTAAGGCTTCGACAAGTTTCCATGAGAGGGACTGGAAGATTAGAAAGCTCTAGCCTGTTTTAGATCAGCATTGGCTTTAACTGCGTATCATCCTACCAGATTAATTGCCTGTGAGACACATCCTAGCAGCCCATGTGACACAAGTGTGCCCACAGGATGGGACAGTGCTAGTGGTGTGTCCCTACCTCCTCCAGAGGTGACCGATCAGGTTGCACAGGGTGAGAGAGGTTGTGGGAGGGATTGTGAGTTTGGGGTTTACTGAAGACCCTGATCTTGTTTTTTCCTCTCTTATAGCAACAACTACGTATGCGGATCAAGTTGACCTATAATCACAAGGGCTCAGCAATGCAGGATCTAGCAGAAGTCAACAACTTCCCCCCTCAGGCCTGGCAGTGAGGCTCTGGCACCATTCTTACTCACCCCACCCAATCAGAGGAACTTGGGGAAGAAGGTTGATCCCTGGCAATCCCCCAAACTGCACCATGGACCTGGGGAACAATGAGACCTGCTGATGAGGAGGAATCTTCCTGAAGTGATTGCTGATTTTTGAAGCATATCTGTTGAGACTAATTTCCTCCCCTCCGCTGATGAGGCTTGCTGCTTGTGGAGGCTGCTCTGCACTCCCCCATGCATTCACAGCCAGAAGCAACATTGCCCTTCCCCCTAAGAAACATACAGCTCGCTTGGAAGAGAGGACTGGAATTGCTTGCAAGGAAACACTTTTTTCTCTCCTCCCCCCCTCCTGCCCCCGTGCAGCAAGTGAGCAGCTGTCTCTTCTTTCTGCTGCCTTCTTTCTATGGGGTGGGTGAGGTGGTTTTGAGTCATTACTTGCTGGGTTACCATCTTCAGGCACTTTCATCTGGGGTTTGTGGGAGAGGTTATCCAGAGACCATTAGGGAGTCTTGCCTTTTTCTTTGTTTCTCCAATGTGTGAAGAGGCTGTAGGCTCCTATTGGCCTATTCTGTGCATTGCTGTATACACACAGACACCTTAGCTGTATGATACCGACAGCAGGTCAGGGACAGAGCGCAGGAAAAGTGATGCTGATGAGATCTGATCCAGTTGATTTGGTGCTATATTTGAACATGAAGCCCTGACACTTCAATTTCCTTCACTTTCCTTCATTGGTTGCAGCCATGCAGACTCACAATGGCTCTTCTGAAGCTATCTCCCCAGAAAGCATCACAATGGATTAGAGACCTAGAGCTCCAACCCACCCTATGCCCAAAATTTCAAAACTCTGATATTCCCCAGTCCCTTGACTGTTGGCTGTGGTAGGTGGGTAGAAAGACAATGTTCCACTCTATAGATCACTTTTTGATAAAAGGCCCCATTGCCCGCTGGGAGGCTCAGCATAGACTACACTATAAAGTCACTTTTCCTTGTTACTCCAGACCTTCCCCCGTTTCATTTCCTAAGCCTGTCATAGACCCCTGGATTCCATCCAAGTTCATTCTTCTGACTGGGATGTTTATATTGTATCTGTAACACTGGCACTGAAATAAAGACCATGCAGTTTAAAGAGACCTTTCCCACTTTGTACTTAATGGTGGTGTAATGAAACCCTGTTGCTCCTTGCTCCCCTTTCAGTGAAGTTCATGTCCATCTGATGTGGCACCCACATTTATTCTCAAATTGAAAGTAACTAAGCAAGTTGTTCTTTGCGTGGAGGCCAGTTTCTTGAGCATATGGGTCCAAAGACCTGAGGTCTAGTGCTCTTCAGAGCTATGTCAGTTATTTCTAGAGAAGAACTATGTATTGCTGCACTGTGCATTTTTTAGTATGCAGTGTCAGCCAAATAGTGGCTTCATAAACCTCTGTGGAAAGGTGAAGAATGGGAGCCAAGGGCCATAGTGCGAGACAGGGCAGCTATGTATGGTGTTGAGCACCCTGTAGGACTGGGGAAAGGGAGGGGGCACACCTTGGATTTTCACCTTGAGCATATTGGCATTTTGAATAGACTCTTGTCTCCAACCCTGATGCTTTCTCAGAGGAAACTGGTGTCAAATCTGCTTTACTTCTCCCTTAGAGCCTTCTAGATGATGACCCGTAAGTGGTCCTGAGACCTGAACCCTTCAGGTGGTCACAAAGGACTGACACCAGGTGCTGGTCTTCACTGGAAACATTTCCATCTGTCCGTATAACTGATTTGGATGCAGGATCTGATGTTTGCCAACTGTTGATGGGTGGTCAGAGCAGGCTGTGTAGGCTTGGGCTCTGTGAGACTGCATACAAGTGTGGGACCCTGGGTATTTAGAGAAAGTAGAGAGAGCTGCTCTGCCTTTGCCTTTGAAAAGTGGTCATTAAAGATTTATGTTCAGACTGCTTTTTTAAATGGTGTTAAATAATACTGTCAAATTGGCACAAGGCTTTGTAGTATGATTGATGGGTAGGTCCCTACAGCAGCACTAGTTTATCTCTTAGTCATGGAGGCCATCTCTTTACCTTCCAACATTTGGAGGGGATCAGCTAAGACCTTTTTGATTAGAATAGAAGCTCTGTAGCATTCTGCTGGCATTGGCATCTGCTTGAGACTATAGGAAGAATAAGCTGCACCCACACAGTGTCTCTCTTGAGAACAGAACTGATCCTGGGTTGTAGCATTTACAAGAAGAGCAATGTCTTGGCCAAATCATTGAGGATGAGGTGTCTGCTTCAGACAGAAGTGTGATGTTACAGGCAGCCCAGTGATATTTAACAGTTGTATAAGGGTCTATTCTTGGAAGTGTTGAGCGTTACTTCCCATTCACTTCAGCCATGAGTGAGGGTGGTGATGGACATCTCTCTGGTTCAGAAACACTTTCAGATATCAAGCTAAGTCTGTGCCTTAGTTCCCACAAACTCTCCCATTCTCCTCAGTGAAGGCTGCACCTGCTACAAAAAAGTCGCTCGTTACTGTGAAGACTGCTGCACTTCAATAGTTCCTTTTTCGTAGGAAGAGCAGTGATGCTGGGGCATAAGTGAGGTCAGAGCTGATGCTGCAGAAGCAATGGTCACTCTGGCCTGTTGACTGCTGTACAACTGGAAGCTGAATACCTCATTGCTTCAGGTATCATTACTTCCTCTCTTCTGGAGCAGCATGTGTTTTGCCAGTAGCTTTCCAAATGGAAAGCTTGTTGGGATAAATTCCTCTTGTGTGCTTGGCTCCTCTTCAGCCTCAGTCCATGGAAGAGATGTTTGTATATGTATGGAGCTCTCTGCACTTGACACAAAATTTTGGTGCAATTGTCCTGAGTCTCCTGACTAAGTTTAGGAGAATGCATGTGGCAGGGTGAGTGGTGTGGATTGTACACCTGTAGGACGTTCAGTTTGAGGCCATCCTTTGGCTGTGAGATAATCATCATGAAGAGGCTAAGCATTTCCGTTGTCCTTGGAGGTCTCTGCCTTCCTCTTGCTAGGGATAATGGTGCTAATACCATACCAGAGAGAGAGCTTCATACCCGCTGTGCACACCTAGTGATCAATCCCTTTGTTTGCTACTTGACCCTGGGCAAGTCTCTTAAACCCCATCCTGTTTCCTTGTTTGTAACTTGGGTGTAATAATACTTGCCCACCTCTGTAAAGTGCTTTGAGCACTGTTTACGTTCACACCAATGGAATGGGACAGTTGTACATGTCTGGTTGACTGCCACATCTGATGACATGCTTCCCATTTTAATGCAGGGGGACAGTGCTGAGGGCAGGATACAGACTTAAAGTTAACCTTTTTAACACTCTGCATAGAGAGTTTGGGGCTGGGAGAAGGCGGTGAATATCTTTTTATTTTTTCCCCCCCTCTAGTGAATGTATTAATATCTTTGAGCCATGAGACAACAGAAGGAATAGGAGCTGAATCAGGCTGAAGGCAGAGGAGATGGGGAGGAGGCAAGTAAAAGTCCTGAGATTTGATTTTGTGCAGCTTCTTGGGGGAACGGCACATGGAATTGATGTAAACAACTCTTTCAAGCAATAGCAGTGAGTAGCTGCTGCCTACACAAGTCCTTGGATATTTAACCCAGAAGATGCTGAAGCATCTGGGACAAGCATTTCATTCCTTTCCCTAGGCCTGGTTCTGGAGCAGCAAGGATGGCTTTTTTTAGACCTCCTGATGTGCTTTCCATGTGTTCATTTTCTGCTTGGGGGCTGTAAGGGAAGGAGCCATTGGATGCTTCCCTCTGTGAACTCACTTTATTCCTGTAGTCCTTTTTCTTTCCTGAAGTTGTAAGTTACATTTTACATGGAATCCCATCTCCTTGACTCTATTTAAAAAAAAAAAAAAAAGCCCTTTCTGAGAGGGGAGCCTGATGACGTTCTAACTATTGCAGATTTTTGAGATGTGAAAAAAATTTAATTAAATGCTAAGTCTTAGAGGTGAGTGAGGAGCATAACAGATGTAAACATTTACATGGGATGCATTAGAATTCTGCTGTGTGTATTGTCTTTCAGTTGAAACAAATTATGAAGTGACTAATAATAAAGTCAATACTCAGTGATTTAAAACTGTGTCTTGTTACTTTTTTCAAGTGTAGTGGGAGAGGACTGGGTTTTTAACCACATGACTACCTGGCTAATCACTAGTGGGCATGAGAAGGCCAGGCACCTGGAAGAGCCTGAGCAGTGACCACTGGAAATGCCACAGAGCTTGCAGATTCTGCCAGTGCGCTTGCCTAACGGAATGAGGACAGGTGCGTATTAAACCTATAAATGTTACATAAATTTCTCACTAAGAGAAGGCTGCCCAGCCACAAATCCATAAACAAGCTTAGGAACTATACCCCTTCAGTGCTATAGCATACTGGTGGGGCTACTGAATGCTGCAGAGGGGAAACAGGAATCTTGGCCATATGGTATGGCTTGTCTTAGTCTCTCCATCATAGCAGTACGTAAGGAATTACTCCTGCAATCCATTCTTGGAGTCTGTTATAGTTCAGTCTGGACTTTGTGATATTTGGTCCTCTTTTTTTTATTATTGATATCTCTAGGTATGAAGAAGTATCCAGTCCAATTATCATTGGAGGGAAGCAATGCGAATGCCAGCTGTGTGCTCTCTGCTGACTTTATCCCTGTGATGTATGACACTAGTCTTGTTTTCATCTATGAAGTAACCCAGTGATTGTTTTGCTCTGCAGAAGTCCAGACCCACTGTGCCATGATTGTGTGTCCCTACAATAATCTGATTATAGAAATCCCCTCCAATACAACAACAGTGTTGAACTATAATCCAGTAGCTTTCCTTCACATTGTCCCATTTTGGGTGGAAATTGGTTTCTGGAACTTGATGATGCTGGTTGCCCTAACTTCCCCATAGGAGAACCCAGTGGAGAAATAGCTTATGGTGGGAAAAAAAACTTTTCAGCCTCTGCATTTAGGTTGCATGTGTCAATGAGGGAATGGGGCAAACAGCCTTATCTGCACATTCTGTAGGTGTCCTCCTTTTGGTGACCAGCTTGGCATTCGCAGGAAAATTCAGGCCAATAGCTCAACATTGTGCTTCCTATTGGCAGTGGGACAGCACCTTGCAATTTGTTTCCAATCCAAAGTAGCACAGTCAGGTGAGCTGCCCAGATTAAAGCTTTGCTTAGATCCTCTACTGGGGATCCTCTAGTGGGGGGACAGAGCACAGTAAAATCACCCATTAGTGATGGTTCTAGAAAGGGACAAAGACGTGTTTGGAGAGCCAATTTCTTTTTGCCCACCCCTCTGAATCAGGGCAATAGTAACTTCATCGTTCCTCTCTGATGGAGTCTAGCCCTGTCAACGCCACACACTTCCTCAGCATACTTAATGTATAACCTGAAAATGAAGTGCACAGTGCAAGCCTGGCCTGTACAGCAGGGCAAGAAGGGCATGCACGTCTCAGCAATGGCAGCACATAGGAGAGGGCTGAAGCATTTGGCACTGTAAGAGTTCTTGAAGTGATGAATAATTGCAAAAAGCACAATTGAAAGATAACTCTGAGACAAACCTATTTGGGAGCAATGATGTAGCAAGAGAGAACTAGGGACAGTAATCTCCTGGCATGTGCCTAAAGTTGTCAGAGTAGGCTACAGATCTATTGCTTTTTCAGTTGGCTGGCAGCCCGAGCCCTGCCCCTGTCAGCGGGGGAGCCGGCCGCCCAAACCCCAGCGCTCCGCGCAGGGCTGACAGCCTGAGCCCCAGCGAGAGCGGGGCTGGGCAGTTGGGGCTGGCAGCCCGAGCCCTGCCCCAGTCAGCGGGGGAGCCGGCCGCCCAAACCCCAGCGTTCCGCGCAGGGCTGACAGCCTGAGCCCCAGCGAGAGCGGGGCTGGGCAGTTGGGGCTGGCAGCCCAAGCCCCAGTGGTCCCTGCAGCCCAAGCTCCGTGGAGCTCAGTTGACCAGGGCGGTCAATGGGGTCCAGCAATAGGAGCCCCACAGAGCGCGGAGGAAATTTAAACTTAAATCCCTGGAAATATTCATCTTTAAGAGGGGGTTCATGAGATTTCACAATTTAGTGAAAGGGGTTCACAGGTTGCTAAAGTTTGGGAACCACTGTTCTAGATAAACATCCAATCTTAATTTAAAAATTGCCAGTGATGGAGAATCCACCACGACCCTTGGTAAATTGTTCCCATGGTTAATTACCCTCACTGTTAAAAATGTATGCCTGATTGCCACTCTGAAATTGTCTAGCTTCAACTTCCAGGCATTATACCTTTCTCTGCTAGACTAAAGAGACCATTATTAAATATTTGTTTTCCAGGTAGATACTTGTAGTCAGGAATTAATTCACACCTTAACCTTCTCTTGGTTAACCTCCTTGAGTCTATCACTATAAAGCAGGTTTTCTAATCCTTTAATAATCTCATGGCTCTACTCTGAACCCTCTCCAACTGATCCACATCCTTTTTGAATTTGGGGACATCAGAACTAGACACAGCATTCCACCAGCAGTTGCACTCATACCAAGTGTAGAGGTAGTATCTGTCTACTGCTACTTGAGATTGCCCTGTTTATGCATTCCAGGATCGCATTAACCTTTTGGCCACGGCATCACACCTCCCCAGCCCTGGGCCACCGGGTGGCGCACAGCCCCCTCCAGAGCGGTGGGTGGCACGTGGCCCCCACCCAGTCCCCCGGAGCCCTGAGTGGGTGGCAGGCAAGCAGCCCCTCCTCTAGCCTCGCAGCAACGGGTGGCACGCGGCCCCCAGAGTACTAAGCGGGCAGCCCCCCAGCTCCAGAGTGGTGGGGGATGCATGGACCCCCCAACCCTGGAGCGTTGGGTGGCACGGACCCCCCAGCTGCCCCAAATCCCAGCTGCCCCAGCAGGCTTTCCTTCCCGGAGGAGGAGCAGCCTGCCTGGGCTGGGGCCAACTAGCAGCACTGGGGGCCCCCTGGACAGAGCGTAGGCGGGACCCCATGGGGCTGTTTGAGTAGGCACAGCCTTCCCCTGCCTATTAGAAATGCCACCCATGCCCCCAAATTGTTTTCAGTCACTACTTTCCAGGATAGAGTCCCCCATCCTGTAAGTATGGCCTGCATTCTTTGTTCCAAGATGTATATTTTTACGTAACCATATTAAAACTCATATTGGTTACTTGCACCCAGCTTACAGGGTGAAGCAAATCACCCTCTTCTTCATTATTTACCACTCCTCTAATTTTTGTGTCATCTGCAAACTTTTTATTGGTAATTTATTTTATTTTCTTCCAGGTCATTTATAAAAATGTTAAATAGCGCAGGGCCAAGAACCAATCTCTGTAGGGTCCCACTAGATACACGCCTGCTCAGTGATGTTTACAATTACATTTTGAGGTCCCTCATTTAGCCAGTGTTTAATCAATTTAATATGTGCCATGTTAACTTTATATCATTCTAGTTTTTTAATCAAAATGTTGTGTGTTAGCAAGTCAAATGCCTTACAGAAGTCTATGTATATGTATCAACCAAACTGTTAATCTTATTAAAAAAAAAAAATCAAGTTAATTTGACAGGATCTATTTTCCATAAACCCATGTTGATTCACGTGAATTATATTAACCCCCTTTATTTCTTTCTTAACTGAATCTTGTATCATCTTGCTTGGATTGATGCCAGACTGACCGGCCTCTAATTATCCTGGTCATCCTGTTCACCCTTTTAAAATATTGGCACAACATTCACTTGCTCCCAGTCCTCTGGAATTTTCTGGTGTTCTGAGACTTATTGAAAACCAACATCTATGTTTGAGTAATCTATCCAGTTAGCTCTTTTAAAACTCTTAGATGCAAATTATCTGGACCTGCAAATTTTAAAATGTTAGTAGTTGCTGTTTAACATCTTCCTGAGATGCTAGTGGAATGGGAAGAGTGCTATCATATATTATAACATCATCTGCTTTTTCCCAAATACAGAATGGAAATATTTATTGAAAACTTTTGCCTTGTCTGCACTATTATTGATAATTTACCATTTTTTCTCAAGGTCCCGTCTTAGGTCTTATGTTTAATATATTTATTACTACTTCCCCATATCCCATCATTTGGGGTCAGGCTGTCATGCAAGCATCTGCTATCTTTGTCTGTCCAGGGCTGCATTAAGGTCCATCTTCTTTGATGCAATCCACCAATTGCTTCCTGGGCTTTCACTGGGGTTGGTTTCCTATCAGCCTCTCCTGCCATGCTGTCTTCACCAGGTTCTCTTAATTCATCCTCTGTACATCTCCAAACCAGCGAAGTTGTACTACTTGGATTTTGTCAGCCACATCATGGACTTTGCCTTCCATCCCAATGCTTTCATTTTGAAATCTGTACCTTCATGTTACTCCTTTTAGTGCATGAAGACATCTCATCTTGAACGCTTTGGGGGGACCCCAGTTCTGTACAGTTGGGTTTTCAGTCTCAGTGCCCTATGCTTGTCAGAAACAACACCTGAGATGTTATTCCATACTCGTCCAGCACTCCCCAGGCTGGACTGAAACTAACATTCAAGCATGCCTGCTTCTATAACCCATCTACTAAGGTACTTGAACGGATCAGTCGGGTTTAGTCTTACTCCATTAATCTCTATATCCAGTTTCCCTATCGTACCTCTACTAATCCACATGACCTTGGTCTTAGTCATGTTCACTTTCATCTCATGCTTGCATAGCTGGTGATACTACTGGCTTACTATTTCATCTAGGTCTTCTTTTGAGGATGCCCTTATTGCTATGTTATCTGCCTATACCAGCTTCTCACCTTTTCTCTTTGGGATCTTCCTGCTGACATAGTCCATCAATATGATAAACAGCAGCTGACTGAGGGCCAACTTCTGATACAGTTTAACTTCCATTTCAAAGGGGCTTGTTATTCCAAAATATCTCTGGATCACAGTTATGCATTCACCATAGTTATTAAATCATTGGACACTCAATATTTCCTCAGTACTGTTGTGAGCATCCTTCTGTTTATTTGATCATATGCCTTTTCTCGGTCTTCTAAAAGCCCAGAAGCTACCCTGTTAAAGCTCTACGCCAGGGGTGGGCAAACTTTTCGGCCTGAGGGCCACATCTTGGAATAGAAATTGTGTGGCAGGCCATGAATGATTTAACTGGGAATTGGTCCTGCTTTGAGCAGGGAGTTGGACTAGATGACCTTCTGGGGTCCCTTCCAACCCTTATATTCTATGATTCTATGATTCTATGATTACGGTTGGGGTTGGGGTGCGGGAGGGGGTGAGGGCTCCAGGGTGGGACCAGAAATGAGGAGTTCAGGGTGCAGGAGGGGACTCTGGGCTGGGGGTGAGGGCTCCAGCTGGGGGTGTGGGTTCTGGGGTGGGGCTAGAGATGAGGAGTTTGGGGTGTAGGAGGGTGCTTTGGGCTGGGACCGAGGGGTTTGGAGGGCGGGAGGGGGAATCAGGGCTGGGGCAGGGGGTTGCGGTGCGGGAAGGGGTGCAGGCTCTGGGGTGGGGCTGGGGATGAGGGGCTTGAGGTGCAGGAGGGTGCTCCAGTCTGGGATTGAGGGGTTTGGAGGGTAGAAGGGGGATCAGGGCTGGGGCAGGGAGTTGGGGCATGGGAAGAGGCTCAGGGGTGCAGACTCCAGGGGCACTTACCTCAAGCAGCTCCCGGAAGCAATGGCAGGTTCCTTCTCTGGCTCCTATGCGGAGGCGCAGCCAGGCGGCTCTGCATTCTGCACCGCCCCTGCAGCTCCCATTGGAGCACTAGAGGGAACCATTGGAGCTCATAGGAGCTGGAGGGGGGGCCATGTTGCTGCTTCCGGGAGCTGCATGAAGCGCCGTAAGTCCCAGACCCCACTCCCCAGCAGGAGCTCAACGGCAGTCTTAAAACAGCTGGCGGGCCAGATCTAGCCCATGGGCCGTAGTTTGCTCATCCCTGTTCTAGGCACTTCTCTATCCCTTGATGAATTGCAAACATGGCATCTATGGTTCCTCATCATTTCCTAAAGCTGAACTGTTCTTGTTCAGGGACAGGTTCCACAACTTTCCTAATTCTAATATTCAGGATGCATTCCAGTAACTTGATCCGGTGCAACAATAACTTATCTTTTGATAGTTTCCACATTAATGGATACTACCCTTCTTATGCATTGGGACAAAGATAGACTTCCACCAATCCTTTGGAATTCACTTGTTTCCCCATATGCCTTAACCATTCTGCTTATCCTGCTGCCTTACTGTTTTTCATTATCTGGACCACATTTCTCACCCCTTCCTCCATTGTCAGTCTCAGGCACCACATTAGGATCACATGTTGACAACTCCACCAAAACGGGGTTTGCCTCATGTCATAAATATAAAGGGAAGGGTAAACCCCTTTAAAGTCCCTCCTGGCCAGAGCAAAAATCCTCTCACCTGTAAAGCGTTAAGAAGCTAAAGGTAACCTCGCTGGCACCTGACCAAAATGACCAATGGGGAGACAAGATACTTTCAAAAGCTGGGAGGAGGGAGAGAAACAAAGGGTCTGTGTCTGTCAGTATGCTGCTTTTGCCGGGGATAGAACAGGAATGGAGTCTTAGAACTTTTAGTAAGTAATCTAGCTAGGTATGTGTTAGATTATGATTTCTTTAAATGGCTGAGAAAAGAACTGTGCTGAATAGAATGACTATTTCTGTCTGTGTGTCTTTTTTGTAACTTAAGGTTTTGCCTAGAGGGATTCTCTATGTTTTGAATCTAATTACCCTGTAAGGTATCTACCATCCTAATTTTACAGAGGTGATTCCTTTATTTCTATTTACTTCTACTTCTATTAAAAGTCGTCTTGTAAGAAAACTGAATGCTTTTTCATTGTTCTCAGATCCAAGGGTTTGGGTCTGTGGTCACCTATGCAAATTGGTGAGGATTTTTACCAAACCTTTCCCAGGAACTGGGGTGCAAGGGTTGGGAGGATTTTGTGGGGAAAGACATGTCCAAACTACGTTTCCCAGTAAACCCAGTTAGAGTTTGGTGGTGGCAGTGGAGATCCAGGGACAAAGGATAAAATTAATTTGTACCTTGGGGAAGTTTTAGAATCATAGAATCATAGAATATCAGGGTTGGAAGGGACCTCAGGAGGTCATCTAGTCCAACCCCCTGCTGAAAAGCAGGACCCATCCCCAATTAAATCATCCCAGCCAGGGCTTTGTCAAGCCTGACCTTAAAAACTTCTAAGGAAGGAAATTCCACCACCTCCCTAGGTAATGCATTCCAGTGTTTCACCACCCTCCTAGTGAAAAAGTTTTTCCTAATATCCAACCTAAACCTCCCCCACTGCAACTTGAGACCATTACTCCTTTATCTGTCCTGTTCAACCACTGAGAATAGTCTAGAACCATCCTCTTTGGAACTACCTCTCAGGTAGTTGAAAGCAGCTATCAAATCTCCCCTTATTCTTCTCTTCCGCAGACTAAACAATCCCAGTTCCCTCAGCCTCTCCTCATAAGTCATGTGTTCCAGACCCCTAATCATTTTTGTTGCCCTTCGCTGGACTCTCTCCAATTTATCCACATCCTTCTTGTAGTGTGGGGCCCAAAACTGGACACAGATGAGGCCTCACCAATGTCGAATAGAGGGGGACGATCACGTCCCTCGATCTGCTCGCTATGCCCCTACTTATACATCCCAAAATGCCATTGGCCTTCTTGGCAACAAGGGCACACTGCTGGCTCATATCCAGCTTCTCGTCCACTGTCACCCCTAGGTCCTTTTCCGCAGAACTGCTGCCTAGCCATTCGGTCCCTAGTCTGTAGCTGTGCATTGGGTTCTTCCGTCCTAAGTGCAGGACCCTGCACTTATCCTTATTGAACCTCATCAGATTTCTTTTGGCCCAATCCTCCAATTTGTCTAGGTCCCTCTGTATCCTATCTCTGCCCTCCAGCGTATCTACCACTCCTCCCAGTTTAGTATCATCCGCAAATTTGCTGAGAGTGCAATCCACACCATCCTCCAGATCATTTATGAAGATATTGAACAAAACCGGCCCCAGGACCGACCCCTGGGGCACTCCACTTGACACCGGCTGCCAACTAGACATGGAGCCATTGATCACTACCCGTTGAGCCCGACAATCTAGGCAACTTTCTACCCACCTTATAATGCATTCATCCAGCCCATACTTCTTTAACTTGCTGACAAGAATACTGTGGGAGACAGTGTCAAAAGCTTTGCTAAAGTCAAGATACAATACATCCACTGCTTTCCCTTCATCCACAGAACCACTAATCTCATCATAGAAGGCGATTAGATTAGTCAGGCATGACCTTCCCTTGGTGAATCCATGCTGACTGTTCCTGATCACTTTCCTCTCATTTAAGTGCTTCAGGATTGATTCTTTGAGGACCTGCTCCATGATTTTTCTGGGGACTGAAGTGAGGCTCACTGGCCTGTAGTTCCCAGGATCCTCCTTCCCTTTTTTAAAGATTGGCACTACATTAGCCTTTTTCCAGTCATCCGGGACTTCCCCCGTTCGCCACGAGTTTTCAAAGATAATGGCCAATGGCTCTGCAATCACAGCCGCCAGTTCCTTTAGCACTCTCGGATGCAACTCGTCCGGCCCCATGGACTTGTGCACATCCAGCTTTTCTAAATAGTCCCTAACCACCTCTTTCTCCACAGAGGGCTGGCCATCTATTCCCCATGTTGTGATGCCCAGCACCACAGTCTGGGAGCTGACCTTATTAGTGAAGACAGAGGCAAAAAAAGCACTGAGTGCATTAGCTTTTTCCACATCCTCTGTCTCTAGGTTGCCTCCCTCATTCATTAAGGGGCCCACACTTTCCTTGGCTTTCTTCTTGTTGCCAACATACCTGAAGAAATCCTTCTTGTTACTCTTGACATCTCTTGCTAGCTGCAGCTCCAGGTGCGATTTGGCCCTCCTAATTTAATTCCTACATGCCCGAGCAATATTTTTATACTCTTCCCTGGTCATATGTCCAACCTTCCACTTCTTGTAAGCTTCTTTTTTATGCTTAAGATCCGCTAGGATTTCACCGTTAAGCCAAGCTGGTCGCCTGCCATATTTACTATTCTTTCAGCACATCGGGATGGTTTGTCCCTGTAACCTCAACAGGGATTCCTTGAAATACAGCCAGCTCTCCTGGACTCCTTTCCCCTTCATGTTAGTCCCCCAGGGGATCCTACCTATCCGTTCCCTGAGGGAGTCGAAGTCTGCTTTCCTGAAGTCCAGGGTCCGTATCCTGCTGCTTACCTTTCTTCCCTGTGTCAGGATCCTGAACTCAACCAACTCATGGTCACTGCCTCCCAGATTCCCATCCACTTTTGCTTTTAACCTAAGCTGGTGAAAGTAAGCTTAGGAGGTTTTCATGCAGGTTCCCACATCTGTACCTTAGAGTTCAGAGTGGGGGAGGAACCTTGACACCTCACATAAGAGATTCTGACCGCCACCTTCCCAGCAGGCTTCTCTTCTCTGCCTGGGACTGTGAAAAATTGTCTCTATCCTGATTGTCTCTATCCTTGGAGTCTTCCTAACAGAACCCAAGTTGCCCTTATATCTCTCAGCATGTCCTTTTACATATTCACATGACCTTCCTATTCCCTCAGACCCCTCACTTGAAAAGCAATTCTGTGAAAGGGGGCCAGTCTTGGAACAAGTGTATGTACATCCCAGGACCAGTGCCTTGCTGCATAAGAGACCAAATATCAATCTTTGAACTGCCAAGAG
Source organism: Caretta caretta (assembly GCF_965140235.1). Classification (NCBI taxonomy): domain Eukaryota; kingdom Metazoa; phylum Chordata; order Testudines; family Cheloniidae; genus Caretta; species Caretta caretta. The sequence goes on from NC_134217.1 coordinate 43,760,757, forward strand.
AGTTTTGCTTCTGTGGGACAGTGCAGATCACAAAACCCAAAGTGAAGCACATGAGTGCTGGGGACAAAGTACTCTGAGTCAAAGGGATATGGCTACAGAATGAACTTCCAAAGGAGACTGGTTGTTTGCAGAGTCCGAGCACCTCAAGGAAATGTTGCAAAACCTTATTCATTGATAGTGCCTTTCCAGCATAAAAAGAATAACATTCACAACACTCCAAAAACAAGCAAACATAAGAACGGCCGTACTGGGTCAGACCAAAGCTCCATCTAGCCCAGTATCCTGTCTTCCGACAGTGGCTAATGCCAAGTGCTTCAGAGGGAATGAACAGAACAGGTAATCAAGTGATCCATCCCCCTGTGGCCTATTCCCAGCTTCTGGGAAACAGAGGCTAGGGACACTTCTCAGAGCATTGTTTTTCCTCTCTACCCATCTTGGTTAATAGCCATTGATGGACCTATCCTCCATGAACTTATCTAGCTCTCTTCTGATTCTCTGGTCATGGTATTTGCCACAGCATCCTTCCCTTACCTCAGCATCATATTCCAGCATGTGAACTTTTACTTACAATCTGATACATCCTCCTTTGGAAATTCTCCTTGTGGATGACCCCCCCCCCCATGGTGAATGTGCTCATGGTATTGGCCAGAAAGCAATGTCCATTGTGGTTACCTGCCTCCCCCCCACAAGGGTGGAAACCCAACTTTTCTCCACTTTCCTTTGACTGCTGATGGTGGAGCGAGCTCGGAGCACTGTGCCCTTAATGCTTGTCCTCTCAGATTTCTCTTTCTCTGCACCTTTTAGGTGCTGCTTTTTAATGTAGTTAATTTTTTTAAGTGCCTGTGCTGATGGGGGAAATCCGGTATGGCTAGACATCTTGGGCTGCTTCCCCTAATATCAGACAAATTGGTCCAGTTTCCCCCTCTAGCTATTTTCCCTGCCTTGGATCCACTGACACTGCAAGCAGCATGGATGAGGTTACTAAGAAAGCCACCTGCCCTTGTGTTTGGGGAGGTCAAAACCCAGATGTGCGTGATCTGTAAAGAGCAGGAGGGCTGTCTCAGTTCTCAAGTGCTGGGGAAGCTCTTCAGGCCACCTGGCTAACTTTGAGAGAGATCTTGATTCAGGACACTTATTGACAAAATGGTTTTTTACCTGGCATCTGTGCTATTGAGGTCCCTGCTCTTCTGGAGATGATGAGGAGAGTGAAGGCTAGTGCCAGAAACTCTTTACTCCTGAGCTTTGCTATGCTGTCTTAGGCCTCTGACATGGCTCTCAGGGGCTGCGAGATGTATGGGCCTGTGGTGCCCAGGCTCCAGCAAATTCAGGACCCAGGGGGCCTGGCTCCACCAATGTTTGGGGACAGGTCTCTCCCCTTGCCCTGCCTCCTGCCCCCATACACCCCTCCAGAGTGTCCCTGCCTGCCCTGGGCAGCGGGCGGCTGCTCCCTGCAGCTCCACGCTTCTTCGCCGGCCGCTGCCGGCTACAACGGAGCAGTGCTGGGGCAGGTTGAGGCAGCTGCTGTGCCTGAGGAGGGGAGAAGGTGCATGGCAGCCCCACCCTGGCAGGTGACTCTGAGTTGACTCCAAGGGGGGGGGGGGGTGCTTATCCTGGCTGGACCTCCTGAGCAGCAGCCTGGGGGGGCTTGGCTGAGTGTCATGCTGGCCCACCCCCAGAGCTCGCTGCTGCCAGGGGGGAGAGGGCTGCAGAGAGTCGTCCTCTCTGGCCCTTTGCCCCAGCGCAGCCTGCCTGGGGTACCCCAAACTCCTCATCCTGGCCCAGCCCATACCCAGCACCCAAACTCCCTCCCAGAGCCTGCAGCCCTGCTACACACCACTCCCCAGCCCAGCCCAGAGCCTGCACCCAAACCCATTCCTGCTTTAAGCAGGTGTGGGTGGGAGATGCGGGATTTGGGCCCATTCTGGGCACCACCAAAAATTATACAAACCTGCTGCCCCTGGTTCTACAGCACTGGGGCTCTTCAACCCCCAGGGCCTGTGGAAACTTCCAGTCCTTGGGGCCTGCTCTACAGTCCATTTTCATAGAATCATAGAATATCAGGGTTGGAAGGGACCTCAGGAGGTCATCTAGTCCAACCCCCTGCTCAAAAGCAGGACCAATCCCCAATTAAATCATCCCAGCCAGGGCTTTGTCAAGCCTGACCTTAAAAACTTCTAAGGAAGGAGATTCCACCACCTCCCTAGGCAACACATTCCAGTGTTTCACCACCCTCCTAGTGAAAAAGTTTTTCCTAATATCCAACCTAAACCTCCCCCACTGCAACTTGAGACCATTACTCCTTGTCCTGTCCTCTTCCACCACTGAGAATAGTCTAGAACCATCCTCTAGACTATTGATCAAAAATGATCAAATTGGTCACATTTTAAAAAATATTTGTTACACAGCATGCATAATTTATATTAACTGCATCAAAAGCTTCAATTTCAGAATGTTGGGGTAACATAATACTTAGCAGTTCAAGAAAAACTGATAGCACAACTGAAGCAGCTATCCCGAAATGGTTATATTATTCCAGTATATTGGAAACAAACTAACTTAGTACATACCCAGACTAGCACCTGTGATTGGTGATCTACAAATCAGAGAAAGAACTGAAGTGATTGTGCATTTAAATCTGTATTTAGGGCATAAACATAAAACTGTGTGCAAGGGAGTAAAGATTCCTCCACAAAGAGTAGCTGATATTTAACCTGCTACGCTGATACAGTGATACGATTCAAATAAATTGTGTTTGCTTATTCGCATGTACAAACCCTGCTGTAAGATCATGTATTTGCATTACTTGAGAAATGTGCTTCTCAGATCAAAACACCAGGAGACCTTTACTAAAAAAGTAGTGAGACTTCTGTGCATTTGACAGGTTTAAATCAGTTCCAATGTAGTCTCTCTCCTCACACTCGGACAGCTGAGATCAGCCAAGGAACGTGAACTGGCCTAGAGCTGTAGGTATGGAGGACTGTGCATTAGAAGGCCCTCAAACCGGGAACTTGCATTTCCCTTTATTTGATAGGCGCTAGCCTGCAGACTTCCAGAGCACACTGCAAGCGCATTTATTTATCCAGGCTTTTCCAAAAGCCGGAGTTAGGCTGGAAGCAGTTTTAGTATTGTTGATATAGACAGTTTATTTTGGTTTGTGATTTCATCCTAGCACTATCGCTACGGGAGCCTGCATGACCATGAGAGCTTTATTCCTACAGGACTGGTTATCTGGCCAGAGCATGTTCTCTATCACCCCCAGCCTTGGAGAAACAGGCACCTCTTCCTACTGCTACTGGCTCTCGCCCTGCTCTGCCCCCAGTGAGGCAACCCCTGCAATGCTCTCCCCTACTAGCCCCCCACTCCTGTTCCTCCTGGCTAGGCACCCCCAATGCTCTCCTCTGATAGCCCCCCTCCTGTTCCCCCTGGCTAGCCCCCCTCCTGTTCCCCCTGGCTAGCCCCCCACGCCTCTTCCTCCTGGCTAGGCCCCCCTAATGCTCTCCTCTGATAACCCCCCTCCTGTTCCCCCTGGCTAACCCCCCACTCCTCTTCCTCCTGGCTAGGCACCCCTAATGCTCTCCTCTGATAGCCCCCCTCCTGTTCCCCCGGCTAGCCCCCCTAGTGCTCCCCCTGCTAGCCCCCCACTCCTCTTCCTCCTGGCTAGGCGTCCCTAATGCTCTCCTCTGATAGCCCCCCTCCTGTTCCCCCTGGCTAGCCCCCCACTCCTCTTCCTCCTGGCTAGGCCCCCCCAATGCTCTCCTCTGATAGCCCCCCTCCTGTTCCCCCTGGCTAGCCCCCCTAGTGCTCCCCCTGCTAGCCCCCCATTCCTCTTCCTCCTGGCTAGGCCCCCCAATGCTCTCCTCTGATAGCTCCCCTCCTGTTCCCCCTGGCTAGCACCCCCCCCCGGGTCAGGCACCCTCCAATGCTCTCCTCTGATAGCCCCCCTCCTGTTCCCCCTGGCTAGCGCCCCCCCCCGGGTCAGGCACCCTCCAATGCTCTCCTCTGATAGCCCCCCTCCTGTTCCCCCTGGATAGCCCCCCTAGTGCTCCCCCTGCTAGCCCCCCATTCCTCTTCCTCCTGGCTAGGCCCCCCCAATGCTCTCCTCTGATAGCCCCCCTCCTGTTCCCCCTGGCTAGCGCCCCCCCCCCCGGGTCAGGCACCCTCCAATGCTCCCCTCTGATAGCCCCCCTCCTGTTCCCCCTGGCTAGCCCCCCACTCCTCTTCCTCCTGGCTAGGCACCCCTAATGGTCTCCTCTGATAGCCCCCCTCCTGTTCCCCCTGGCTAGCACCCCCCCCGGGTCAGGCACCCTCCAATGCTCTCCTCTGATAGCCCCCCTCCTGTTCCCCCTGGCTAGCCCCCCACTCCTCTTCCTCCTGGCTAGGCACCCCCAATGCTCTCCTCTGATAGCCCCCCTCCTGTTCCCCCTGGCTAGCGCCCCCCCCCGGGTCAGGCACCCTCCAATGCTCTCCTCTGATAGCCCCCCTCCTGTTCCCCCTGGCTAGCGCCCCCCCCGGGTCAGGCACCCTCCAATGCTCTCCTCTGATAGCCCCCCTCCTGTTCCCCCTGGATAGCCCCCCTAGTGCTCCCCCTGCTAGCCCCCCATTCCTCTTCCTCCTGGCTAGGCCCCCCCAATGCTCTCCTCTGATAGCCCCCCTCCTGTTCCCCCTGGCTAGCGCCCCCCCCCCCGGGTCAGGCACCCTCCAATGCTCCCCTCTGATAGCCCCCCTCCTGTTCCCCCTGGCTAGCCCCCCACTCCTCTTCCTCCTGGCTAGGCACCCCTAATGGTCTCCTCTGATAGCCCCCCACTCCTCTTCCTCCTGGCTAGGCCCCCCCAATGCTCTCCTCTGATAGCCCCCCTCCTGTTCCCCCTGGCTAGCCCCCCTAGTGCTCCCCCCTGCTAGCCCCCCACTCCTCTTCCTCCTGGCTAGGCGCCCCCAATGCTCTCCTCTGATAGCCCCCCTCCTGTTCCCCCTGGCTAGCCCCCCACTCCTCTTCCTCCTGGCTAGGCACCCCTAATGCTCTCCTCTGATAGCCCCCCTCCTGTTCCCCCTGGCTAGCGCCCCCCCCCCGGGTCAGGCACCCTCCAATGCTCTCCTCTGATAGCCCCCCTGGCTAGCGCCCCCCCCCCCCCCGGGTCAGGCACCCTCCAATGCTCTCCTCTGATAGCCCCCCTCCTGTTCCCCCTGGCTAGCGCCCCCCCCCCGGGTCAGGCACCCTCCAATGCTCTCCTCTGATAGCCCCCCTCCTGTTCCCCCTGGCTAGCCCCCCACTCCTCTTCCTCCTGGCTAGGCACCCCTAATGCTCTCCTCTGATAGCCCCCCTCCTGTTCCCCCTGGCTAGCGCCCCCCCCCGGGTCAGGCACCCTCCAATGCTCTCCTCTGATAGCCCCCCTCCTGTTCCCCCTGGCTAGCCCCCCACTCCTCTTCCTCCTGGCTAGGCACCCCTAATGCTCTCCTCTAATAGCCCCCCTCCTGTTCCCCCTGGCTAGCCCCCCTAGTGCTTCCCCTGCTAGCCCCCCACTCCTCTTCCTCCTGGCTAGGCGCCCCCAATGCTCTCCTCTGATAGCCCCCCTCCTGTTCCCCCTGGCTAGCGCCCCCCCCCCGGGTCAGGCACCCTCCAATGCTCTCCTCTGATAGCCCCCCTCCTGTTCCCCCTGGCTAGCGCCCCCCCCCGGGTCAGGCACCCTCCAATGCTCTCCTCTGCTAGCCCCCCTCCTGTTCCCCCTGGCTAGCCCCCCTAGTGCTCCCCCTGGCTAGCGCCCCACTCCTCTTCCTCCTGGCTAGGCCCCCCCAATGCTCTCCTCTGATAGCCCCCCTCCTGTTCCCCCTGGCTAGCGCCCCCCCCCGGGTCAGGCACCCCTAATGCTCTCCTCTGATAGCCCCCCTCCTGTTCCCCCTGGCTAGCCCCCCTAGTGCTCCCCCTGCTAGCCCCCCACTCCTCTTCCTCCTGGCTAGGCGCCCCCAATGCTCTCCTCTGATAGCCCCCCTCCTGTTCCCCCTGGTTAGCGCCCCCCCCCCCGGGTCAGGCACCCTCCAATGCTCTCCTCTGATAGCCCCCCTCCTGTTCCCCCTGGCTAGCCCCCCACTCCTCTTCCTCCTGGCTAGGCACCCCTAATGCTCTCCTCTGATAGCCCCCCTCCTGTTCCCCCTGGCTAGCCCCCCTAGTGCTTCCCCTACTAGCCCCCCACTCCTCTTCCTCCTGGCTAGGCGCCCCCAATGCTCTCCTCTGATAGCCTCCCTCCTGTTCCCCCTGGCTAGCGGCCCCCCCCCCCGGGTCAGGCACCCTCCAATGCTCTCCTCTGATAGCCCCCCTCCTGTTCCCCCTGGCTAGCCCCCCACTCCTCTTCCTCCTGGCTAGGCACCCCTAATGCTCTCCTCTGATAGCCCCCCTCCTGTTCCCCCTGGCTAGCCCCCCACTCCTCTTCCTCCTGGCTAGGCCCCCCCAATGCTCTCCTCTGATAGCCCCCCTCCTGTTCCCCCTGGCTAGCGCCCCCCCCGGGTCAGGCACCCTCCAATGCTCTCCTCTGCTAGCCCCCCTCCTGTTCCCCCTGGCTAGCCCCCCACTCCTCTTCCTCCTGGCTAGGCACCCCTAATGCTCTCCTCTGATAGCCCCCCTCCTGTTCCCCCTGGCTAGCCCCCCTAGTGCTCCCCCTGCTAGCCCCCCACTCCTCTTCCTCCTGGCTAGGCGCCCCCAATGCTCTCCTCTGATAGCCCCCCTCCTGTTCCCCCTGGCTAGCGCCCCCCCCCCGGGTCGGGCACCCTCCAATGCTCTCCTCTGATAGCCCCCCTCCTGTTCCCCCTGGCTAGCCCCCCACTCCTCTTCCTCCTGGCTAGGCACCCCTAATGCTCTCCTCTGATAGCCCCCCTCCTGTTCCCCCTGGCTAGCCCCCCTAGTGCTTCCCCTGCTAGCCCCCCACTCCTCTTCCTCCTGGCTAGGCGCCCCCAATGCTCTCCTCTGATAGCCCCCCTCCTGTTCCCCCTGGCTAGCGCCCCCCCCCCGGGTCAGGCACCCTCCAATGCTCTCCTCTGATAGCCCCCCTCCTGTTCCCCCTGGCTAGCCCCCCACTCCTCTTCCTTCTGGCTAGGCACCCCTAATGCTCTCCTCTGATAGCCCCCCTCCTGTTCCCCCTGGCTAGCCCCCCTAGTGCTTCCCCTGCTAGCCCCCCACTCCTCTTCCTCCTGGCTAGGCGCCCCCAATGCTCTCCTCTGATAGCCCCCCTCCTGTTCCCCCTGGCTAGCGCCCCCCCCCCGGGTCAGGCACCCTCCAATGCTCTCCTCTGATAGCCCCCCTCCTGTTCCCCCTGGCTAGCCCCCCACTCCTCTTCCTCCTGGCTAGGCACCCCTAATGCTCTCCTCTGATAGCCCCCCTCCTGTTCCCCCTGGCTAGCCCCCCACTCCTCTTCCTCCTGGCTAGGCCCCCCCAATGCTCTCCTCTGATAGCCCCCCTCCTGTTCCCCCTGGCTAGCGCCCCCCCCGGGTCAGGCACCCCTAATGCTCTCCTCTGATAGCCCCCCTCCTGTTCCCCCTGGCTAGCCCCCCTAGTGCTCCCCCTGCTAGCCCCCCACTCCTCTTCCTCCTGGCTAGGCACCCCTAATGCTCTCCTCTGATAGCCCCCCTCCTGTTCCCCCTGGCTAGCCCCCCACTCCTCTTCCTCCTGGCTAGGCCCCCCCAATGCTCTCCTCTGATAGCCCCCCTCCTGTTCCCCCTGGCTAGCGCCCCCCCCCGGGTCAGGCACCCTCCAATGCTCTCCTCTGCTAGCCCCCCTCCTGTTCCCCCTGGCTAGCCCCCCACTCCTCTTCCTCCTGGCTAGGCACCCCTAATGCTCTCCTCTGATAGCCCCCCTCCTGTTCCCCCTGGCTAGCCCCCCTAGTGCTCCCCCTGCTAGCCCCCCACTCCTCTTCCTCCTGGCTAGGCGCCCCCAATGCTCTCCTCTGATAGCCCCCCTCCTGTTCCCCCTGGCTAGCGCCCCCCCCCCCCGGGTCAGGCACCCTCCAATGCTCTCCTCTGATAGCCCCCCTCCTGTTCCCCCTGGCTAGCCCCCCACTCCTCTTCCTCCTGGCTAGGCACCCCTAATGCTCTCCTCTGATAGCCCCCCTCCTGTTCCCCCTGGCTAGCCCCCCTAGTGCTTCCCCTACTAGCCCCCCACTCCTCTTCCTCCTGGCTAGGCGCCCCCAATGCTCTCCTCTGATAGCCTCCCTCCTGTTCCCCCTGGCTAGCGCCCCCCCCCCCCGGGTCAGGCACCCTCCAATGCTCTCCTCTGATAGCCCCCCTCCTGTTCCCCCTGGCTAGCCCCCCACTCCTCTTCCTCCTGGCTAGGCACCCCTAATGCTCTCCTCTGATAGCCCCCCTCCTGTTCCCCCTGGCTAGCCCCCCACTCCTCTTCCTCCTGGCTAGGCCCCCCCAATGCTCTCCTCTGATAGCCCCCCTCCTGTTCCCCCTGGCTAGCGCCCCCCCCGGGTCAGGCACCCTCCAATGCTCTCCTCTGCTAGCCCCCCTCCTGTTCCCCCTGGCTAGCCCCCCACTCCTCTTCCTCCTGGCTAGGCACCCCTAATGCTCTCCTCTGATAGCCCCCCTCCTGTTCCCCCTGGCTAGCCCCCCTAGTGCTCCCCCTGCTAGCCCCCCACTCCTCTTCCTCCTGGCTAGGCGCCCCCAATGCTCTCCTCTGATAGCCCCCCTCCTGTTCCCCCTGGCTAGCGCCCCCCCCCGGGTCAGGCACCCTCCAATGCTCTCCTCTGATAGCCCCCCTCCTGTTCCCCCTGGCTAGCCCCCCACTCCTCTTCCTCCTGGCTAGGCACCCCTAATGCTCTCCTCTGATAGCCCCCCTCCTGTTCCCCCTGGCTAGCCCCCCTAGTGCTTCCCCTGCTAGCCCCCCACTCCTCTTCCTCCTGGCTAGGCGCCCCCAATGCTCTCCTCTGATAGCCCCCCTCCTGTTCCCCCTGGCTAGCGCCCCCCCCCAGGTCAGGCACCCTCCAATGCTCTCCTCTGATAGCCCCCCTCCTGTTCCCCCTGGCTAGCCCCCCACTCCTCTTCCTCCTGGCTAGGCACCCCTAATGCTCTCCTCTGATAGCCCCCCTCCTGTTCCCCCTGGCTAGCCCCCCACTCCTCTTCCTCCTGGCTAGGCCCCCCCAATGCTCTCCTCTGATAGCCCCCCTCCTGTTCCCCCTGGCTAGCGCCCCACTCCTCTTCCTCCTGGCTAGGCCCCCCCAATGCTCTCCTCTGATAGCCCCCCTCCTGTTCCCCCTGGCTAGCGCCCCCCCCCGGGTCAGGCACCCCTAATGCTCTCCTCTGATAGCCCCCCTCCTGTTCCCCCTGGCTAGCCCCCCTAGTGCTCCCCCTGCTAGCCCCCCACTCCTCTTCCTCCTGGCTAGGCCCCCCCAATGCTCTCCTCTGATAGCCCCCCTCCTGTTCCCCCTGGCTAGCGCCCCCCCCCGGGTCAGGCACCCCCAATGCTCTCCTCTGATAGCCCCCCTCCTTTCCCCCCAGAGCTCCCCTGCTAGTCCCCCCACTCCTGTTACTCCTGGTTAGGCCCCCCTCCATGCCCTGCCCCCTAGCTAGCCCCCCCATGCGCTCCTGCCTGTGCTGTCCACGCCTCCCCGACTAGGCCCGCCCCCCCTCCTTTCCCCCCCTGCTCTGTCCTTGGCTAGGCCCCCCCAGTGCCCTAACTTGCCCCCAGTTCTCCGCCCCCCCCCCGGAGCTGGCGCGGCAGCTGAGGGGCCCCGGCCCCAGTCTCCGCTCCGGCAGGGGGCGGGGCCCGGCAGGGGGCGGGGCCCGTTATGCTAATGAGCCCGTGGGCGCGGCTGGGAGCCCGCCGCGGCGAGCGCGAGGCGCCGGTGCTGAGGGGGCGGCTGGGGCCGCGCCGGGGCCCATGGAGGCGGCGGGAGCCGGCGGCGCCCGCGGGAGCCGGACCGGGAGCCGCGGGGGCATCCGGGTGCTGAAGGTGAGCGGGCCGGGCCGGGCCGGGCCAGGCCAGGCGGGGGCTTGGGGCCGGGGCTTGGGGCCGGGCCGGGCCGGGCCGGGCGGGGGCTTGGGGCCGGGCCTTGGGGCCGGGGGCTTGGGGCGCGGCCGGCCCCACCCGGAGCGAGGGGCCCGCGGCCGGAGCAGGGCCTCCCCGTGCGGCGCGCGCTCTCCGCCCCCCCGACGGGCGCACGGTGCCGGCCGCCGCGGAGCGCTCGGGGCCTCAGACCGCGACGTGCCAGGCCCGGGAGAGGCGGCGGCCCCTGCTGCCGGGGGCTCGGGGCGCGGCCCCACACTCGCGGCGCAGCCCTCCGGGGCTGGGGCCCGGCGGCGGCGCCCAAGCCCGGGGAGCGTGAGCTGCAGACCCGCGGCCAGGGCTTCGTCCCAGGCGCGGCGTCCTGGCGAGCGGGTGGAAGAAAGCGCGTCCCCCCGCACGTCGCGGAGAGGGGAGCCCGGGGCCGCGCGGCTCCCGGTACCGGGGTGATCTGTGGACCTTAATCAGGCTGCGGGCAGGGCGCTGGCAAGTTCCCTCGTGCACCGTTCCGCCCCGCGCTCCCCACCTGCACGTGGGCATCGCCCCTCGTTTCCCTGGCTTGGTCCTGGGCCCGCAGCTCTGCATCCATCTGCTGATCTCACACTGTGATGCATCTTGGTGGTGGACGTGTCTAACGGGTCGTCATCCGTCGGGTCTGGCTCCTGAAGCAGTCTGTGAATGTCAGAAGAGGGGAATTTACCCCTTGGCAGCCCAGGGAGTGGAATTTGGATTATGTGAATTTCTCCTCCAAGACCTCTTGCAGAGGGAACCCCAACAGACTTCTAATGAAGCCATATGTTGGTTACACTGGTTTCCTAATAATGCTGTGGTCAGAAGTTCATGGTGATTACCATAGTATAGACAGGACTTAACTTATAACCATGACATTCACTTGCCCCAGAGGCATATACAAAACCTCTCCCCTTCCCTCCAAGAAGGCATACTTTTCTTTTACTCCCTTTCTTTGGTATTGTCTGGTTCTGTATTTATTCAAATAGCATCACCAGTGAGCCTGGCACTTCAGCAAAAATAAAATGGTCCTTGCCACGAGAAGATTAGTCTGAGTTAGAGTACAGCAAGGGGTGGCAAATTGCAGAGTTGATGACAACAAGGGAGGCATCAGCAAAAGCTTTAGTGTCAAGAAATGAGACACACTCTTGCGTTGATATGATGCTGTCTTAAGAGTAGAACACTTAACACAGCAGTAATAAATAGACAAGCTTAAATGGTAAAAACAGAGAGTGGTGAGGGATCAAGATTTGGAAGAAGGGGTTCTTAAGAGCCAAGACTCCTGTGTTCTCGCCTCAGTTGTACCACAGGCTTCTCATGTGACCTTGAGTGAGTCACTCGCTGGTTAAAAGTACTTTAAAAATAGTTCCCTTACCTGTGTTACTAATAACACTTCCAGCTTGTTTCACACAGGAATCTGTGTTGGGAAAGGGCATTTATTTGGCAAAGCCAGCAGAACTGCTTGCTTTACTCCTACTGTACTTGAGATCCAGCACACCTCTTCTTCTGAGGAGTTTCATACAAGGAGGCAAAAACAGGAGTCCTCAGTGCCTGCTGTGCTTCCCTCCAAATTATCATCTTTGCTGTCATAGTCTGAGTGTCTGTGTATAGTTGCAGCCTTCCAGCAGCATTCCAGTCATGCTCTGGCTTCCACTTGCAGGGTGACCCCAACACACTCCTGGTCCTGGATTTTCCCCAAAAGGTGTGTTCTGCACTGTCCAGCTTTCTTGGCGAGAGTTCAGATATTAGAGGTCTGTTGCCTCTGTAAGGAGTCAATATACAAAAGTTTGGTACTTTAATTGGCATTACCAAACAATTCAGTTTAAGCACAACAATGGATTAGTTTTGACTAAAGAATAAAACAAGTTTAATTACAAAGAGGTAGAATTTAAATGAGTACAAGTATAAGGTATTAAAGTCAGAAATGGTTACAAGAGAAAGATGAAACGCTTTCTAGTAACTAAAACTTAACAAACTAGACTTGGTTCAAGGTAAAATCCTTACCACATGTTCTTAGCAATAGGGCTGACCAAATTCTCAGGTCAGAACTCCTCCCAAAGTCCAAAGGCTGTTGTCTTAGGTGAAAGAGATAGGAAGAGAAAGAGAATATCTGGTGTGTTTTTGTCCCTCGCTTTTATAGTCCAGTCAACCTTTGAAATGTATTTGCCTGAGGGTTACCCCTAGATAAAGTGCCTTCCCACTGTGAGCATAGAGAGTGCCTGCCTTCCTCTGTTGCCAAAGAATGGCCACTTGACGGGTGATTGCCAATCAACTTTGCTGACACCTGGCTAGAGGCATTAGCGTGTCCTTTGAGATTGAGAAACAGGTTTACCCCCTTCCCTGGTGTAAACATTTCAGTCAGAATTTCAGTTTATGTTGATAACTCTTAATATGCATTTTATACATACATTACACAAAAATATTGATCAATGTATTATCAGTTTTTAAATGATACCTCACAAGGCATATCTTGTACAAAGATTATTACAGTAGTGTGTAGGGTGTGACTGCAGCGGGGGCATTCAGTCACAATGATCACATACTATTTTTGCAAAAAGAAAAGGAGTACTTGTGGCACCTTAGAGACTAACCAATTTATTTGAGCATAAGCTTTCTTGAGCTACAGCTCATTTCATCGGATGCATACCGTGGAAAGATCTTCTTTACTTTCCACAGTATGCATCCGATGAAGTGAGCTGTAGCTCATGAAAGCTTATGCTCAAATAAATTGGTTAGTCTCTAAGGTGCTACAAGTACTCCTTTTCTTTTTGCAGATACAGACTAACATGGCTGTTACTCTGAAACCATACTATTTTTGGTTTTTTTACACCAGACTCCACCTCTGTTAGTGCACAGGATGAACCTGATCTGGGGATGAATATGGGGATACAGTCGGCTGTTGTCTATAGGACCCTGCCTTGTTTATTGCAGAAGTTTGTTGGTGACGCTGGACGCTCTGTGCCGGCAACAGTTGGAAGACAAGTGAATGCTGCCCTGGAGAATTGGATTCTATTCCTACCTCTTCCACAGAGTCACTGTAGTATTAGTAGAAGGGCAGGAATAGGATTGCCCAAAACTAAAGGCCTACCCTCTCAGCTAAAGGGGCAGAACCACTGAATCCAGGCTACAAGTGATTTCTGGGGGCACGAAGTGGGGAAAAAAAAATAGGAACGGGAGTGAGGTCAAAGGTTAATAACGAGGGATCCAGAGGGGGACACTGAGCAGAGAGCTCCAGGCAGTGCCCACTGTTCCTCAAAGGCATCTAAGGAGGAACTCTGCCTGGAGGTGAGAATGGACAAGGGAACAGAAATAGGCCCTAAGTCACAGAGCACCCATGCCCATCTAGCTTCTTCCTCCTGGAGTGGTGGATGGTCAGCACCAGGAGAAGGTTGATAAGAAGGTCTCACAACTTTGTGGGGTCATGGATGGGGTGTGCCAGGAACAGGGGAATGTATAGCCAGAACCTCAGTAAGAGGGACTGCAACCTGACATACCCCATGTAGATGTATGCTAGGGTCTCCCCCTCACCGCAGGAATGACAAGTGTTGGGAAAATTCGTGAACTGTGCCAGGTACAGGCCTATGTTTGTGGCTCTGTGAAGGAGCTTTCAACAAACATCCCCAGCGGGCTGTGGGCTACAGAGTCACAGTGTGATTTTGGGTAAGTCACTTAAATCGAACTTTTCACAGGTGACCACTAATATTAGTTCCTCATTTTGTGAATGCCTGACTCGAGACTCCAGGGTCTGACTTCAGTTGCTGCTGTGAGTGCACAGCAGCTCTGCAAGTCAGTGAGAGGTGTACTGTGAACATATAAACGTATAATGCTAATTACTCTAAATCAGGTCCTAGTTATCTAAAATTGGGCACCCAAAACCAAACCCAAAACTTTTGACCTTGATCTCTGTCTCTTATTTCCCTATCCATAAGATGGGGATAGTATCATCCCCTCTTCTCATAGGGGTGTTGTGAAATACATTAATTGTTTGTGAAGCATTTACATACTATAGGGATGAGCTCCATAGAAAGTCCAGGAAGAAATTAATAATTCTGTCTTCAGAGCAGGGTTTAAATAGTGTGCAGTAAACAAGGCATGGAGCCACACAAAAAACAGTGAGAAAACAAAATATTGAATAACTACCCATTAATTGAGTTGTATCCATCTTGTGCCCTGGGTGAGGTTGGTGTCCTGTGGAAATGAATAGTATATGATCATGTAATTAAAGATAGTATCATAACACATATGCCCAAGGGAGCCAAACTAAGGCTGCACAGGCCACCTTAATTCTGGCATTTCCTAACTTCTGAGTGCTTAACTTTGCAACCCTTACTGATGTTTGGTTTCAGAGTAACAGCCGTGTTAGTCTGTATTCGCAAAAAGAAAAGGAGTACTTGTGGCACCTTAGAGACTAACCAATTTATTTGAGCATAAGCTTTCGTGAGCTACAGCACACTTCATCGGATGCATACTGTGGAAACTGCAGAAGACATTATATACACAGAGACATAGTGTATATAATGTCTTCTGCAGTTTCCACAGTATGCATCCGATGAAGTGAGCTGTAGCTCACGAAAGCTCATGCTCAAATAAATTGGTTAGTCGCTAAGGTGCCACAAGTACTCCTTTTCTTTTTACTGATGTTTGTTTAACATAATTTGTGTGTGTGTGCGTGTGTATGCAACTTCCTAGCTTTTAAAAAAGCAAACCAAAAAAGACCAGTTCCATCACGTGGCATCACACTGATGCCCATGTGGGTCATCAGCAGGGTTGAAACCTTTAGATCCACCACAAGGACTTCTGCTACTTGAGCTAACAGAGTAATCAATAACAACAGTAGGTTGGCATCCTCTGTGTGGACCAGCACTGCAGGGGGATGAGACACATACTTTGAGTCAGTTTCAGCAGATATTTGCTGACAGCAGAGGAATGATGAGACTTGGGAATCTTGAGTTCCATTCCAGGCTACGGAGGGAAATGTGCTGTGGTGGGTACAGAGACTTCTTCTCTTTTCCCCCCAAGTTTGACCCCTTTAGTCCTGTTCCTGTCCTGTCTCTTCCCCACCCCAGGCTCCTCATCCCATTCTCATTCTCTTTGCCTTCCCAGTCTCACCTCCTCCATCTTTTTGTCCCAGTCCTAGTCTCACTCTCTGGGCTCGCTCTCTGAGTCCCAGTCTCCCCCCTTTCTCTCCACACTTAGTTCCAGTCTCTCCCCTCCCTGTCTCTTGTTGAGGCACACTCAGTTCATGCCGTGCGCCTCTGCTTCTTGTCAGATCTGCCTCCTCTCCATCCACCTGCCCCCATTTCCTACCACTGGTTCTAGTCCCAGTCTCATTGTCCATCCAGCCCCAGTCCCCCCACTTCCTTGTCTGATTTTAGGGCTCTCCCAGGCTCTTTCCTTCCCCTCACCCTACTGTGTACCACACCGGCTCTCAGTGTCACCCTACCTGTCCAGTCAGTTCCAGTCTCTACTCCCCCTGCTCCCAGTCTCCATGCCCAATTTGTGTCGTCGTCCCCCTGTGCCAATTTCACCAGACACTTTGTCCTAATCTACTCCTTTTCCTCCTCCCAATTCAGCTTTTGTCCCCTGTGCATTTGAATCAAACAGCTTCTATCTTGTTTCTGCCTAAATGCCCTCTGGGAGATCATTGAGAACACTGAAGAGACAGGCTCCTGCTCTCAGTTCTAATGTCTGGTGGTCCCACCACAACCTGGAGCAGCTGGTAAATGTCATTATGGGGGAAAATTTGGCTTTGTGCCTGTATCCCTGGGCTCGAGCATGCTCTGTGGTAATGGTGCATGTGTAGTTGAGGAGCTGAAGCATGCTCAGTTGCTCTGTGCCGCTGGAGGATGTGCAATCTCAAGCATGGTCAGTAAGGACAGAATCTTCAGAGATTTTTGGCTACTAAAATCAAAGAAGCCTCCACTGAGTGTGTGAACTGTGATTCTTCCCTCCCCTCCCCAAAGTTTATAGTTTGTCCTAATTTGGGAAAATTTTAATGGGAATGTTAAAAGGCATATTCCTGACACACAGGCCAGCCAGACCTCCTCCCCTTTTCATAGATTCATAGATATTTAGGTCAGAAGGGACCATTATGATCATCTAGTCTGACTTCCTGCACAACGCAGGCCACAGAATTTCACCCACCACTCCTGCGAAAAACCTCTCACCTATAGTTGGCCCATGGGATTGTGGGATACTTTTGGCAGATTCCCAGAACACAGATCTAGTGAGGCTGCATCTACAATGCAAAGTAATAGGGCTTGAACCCTGGGTCCCAGCTTGACTCAAGCTCAGACTCTCCACCCCCACAGAGTCCTGGGACCCTGGGTCTGAGTCCTGCGTTAGTGCAATTTGTGTGTATAGGGAAGGGTGGGGATAGGCTTGAGCCAGAGTTCAAACCCTGGGCTTACATTGCAATGTAGGCATACCCTGGGTGACCAAAAAGACATCTAAAAGACGCCTCTTTTCCGCTCCCTCCTTTTGTTATGGGAGGGAAAGAATAGCACAGAGATGGGTTTGGGATTAGTAAGGTTTTTCATGTTTGCTTTTTAATGTCTTTCAGACCTGTTTTTGATGGAGTTTTGTATTTTAACATCTCTGCTTCTCCCAGAGAATGTTAATAGACCCAGTTATTTGTGTCCAGTTATTCCTAAAGAACAATTTTCCAAATCCCCCACCAGGAGCTGCTCCTTTAAATTTAGACAACAAGTCCCTGTTGCGTTGAAAAGGGGTGTATTGGGCCAAACAAGAGATAAGACATTAATAAAGCCTGGCTACAAGGAACAGCTAAGTGTAGTTCAGGGTTTTATGTCAAATGGTCACTGGCTTATTCCCATTGTACCAACCACCATTAAAATTTCGTGTCCCTGCTCCAAAGCATGGGGGCACCAGAACTTTTCAAAGAATTCTTTAACATGGGCATAACATAAGAATTGCTATACAGTTTCAGACATTTTTCCCTAGCCTCGTTCTCAGAAACTGTTTTGCCCTGAAATTTTCTAAAAAGAAGTTCAGCTGGAAACAGACACCCGGCATGGAAAATTGGATCCCAAATGGTTAAAATTTGGCAAAGATATAGGCAATTGAAAACAGGGTCTTATAATGGGAAATGTCTTGGGGCTTCAGCTCTGTGTGAGGCACCTGCCGGGGTTTGGGGCTTCAGCCCTGTGGGGAGGGAGGTCTTGGGGCTTCAGCAATGCTCCTTCTGAAGCCCTGAGTCCTGGCAGGTATATCCTGTGGGGTTGAAGCCCCAAGACCCCCCTCCCTGCTGGGGAGAAGAAGCTCCTAGCCCTACCACCCAAATCCAGGGCAGAAGCCCTGAGTATCCTCCCTCTCGCCCCCAGTCTGGTAGGCAGAGAATGGCGGGGGGGAGAGGGGGAGCGTGGAGAGCTCCACGAGCCACACTTTAACTGTAAAAGAGCCATATGCGTTTTGCGAGCTGTGGTTTGGTCACCACTGTTCTAGAGGATGAAATGTTGCATTGCTAGTGAGGTGATAGGTGCTTATGGGAATCTAGCACCACCATCTGTAAGCAAAGCTAACTCCAGAAGGATTTCTTAGATACTCTGATGAGCCTCTCTCTCACCCTAATAGAGGAAAATCTAGTTGACAACATTGACTGCTAAAGTGACAAACTATTGTAAAAATTATTTTGCTATCTGGAATATGCATCTGACACTTTGGGACTCTGAGGCAGAGTGAGAAAAATTATTTGTTTTACAATGTAATATTGATTTGCCTAACACTTTACTGTGGTAGGTTTAGGGCATGTCTGTTTGGAGCAGTGGCCTTCACTCTTCACAGATTATGAGCTTGAACACCTGCTGTGGAACGAACAGCTAGCATAGTGAGGTTTGAATTGAGCCATTTCTGCTTTTAGGGCACTTTCTTGTTAGTAGTAGTGGTAGAGTCAGGCCCTTCAAGAGAAATTTGGAGCCCTAGTACAGAATGTTCACTGGGGCCTCACTCCCTGCAATTTCACTTTATTTACACAGACATTAGACATTTTGGGGGGAGCCCTGGACTTGGGGCCTTGATACAGTTGTCTTCCTTTTCCCCACTTCTTGTCAGCCCTGGGTAGAGCTGTATTTCCAGGCAAGAGGGAAGGAGCATGACTATGTCATTAAGGAGACAATTCCATATTCATAGAATCATAGAATATCAGGGTTGGAAGGGACCTAATCATTTTTGTTGCCCTCCGCTGGACTCTTTCCAATTTTTCTAATGCATCCTTGTTGAATCATCAAAGTGTCAAACAAGTCAGCTCGGATAGAGGAGTTGGTCCCATCTGTGGTTTAATTTTCCTGCTAATCGTGTGCTTCTCTTTAGTAATGGGTGAGATCCAAAGAGGTGAAGGATGTTTCTAGATCATAGAGATACAGGGTGTTGCAGATGCTTTCCAGGCACAATCCAGGGGCCACTTCCAGCCTTACTTTAGTTTATGGAGTCTCCTCACATGTCTTGTCCACAACTGTTATGCCTGAGGGCATTCTGTGCCAAAAAATAAAAAATTCTGCACACAATATTTTAAAATTCTGCAAGCTTTATTTGTCGATAAATAAATGCAGAGGCTTCAGCATGGTGGTGAGGAGCATAGGCCACTGGCTGTACAAAGGTGGGAGATTACTCTGCAGCCTCCCCATCCCCTACCCCCAGGACAAGGACTCAGTGGTGAGGCTGCACCCAACCCTGACACAGCACAAGGTCTGAGTATACCACAGAAACACCCTGTGGCCCTGCCCCTTTGTGCTAGGTGCACCTGTGGGGCAGGCAGGCTCAACCAGGCAGGATCCAAGTGTGGAGGGGCTCAGTGTGGGGTGAGAAGATTCTGTGTGAGACAATCTGGGTGCAGGCAGCTCAGTGGGGGGTCTAGATGTGGGGGGATCTGGATGCACAGAGGCTCATTGGGGGGGTTCCAGGTGCAGGGGCAATGGGACTCTGCCGGGGCTTTCAGGTGAAAGTGGTGGGGGCTCAGCGGAGGGGTCTGAGTGTTTGGGGCTCAGCGGGGGGTCTGGATCCTGGGGGGAGTGGGGCTTCGTGGGGTGGAGGTCTGGGTGCAGCTAGTTGGGGGTCTGGATGTGGGGGCTCAGGGGGGTTGGGCATGTCAGGGTGGGGGTTTGAGTGCAGGGAGCTCAGTGTGGGGGTGGTTTGGGTGCAGGGGTGGGGGTCTGGAGGTAGGGGGTCTGGGTGCAGGAGGGCTCCAGGTGCAGGGGTTGAGGTTCAGTGGGATGGGGTTCAGGTATGGAGGGCTAGTGGGGTTCTGGGTATATGGGGTGAGGCTTGACAGGGGTGTCTGGGTATGGGAGGTCCAGATACATGGGGATTGGGTGGATGGGGGAGCAGCTCCCCATCCAGTGACCCCTCCCCCCCCCCCTCCCCCCCGCAGCTGAGGAGCGATGGGGGCAGGAAGCCTGGAAGAATGCTGAGCTTCCTGCAGCTGGGGGAGGATTCTCGGGGGAGAGGGGTCTGACACAGCCCCATCCACTCCTTTGCAGGGGAAGAAGAAATCCTGTCCTCTCCTGCTTTCAGCACAGCCAGGGCTAGCAGGTGGTCTCGACTCAGGGTAGGAGCCAAAGGATGGGGTGTTCCCAGCCTTGCGGTGATTTACCTCTCCGCCGGCTGCTCCAGGTGCTTGAAACGATGAACCTGCACAGCTAGGTAGTGGTGCATGACTGCTCTTGCAGCTTCCCTTTGTTTCCCTGTCAGAAAGTCATTTTTCTGTGGGGAAGCAAAGAAATCTGCAGGGGACATGAATTCTGTGCACGTGTAGTGGCGCAGAATTCCCCCAGGAGTAAGCAGCTGTTTGGATGACTGCAACCCATGAGGGATGAGGGGAATTTGGGAAAGCAGAAGGAGAGGGGGGTGAGGTGTGGAAATTACACTTGGCTGGTCATTGGAGGTGTTGGAGAAGGAAAGCAACAGGCAATCTATTGGATTTCAGTCTTCGTGCCAGCAGCTAACCATCTACTTTTGATGTCCTTTAGAGGAACATGAAGTGCAATGGGAGCAGAAACTGCTTGAACAGGAGGAGTCGATTTGGCTCCCGTGAGAGAGACTGGCTGAAAGAGGATGTTGGGCGAGGCTGTGTGTACATTTATGGAGCAGACTGTGCAACTGCGACCTCTTCTGACCTGCACTTGGTCCTTTGTACAGTGGATACCCTGGCATCTGAGATCTGTGATGGAGAGGGTAGGGAGAACCTCTATTTGCAGCTCCATGGAGACCTGGTCAGGTAAGGACAGAAGGAAAGGGTAAATCCAATTCCAGAAGTGGATGGAGGGCAGTGCTTTCTTGCTGTGGGCAAATGAATGTGAATGAAACTAGGGCTAATTTAAAGTAGGTAGGTATAGCCTTATGATTCATTTTGGGTGCAAGATGCACTTGTCACTAATAACGGGTCTGTTCTTTGGTGGCTATTTAGAGATTAATTAAGATGATGACTGGTGAGACATACATAGAGACTGAGTTTTATTTGTACGATGTTTATTATAAACAAAATCACAGAACTAGGAAACAAGATAAGACTAATAGCTGAATTCGCATCATGTATACTCAGGAATCAGTGGGGCTGTGGATTCCCCTTAAAATGAGATTAAGTGTTATTAGGTCTAATGTGGCTTTATGCTAACTATTACCACTAGTCCTCAAGCTGAATACTAGGCTTCAGACTCACTGCAAAGCCCATTTTAAAATAATCTTTGTTTTTTTTATCCTACTTGCATCGTAGCTTTAGTTTAATTTGCACTAATTAAACAAGCATCTTAACTTTTTCTAAAATAAGTGATTATTTACGTGATCACCTAAGCTCAGGTTATGGGTCAACAAAGGGGTTCTGTATGACAGATGGATCCAGTTCAGAGCATATAATACTATAATTTATGGATTGAAGCTGTTATGCTCAGATAGGAAACACTCATTGGTGTTTTGGCTGGGAGGGTTTGACTGGTAATTCCCCTAGAAGCACCTCCTTTTTGAAGAGTGTTTCGTTTGAGTGAGTTAACTTCTGGGAATTTCTAGTTGGACATGGAATATGCCCTGGGGTGAGAGATGTCCCTGTTTATATAATGCTGCATCTTTTTCCATATAAAGGGCTAAATTTTACTCCCAGTATATACTATCTTAACATCTTTATTCATCTTTATAAAACTGGCATCCTAAATGATAGCATATTTGTTAGGCAAATTATTCAAATGTATTCACCAAAAAAAGGCCACAGACGAAAAGGGCCAGAGTTAAGGTCATAGAAATGTCTAATGTGCATGTTCACAAGTGTAAATTTTCTTGAGAATGTATAATCTCTAAGTTACCTTTAGTGATCATTTCTTGACATCTATATTTTGTTAACTGAAATGATCTTGGTATGTACTTCTGTGATGGTCATGATTTAGTAACTGTATAAATTAATGCTTTTTCAGTGGGGATATCCTTTGTTTAAAAAAAAAAATGGCAAAGTATGCTAAGAGTATAAATAGACTTAAGCTATAAAGTTTTATGTGCAGAAAACTTGGACTTCAGTGTATAAAGTGTTGTGCCTTAGGTCATTATGCACTGAAAATAGACTTCAGCTCATAAAGTTTAATGTGCACAAACTTTGTGCTGAGAAGATCATGAATTCCTCATAGCTTTACAAGCCATAGAGTTCTTTTGAATTTAGACTTTGTATTACCTCCAGTGGATTTTGGATTTCAGCGTGTAAACCTGCTGCTCCTTTTCACGGACAAAGTTAAAACGGGAGTCTCTAATCCACACTTTTCCCAGTGGACCTAATCCATGTTGTTCTTCTAAAATGCACGGGGAAAGGCATGGCACTTTGGAGCACTTCTCCAGTTCCTGGTAAAAGTTCCACTGCTGGGGCCCTAGACTTCGGTGTGTTTGGGAAAGTCATTGACAGATGGGAGGAAAGACTGGGTGTCCTTTGCATCACTAAGTATTTTTGATAAAGTATTATTTGCATAAATTATACACTGAAGTTTTTTCTTCACAATAAGTTATAGGTGTGTAAAACTATGTGTACTGAATTACTTATTGTATAATGACTTCATGAGCTGAAGGATGCCTGATCCTTCCAATTGCCTCAGTACAAAAGTAAATCTATGTTCCTTATAGCTCCTTCCCCACCTCTCAGCATGGATTAACGCTCAAGGTAGCATAGCTCAGCATAGGTTGGGTCTACTGAACATCTGAGTTCCTGAGCTCCCTAGATAAAACCATATCTGGGATAAGTGTGGGAGCATGAAGGAGAGGAGAGAACTGTGTCATGACAGCTGATAAATTTGCACATAAAATTTTTGCAGGGACCAAACTGCACAAATTCACTGCAATAGAAACTTTTCCTGCACAAATTGCTCTCTTGGAATGCTTAAAAGACTGGGGTCTTGATATTTTAAAAGTTTAATAGAAAGTTTTCCTGCTGTAGTGTTGGATTCCCTCTGAAACCTTTTCCACTCAGCTTATCCAGAATACCTTGTTCACTTCTAGGAGAACACTTTATCCAGTTTTCTGGGATCCAAAAAACTCAGTTGGACTCCAGATTTAGTCACTCAGGTTCCTTTATTTGTCATGCAGCAAAGCTATGCTGATCAGACTCAAGTGTAGGGGAGAGTATAGTATGTACCATACATCCAGAGTTACACAGAAAAACTCTTCCTTTATATACATTTACACTTTACATTGCATCACATGTTTTTGAATTAGCTTGGTTACTTTGCAGGAACCAGTCCCTGTGCAACATGCTCTGTCTATGCATTATCCTCACTTGACCTAGTCTTTACCTCATCTCTACATTCCAAACTATTTTGTCCATTGTTAATAAATGGGTCCCTGGGTGTTCTCCATCTTATCTGAGCTGGCTCAAACATTCTGTCTTTTTCAACCTCCTGAGGTCCCTTCCAACCCTGATATTCTGTGATCCGTTTACCTCCCTAATTCTGTTGTCCAAGAAATGAGGCCTCCCTCCAGATGTTAATTGCTCATGTCAGGCTAGGTCTCCACTACATGTTGTCTGCTTCCAAATCTTGTTGTAGTTTTGGCATAGAAAGTTTTGCACACTGGAATTCATGATGGAAAACCAAGTATTGATGATGAAAGCTAGTCACTTATTTATGAGATTTGACATGCATATATACTAGTGTGCAATACAGTTTAAGTAAGGCTCTGGCTATGAAATCTTGAAAATGGAGTTTTGTAAAGTTTGATCAGTTTCTTCAGATTTTCAGAAACAATTCTATTATATGAAAATGGCAGTTTTTCAAGCCAAAACATTCTCTTTAAAAGTTGAAAATTTGTAAAAAAAGAGGATTTATAATAAAAATCGGGCTTCCTCTTCAATACTGTAAGCAAGTGCGGTTTCAGTGAATTCAGTGATGTTACACTCACTTTTGCAAGCCCTGGATTTGGCTCCCAGATTTTTCTGCTGTTGTGCATTGGGTGCTGAGAATACAGAACATGCAGCATAGCTTGAATTCAGCATATTGGTACAGGAAAAGGAAGACTGTTCTGTATTGCATCGTAACAGTGAGGCGAGTAAGACTAGATTTGTAGTGGAGCTCTCCCTTCACTTGGCTATGTGTCTGAGTTGCAGGAACCAGGCATAGGTCAGTTACAGTAAGGGTATACATAGCTGTTGGCATGGAGTCATGGATGTAGCTGATAAATTGTGTTTATTAGGTGAAATGTTTATAGGAAAATTGCCTTTAGTGGCTCATTGCTTAGTTCTGTAGTGATCTTCCAGCACTTAGAGCACAGACCCTTTACTCCAGAGCCCTGATAAGGTTAGGATTTGAAGACGCATTGTTGGAGCAGTTGTAAGAGATTGTGTTTTAATTCCCCTTTTGAACTTTTGTTTCAGCCTCTCTTTTCTTGTTGTTTTGCAGCATTACTTCACTTTGATTTGTGGCAAGTTGAATAGCTAAGTTAATTGGTCTCTGTGAATAATACTTTGAAACCCAGTCCTGAGCTTTAAACTGATGGCAGCAGGTCCTGCTCCCACACTTGCTACCTTCTTGCCTTTAGCAATTCAACAAGCTTGATCCTGAAATT
Source organism: Caretta caretta (assembly GCF_965140235.1). Taxonomy (NCBI): domain Eukaryota; kingdom Metazoa; phylum Chordata; order Testudines; family Cheloniidae; genus Caretta; species Caretta caretta. The sequence continues at coordinate 43,784,788 of NC_134217.1, forward strand.
CAGTTCTTGAACTATTGCATGTCACCTGTGCAAAATTCTGAATGTAAATGTAGCAGGAAGGTCTCATAAATAAACCTCAAAGGGGGAAGGTCTCCGTACAGCAGGGTTCTCAAACTGGGGGTTGGGACCCTTCGGGGTCGCAAGGTTATTACATGGCGGGTTGTGAGCTATCAGGTTCCACCCCAAGCCCTGCTTTGCCTCCAGCATTTATAACGGTGTTAAATATATAAAAAAGTGTTTTTAATGTATAAGGGGAGTCGCACTCAGAGGCTTACTGTGTGAAAGGGGTCACCAGTACAAAAGTCTGAGAACCCCAGCCATAGAGATACAGTAAGTATGAAATTCCCCTTAGTAGTCATTTGTTTGACATTAGGATATGGTCCATGGTCTTGGTCAGTTCTCCTGAGGAAGATGACACCAAACTCAAGGTCTCACTATACCCAAATTCTCTCAAATGCCAAGAGAATTCCATTTTAGTGCACAATCTGCTGATCAATGTGGTCACATGCATATGAACACAAATAACCCAGTCAAGCATCTGATGTCGCTTGTACCCCAGATATGTTGGACCCCAAGTAACTCTTAATTCCCCACCATTTGAATCCTTGTAGATGGATTTTTCCCACATCTCCTGGATTAAGAATACAAATACTGATCACCCTTTTGGGGTAGGAGGGGCAGGAGAAGATCCCCAGATATTTGTCCTAAACTTCCAGGAATGTCCTTTGTGGTGTTACTCCTCAGCTGAAGTAGATCCTCTGTGATCCCCATTAAGTGCATACGCATTTCAGTAAGTTCCTTTGAGCATTTACCTCTCTAAGATGTATAGGTCTAAGGTCTTCAGCCTTTCTTTCTAGCTAAGACCTTCCATTCCTTAGGTTCTCTTTGAAAGTTTTTCAAAAGTTATAGCTCACAATAAAGGATAGGTTCCGAAAACTACATGGACAAAACTCTTTTCTGTACCTGAATGAACCAGGTAATCATAGGCCAGTCTCACATTGATCTCAGGGAAGATATAATACAGCAGCTGATGTGAGTCTTCTTTAATAAGACTTAAAGAAGGGTAATTAATTAATGTCAATCAACATCGGTTCATGGAAAATAAATCCTGTCAAACAAACTTGATTTTTTTTATGAGATTACAAATTTGGTTGATAAAAATAATAGTGTTGTTGTAATATACTTAGATTTCTGTAAGGAATTTGATGTGGTACTGCATGACATTTTTATTAAAAATATAGAATGATATAAAAACTGGATAACTCATAAGTCTCAAAATGTAATTGTAAACAGCGAATCATAATTAACATTTTTAATGGTGAGGGCAATTAACCACTGGAACAATTTACCAAGGGCTGTGGTGTGTTATCAAGATTGGTGTTTTTCTTTAAAAAAAAAAAACAAAACACAACCCTAGGAATTATTTTGGGGAAGTTCTGTGGCCAGTGTTATACAGGAGGTCAGACTAGATGATCACAATGTCCCTTGTGGCCTTGGAATCTATGAAGGTATAAAACCTGGCTTTTATGCATGGGCAATAACTAAAGTTACATGAGGGTCTGTGAAGCTGCTGTTCTGTGCTGGCCTCCTGTTCTCTCCTATGCTTATTTCTTACCCTGGCCTGATAGTGCTCTCTCACTGACCTAGCTGAAGTGACCAGTACTTGGTATGTGATACTGAAAACACTAGACTGGAGGGTTTGACACCACATGAAAGGAGAGGAAATGTTCTCAGTGAATTGCTGGTGTATTCTCCAACTACACTAACCCTCAGTGTGTACTGTGTGTAGAAAAGAGCATGTACAAGTACAGTCTTTTCAGTTGCATGTTTCTGATTGCCTTCAGGTTTTGTCTGTTTACAGATTGCATTGTATTCTGTTGGGGGAAGATGCATGTTTTCCTGTATTCAGTTTGAGGATGAAAGGATGTGTCGGGTAATGCACTTTCTTCACAAATACCATCTATTTAGGATCCTGGATCTTGCATTCACTATTTCTATACAGGCTGAACGCCTCAAGTGATAACATTTTTGACCCCTAAGGGCAACATTATAGGGTCAAGAGGCAAGCAGCCTTCACTTACTGTTCGTTCTGCACCACCCAGGATTCTAACCATTGCCCTTGGAACCTTCCAGTCCATTCCTCTTTGACCAGGGTCTGGTAAAGGAGTTTCTTGTAGGAGCTGTCTCTCTCCAGCAACTTACTTGCTTAAGGTATCTTTTTTTTGGTTTGCGCCCTCTCCCACTCCCCATGACTTCCAAGCCTTTTTATTTCTAGACCCTTTGGCTTCTGGTCTGTCAGTTGCCTGGGAGCACTGATTCAGTCCACAAGGTTCCAGTCTCCAAAGACATTTGAAGAACCATGTCATGGGTCTATGGATGAACAACAAACCTTTTTCCTTCAGCATTTGGTCTATTTTCAAAGCCTCGTACTGCTACAAGCTTTTAGCTCTTTGTTTTGTATTTCTTTCAGCTGTTTTCTTTGCTCTTTCAGGATGTCACCTACTGCCTTGACCCCTTGGAAGGAAGCGATACCACTTAGCAGCTTCAGACAAAAATCTGTGCTGCAGAAGAACATCTATAATGCAGAGTACAATACAAGTGTCTGAATGGGGCATGCTGTACAGGGTATCATGGGGAATGTCTAGAGATGTTACTGTAAACACTCAAGTATCATGGGGAATGCCTCCAAGTCTTCCTCAAGGCAGTCCCTTGGGAGTTGTGCAAGTCCAACGCAAGTCCAGAATGTTTCAAAGGAGAAACCCCTGCAGCGTAAGCCTGAGCCACTTCTCTTGCTGATATGATGTTCATGAGACTAGACTGGAGGGTTGACAGCACACGCAAGCGGGGGGCAGATACTCCCAATAAATTGCTTGGTTATTCCCGAGCTATACTAGCTCTCGGTCTGTACTGTACTCTGTGTAGGAAAGACCATGCACAAGTACAATCTCTTCAGCTGCACATTTCTCAATAAAAACAATGAGGAGTCCTTGTGGCACTTTAGAGACTAACACATTTATTTGGGCATAAGCTTTCGTGGGCTAAAACCCACTTCATCAGATGCATTGAGGAGGTATAAATACACAGCATATGAAAAGATGGGAGTTGCCTTACCAAGTGAGGGGTCAGTGTTAACGAGCCAATTCAATTTAAGTTGGAAGTAGGCAATTCTCAACAGTTGACGAGGAGGAGTGGAAATCACTTTTGTAGTGTGAATGAGGCCAATGTAAACAGTTTATGCCCAAATAAATGTTAGTCTCTAAAGTGCCAAAAGGACTCCTCATTGTTTTTATTGAGAAATGTGCAGCTGAAGAGATTGTACTTGTGCATGGTCTTTCCTACACAATGAGGAGTCCTTTTGGCACTTTAGAGACTAACACATTTATTTGGGCATAAGCTGTTTACATTGGCCTCATTCACACTACAAAAGTGACTTCCACTCCTCCTTGTCAACTGTTGAGAATTACCTACTTCCAACTTAAATTGAATTGGCTCGTTAGCACAGACCCCCCACTTGGTAAGGCAACTCCCATCTTTTCATATGCTGTGTATTTATACCTCCTCAATGCATCTGATGAAGTGGGTTTTAGCCCATGAAAGCTTATGCCCAAATAAATGTGTTAGTCTCTAAAGTGCCACAGGGACTCCTCGTTGTTTTTGGTGGTGCAGACTAACATGGCTACCCCACTCTGAAATATTCCCCAATGGAAGTTGCTTTCAGATTAGTCTACAGGACTCTGTCTGGGTGCCACTTTTATCAACACAGGCCCAACTTCCTGCTAGGCTCATTAAAATATTTCTGCCATGTGCTGAGTTTTTGACTCCCTCCAAGCCTTGGCACTTGCTGCAGATGGCACTGAGCTATGACTCAGCTGATGAGGCATTGCGTCCCCACTGTACTCCAAGGCACCACTGATGGAGTTAGGGGCTTCAGGTAGCTTATGTCAAGATATAGGGCATCAGTTTCCCTTTCTCAGCCACAGTCAGGAAGCGTAAGTGTTAGGGTTTGTCTGGGGACCTGGGCACGTCTCACCAGCACATCTCAAAGTCCGCCTTGAGGCGGCAGTGACACCTTGGTGCTTCCCTCTCACCCTCAGTTTGGAGTCTTTGAATCACTCGGTGTAGCCAGAGCACTTCGCAGCAATACTGACACCCTCCTTGAGTTGGCTCTTTGTGCCTCTTGCTTCATGGGTCTCAGCACATCCAATGTCTCTGCATCCCAAAGTATTGCTGATGTTCCAGGCTACCCCCTCATCTTGCTAACTCCAGGTGCTCATATGGAGGCAATGGAGCTGATTAGGACAATGAAGTGATTGAGGAGTCTGTGCAACTTCCTGATGCCAGGTACATTTCCATGGTGAAAGAGCAGCAGGATGGTGATTTTGTTTTAGAATCTGACTTGTCCAAGTTGCTAAAAAAGCTTGCAAAGTTGCCAGTCCAGGAATGTGCAGAAGCCACGATTGAGAGATGGATAGGCCAGAAGCCCAGTGCGCCTCTGTCACCAACTGAAGCAGCGTGGCAGACACCCCCCACTTCTTTCGCACCTCCGCACACACAACCACCTCTGCTGCCCTATCTTGGATGTCATAGAAAAAAAGTACTTTCTCCTTCAGGACACTCCTGTCTGTCTCCTGCCCCCAGTGTCCCATGCAAGCTTTATACTTGGGATGAGGTTGGCCTGAGGAAAGACAAATGCAATGTAATGTGCCTCAGAACCTTGAGCTTCAGTACTGGGATTGCTTTGGATGAAGCGCTTGTCATTTTGTAGCTGGAGCCCTTTGAGATCTGTTAGTCCACAACACATTTGCCCAAGAACAGGTCAAGCTTTGGAAAAAGATCTCTCTCCCGGCTGATTTTCTTCCCAAAGGTGAATGTTAGTGAGCAGAGGGCACGGTCCTGATGGAGCATCAGTTCCAGGTAGTCTCTGATGAAAATTATGCAGTGAATAATCTGTGTTATGGGTGGATATCTGTAGGTCTGTTCTAGCTCAAGGCTTCCAGATCTCGTCATCAGGTCCAAAAAAAAAAAAAAAAAAGAGATGAGAACCTACCCTGCGTTGGAGAGAACCTCTTTTGGACTCGGAGACCTCTTACAGAAAGCAAAGCAGTCAAAAGCTCTGCATTCTTCTGGATCTGTCTCCTTTTGTGAGTCCCTTTCACAAGGGAGGGAAGGGGAAGCATCTGCTTTTTTTTTTTTTTTTAAAATATAAAAAGCCTCTTTCACACTGACTGTACAGGGTGCTTGGTCTTAGCAGCAGCAGATGCCAGAGGATCTTAAGCTTTCATACCAAAAAAGCCAAAGGGTGTTTGAAGGATTCCTAAGCATATAATCAGCCAACACTTTATGCAGCTTTCCAGGACCATCTTGTTGGAGGCAGGGAGCCATTTTCAGCTGATGGGCCCTTGTTCATCTTGACGATGTGGGTCTTGAGCACTGCTCAGAGGGAATACAAAATATTATGGCTGTCGATTAATCGCAGTTAACTCTCACAATTAACTCAAAAAAATTAATCATGATTAATCGCAGTGTTAAACAATAGAATACCAGTTGAAATTTATTAAATATTTTTGGATGTTTTTCTACATTTTCAAATATATTGATTTCTGTTACAACACAGAATACAAAGTATACAGTGCTCATTTTATAGTATTACTTTTATTACAAATATTTGCACTATAAAAATGATAAAAGAAATAGTAGTTTTCAATACACCTCATACAAGTACTGTAGTGCAATCTCTTTATCATGAAAGTGTAATTTACAAATGTAGATTTATTTTTTATTTTTTTTGGTTACATAAATGCACTCAAAAAAACCCCCAACCCAACATAAAACTTTAGAGCAGGGGTGGGGAACCTCCGGCTCGCTGACTAATTTAATCCAGCCCATGGCAAGTCTCCGTGCCATGGGCCAGAAGCCCTGAGCCTTGTCCCCCTGCCCCCAAAAGCTCCCGGGCAGAGGGGTGATCAGGGAAGCTCTACCTGCTGCCCCAAGCGCCAGCTCCGCAGCTCTTATTGTCTGGGAACTGCGGCCAGTGGGAGCTGCGGGGGCGGTACCTGCAGGCACAGGCAGCACTCACCATGCAGAGCCCCCTGGCTGCCCCTCTGCCTTGGGGCTGGACTTGCCAGCTGCTTCTGGGAGCAGCGCGGGACCAGGGCAGTCAGGGAGCATGCCTTAGCCCCCCCTGTGCTGCCGACAAGGAGCCACCTCAGTTAAGTGCCACCTGGCCAGAGCCCTCACCCTCTCCTACACCCCAACCACACTCCCAGCCCCCACACCTCAACCCCCTCAGAATCATATAAGATTAGGGTTGGAAGAGACCTCAGGAGGTCATCTGGTCCAATTTCCTGCTCAAAGCAGGACCAACCCTAACTAAATCATCCCAGCCAGGGCTTTGTCAAGCCGGGCCTTAAAAACCTCTAAGGATGGAGATTCCACCCCCTCCCTGGGTAACCCATTCCAGTGCTTCACCACTCTCCTAGTGAAATAGTTTTTCCTAATATCCAACCTAGACCTCCCCCACTGCAACTTGAGACCATTGTTCCTTGTTCTGTCATCTGCCACCAGTGAGAAAAAGCCTAGCTCCATCCTCTTTGTAACTCCCCTTCAGGTAGTTGAATGCTGCTATCAAATCCCCCCTCATTCTTCTCTTCTGCAGACTAAGTAAGCCCAGTTTTCTTAGTCTCTCCTCATAAGTCATGTGCCCCAGCCCTCTAATCATTTTTGTTGCCCTCCACTGGACTCTCTCCAATTTGTCCACATCCTTTTTATAGTAGGGGGGCCTCCGCACCCGCACTCCAGGCCTGAGTCCCTTCCCACACCCAAACTCCCAGAGTCCACACCCCTACCTGCACCCTAACTGCCTGCCCCAGTTCGGAACCATGTCTCTCACTCTAACTCCCCCCCATCCCTGAGCCCCCTCCTGCACCCCAAACTTCTCATCCCTGACCCCACCCCAGAGCCTGCACCTGCAGCCGGAACCTTCACCCCAACCCAGAGCCTGCTCCCACACCCTGAACCCCTCATTTCTGGCCCCACCCTGGAACCTAGGGGAAGACCCGAGCCTCCGCCCTCTCCCTTCACCCCCCATGGCGCTGGAGTCACGAGTGCTGGCTTACCCCACTGCGGGAGGAAGCCCCGAGCCTCTGCTCCTCCCCCCGCAGGGCTGTGTGTGGCCTGCAACTGATTTTTTTCTGTGGGTCAGTGGCCCTTGATAGAAAAAAGGTTCCCCCCGTCTGCTTCAGAGCCTACAAGTCCACTCAGTCCCACTTCTTACTCAGCCAATCGCTGAGTTTGTTTATATTTATGGGAGATACTGCTGCCTGCTACTTATTTATTATGTCACCTGAAAGTGAGAACAGGTGTTCACATGGCACTTTTGTAGCCAGTGTTGCAAGGTATTTACATGCCAGATATGCTAAACATTTGTATGCCCCTTCATGTTTCGGCCACCATTCCAGAGGACATGCTTCCATGCTGATGATGCTCGTTAAAAAAATAATGCTTTAATTAAATTTGTGACTGAACTCCTTGGGGGAGAATTGTATGTCTCCTGTTCTGTTTTACCCGCATTCTGCCATATATTTCATGTTACAGTCTCGGATGATGACTCAGCACATGTTGTTCATTTTAAGAACACTTTCACAGCAGATTTGACAAAATGCAAAGAAGGTACCAATGCGAGATTTCTAAAAATAGCTACAGCGCTCGACCCAAGTTTAAGAATCTGAAGTGCCGTCCAAAATCTGAGAGGGACAAAGCGCGGAGCATGCTTTCAGGAGTCTTAAAAGAGCAACATTCGGATGCGGAAACCATAGAACCCGAACCACCAAAAAAGAAAATCAACCTTCTGCTTGTGACACCTGACTCAGATGATGAAAACAAACATGCGTCAGTCTGCTCTGCTCTTGATCATTATCGAGCAGAACCCCTCATCAGCATGGACGCATGTCCTCTGGAATGGTGGTTGAAGCATGAAGGGACATACGAATCTTTAGCATATCTTGCAACTCTGGCTACAACAGTACCGTGTGAATGCCTGTTCTCACTTTCAGGTGACAGTGTACACAAGAAGCAGGCAGGTTTATCTTCTGCAAATTGTAACCAAACTTGTTTGTCTAAGCAGTTGGCTGACAAGTGGATTTGTAGGCTCCAAAGTTTTACATTGTTTTATTTTTGAATGCAGTTATTTTTTGTACATAATTCTACATTTGTAAGTTGCACTTTCATGATAAAGAGATTGCACTATAGTACTTGTATTAGGTGAATTGAAAAATACAATTTCTTTACAGTGCAAATATCTGTAATAAAAAATAAATATAAAGTGAACACTGTACACTTTGTATTCTGTGTTGTAATTGAAATCAATGTATTTGAAAATGCAGAAAATGTCTAAAAATATTTAAATAAATGGTATTCTATTATTGTTTAACTGCATGATTAATTGTGATTAAATTTTTTAATCGCTTGATAGCCCTACAAAATATTTCAGAAAACCCCGTGATGGCTTCCCCCCGGGGTGGCACCTGGAACTGGGGTAGCACTGAGCTCTCTGGCCCACCGTCTTGGGTTCCCTGTCACTGTGCTGCTGTGACAAGTTGCAAAGCTCTCTAACCTGGCACTTTCACCAGCATTCACACAGGTAGGGATAAACCCAGCTGCAGTCACATGCAGGTTCTCTAACCACCAGCCTCCCAGCCTAGGCCCCTGGAGCAGTAGGGGACCATCCTGCCCTGGTCAAATTTGGCCAGTATATGGGTTTAAACCCCGGTCAGCCTCTCCCGCAACGTGAAGAGGACTGTGCACGCTTGTGATAACCAAGCTGAGATTTTTCACAGACACCTTAGTCAAATGCACAGTGGTTTTGATTAAAACATAAAATAAGTTTATTAACTACAAAAGGATAGATTTTAAGTGATAGCAAACAGATCAAAGCAGATTACCTGGTAAATAAACAAAACTGCAAACTGAGCTTAACATACTAGATATGTAGGAGATGAATTAGCAGTGATAAACAGGCTGGCAGATTCTTAAGGCACAAGCTGCCTTGGCTTTGAAGCTTGGGTTTCCCAGGTTTTTATACATAGGCTAGAAATCCCTTATCCTGGGACTATCACTTCCCCCCGTTCAGTCTTTATTCCTAAGGTGTTTCCAGGTGTGTTGTTGTAGGGAGAGTGAGGTACCCATGTGATGTCATTTTTCCCCTTTTATATCTTCTTCCCACTTGCTGGAAAGCTGTTTTGCTGTGACCTGGGTCAAACAGTTCACATTGTGTAGTACTGTCGCTCAGAGGTTTTTATTGTACACAGTTCCTGGGGTAATCCTTGTGCTTGTGTGCATTTCCTCAATAAGCCATTCACATTGTTTGACCTTTTTACTGCTGTACCTGAAAGGCTGCTTGTGGGTGTTTTCAACCTCACAACATGTTTCAGTAACACGTACACAGCCAAACTTCATAACTTCAGATATGATGATAGCGCATACAATCCAACGAGATATTAATGAGTGGAGGGCACATGACACTTGAATGCAATTCACATCTCCTAATGCTCACTTAGGATCACAGGGGTCCACTGAGATGGTCCCATATAGAAACATATTATGGGTACTACAAATACAGGGTAAACACAAGACCCAGCATTTGTAGTGTGGTCTGAGCCATTTCCTGATGACTCTGACTTATCATTTCTGCCAGCCCGAGGTCTTGGATGCTGTTCTGGGGGAAGAAGGTTTGAGTTAAGTCTGGCAGGGCAACTCCGCATTTCAGCTGTGTGGCCGGAGCTGGCAGGGAGAGGAACTCCCTCCCCTGGCCCAGTTGAGCCCCCGCCAGTTGCCACGGCCTGCGAGGGCTGCCTCTTGCCCAGCCCCAAGATGCTGCGGCAAGAGAGGGCTGGGGGAAGTCCTCTCTCCCTGGGGTAGCCTGCACCCCAAACCTCTCATCCCTGGCCCCATCCCAGAGCCTTCACCTTCTGCACCAAATCCTCTGTCATAGATTCATAGATATTAAGGTCAGAAGGGACCATTAATGATCATCTAGTCTCACCTCCCACACAATGCAGGCCACAGAATCTCACCCACTCACTCCTGCAATAAATCTGTCACCTATGTCTGAGCTATTGAAGTCCTCAAATAATGGTTTAAAGACTTCAAGGTGCAGAGAATTCTCCAGCAAGTGACCCATACCCCATGCTGCAGAGGAAGGTGAAAAACCCTCTTCCAATCTGCCCTGGAGGAAAATTCCTTCCTGACCCCAAGTATGGCGATCAGCTGAACCCTGAGCATGTGGGCAAGATTCACCAGCCAGATACCCAGGAAAGAATTCTCTGTAGTAACTCAGATCCCACCCCGTCTAACATCTCATCACAGGCCATTGGGCCTATTTATCATAGAATCATAGAATATCAGGGTAGGAAGGGACCTCAGGCGGTCATCTAGTCCTACCCCCTGCTCAAAGCAGGACCGATCCCCAACTAAATCATCCCAGCCAGGGCTTTGTCAAGCCTGACCTTAAAAACTTCTAAGGAAGGAGATTCCACCACCTCCTTAGATAACGCATTCCAGTGTTTCACCACCCTCCTAGTGAAAAAGTTTTTCCTAATATCCAACCTAAATCTCTCCCACTGCAACTTGAGACCATTACTCCTTGTCCTGTCATCTGCTACCACTGAGAACAGTCTAGAGCCATCCTCTTTGGAACCCCCTTTCAGGTAGTTGAAAGCAGCTATCAAATCCCCCCTCATTCTTCTCTTCTGAAGACTAAACATCCCCAGTTCCCTCAGCCTCTCCTCATAAGTCATGTGTTCCAGTCCCCTAATCATTTTTGTTGCCCTCCGCTGGACTCTTTCCAATTTTTCCACATCCTTCTTGTAGTGTGGGGCCCAAAACTGGACACAGTACTCCAGATGAGGCCTCATCAATGTCGAATAGAGGGGAACTCAATCTGCTGGCAGTGCCCCTACTTATACATCCCAAAATGCCATTGGCCTTCTTGGCAACAAGGGCACACTGTTGACTCATATCCAACTTCTCGTCCACTGTAACCCCTAGGTCCTTTTCTGCAGAACTGCTGCCGAGCCATGCGGTGTCCTAGCCCTGAGCCCTCTCCTGCACCCTGAACCCCTCATCCCCAGCCCCATCCCAGAGCCCGTACCCCCAGCCAGAGCCTTCATCCCCCCGCAACCCTCTGCCCTAGCCCCGAGCCCCCTCCCACACGCCAATCCCCTCATCCCTGGCCCCACCCCAGAGCCCACACCCCCATCCAGAGCCCTCATCCAACCCTCTGCCCAGTCCTGAGTCCCCTCCCACACTCCAAACCCCTCGGCTCCACACGTCACCTCCATATTGGTGCACATAAAATTAATTCTGCACATGGACGTAAAAAATTAGAGAGAGCGCTGCCTTGAAGCTTTATAGCTGTGGGAGTGGGCTTTGTCTGGCAAGACATTCCTATTTGCCTCAAACCTGGAAAGGAATGAGAACATGATTGCAGACAATTCCATGTGTGAGTTGTCTTCATGATTGGCCTTTTGAGTGGGAGACATAGGTTCTGGAGGAAAATCTCTACTAAAGCTTTTTACATGGATGAACATTTTCCTGATGCTTGCATGTACATCCTGATGTTGCCTTCTCCATATGCTTGATGTTAAAATGTTCATGAGGTTCTACTGGGAGTAGACTAAAGCCCTTAGAAAGTCTACCCAATCTAATTCTAGTTTGCTGAGCAGTGCTGTTCCAAGAGGTCCATTTCCACACTGTCCCTCTTTTTCACGTAGGTGCTCAGATACCAAGTTGATGGGTGGCAATATAAGAACCTAAATAGATTTTAGATATGTCCTGGATGGCTTGAAACTAGAAGGGCATATCATGACTCACTTGATACAAGTAAGGCTGCCCCCAGGACCTGTCTTGTTTAATCTTTCCATCTGAGATATATTGTCATCCTCTGATGCTACAAAACCTGTTACTTTGATTCAATATCCAGGGAGGAATTCATCTGTCTTGCAGAACCTGATCTTCTTCTAGTGCTTGCTCGTGTCCATTCCATTGTAGGTGTGTGTGTGCTCGCCACATGCACCGGTGCCAGAAGTTGTTCCCTCAGTGGTATCTGTAGAGGACTGGCTCTGTCACTGCATGTGTATGCACCAGGGTGCCACCAGCTCCCCTCACCCTCAGTTTCTTGTTACCGCCAGTGACAGTCTCCTTGCCTTGGAAAGCCTATTTTTCTCAACTGTACCCAGTTGCAAACTTTTTTGTATCTAGGTGTTTTTAAATGGTTAGTTTTATAGTTCCTTAGAGTAGTTTTTGTGTAGTTTGTTAGTCCCAAACGGGACTTAGCCTAGGGATGGGATGCCCCGGTCCCCAGGTTTCAAACCTTGTGACTGTTGCAAGAAACCCACGCCAGTCAGTGATCCCCATGGAAGCTGCTTGAAGTGCTTAGGGGAAACCCACGTTAACGACAAGCGTTGTATTTGCAAGAGTTTCAGACCACAGACCAAGAAGGAGTGGGACATTCGTCTCCGAGCACTCCTTATGGAGTTGACCCTTACCCTGGCTTCAGAGCTGACCAGGTTGGACACTGCTCCTAGCCCTGCAGCTTCGGTCTGGAGTACGCCACTGACACCGGCCACAGACGGGCGCCAATCCCCATCCCCAGTACCGGCTAAAAAGCAAAGAAAGGCTGGGAGGGAAGGAGAGAACCAGAGCAGAGCAAAGACCCATGAGGGGCAGCTCTTCCCCTCCAGATGGAGGTCAGGCCCCGACTCCTGCTCAGCGGCAGAGGCCACTCCAGGACCCGCCCACCACCCAAGGGAGTGGCAGAGGCACTTAGCACCTAGTGGTGCTATCACGCCATGAAAGACAACCTGTCCTTGCTGGTGCTGCCCATGCTGGCTACGACTGTACCCTGTTCAAGGGATAAACCTGCCTTCGGACCCTTCCAATGGTTCCCATCAGTAGAGGACTGCTCCTCACTGCAGAAGGTGCCCCGTCAAAGCTTGCCTGAGCAATGGCACCAGCCTGTGGACATGGACCAGCTGGCCTGCCAGAGTTCCTGGCGTCGGTCCAGGGACTTCAGGCAACGTTCCTCAGGTTCAAGGTGGCGATCGTCAGTGGGCTGGCGCAGACCCATAGAGGCACAGCAATAGTCCTCAGAGCCCTAGTGCTGAGAGCACCCGATCCGCTCGCCCAGTGCATGACACTGCGCGGGGTGGAGACACTGGTCCCTGGAGCCATGCCACTGATCGCCAGACCCCCAGTATGGCTTACCACGAGCACATTGACTGTCTCTGACTCATCAGTCAATTCACTCATGCTCCCGCTCCCAAAGCATAAGGTGTAGATCGTTGGGGTTCTGTTGCAGATCCTCTGGACGATGACACCGGTCACTGAGATCACGGAACCGTGAGTCATCACCCTCTTACAGATTCTCAGCAGAGGCTCGGCCAGGGCCAATGGGATCGGTGTAGACAGGCGGCCTCGGTGCCGGCCTGGTCCCCCAGACATGTATCCCCCTCCTTGGGCTCCGACAGCGAGGAGGAAATCCTGCCTGTGGGCCAGGGCCTACTATCAGGGGCATTGGCATTACCCGCTGGGCCACCATTGGCAGCATGGCCACAGGGACAGTAGCCTGCCCCCTGGCAGCTCTGGAAGCCCTGGGGATTTCCCCAACCTTCTCAGGGGCTGAGGTCAGCATCGGGGGCATCTGACAAACGGCAACAGTCTCCCGTCCCTGGACTCGGACATGGAGTCAGAGCGGGCTCCCCAGGTCCAGCCAGCCTCGCGTGAGGCTCTGACGACAGAGTCGGCAGATTTGGCAGACCCACACATACCTGCCACCTCATCGTGTTCACCCGATGCGGCGATAGTGAGATCTTCTCACCCAGTTCCCCAGGACGATGCTGAGGCTCACCAGGAGCTCTTAAAGAGGGTGCCTCCAACTTGGGGCTGGAAGCCATGGAGTTGGCAGAGTGCTTGGACTTTTTGTTCGACGTACTCAGTGCGGCAGCTCCAGCCAGGGTGGCATTGCCTGTGCACGAGGGGGTGGCAAAAATCATGAAGGCCCTGTGGCATACACCTTCCTCACTGTCATCCATCTCCAAGTGGGCAGAGCGGAAATACTACATTCCCAGCAAGGGGTATGAGTCTCTTTATACCCACCCTGCCCCAAGCTCACTGATTGTGTCGGCAGCCAATGAGCATGACAGACAGGGCCAACCAGGATCGATGCCCAAGAACAAGCCTTCACTTCAGAACCACCGTATACAGTATTCTACAAGGAGAAGGTCCAGCTGCAGCCCCATCCAGCTTTTCTGCCTAAGGTGGTGTCCCCTTTTCATGTCAACCAGGATATCTTCCTCCCGGTTTTCTGTCCAAAGCCGCACTCGACCAATGAGGAGAGGCAGCTGCACACTCTGGATGTCCGGCGCGCCCTGGCGTTCTACCTGGAGTACACCAAACCTTTCTGCAGGTTGACCCAGCCCTTTATCGCGACAGCTGGTAGGATGAAGGACCTTCCAATGTCCTCTCAGAGAATTTCAAATTGGATCACCACCTGCATCCGTACTTGTTATGAGTTGGCTCATGCTGTACCTCCACCAATAGTAAAGCTTCACTCAACTAGGGCTCAGTAGTTTTTGGTTGCCTTCCTGGTGCACGTTCCTGTCGAGGTCAACTGCAGGGCCGCAACATGGTCTGTGGTACACAAGTTCACAACGCATTATGCTATCACCCAGTAAGCCAGAGATGATGTTGGATTTGGCAGAGCTGTCTTGTAGTCGACACATCCATGAATTCCTATCTGCCTCTCGTGGTACTGCTTGGGAGTCACCTACAATGGAATGGACGTGAGCAAGCACTCAAAGAAGAAAAGACAGTTACCTTTTCGTAACTGGTGTTCTTTGAGATGTGTTGCCCATGTCCATTCCATGACCCACCCTCCTTCCCCACAGTCGGAGTTTCCGGCAAGGTGGAACAGAGGGTCAGGGGGAGCCGGTGGCACCCCTTACGGTGCATACGTGCACTACTCCAGAGGGTGCCGGAGCTGGTCCCCTACGAATACCACTGAGGGAAAACTTTGGCACTGGTGCATGTGGTGAGCACACATACAGAATGGACATGAGCAACACATCTTGAAGAACATCAGTTACGAAAAGGTAACTCTCTTTTTCTGAAGGAGAAGCCAAATTCACTTGTACCTAGAGTTTTGTTCATTTAGGGATGTCCTTTATTTGAGTTGAGATTTTTGATATTTTATTTGTTTGGATCATTTTGCTCACTATTGAAGGTTTAAACCTAGTTACATTTGTTATGTATAAAATAATACAGTCTGACCAGTTGTATATATGTACACATTCAAACCTGTCACTTGAAAAGAGCTAATTTCCTAAAGCTGAAAATTATTAGGAGCTGAATTGAATGGGAGGAAAAAGTTAAACATAAGTGTGAATGATGATTGGAAGTTGTTTAAGAGAACTTTTCCAGATGCCCCAGATCCTCACAATTCTGCAATCAATAAAGCAGGCTTTGTCAGTTTAAAAAAGAACTCCTGGTAAAGAAGTGAAGTGAAAGCAGTAATAAAAAACTTGAACAAAAATGAAAATCTAACAAATTGAAAGAGAGGGAAGCTGATAGTAGTGATTGTATATTAAGCCATGAAGTATAGACACCTTATAAGAGAAGCTAAATGTATTAATGAAAAATAATTAGTCAGTAGGATTAATGACACAAGGAAAAATGTTTTACAGTGTATCAGGAATGTAAGAAATTATAGCAGAGGTATCTATTAATAGACAGGGACAATAAAATTGTTAATGTTGCAGAAAAGATGCGTTAAATGTTTCTGTTCTGTATTTGGGACAAAGCTGGTTGACACATTCAATTTACAGCAATAATGAAATACTTTATATTCCCATATATGTTAAATGATTGTAGTACAATTAATGCCAGTTATCATGGTTTTATGGAAAACAAGTCTTGTCAAACAAAGTTGATCATGTTTTTTGACGAGATTAAAAGTCTAACACATTTCTTTTGTCAACATAACATACTTTGATAAGGCATTGTACTATATAACATTTGCTATATAAAAAGTAACACATTAAATGGATCAAAAACTGGCTAAATGATAGATCTTGAAAAGTAATTGGGTGGCTGCCCCATTTACAATGGGGGGATTTCTTAGTGGGGTCCCACAGAGATGTAATGATTGTGACCCAATTCTATTCAATATCTTTTTCAATGATCTGAAAGTAAATGTAAAATCATTGCTGGTAAAATTTGCAGATGACACCAAAAGTTAAATAAGGTAAATAAGGATAGGTCAGTCATTCAGTGCTCTCTGGATTGCTTGGTAAATAGGGTTTACTTGTATATCAAGTTTTAATATCCTTAAATACAATGTCATACATCTAGGAACCAAGAATGTAGCTCAAGCTTATAAGATTGGGAACTGTGGAATTTGGAAAGGAGTAACTCAGAAAAGGATTTAGAGTCATAGTGGAAAACCAGGTCAAGATGAGCTCATAGTGCAATGTGTTGGCTAAGCAGGGGAATGTTGAGTAGAAGTAGGAAAGCGGTATTACCTTGGTATACAGCATTGGTGAAACCATTGCTGGAACATACTGTCCTCTTCTGGTGTCCACATTTCAACAAGGATGTTGAGAAATTGGAAAGGGTTCAGAAAAGTGCTATACAAATGATTTGAGGTCTGGTAAATCCATCTTACAGTGAAAGACTTAAGAAGCTTAATTTGTTCATTTTAAGAAAAAGATTTAAGGGCCTCTCAATCATGGTCTTTAAATACATACATTGGGAGAAGATTTTTTATAGTAGATGGCTCTTTAAGCTGTCAGACAAAGTCACAACAGGATCCAAAGGGTGGAAGTTGAAGCTAGACAAATTCAGATTAGAAATGAGAATTTTTAAAAGTTAAGGTGATTAATCATTGCGACAGCTTATCTAAGGATGTGATGGATTCTTCATCATTTGAAGTCTTTAGATCATGATTGGTCTTTCTGAAAGAGATGCTGTAGCTCAACCAGCAGTTATGGGCTTGTTGCAGAAGTTACCATTTGAAATTCTCTAGTCTGTGTTATGTAGGAGGTGAGACTAAATGATCATAATGATCCCTTCTGGCCTTAAAATTGACGAAGCTTGTTGTTTTAGAGAGACACTTTGTGTGACTTCCCCGCCCCCCCCTTTTCTCCTTATTCAAATTGTTAGCCGTAGCGTAGTTCCTGCTGCCTGTTGTAGTTATGGGATGTTTTTTCTTTGGGAACATCCCCCAAGCTCTCTGTTCTCTAGGAGTGAGAATTCTGCATGGATGTGGGATCGTTCGAGAAGGGGGAATGACTTATCTTGTCACTCTAATTCTCTGAAGAAACCTTCTCGAAGGATTTTCTCTCATGTGCTCTCCTGCCAGCTGTATTTGAAAGGGAACTTTCTTAAAATGGGGTTTCTTTCATTTTTGTACATGATCTTTTTGAAGCATAGTTTTTAAATCCTTTTTGATTTGTGACATGCTGCTCTTTTTTTTTCTTGGTGTCTCTGCTTTCTGCTCAGCCAGAAACTGTCTGAAAGATATGAATGGCAATCATTAGAATCCTGGGTGGTGCATGATCACCAGGGTGTGTCTTATGTGACCCCCGTCCTTAGCGATCAATAGGTTTAGTACTTGAAGTGTTCATCTATTTCAAACTAGGGATCACAGGCCCCAGGAGTGAGTCCTTGCCAGATGATATCTTCAGAGAAGCAGAAAGACCAAGTCGTTGCTCCTTTTGCACTGTAACTGTCATAAAAAAAAAAAAAAGTTCATTCTTTCATGTCCATACTAAACTCATTTCTTCTTGTGGATTGTATTACTAGGAGGCTGGAGCCCACAGAGAAACCCCTTCAGATTGTGTACGAGTACTTGGCTGGGCTCGGCTTTGAGGATCTTGTGAGAATACAGGAAGAGGCAGCAAACTCTGATCTCAGCTGCATGATTCGCTTTTACAATGGTAAGGATTTGTATATAACAGGTCACATCAGACACCTAACATGTATCACTGGATACTGCTTTTAGAAATAAGCTGCCAAGGTTACTAAGAGAAACATTTTACAATTCAGATCTTTTGTTCTCTCAAGAGAGCATTTGTTGCATGGTTTGGGATGAAACAGACCCTTAGGGAGTGATGTTTTGGCTTATATCTTTATTTTTAATATTTGTATTACCATAGTGCCACAAAGCTGCGCTGCACAAAGCGTTAAACATTTGAAGATGCAATTCCTGCCCTGAAGAGTTTACAATGAAAATGACCCTTGAATCAAGGGAAAAGAGGGATGCAGTAAAATACTTGTTTATAATTTTAAAAAGTGCAAAGTGCCAGCTAACCCTGTCTGACCCCTAAGTCTTCATTAGCTGATATAAGTGAATCACAGAGGTGAGTTTCGAGAGCTTTGGAGGAATGGGTATGATGGCCTTATGGATCGAGTTGAGGAAGGTGATGCATGCCATAAGGGTTAGCATGGAAGAAGGCATAGTAGTGTTCATAGAATCATAGGACTGGAAGGGACTTTGAGAGGTCATGTAGTCCAGTCCCTTGCACTCATGGCAGGACTAAGTATTATCTAGACCATCCCTGATGGGTGTTTGTCTAACCTGTGCTTAAAAATCTCCGATAATGGAGATTCCACAACCTCCCTAGGCAATTTATTCCGGTGCTTAGCCACCCTGAGAGTTAGGAAGTTCTCCCTAATGTCCAACCTAAACCTTCATTGCTGCAATTTAAGCCCATTGCTTCTTGTCCTATCCTCAGAGGTTAAGAAGAATAATTTTTCTCCCTCCTCTTTGTAACAACCTTTTATTTACTTGAAAAATGTTATCATGCCCCTCACCCAGACTTCTCTTTTCCAGACTAAACAAACCCAGTTTTTTCAATCTTCCCTCATAAGTCATGTTTTCTACACCTTTAATAATTTTTGTTGCTCTTCTCTGGACTTTCTCCAATTTGTCCACATCTTTCCTGAAATATGGTGGCCAGAACTGGACACAATGCTCCAGCTGATGCCTAATCTGCATGGAGTAGAGCAGACTAATTACTTCTTGTGTCTTGCTTACAACACTCCTGCTAATACATCCCAGAATGATGTTCGCTTTTTTTGCAACAGTGTTACACTGTTGACTCATATTTCAAGTAAGAAGCTGCCAAATAGGCGGAAGAGACTGGCATGATTGATTGAACAGGAAGACTGGCGGTGAAGCAGTAGGAGGTGGTAGGTGCAGAAGAAGAAGAGAATGAGGAAAACTGTTAAAATTAAAGGGTTACTTGATTTTCTAATGCATTAACTGCTTCTCCTCTTTATGTACTTCAGGGAAAGTTTAAAATGTTTCATGATAGTCTGCAGTGGGCCACACTTAACTGTTTTATATTGAAAAAGGAAAACCAGGGTAATTAATTTAATCCTTTGGACCTGGGACCCACCGCCTTACCAGTACCACAGGAAGGAACAATGTTCAAGATAGGAGATAGTGAGGGTCTGGCCAATGGGTTTATGCTGTTTGGACAGAAAGAAGAGGGTGGATCATAATGTAATCTAGGAAGTAATAGTATATTTTAAACACAGTCTGGATTTGTGAGGTGAAAGAGGGAGGAATCAGAGAAGGTGACTGAGAAAGATATCATTAGTGACAGAGTGGAGAGGGCTTGGGAGGAAATATCAGGAATTTGTTTTTGAGTGTGTTAAACATCACCTGGCAGTTTAACATTCAGAAGGAGATGACATACAGGCAGAGATGCCACTCAGGTGATGGATTTATGACATACAGGCGGAGCCTGGAGGCAGACAGTCAGGAGTGGAGAGGTATCTCAGAGTCTTTGGCAAAAGATGGTAGTTGAAACTGTGTAGCTGAGTAAAATCACCCACAAAGAGATCATAAAGGAAAAAGAGGAGAGGACTGAGGATAGAACTTTGGAGGACCATATAGAAAGTGACAGAAGAGGATCAATTAAAATATGCTGAAGGAGTGATCTGAGAGATAGGAGAATCGTGCAAAGACAGTCGCAAAAGTCAAGACGGTAAGATTTCAAGGAGTGTATGGTTGAGAGTGTCAACCAGAAGAAATGTCAGAGGATGAGGATTGAGTACAGGCCCTGGATTTGGGTCAAGAAAAGTCAGAGGAAACATTGCTGAGAACAGTTTTGGTGGAGTCACTTCACTCATGTGGGGCAACACCTCCAAGAGGGCACAACAGCAGGCTTGCAACGATTTTACTGATTTCTTCCCCCATCCTCACCCCTACAAACTTGTGACTGTTGTTTCCCTTATTCCCTTTCCTGTTTCCTTCAGGTGTTAGGGGCAATTCCTTTTCAGGTGGTAACAAAGTCCAACCATCAGGCCAACCATCAGGCCATAGGGGTCGTAAGAACACGAATGGGGGAAGCTGCTGGTAGAGAGCCTTCTATGCTGGCCAGTAAGGTAGGTACAGAGATACTAGTATGATGAACTTGCTCACAATGAGGACCTGCAGGACTGGTTAGTGGCATGGTCACAGGGACCTGGGAGCCTTAAAGGGCAGGGAATTTACTAGACTGGCTGTAGAATAGATTCAGAGAGCATGAGGTGGGGGCTATCTCTAAACTAGCCGCGGGAGGATGGAGATCAGGGTACTTCCTAGACTGAATATAGGAATCTGTAAGTGTTTGTAAGGGAATCTTCTGTGCTCTGGCAGCAGCTCAGCTGCCAGTAGAAAGATAGTGTCTTGCTGAGTCACCATGCTGGGCACTGAGGTCATGGTGTAATAGATAACAATGAATATTTTAGCCCAGTGGGATGGACACAGCATAAGGAAGGAGAGGCATTTTGTGTCCTGGGGATTTGCCTTGATTGCAGCCATTGCAGACCACCAATGCACCAGTGCAAACTGGCTGCTTGTTGGTAGTGCTACCTGTAGTTATAAGACTGTTTCTTCTTCGAGTGATGGTCCCTATGTGGATTCCAAACACGGGGTGCACATGTGCTCCATGTGCCAGAGCTGGAACTGTTCATAGTAGTGTCCATTGATCCGCATGTGTGTCGACCACATAGGGTGTCCAAGGCTTTAAGATGCTGTGTGGGTCGACGCCGCTCCAGTTCCCTCTTACTGCCACGTGGCCAGAGTTGGAACCCCTGTTCCTCAGTGCTCTTAGCTCTCTAAGAGGAGTTCTTTTTCCCTTTCCTGGGGACGATGCACTGGCAAGCTGGCTTCAAGAACTGTGCTTTGTGCCATCACTCCTTTTCAGTGAGCGACAAGCACACTCATTGTCTTTACTGTCTTGGCGAAGCCCACATAGTCTCTCATTGTTCCATCTGCCGCTCATTTCCATCCAGGACTCAAGCAGCTTGTGAACTTCCCCTCCAGAAATATCTGATGGAGGAGGTGATGCAGCTGTGTGTACAACCAGACCTGGCTCCACCAGACGTGCCACAACAGCGCCTGCCACTGGCAGTGAGTGCTTTGCTAGGCCCATCTTGTGTGGTACCTGTGGCACCGCTGCACCCACCAAAGCCCCACCATGTGCACGAGAAGCATGGGCACAAGGGCGGCTCCCCGACGGGGACTACCTCAAAATGCAGCGTTACCTCCCTGAGCCATGTTAGGTTGGGCAAGAAGTTGCACTTAGCTGTGAATACTCCTGCTCCAAAAAAGGCTCATACGGTGCACTGATCCAAGCGCCGTGGTACATCGCAGGCTCCTCTGCTGCCTCTTCAATATTCTTCCTCTGCTGCCTTGTCTGCTCCGGCGCCTGGGCCACTTCCTTCATCCTTGGACTGGACCTTCCAGCCTGTCCTTCCTGGTCGCGCACGCTCCAGGGCAATTATCTCCCCTGACACCAACGTCTCAGCTCTTGCTGCCCTTGGTCGGCTCTTCCCCACACTCCGGACCGCCACCTATTTCGAGACTCCCCTCTCCAGTGGATGAGTCCCCCGTGCTCCGTCCTTCTCCACTAGCACTGGTGACAGACAAACCCCTTCTACTTGTCGAACATCCTCTTGGACCTCGTCTTGCACCGATGGCTCCACTGACATTAATATCTCCTCTTCTGCTGGACCCTTCTTCTGAATCTGAGTGGTCCTCCGACCTGGACACTGATGCCTGATGATCTCTACACCTGGCCCTACTGCCCATTTGGGACACCTACCATGATTGTGGGATGCACTGCCCACATCACCTGCCATCTCCCATCCACACTGCTCCCTTCCACATGGAGCCTCTGATGTTCCCACTCCGTCGGCACAATCAGCACCTGTGGTTCCCATGGGTGCCTCCCTCATTCCACCTGCCCCCCACCACCTGATGACTATGCCCAATACCACGGCTTGCTCCACTGTATGGCTGCTGTGCTTAATCTTTCTCCAGCCTCTGGGACCTTCCCGTACCAACTTGCCCATCCACGACATCATTTTGCAGCCAGCCCAGGCTGTTTGATACATGCCAGCCTCCTGCGCCCCTATGCTGAAGCTGGTGGATCGCCGCTACTTCATGCCCTCTAAGGGTATGGGCTTTCTCTTTACCCACTTGCTGCCCAAATCCCTGGTTGTCCACACAGCCACTAAGCGCACCTATCAGCAGGACTTTAAATCTGCCCCCTCCTGATGACACTAGCAAAAAGCTGAACCTACAAGGCCACAAGGTGTATTTGTCCGTGGATCTTCAATTCCACGTTGCCAGCTACCAGACTATCCTTGCCAAGTAGGATTACCTGTCCAATTTTAAGCTAGCGGATTTTCAGGATTTCCTCCCTCTGGAAAAGCAGAAGGACTTTCAGCATCTGTTGGATGAGGGCAAATTGGTGGCCAAGGTACCTCTCCAAGCTGCTGTTGATGCCACCGACACTGCGTCATGCTCCTTGGTGTCCGGAGTAGTGCTCCGCCTCGATTCTGGCTCCAATCTAGCAGTTTCCCTAAAGAGGTCCAGACAACCCTTGAGGACCTTCATTTTGACAATCATAAATTATTTAGTGACAAGACGGCTGAGTCTCTCTACTTCCTCAGGGACTCCCGCGCCACCCTCCTGTCTCTGGGCATTTATACTCCAGCCCCGATCCTCTGAAACCAGAACTGCTTTATTAGCAATGAAATATGCTAAAGTTTCAAATTGTTCATTACAAATCAGTGAGCTCTAACTCCACCAATTGCCTACAGTAAGAACTTCTATCTCCAGAACTTATTCTTGGGATCTTTACTCATCACCCCTTGTTCCTACCAAATGGGACAAGCACTAGTGGATTCTTTATTCCCCATGGAGTTGCCTGTACAGCTGCCTCTGTCTTCAGTGGCTATGGCTGCAGGGCCACCAGTTTGTCCTGTTCCCCTAATACGTGAGTCAAGTCAGCTTCTCACCCCCCTCTCAGGGAAAATAGTCCCACTGAATGGAGGTGATCTCATGATCACCTTTTTTATGCAGAGATTACTGGAAATGAGCCTCACACACACATACACCTCTGTTCCCTTGGGCCTGAGTACCAAGGCACCTCCTTACAGTAGCAGCCTTGTCTCATTGTAGATACAACCTAAACCAGCTTCTCCCATCAGCAAAAGTAATCCTCTTCCCTGAGAGGTGGTAGCTAGGTTGACAGAAGAACTCTGTCTCCACATGGATGTAAGCAATCTTAAAAATGCCACTCAGGTGATGGATTTTTCACACCCTACATAAACTTCTTCAAACCTTGTGGGTCATCAAGGAGTCACCGAGAAAGGAAGGCAGAGAAGAGACCTAGCAGTTCATAACCACTAGAGGCAGGAGGTCACGGCAGCATTTTACGTAGTAGGCTGGGGCTACCAGAGAAAAGAGGACTGGGAGGAATTCCACACAGCTAAAAGTTTCCAATTGATACCAGGTGCTTAATGTGGAAACTTTGGAAGATACCTCTCAAGATCGAGCAGGTCTAAGGGAACAGAGATGTATGGAACACACGTCTATGGTAGCTCAGCCCAACCTGTAAGAAAATCATGCTTACCCACAGGGTTCTCAACCATCCAAGGAGATCCTTGTTGGAGATTCAATACGGAGAAGAACCAAACCAACATTCTGCAAGGGACACGTGGACAACAGGACAGTGTGTTGCCTTTCTGGAGCCAAGACATAAGACGTCACTCTAAGATTGGATAAACTTCTGCAGTCAACAGGCAAAGATCCACTGGAGATGGTTCATATTGGCACTAATGACATTGTATCATGGGATATCTCACAGATATTAGATGACTTCGGGGAACTCAAAAGTGTGCTAAAGAAGAAGAATGTCCAAGTAATCTTTTATGAGATCCTTTCTGTCTCATGAGCAAAGGAAGACAGAAGATTCTGGAAGTGAACCACTGGCTAGGTAAGAGGTGTAGGGGTTTTGGGTTTGTGGAACATTGGTCACCTTCCTTGGGGAGAGGGGCTTGTATATTTTGGATGGCCTCCACCTCAGTAGAAGGCGGGGACCAATCTCCTTGGGGACAGGCTGGCTAGAATAGTGAAAAGGGGGCTAAATGAATAGCAAAAGGGGAGGGTAAAAAGAGGGAAGATAAGAGTGCTCATCACAAAATTGAGATGTTGAGAAGAAAATCAAGGAACCAAAGGACATGAAGAGAAGAAATACTTTAATTGCTAATACACCACTGCTCAGAGCCTTAGTAACAAGAGGAATTGGAGTTGCTCATTTATGAGCATAAATTTGATCTTGTTGATCTTACTTGAAACCTGATGGGAAGATTCACCTGACTGGAATGTTAGAATCAATGGTTATAACCTATTTAGAAAGAAATGAGTGAGCAAAAGGGATGGGGGAGTGACACTGTCAAAAAAGACATGACTTGTTTCCAAGTCACTGATAACTGATAGCTGCTTTCAACTACCTGAAAGGGGGTTCCAAAGAGGATGGCTCTAGACTGTTCTCAATGGTAGCAGATGACAGAACGAGGAGTAATGGTCTCAAGTTGCAGTGGGGGAGGTTTAGATTGGATATTCGGAAAAACTTTTTCACTAAGAGGGTGGTGAAACACTGGAATGCGTTACCTAGGGAGGTGGTAGAATCTCCTTCCTTAGAGGTTTTTAAGGTCAGGCTTGACAAAGCCCTGGCTGGGATGATTTAACTGGGAATTGGTCCTGCTTCGAGCAGGGGGTTGGACTAGATGACCTTCAGGGGTCCCTTCCAACCCTGATATTCTATGATTCTATGATTCTATGATTCTAACTCACAAGAAAATCATCTTGAATGCTTATGGATCAATGTCCTCACATGTAAAGCATAAGATGGGGTATCAGTTGGTGTCTGCTACAGACCATCCAATCACACTGGAGAACACGATGACCACCTCCTTATGCTCCTATCTATAACGCGTAGGAAGAAAAGCTGTGTGATCATGAGGGACTTCAATTTGGGTGCCACATGCTGGAGGTCTCATGCTGCCAGCATTAAAACATCCTTGGAATTTCCAACATTATCGATGACAATTTCTGTACTCAAAGAGTTTCAGCTTACATAGGGGAATTCTTTTAGACTTGTCCTATCAGATAAAGG
This sequence comes from Caretta caretta, assembly GCF_965140235.1. Lineage (NCBI taxonomy): Eukaryota > Metazoa > Chordata > Testudines > Cheloniidae > Caretta > Caretta caretta. The sequence goes on from NC_134217.1 coordinate 43,810,302, forward strand.
AACTGATCACAGAACTAAAAATTAATTGTAGCTTAGGTGCTAGAGATAATGACTTGATCACATTTATAATGTGCAAGCAGAATAAAATCCCTCCCAGTAATAGATATATACTTGGTGCTTTAATAGTGCCAATTTCACAAAGCTGAAGTTAAGTATGAGCCAAATCAAGTGGGAGGAAGTATTTAATCAGAAAAATGTGAATGATAATTGGTGATCATTTAAGAACACATTACTAGATGCCCAAAAAGCCACAATTAAGGAAGAGGGCTGTACTGATTAAAAAACTGACCTGGTTTAGACAAGGGGGAGTGAAGACATATATAGACAAATAGAGTAAAGAGAAGTTGATAGTAATGAATATACATCAGAAGTTAGGAATTGTAGTAAGTTGAAAAGAGAAGCAAAGGGACACAAGGCAAAATCAGTAGCATTAAGGACAATGAGGAGTTTTTAAAATATATTAGGAACAAAAAGAATCCTGTCAACTGTATTGGTCCATTACTAGATAGAAATGGTAGAATTATCAATAATGTAGAAAAGACAGATATGTTCAATAAATATTGTTTGGTATTTCGGGAAAAACAGATGATATAGTCTCATCATCTGATGGTAATAACATTGTTTCCTTTCCACTAGTATCTCTGGAGGATGTTAAACTGAAGCTACTGAAGTTAGACATTTTTAAATCAGCAGATTAAAATAACTTGCATGCAAGAACTGGCTGAGGAGCTTGCCGAACCATTAATGTTGATTTTCAGTAGGTTTCGGAGCATTGTGGAAGTTCCAGAAGGCTGGAAGAAAGCTAATATTGTGCCAGTTTTTAAAACGGGTAAACAGGATGCCCAGGGTAATTACAAGCTTGTCAGCCTGACATGAATCCCGAGTAAGAGAATGGAGTAACTGATATGGGACTCAATTAATAAAGAATTAAAGGAAGGTAATGTAATTAATGCAAATCAGTGGGTTTATGGAAAATAGATCCTGTCAAACTAACTTGACGCTTTTGTCAACCAAACTTTTAGTTTCATAAAAAAAATAGTGTTGATATAACATTTGACTTGGCATCGCAAAACATTTTGCTTAAACTAGAACATATAAAAGTAAGATGGCACACATTAAATGGATTAAAAACTGGCTAATTGATAGGTCTCAAATGTAAATGTGTATGGGGAATGATCATTGAGTGGGTTTTTTTCTGGCCACGATTGGTTCTTGGGCCTGTCCTATTTAACATTTTTGTCGATGACCTGGAAGAAATTATAAAATCATCACTCATCACTCAGTTTGCAGATGACACATTAATTGATGGAATAGTAAATAATGAAGACATGTCACTGATTCAGGATGATCTGGATCACTTGGTAAACTTGGCGCAAGGAAACAATATGAGTTTTAATCCAGCTAAATGTAAATATATACATCTAGGAACAAAGAATGTAGGCAATATTTACAAGACGGGTGACTCTATCCTGGGAAGCAGTGACTGAAAAAGATTTGGTTGTCATGGTAGATAATCAGCTGAATGTGAGCTCCAAATGTGATGCCGTGGCCAGAAGAGTTAATGCAATCCTGGAAGACATAAAGAGTGGAATCTCAAGTAGGAGTAGTCATTATTTTATCTCCATATTTGGCACTGGTTCAACCACTGCTAAAATACTGTGTCCAGTTCTGCTGCCTACAATTCAAGAAGGATGTTGATCAATTGGAGAAGGTTCAGAGAAGAGCCATGAGCATGAGTAAAGGATTGGAGAACATACCTTAGGGCAGTGACTCTCAAACTTTCCAGACTGTACCCCTTTCAGGAGTCCAGGAGAGCTGGCTGTATTTCAAGGAATCCCTTTTGAGGTTACAGGGACAAATCATCCCGATGTGTCGAAAGAATAGTAAATATGGCAGGCGACCAGCTTGGCTTAACGGTGAAATCCTAGCGGATCTTAAACATAAAAAAGAAGCTTACAAGAAGTGGAAGGTTGGACATATGACCAGGGAAGAGTATAAAAATATTGCTCGGGCATGTAGGAATGAAATCAGGAGGGCCAAATCGCACCTGGAGCTGCAGCTAGCGAGAGATGTCAAGAGTAACAAGAAGGGTTTCTCCAGGTATGTTGGCAACAAGAAGAAAGCCAAGGAAAGTGTGGGCCCCTTAATGAATGAGGGAGGCAACCTAGTGACAGAGGATGTGGAAAAAGCTAATGCACTCAGTGCTTTTTTTGCCTCTGTCTTCACTAACAAGGTCAGCTCCCAGACTGCTGTGCTGGGCATCACAACATGGGGAATAGATGGCCAGCCCTCTGTGGAGAAAGAGGTGGTTAGGGACTATTTAGAAAAGCTGGATGTGCACAAGTCCATGGGGCCGGACGAGTTGCATCCGAGAGTGCTGAAGGAATTGGCGGCTGTGATTGCAGAGCCATTGGCCATTATCTTTGAAAACTCGTGGCGAACGGGGGAAGTCCCGGATGACTGGAAAAAGGCTAATGTAGTGCCAATCTTTAAAAAAGGGAAGAAGGAGGATCCTGGGAACTACAGGCCAGTCAGCCTCACCTCAGTCCCCGGAAAAATCATGGAGCAGGTCCTCAAAGAATCAATTCTGAAGCACTTAGAGGAGAGGAAAGTGATCAGGAACAGTCAGCATGGATTCACCAAGGGAAGGTCATGCCTGACTAATCTAATCGCCTTCTATGATGAGATTACTGGTTCTGTGGATGAAGGGAAAGCAGTGGATGTATTGTATCTTGACTTTAGCAAAGCTTTTGACATGGTCTCCCACAGTATTCTTGTCAGCAAGTTAAAGAAGTATGGGCTGGATGAATGCACTATAAGGTGGGTAGAAAGTTGGCTAGATTGTCAGGCTCAACGGGTAGTGATCAATGGCTCCATGTCTAGTTGGCAGCCAGTGTCAAGTGGAGTGCCCCAGGGGTCGGTCCTGGGGCCGGTTTTGTTCAATATCTTCATAAATGATCTGGAGGATGGTGTGGATTGCACTCTCAGCAAATTTGCGGATGATACTAAACTGGGAGGAGTGGTAGATACGCTGGAGGGCAGGGATAGGATACAGAGGGACCTAGACAAATTGGAGGATTGGGCCAAAAGAGGTGGTTCCAGAGAGGATGGTTCTAGACTATTCTCAGTGGTAGAAGAGGACAGGACAAGGAGTAATGGTCTCAAGTTGCAGTGGGGGAGGTTTAGGTTGGATATTAGGAAAAACTTTTTCACTAGGAGGGTGGTGAAACACTGGAATGCGTTACCTAGGGAGGTGGTAGAATCTCCTTCCTTAGAAGTTTTTAAGGTCAGGCTTGACAAAGCCCTGGCTGGGATGATTTAATTGGGGATTGGTCCTGCTTTGAGCAGGAGGTTGGACTGGATGACCTCCTGAGGTCCCTTCCAACCCTGATATTCTATGATTCTATGATTCGTCTTGCACACCCCAAGTTTTGCCTCACTTAAAAACTACTTGCTTATGACATCAGACATAAAAATACAAAAGTGACACAGCGCACTATTACTTTCTCATTTTCATATAATTATTAAATAAATAAATAGGAATATAAATACTATATTTATAGTGTATAGTATATGGAGCAGCATAAACAAGTCTTGTATGAAATTTTAGTTTGTACTGATGTCACTAGTGCTTTTTATGTAGCCTGTTGTAAAACTAGGCAAATATCTAGATGAGTTGATGTACCCTCTGGAAGACCTCTGCTTACCCCTTACAGTGATAGACTCAAGGAGCTCAATCTATTTAATTTAACAAAGAGAAGGTTAAGGAGTGGCTTGATTACAGTCTATAAGTATCTACATGGGGAAGAAATAATGGTCTCTTCAGTGTAGCAGAGAATGGTATAACATGATTAAGGTTAAGATTTTATCACAGTTGTTTTTAGTAAAAGTTACAGACAGGTCATGGGCAATAAAAATTCACGGAAGCCTGCAACCTGTCTGTGACTTTTACTGAAAATAATGGCGAGGGTCTGACAGGAGGTGGAGAGCCTGAGCCCTACTGCAGGAGGCAGGGGCGTCCAGCACCTGTTGCAATGGTGGCGGCTGACAGCTCCGTAGGCCCTGCCACAGCCAGAGTGGCTCAGACCTCTGGGTGCCCCCATGGCGGTCAACAGCTCCAGGTGCCCATGGCAGCTAATGACTTCAGGGCCTCTTCTGCTTGCAGAGGCTGAGAGCTCCAGGGCCCCCACCTGCTGACAATAAATTATCTAGGTAGACCCTTTGGTCTCCTCTGGGATGACAAAAAGAAAAGGAGTACTTGTGGCACCTTAGAGACTAACCAATTTATTTGAGCATAAGCTTTCGTGAGCTACAGCTTACGAAATCTTATGCTCAAATAAATTTGTTAGTCTCTAAGGTGCCACAAGTACTCCTTTTCTTTTTGCAAATACAGACTAACACGGATGCTACTCTGAAATCTGGGATGACAGTTATGCTTCCATGGAAGTCTCTGTGCCCAGACCAGAGTAGCCTGATGCAGTAGGTTGGAGAGAGTCTGGGAAGCTTTTTATAAATACGAGTTTCCATGTGTTTCAGATTGCATATTGGTAGCAGGTATGCATGTCAGACTTAAAAATGGCAAGCACTACTAACATTTTAAACTAGGATGTTTGAAAACAGTTTCTGCTTCATTTACAAGATAGCGCCTGGGATCGGATTCTGTATTTCTGCTCAGACTTTGACAAGGAAAGAAAAAGAGTAATATTTAAGCCTACACATGCACGAGGTCACTGTTTTGAAATCAGAAAATAAGTATCTAGTTACCAAGCCTTTCCCTTTAATTGGGATGTCTCTACATTACTTATTTAATGTGATTTGTGATTTAAGCATCTACCTAAGATTTTGCCAAATGACTCCAACCACCTCCTGCTCAGCCCTTTCCAAGAAAACAAGTGAGCCTTGCAATGCGCCCTGAATGTCAACAGGTTTCAGCTGATTTGGGCAAGGGTTATGCATGGGTCAATTTGCAGGTTCAAGGCCCTGCATGAAAAACACCTTGACCAAGCTATATGCTCTTTTAAACCACCTGTATCATAACTCAGGTACGTCTGATTGCAGCTGAAGCAGAGACCTGTGGGTGAGAAATGCCTGTTTTATGAGCAGTTGGCCTTAATGGAGACAGGATATGAACTGTCTGGTTACAGTGGAAGGCAGTGGGCTACAGGAGGAGCCCAGGGATTCCATTGAGAAGCTGTAAAAGTGGCAAAGAGTCCTGTGGCACCTTATAGACTAACAGACATATTGGAGCATAAGCTTTCATGGGTGAATACCCACTTCATCAGATGCATGTATTCACCCACAAAAGCTTATGCTCCAATACATCTGTTAGTCTGTAAGGTGCCACCGGACTCTTTGCCATGTTTACAGATCCAGACTAACACAGATACATTTAGAAGCTGGATATTGTCTGTGCAATGATGCTTGTTATTTCCCACCTGCTAAGGGAAGGCTAAACACATGGTCATCTAAAATCAATATGTATTGTCTCTTTCATTCAAAAGAGGGTGTGGGATTGTTCTGAGTGAGTTTCCATAAATATCTCAGAAGTGTCTGAGGCTAATGTGATGTTGGCAGGGTCAATCTCCTAATGCCATTAGAACCAGTTTTAGTACATTCACAATGCCTGCTTTAATGAAGGCTTCCCTCTTTCCTTTGTTTTCTTCTTCTTTGTAGGATGAGTGGCTGAGTGTTGTTTTGGGTTTCTAGTTTCATGAGGTTGTGGGGCAAGGTGAGGCTCATTCAATTTAGCCTCACCTCAGTGATTTTGGTATCAAAATAGGAATGTAATACAGTGTCTTCTATGCAGAGTCCCTCAAACCCAGAAAAGGATGTTCCGCTTGCATTAGAACTACTTATATTATGGAACCATATCAGTACAAAACTGGCAAACAGAACTAATATTTTCAAATCTTTAGTGATGTTTGTAAGTCTCCATTCCTGATTTCTAGACATTGTTTTAAATGTCTTGGAATATTTTTACTCCTACAATACGATATTTTATGTACAACTACTATGTTTTCACTTAGCAAATTAACTGAATAGCCCATATATCAGCATTAAGAAGTTTACCCTTTCCAAAATTCTGTATTTGTATTCCATGCTTCTGATTGCAACCCAAATTAATTTATGAATTTTTAAAATTTTAAATCAAGGATTTTTCCTGGCAGAAAAGGCATCCTTCCTGAACATCTGCCACCCTGTAGAATGTGAAAGCTACAGGTGCCTTTCTTTTCCTAACCTCGAGAACCATTTGTCAGTTACTTTAAGAGCCTTCTTAAACTGGTATTTTTAAATAAAGAAAAACCAGCTTCCTGCAGTGTGCACTTGGATTGGCATAGAAGAGCAAAGGTACTCAGATATTATAGTGATGGGCACCATCTAAGTACCTATATCAATGGTTTAACTTTTCCTGTTTACAATGAATTGTAATGGATGTGCCAAGCCCCATCCTGTGCAAATTAGAAGTGTGGTGCTCTCATAAATTCTAACAGCTATGCCTCCAGAACTTGTCAGGATTTTATAAAACAACAATACACATATGTGATACCTCTTTATTTAACAGTATATTCAGATCTCTACACCATATACAAGACGTCAAGAGAAATGTTCCATTTCCCAGTACCTATAGATGAAATATTATGCCACGCACAAATCAAGGTTTGAATAACTAACTTTCAGGCTACTGAAGATGAAAAATGACCCTGCAAAAGGAATTGTAGCAAAAACAAACAAACAGACACAAAGTATTTTAAAAACTCCCCAAAATGCAAGAAACACAAGTACTAAGAAAGCAGGAGAGAGATCTTGTGGCAGAATTTTACTAGAAAACATGTTTAATTATTTTAAATTCTTATTGTATCAAAAGTTGAATTAATTCTTATTGTATCAAAAATTGAATTAAATTAGCCTTTCATATGTCTTAGCAAACCAGAATTCATTTTTAAGATCGTTTAACTAGAAAACTGTAACTTCGCTACATCTTTGATTTCTTTCTCAAAGGAAAAATTGGTTAACTAATACTAACACATTAGGTATTTCTGTCATGCTTTTGATGTGCATGTTACTTTGCAGACAGCCTAGTTCTATGCCCGAAAGAGCTTGTATTCTAAGTTAAACAACGACATATCAAGGAAGAGGATTTTTTTTTTTAATGCCATCATAGTTTATCTCCAAACATACTGTCGCCTCTTGGCCTGAGTAGTTAGCAGTATGGGGGGTCTTGCCAAGTTGTTTCTATTAGGAAGAGAAATTGATGGTAGAAGTCAGATATTTCTTTGATGCAAAGAATGTACAAAGTTCTCTTTCTGTGTACACTACAGGAACAAACAGCAGCAGACCAGTTTCCTTGCTCATAAATTCAAGCCTGCCTTTCCATCCAGTTTTGTGCCCCAAGGAATTCTGTCTCTGTTTCCTCTGAGGGCCATGCTCATGCCTGTTTCTCTGGCTTTCTTCTGGCTTTCTGGTTGCTTTGTGTCTTTTCCACTCATGCAAACACAGCTGCAACCAATCAGCGCCCCCTGCCTTTGCAATCAGTCCCCAAGGAAACTCCTCATTTGCCTTGACAGGTTTCAGAGGAACAGCCCTGTTAGTCTGTATTCGCAAAAAGAAAAGGAGTACTTGTAGCACCTTAGAGACTAACCAATTTATTTGAGCATGAGCTTTCGTGAGCTACAGCTCACTTCATCAGATGTATACCGTGGAAACTGCAGCAGACTTTATATATACACAGAGAATATGAAACAATACCTCCTCCCACCCCACTGTCCTGCTGGTAATAGCTTATCTAAAGTGATCATCAGGTGGGCCATTACCAGCAGGACAGTGGGGTGGGAGGAGGTATTGTTTCATATTCTCTGTGTATATATAAAGTCTGCTGCAGTTTCCACGGTATACATCTGATGAAGTGAGCTGTAGCTCACGAAAGCTCATGCTCAAATAAATTGGTTAGTCTCTAAGGTGCTACAAGTACTCCTTTCCATTTGCCTTGAGTTCTGGCTAAAGCCTTCCCACGTGGCCCAGTGCCTTGGACAGTGGTTTCAGCAATCTTACTCTGTAAAGGAGCTTAATTGCATTTCCATTTAGCCTGAATGAAGGATGGCTAGCATGCCTATCAGCTTTAATGATGTCTGTGATTGTATGTAGATCAGGCAGGCTTGTTTGCAGCCATTAACATCTTCAAGCATAACAATACAGTATATAATAATTAATCTCTCTACAAAATATTTGTAAATATTATTGCATTGTTTATTACAGGCTGTTTATCCTGCAAATGAGACTCTGTTCTCAGTGTACCACTATTTTCTCTACCTTGACTTCCCTGTAGTTGTCTGTTTTAATCGCTGAGATTGCATGTGGTTTTTTGGTGCTAATTATCCCCATAAGATGGAAATGAAGAATCCAGTGAAAAGTAGATGATAAAGTGCAATTTTCTTTTCAGAAAAGCCATGTCAAGTGGAGCAACTAGACCGAATCCTTCTGTCTGGGGTCTATAATGTGCGCAAAGGGAAGACGCAGTTGCACAAGTGGGCAGAACGCTTGGTCATTCTCTGTGGCACCTGCCTCATCGTATCCTCAGTGAAGGATTGCCATACAGGAAAGATGCACATTCTGCCTCTTGTCGGAGGGAAGGTGAGGCTCTTGGGCCTAACTGGTTCTTTGTTAGTTTCCTGTAGGTAAGATGTGAGAATGAAGGGGCCAACAGGATTTATAAGTCAGTCTAGGCCTCTTTAGTGAGTTTCTGTGTCAAGATGTTTGAATACATCTGCCTGACTCCTCTCTGCTTATTTACTAGGCAATCTTTAGTTTAATAAAACAGTGAAAGGAATGCAGGTTCTTTGCTTCGGCCAAAAATTACATGATACTTTTACGTGTATTGGTTCTGTCCAGCAATTTACCACAACCCAGAAGTAATTACTTATTGGGTGTGTTCCATAAGTGCTGGAACTATGGGTTTTGGGTGTGCTACTACACTCCCTGGCTTGAAGTAGTAATAACAGACGAAATACCTGGTTTCTACGTTCAGCACCCCTACTGTAAAAATTGTTCCAGCACCACTGGTCTGTTTCAACGGAGGGGTTCTGAAACGGAGTTTTTGCTGTATATCAGCCAGAGGGGACTAACTTGACTGTACTTTGTGGAGTGTCTTATATTGGTTTTGTGTAACATCCCCACTCCCTGCATTTCAGATTGTGTAATTGCTAGAATTTAGACTGGGCTATTTTTGTTCTTATTTCTCCCATTTCAGGTGGAAGAAGTGAAGCGTCGGCAGCACTCACTTGCTTTCAGCTCTGCTGGTGCACAGGCTCAAACCTACCATGTTTGCTTTGAAACGCTGGCAGAGTACCAGAGATGGCACCGGCAGGCATCCACGGTGAGGCCCAATAATCTGTAGGTGTGGGTGCTCTGATACAGGGCAAGAGGAAAATTTTGGAGAATTTTGGAACAGGCTTACTCTTGAGACACAGCTTCTAACTCGAGTTCTTAGAGAGTACCAAGATCACCTGTGGGCTTCCTTTGAACTATGACATCTGTGGGGTGGAGGCTACTTAGCCACTGCATGTCTCTCTGATCTGCTGGATGCTTCATTTCAGCATTCCACCAGGCTGCAGCAGCTATGCAGCAGTTATGAGCTGTAGTTCTGCGCTATCCCACACTGATAGCACTATTGATATTAACCAAGCATCTGAAGTTTATTGCAGTATTCAAAACTAATCCCAGAGACAAACTTCTCTTTCTTCCCAGCTACAGCAGTCTATAAGTCCTTCCTACTGCCTTGGCTGCATCCACCTGAACAACATTTTTGTTTAACCAAAAGCCAAGAGTTTACCAGGATTCAACAAAGAGTAGATGTTATACAGGTAGTAAGGACGTCCACAGTCACATTAGATAGGATTAAAAAATAGGATGTAAATCATCAAGCTTCAGTACATGAACCAGTCTTTAACTGCCAGGTGATGTTTCTCTTAAAGGGTTTCTTGCATCTTCATCTGAAACGTATTGTCCACTGTCAAAGATAGGATTCTGGACTAGATGGAGCACTGGTCTGATTCACTATGATGATTCCTGTGTACTACATAGCATGTTTATTGGTGATTGGTGGACTGTGCTAACTCAGGACTTAGATAGTAACAGCTTCTGATGTGAAATACAGGTTAAGAGAGAATGTCTTATATTTGCTTTGGCTGTATAAAATATCCCATTTCTCCATGCTAGATTTTCTGTGTGTTTGGCTTGCATTTGTTGTTTTTTGCATTGATTGGTCTGAATGCTAACAAAGGCTTCTTGTGTAAAGTGTATGGCTTCCACCATATATGCCAATGTATACATGTTTTCACTACTAAAGACTTTGCTCTTATCTAGTATAATAATTTGTGAAAATAATGCAGAAACTGCAGCTGATACAGAGTGCAGCTGTCTGCCTCTTCCATTGGCTTCCAGTTTGCTTCCACTGCCAGTTTAAGGCAGAGGTTGCAATTGTCAAAGCAGTTAACAGATCGTTCCCCAGTGTAGTAGGGGCTTGTCGGCACTGGACCTATCTGCTGCCTCAGTTTAGCTCCTTTCTCTCTCTCCCTCTAGTCAAACCACCTTAGTTGGTGCTTTTAAATTACTCTCGCCTTATGGGGTCTGGTTTACTCTCAAAATAACAGTTAGCCCACCCTGCTTTTCCAGGTTCACCAGTTCCTTTTAGACTTTTCCAGTGCTCAATAGTCCTTCCAGTTGTTTACCAGGGTTTTGCCCTCTTTCCAGAGCTTCCTGGTCCTTTATAATCCTGTCCCAGCTGAGATTTTCTTCCAGCAAATCTCTCAGCTGAGGTTTTTTTCATAGTTACAGAATCCAAGGCTAGAAGGGAGCACTGAGATCATCTAGTCTGGCCACCACCTTCCCAGCAGGCTTCTCCTCCCTGCAGGTTCTTTTCCCTCTGCCTGGGAACTGTGGAAAATTGTTTCTATCCCGATTTCATTGGAGTCTTCCTAACAGAACACAAGCTGCCCTTATATCTCTCAGCATGCCCTTTTACATAGCCACATGACCTTCCTATTCCCTCAGACCCCTCACTTGAAAAGCAATTCTGTGAAAGGGGGCCAGTCTTGGAATGAGTGCATGTGCATCCCAGGACCAGTGCCTTGTTATACCCAGCTGCATAAGAGACCAAATATCAATCTTTGAACTGCCAAGAGAGTTTTGCTCCTGTGGGACAGTGCAGATCACAAAGCCCAAAGCGAAGCACATGAGTGCTGGGGACAAAGTACTCTGAGTCAAAGGGATATGGCTGCAGAATGAACTTCCAAAGGAGACTGGTTGTTTGCAGGGTCTGAGCACCTCTAGGAAATATTGCAAAACCTTATTCATTGATAGTACCTTTCCAGCATAAAAAGAATGACATTCACAACACTCCAAAAACAAGCAAACAAAAGAACATAAGGACGGCCATATTGGGTCATCTAGCCCAGTATCTTGTCTTCTGACAGTGGCCAATGCCAGGTGCTTCAGAGGGAATGAACAGAACACGATAATCAAGTGATCCATCCCCTGTGGCCCATTCCCAGCTTCTGGCAAACAGAGGCTAAGGACATCATCCCTGCCCGTCTTGGCTAATAGTCCTTGATGGATCTATCCTCCATGAACTTGTCTAGTTCTTTTTGAACCCTCTTATAATCTTGGCCTTCGCAACATCCTCTGGCAAAGAAACCCTACTGGGTACTCACTGGTTCCATTCTGTCTGATCTTGAAGGTGCTCAGATATTATGCTGACAGGCAGCGGCACTAAAGCCTAAGATAAGTTAGATATTTGTCTCACCCTGGATTTCCCCTGCAGTTTAAGTTGGCTGGTATTCTGAATCAAAAAATGTATACAAGTCAGAGCAGTCCCTTTCCTGTGCCCTTTTCCATGCTTGTGTATGTGCCTGCCAACAGGAATGTACAGTAGCAACATACAGGCCTGGGATCAAATCCTAAACACTGTATGAAAACCTGCCCCGGGTGGGCTGAATTTGCCTCTGATAGATATCTGAGGGGTTTCATTTTCTTGTGCTTTGTTAGCACTTGTCTCGCATGTCCTGCCAATAAACTTTCATTGAATTGAACTGGAAAGAAAATTGTAAATGTAGCTGTAACTCTGTTGCCCTTTTCTTTTTTTTAGGTGGTGTCTCAGCGACTCAGCACAGTTGATCTGTCTTGTTATAGCCTTGAGGAGGTACCTGAGCATCTCTTCTACAGTCAAGACATCACCTACCTCAACCTGCGACACAACTTTATGCGACTGGATGGATCAGGGGGTCTTGACTCTCTTTGCAGGTCTGCAGAGAACTATTTTCTGTTACATTTTGGGGTACGGGAATATACAGTCAGGCAAGGAGGCAGGAATATACTGAGGGTCCATGGTCCTTGTGGAAAGTTGGCATACTGGTAAGAGATTGGTCTTTGGTGGGTATCTGGCAACCTCAAGGTGATGAAGACTAGGAAATATAATTTTTGTCTTCATTCACTGTTCAACTTCCAGCAATTTACAGTATGTACAAGCTGTCCTTCCACATGTTCCTTTCATTTTAAGGATGATTGTGCTGAACCTTGTGTGGTGATATGCTATTACATAGAGAAGATATGGTGGTGATTATAATGCCATTTACTAAACAGTCTGGCAGCATTGTTAGATATAAGAACAAATGCTGAGGGAGAATATGAGTAAAAGCTTGTACTAAGGAATGCAAGTATAAAAGAAGCCTGTTTTAATTAGTCTTTAATGCTGTCGCAAATTCAGAATTGGCAGTGTCTGCAAGACTCCATCTTTACACTGGGAACTTGTAATTATCCATTTACTGGGTAGTGGGAGATGCATGATGGATTGTATGCTAGGTACAACTAGCTCCAATAAGTAGGAGAGTGTAGGGACCCAATTAGACCTAAAAATAAGAGAAATTAAAAAACAAATCCCAAAATAAATCAGACTCCGTTGTAAAGGATGGAGCGGGGCAGTCTTTCTTCCTGCAGGTCTCTGCATTCTTTTACTTGCTAACAGGGGGTTCTGGCAGTCACTTTGTGAAATATTGAAAGCCAACTGGTGTCCGACAGCAATATAATCAAATAGCTGTGTTCTTCTTCGAGTGCTTGCTCATATCGAATCCCATTAGGTGTGAGCGCACCGCATGCACGATTGTCGGAGAAATTTTTACCGTAGCAACACCCAGTGGGTTGTCTGTGGAGCCCCCTGGAGTGGTGCCTCTTTGGCGCTGGATATATACCCAAGCTGACCCAGCGCCCCCTCAGTTCCTTCTTACCGCCCGTTACGGTCGTTGGAACTGTGGAGCGCGACTTTGTTGTTCTCCACTTTCCCTAACATTCTCTTTTTCCCGTTATACATTATAGTTATTCCTTCCCTGGATCCTGGAGACTGGTTTGCCGCCCTCGACATGAAGGACGTGTACTTCCACATAAAGAAAAGGAGTACTTGTGGCACCTTAGAGACTATCAAATTTATATGAGCATGCTCAAATAAATTTGTTAGTCTCTAAGGTGCCACAAGTACTCCTTTTCTTTTTGCGAATACAGACTAACATGGCTGCTACTCTGAATACTTCCGCATAGTGATTCATCCAGTGCACAGACGTTTCCTACACTTTGTGATCAACCGCAAACACTGTCAGTTCACAGTCCTTCCTTTTGGCCTTTCCACGGCCCCCAGAATATTCACCAAATGTATGGCTGTCTTGGCAGCCTCCCTTCATCGGCAGCAGATCCAAGTATTTCCGTATCTCAACGATTGGCTTATCCGGGGTTGCACCAGGAGACAAGTGCAGGCCCACATTCAAGTTACCATAGCCATGTTTCGTCAGCTGGGCCTCCTGCTCAACGTCTGAAAGTCGACCCTGGAGCCAAGCCAAAGAATAGAGTTCATCAGGGCAATCTTAGATTCCAGACTGGCCCAAGCTCTCCTACCGGATGTCCGCTTCTAGTCATTGGCGAACCTCATCCGCAGCCTTCAAAGTTTTCCAACCTCAACAGTGAAAACGTGCCTGAGCCTTCTGGGGCGCACAGCCTCTTGCACATACGTGACTGGGCATGCCAGACTGCGGCTCCGCCCACTTCAGGCCTGCTGTCAACAGTATATCGTCCAGTTCGGGACAGCTTAAGTATGGTGGTCACTGTCCGAGAAATGGTCCTAACCTCTCTCCGCTGGTGGTTGGATCCCAGGACAGTTTGCGAAGGGGTCCCATTTCATGGCCTTGACCATCCTTGTCCCTGGTCACAGATGCTTCATCCCTAGGATGGGGCGCCCACCTCAAGGACCTCCAAACACAGGGTGCAGTTGAGCTATCTCTACACATCAATGTGTACGAGAACTGATGGCGGTGCGCCTGGCATCTACATGGATGTTGTGTGGCGGTCCTCACAGACAACACCACGGCCATGTTCTACATCAACAAGCAAGGGGGAGCCCGGTTGTCCCCCCTCTGTTGGGAAGCCATTCACCTGTGGCAGTTCTATATATTCCTCTATCCCTCTGGTGGTGTCCTTTCTCCCAGGGATCCAGAACACACTGGCAGATGGCCTCAGCAGGTCCTTCTAGTCTCACGAGTGTTCAATTCGTCTGGATGTCATCCACTCCATCATCTGAGGTGGGGGTTTCCCCAGGTCGACCTGTTCGCCTCATTCAGCAATCAGAAGTGCCAGATGTTTTGTTCTCTCCAGGGAAGTTCCCCAGGTTTGCTGTCAGACGCCTTCCTGATCCTGTGGAAGGACCAGCTGTTCTACGCCTTCCCTCTGTTCCCACTAGTCCACAAGGTCCTGCTCAAGTTACGTAGGGACAGCGTGTGTCTGATTCTAGTCTCCCCAGCGTGGCCCAGGCAACACTGGTACACCACGCTGCTGAAGTTATCGGTAGATGCTCCGATCCCACTCCCGCTTTGGCCGGACCTGATCTCACAAGACCACGGCCGCCTCTGTCACCCCAACCTCTGCTAGGCAGAGACGGGCGCCACCTAACGAAGAGAGGGAAGAGCATCTTCGCAAGCAGGCTGGCTAACCTAGTGAGGAGGGCTTTAAACTAGGTTCACCGGGGGAAGAAGACCAAAGCTCTGAGGTAAGTGGGGAAGTGGGATACTGGGAGGCAGCACGAGCAGGAGCGCGCGAGAGGGCAGGGGTCCTGCCTCATACTGAGAAAGAGGGACGATCAGCGAGTTATCTCAAGTGCCTATACACGAATGCAAGAAGCCTGGGAAACAAGCAGGGAGAACTGGAAGTCCTGGCACAGTCAAGGAATTATGATGTGATTGGAATAACAGAGACTTGGTGGGATAACTCAAATGACTGGAGTACTGTCATGGATGGATATAAACTGTTCAGGAAGGACAGGCAGGGCAGAAAAGGCGGGGGAGTTGCACTGTATGTAAGGGAACAGTATGACTGCTCAGAGCTCAAGTATGAAACTGCAGAAAAATCTGAGTGTCTCTGGATTAAGTTTAGAAGTGTGAGCAACAAGGGTGATGTCGTGGTGGAAGTCTGCTATAGACCACCGGACCAGGGGGATGAGGTGGACAAGGCTTTCTTCTGGCAACTCACGGAAGTTACTAGATCGTAGGCCTTGGTTCTTATGGGTGACTTTAATTTTCCTGATATCTGCTGGGAGAGCAATACAGCGGTGCACAGACAGTCCAGGAAGTTTTTGGAAAGTGTAGGGGACAATTTCCTGGTGCAAGTGCTGGAAGAACCAACTAGGGGCAGAGCTCTTCTTGACCTGCTGCTCACAAACTGGGAAGAATTAGTAGGGGAAGCAAAAGTGGATGGGAACCTGGGAGGCAGTGACCATGAGATGGT
This sequence comes from Caretta caretta, assembly GCF_965140235.1. Taxonomy (NCBI): domain Eukaryota; kingdom Metazoa; phylum Chordata; order Testudines; family Cheloniidae; genus Caretta; species Caretta caretta. The sequence continues at coordinate 43,826,112 of NC_134217.1, forward strand.
TGAGTTCAGGATCCTGACACAGGGAAGAAAGGAGAGCAGCAGAATACGGACCCTGGACTTCAGAAAAGCAGACTTTGACTCCCCCAGGGAACTGATGGGCAGGATCCCCTGGGAGAATAACATGATGGGGAAAGGAGTCCAGGAGAGCTTGCTGTATTTTAAAGAATCCTTATTGAGGTTACAGAGGCAAACCATCCTGATGTGTTGAAAGAATAGTAAATATGGCAGGTGACCAGCTTGGCTTAACAGTGAAATCCTTGCTGATCTTGAACACAAATAAGAAGCTTACAAGAAGTGGAAGATTGGACAAATGACCAGGGATGACAATAAAAATATTGCTCGGGCATGCAGGAGTGATATCAGGAAGGCCAAATCACACCTGGAGTTGCAGCTAGCAAGAGATGTTAAGAGTAACAAGAAGGGTTTCTTCAAGTATGTTAGCAACAAGAAGAAAGTCAAGGAAAGTGTGGGCCCCTTACTGAATGAGGGAGGCAACCTAGTGACAGAGGATGTGGAAAAAGCTAATGTACTCAGTGCTTTTTTTGCCTCTGTCTTCACGAACAAGGTCAGCTCCCAGACTGTTGCACTGGACAGCACAGCATGGGGAGGAGGTGACCAGCCCTCTGTGGAGAAAGAAGTGGTTCGGGACTATTTAGAAAAGCTGGACGAGCTCAAGTCCATGGGGCTGGATGCGCTGCATCCGAGAGTGCTAAAGGAGTTGGCGGATGTGATTGCAGAGCCATTGGCCATTATCTTTGAAAACTCATGGCGATCGGGGGAGGTCCCGGACGACTGAAAAAAGGCTAATGTAGTGCCCATCGTTAAAAAAGGGAAGGAGGAGGATCCTGGGAACTACAGGCCAGTCAGCCTCACCTCAGTCCCTGGAAAAATCATGGAGCAGGTCCTCAAAGAATCAATTCTGAAGCACTTAGAGGAGAGGAAAGTGATCAGGAACAGTCAGCATGGATTCATCAAGGGAAGGTCATGCCTGACTAATCTAATTGCCTTCTATGACGAGATAACTGGCTCTGTGGATGAGGGGAAAGCGGGGGACGTGTTGTTGCTTGACTTTAGCCAAGCTTTTGACACAGTCTCCCACAGTATTCTTGCCAGCAAGTTAAAGAAGTATGGGCTGGATGAATGGACTATAAGGTGGATAGAAAGTTGGCTGGATTGTCGGGCTCAACGGGTAGTGATCAATGGCTCCATGTCTAGTTGGCAGCCGGTATCAAGTGGAGTGCCCCAAGGGTCGGTCCTGGGGCTGGTTTTGTTCAATATCTTCATAAATGATCTGGAGGATGGTGTGGATTGCACCCGCAGAAGTTTGCAGATGACACTAAACTGGGAGGAGAGGTAGATACGCTGGAGGGTAGGGATAGGATTCAGAGGGACCTAGACAAATTAGAGGATTGGGCCAAAGGAAATCTGATGAGGTTCAACAAGGACAAGTGCAGAGTCCTGCACTTAGGATGGAAGAATCCCATGCACCGCTACAGACTAGGAACCGAATGGCTCGGCAGCAGTTCTGCAGAAAAGGACCTAGGGGTTACAGTGGACGAGAAGCTGGATATGAGTCAACAGTGTGCCCTTGTTGCCAAGAAGGCCAATGGCATTTTGGGATGTATAAGTAGGGGCATTGCCAGCAGATCTAGGGATGTGTTCCCCTCTATTCGACATTGGTGAGGCCTCATCTGGAGTACTGTGTCCAGTTTTGGGCCCCACATTACAAGAAGGATGTGGAAAAATTGGAAAGAGTCCAGTGGAGGGCAACAAAAATGATTAAGGTACTGAACACATGACTTATGAGGAGAGGCTGAGGGAACTGGGATTGTTTAGTTTGCGGAAGAGAAGAATGAGGGGGGATTTGATAGCTGCTTTCAACTACCTGAAAGGGGGTTCCAAAGAGGATGGCTCTAGACTGTTCTCAGTGGTAGCTGATGACAGAACAAGGAGTAATGGTCTCAAGTTGCAGTGGGGGAGGTTTAGGTTGGATATTAGGAAAAACTTTTTCACTAGGAGGGTGGTGAAACACTGGAATGCGTTACCTAGGGAGGTGGTGGAATCTCCTTCCTTAGATATTTTTAAGGTCAGGTTTGGCAAAGCCCTGGCTGGGATGATTTAGTTGGGGATTGGTCCTGCTTTGAGCAGGGGGTTGGACTAGATGACCTCCTGAGGTTCCTTCCAACCCTGATATTCTATGATTCTATGATTTTCTATGACCTGCAATCCCTCCATCTCATGGCGTGGATGCTGCATGGCTAACTCAGTCAGAGCTACTCTGCTCACACTCGCTGCAGCAGGTACTACTAGGTAGCAGAAAACCCTCCACTCGAGCCAGGTACCTGGCCAAATGGAAGCGTTTCTCCCGCTGGTGTGCTCAGCGCAACACGCCCCCTTTGCAGGCGTCGGTGCCTCTCATCCTAGAGTATCTCCTTTCCCTAAAACAGCAGGGTCTGGAGATATCGTCTGTTAGGGTGCACCTGGCAGCCATCTTGGCTTTCCACCCAGGAGAACATGGTCGCTCTGTCTTCTCCAACCCGGCAGTCGGTTGGTTTCTTAAGGGATTGGACCGTCTCTACCCGCAGCTTCGACAACTAGTCCCGGCGTGGGACCTTAACCTGGTCCTTTCCAGACTCACGGGGCCCCCGTTCGAGCCGATGGCCACCTGCTCGCTTCTCTACCTATCTTGGAAGACAGCCTTCTTTGTAGACATCACTTCAGCAAGGCACGTTTCTGAGATCAGAGCCCTCATGTCGGAACTGCCGTACACGGTTTTTCATAAAGACAAGGTGCAGCTTTGCCCTCACCCTGCCTTTCTTCCCAAGGTGGTGTCAACTTTTCACATCAGCTAGGACATTTTCCTCCTGGTCTTCTATCCGAAGCCACACGCTACTCGATGGGAGCAACGGCTGCACTTCCTTGATGTTCGTAGGACCCTCGCCTTCTATGTTGAACGTACGAAGCCGTTCAGAAAGACGACCCAGCTATTTGTTGCTGTGGCCGACCGGATGAAAGGCCTCCTCCCGGTCTCCTCAGAGCGTATCTCCTCTTGGATCACGTCCGGTATCCGTGCTTGTTACGACCTGGCCGACGTCCCGGCCACACACCTCACCGCCCATTCCACAAGGGCCCAAGCTTCATTGGCTGCTTTCCTGGCACAGGTTCCAGTACAGGAAATTTGTAAAGCTGCCACTTGGTCTTCAGTTCATATGTTTGCCTCTCACTGTGCAATAGTCCAGCAGTCCAGAGACGATGCTGCATTTGGTTCAGCGGTTCTGCACACAGTGGTATCTCACTCCGACCCCACCGCCTAGGTAAGGCTTGGGAGTCACCTAATTGGAATCGATATGAGCAAGTACTCGAAGAAAAGACGGTTACTCACCTTTGTAACTGTTGTTCTTTGAGATGTGTTGCTCATATCTATTCCAAACCCGCCCCCCTTCCCCTCTGTCAGAGTAGCCGGCAAGAAGGAACTGAGGGGGCGCTGGGTCAGCTGGGATATATATCTAGCGCGATAGAGGCGCCACTCCAGGGGGCTCCACAGCCGACCCACTGGGTGTTGCTAGGGTAAAAATTTCTCCGACGATGGTGCACGTGGCATACGCACACCTAATTGGAATGGATATGAGCAACACATCTCGAAGAACAACAGTTACAAAGATGAGTAATCATCTTTTCCTGTGGCAGGATTATCATGAAAATCTGCAAAAATGCTCCTCTGATTTCTCCGTGTATTTTTAGGTGCCCATCTCCATGGTATTTTCTCTCCCTCCTCCTGCAGAGCAATGAAATATTCAGGTGATCATACGTATAGGTGAAAGAATATACCTTTACTATGCTATTTTGGTGCAATTTCATCAAGGGCTAGAGTCTAATTTATTATCCAGGTTCTTCTATTTCTAAGCTTGTCTTGGTTTCCTACCTGCTTAGTTGCTGTGATAATACAGTAACTCCTCACTTAAAGTCATCCCGGTTAACGTTGTTTTGTTACGTTGCTGATCAGTTAGGGAACATGCTCTTTTAAAGTTGTGCAGTGCTCCCTTACGTCGTTTGGCAGCCGCCTGCTTTGTCCACTGCTTGCAGGAAAAGCATCCCATTGCAGCGAGCTGGTGGGGGCTTGGAACCAGGGTGGACCAGCAGCCCGCCTATCAGCTCCCTTCTCGCCTAAGTTCTCTGTGCAGCAGCTGCCCAGCAGGCTATCAATTGCCGCTGTTCAGCTGTCCCTCCCCCCACTGCCATGTGCTGCTCCTGCACTCTGCCTTGGAGCTGCTCTCCAGAGCCTCCTGCTGGGTGGGGGGAGAGGGAAAGGAGAGGGGGCTAATGTCAGGGTGTCCCCCTCCCCCCTGCTCCTGCACCCCACTTAGCCCATCTCCATAGAGCAGGGGACACACACGACAGGGCTCAGGAGGGAGGGAGCTTCCTGCAGCAGCTGCTGCTTCTCAGCTTGCTGGTTAACTTAACAAAGTAGTGTACTTAAGAGGGGTGTCAGCATACTTAAAGGGGAAATGTTTCAGAGTAGCAGCTGTGTTAGTCTGTATCCGCAAAAAGAACAAGAGTACTTGTGGCACCTTAGAGACTAACAAATTTATTTGAGCATAAGCTTTCGTGAGCTACAGCTCACTTCATTGGATGCATGCAGTGGAAAAAAACGACATAAGGGAGCATTGCACAACTTTTTTTCCATTGCATGCATCCGATGAAGTGAGCTGTAGCTCACGAAAGCTTATGCTCAAATAAATTGGTTAGTCTCTAAGGTGCCACAAGTACTCCTTTTCTTTTTAAAGGGGAAATGTGCATCTCTCTCTCTCTCACACACAGGGTGTGTGTCTCTGTCTGCCATGCTGTCTCCCCTCCTTCCATTCGTGCTGCCTTGTAGAGTGTGAGGCTACATTAAGAACAATGAGTTAACCCATGAGGGCTCAGCCAATTGCTAGTTCATCATTTAGCGGTAAGGCATTCCCTGGGAAATATCCCACCCTCTGACTCCACCACCTCAACCAAGCTTCACAATCATCAACGCTGTGTACAGTATTAAATTGTTTGTTTAAAACTTATACTGTGTGTGTGTGTGTGTATATATATATATATATATATATAATTAATCTTTTGTCTCGCAAAAAAAAAAAATTCCTTGGAACCTAACCCCCCCATTTACATTAATTCTTATGGGGAAATTGGATTCGCTTAAAGTCACATTTTTCAGGAACATATCTACAATGTTAAGCAAGGAGCTACTGCAGTAGGTTCTCTTGCTGGAAAAACTGTAATGGTCCTTCCAGACCTTTCAGGGTCTGTTTTAGTGTTTGAAAAGTGAGAAAAGAACTAGAAACCATGACATTAGAATAATGAAGCTTCTTGAGCAGCTTTCAAGATGCTGTTTTCCTGGTCCCTGGGTGGGAGCAGCACCTTATGGAAGAGGAGTCCTTAGTCTATACCTTTGAGACAGAATGTTGGGCATGGGAGTCTCTTGTTAGAGGTGGAATGTTTTAACTCTCTGAGGCAGTGTATGTCAAATTCCCAAAGAGTTTTAAAAACAAGATTTAGTAAGAATGCAGCAAAAAGATCCAAATAAAACAAAAGAAACAGTTTCTATGGTGCATCTGTTCTTGTGCTGGGTAGGTACCTCTTCTGCTTAGTTACAGTAGGGTATTAGCTTTCCATTTCTAGAGTGCTGCTGAAGTGAAGAAACAGATTGACAGAGGCAGAAGAGTACCCAGAAGTCACCAACTACAGGACAGGCCCAACAAAGAAAATAACAGAAAGCCACTAGCCATCACCTTCAGCCCCCAACTAAAATCTCTCCAACGCATAAACCTATCCTGAAGGACAACCCATCACTCTCACAGATCTTGGGAGACAGGCCAGTCCTTGCTTACAGACAGCCCCCTAACCTGAAGCAAATACTCACCAGCAACCACACATCACACAACAGAACCACTAACCTTGCAACAAAGCCTGTTGCCAACTGCATCACTGCGCCGCTCTGAGTCCCTGCGCCATTCTGAGACCTGGCACCGCACGTATGCTATACGCCAGTCTGACTCATGGCACTGGTTCGACCCACGGCACTGGTCTCGCAGCCCCAATCCTCGGAGCCGTTCCTCCTCGAGGTGGTCGTTGACTGATAGGTCATGGTCCCACTCACGGTCTAGGTCATGGTCTGAGACCTCGCGGCATCGCTTAGATCGTCATCATTCCATGCACCACTCTCCGTCGTGGCACTGCACCTCTCCAAGTTGCCGATCGCGGCACTGCTGTCTGGCACAGCGCAGATCTCCGGCGCGGCACCATTCTTTATCGCGGCACCGGTCTCTGGCACGGCACCGCTGTCCGACACAGCACTGGTCGCAGTCGCTCTCTCAACGTCGCTCCCCATCGAGGCTAGGTTCAACTTCTCGGCACGCGTCAACCCCATGGTACCGCTCTCCACAACGGCACCAGTTGCCGCCCGGATCTCGCCATTCCTCGCAGTACCCATCCTGCCCATCAGGGGACGCGAAACCTTCCTTGGTGCACTCAAACACCTCCCTTCCTTGGCCGACCCACTCCCAGTCTCCCTCCCTTAGGTCGGGTAGGGCATCAGGAGCTTCAGACGTACCCCAATCAGGCCCAGGCAGCTGCAGACAGGACACCTCAGTACCCCACTGGCAACCCCAGTGGCAGTTCTGGACCCTCTGGAGGTACCACCAGGCGCAGGGTGCCCTCCCACTGCCGCTGTCCTTCTGCTGCCACATTCAGGGTCCTGCCTTCCTGAGGCAACCCTCAGTGGTGCCCCCTCCAGACCCTGCACAAACTCTGGAACCAGCCCCACCCCCGGTGGAGGCTACTCCCGCTGCTCAGGAGGAACCGGACACAACAGACCAAGGGGCTGTTTCGGACCCAGCCATGCCAGTCGCATCCTCCTTGTCTTCTCCTGACAAGGCTGTGGCGGGTACATCCACATCCAACCCACCTCCCATGGACTTCAGGGCACTGCAAGAACTCCTCCGGCAGGTGGCCCTGAACATGAACCTCCAAGTGGAGGAGGTTGTAGAAGAAGGTGGACATCCTGACACCAGAAGGGCCTTCTAGAGTAGCCTTACCAGTTGTTAAAACTATTCAGTCTAATGCCAAAACAGTCTGGCAAACTCCAGCCTCCATTCCCCTCACGGCCAAGGGAGCTGAAAGGAAGTACTTTGTCCCCACTAAGGGGTATGAATACCTTTTCACACACACACACCCCGCCCCCGCCCCCATGCTCCCTGGTGGTAGATGCGGTAAATGAGAAAGAAAGGCAGGGTCAGCAGGGGCCTGCCCCTAAATCAAGGGATGCGAAACGCCTGGATCTCTTTGGGAGAAAGGTTTATTCCACGGGTGGCCTTTCCCTTTAGATCGCTAGTCAACTCGCGTTCCTTAGCAGATACAATTACAATTCTTGGTCTGCTATTCAGAAGTTCCAGGAGCTTCTCCCATCCGATTCATGCACAGAGCTGGGGGCCATTGCCAAGGAGGGCAGACTAGTGGCCCAGACTTCTCTTCAAGACTCCCTGGATGACGCAGACACTGGCGTCTGGCATTGCCATGCGATATAACGCCTGGCTCCAATCCTCGGGCCTCCCACCAGAAGTCCAGCAGATGATCCAGGACCTCCCGTTTGACAGTCAAGGCCTATTCGCCGAACAGACCAATTCGAGACTGCATAGCCTGAAAGATTCACGTAATACCATTAAGTCTTTAGGCATGCATACCCTGGCAACTCAGAGAAAGCCGTTCAAGCCACAGCCCACCCAGCAGCAATCCTTCCCCTCTAAACCCAGGCAGGACTTCTTCCTCAGGAGGCGCAGATACTCTTGGCGCAGGCCATCGCGCCCCCGTCCTGGGCAGGGCCATGGAGAATCCAAGCCCCCTCCGGGCCCTAAGCACACCTTTTGAAGATATGCATGAGGATGGATTACCAGTCCACAACCCAGCCAGCTATCCTCCCTTTCTGAACCGTCTATCCCACTTCTACTGTGCAAGGTCCCTTATTACATCGGACGGATGGCTCCTCTGCGCGGTACAGGCGGAATATTCTATCAACTTCTGTTCCTTCCCACCCTCCCACCCCCCTTGCCCGTCCCTCTTCGGGGACCCCTCTCACGAGCAACTCCTTATTTAGGAGGTCCAGTCCCTCCTCGTTCTAGGAGCCGTGGAGGAGGTGACTCAGGAGCTCAGAGGCAAGGGTTTCTACTCACATTACTTCCTCGTCCCTAAGGCAAAAGGAGGCCTATGGCCCATTCTGGACCCAGGGAGCTCAACAAGTACATCGTCAACTTAAAGTTCCTCATGGTCTCCCTGGGCAAGATCATTCCCTCACTGGATCCTGGAGACTGGTACACTGTCCTCGATATGAAGGATGCCTATTTTCACATCTCAGTCACTCCATCTCACAGATGTTTTCTCTGGTTCATGGTGAACAAGATGCATTATCAGTTCACAGCCCTCCCATTCGGCCTGTGCATGGCTCCTTGTGTCTTCACCAAATGTGTGGTGGTCATCGCAGCCTTCCTTCGCCACCATCGCGTGCATGTCTACCCGTACCTAGACGACTGGTTCATATGAGGCTGGTCCAGCCAGCATGTAGAATCACAGGTGCAATTGATCATAGACACGCTTGGGCATCATTCTAAACATCAACAAGTCGGTTCTCGCTCTGACCCAAACAATAGAATTTATCGGAGCAGTTCTGTTCCGCAGCTGGGGGCTTCCCCGAATCGATCTGTTCACCACGCGGGCCAACAGGAAGTGCCCAACCTTCTGCTCCTTCCGGGGTTACAGCCCCGGGCTCGATCGCAGATGCCTTCCGGATTCCCTGGTCCGGTCAGTTACTGTACGCCTTCCTGCCTTTTCCTCTGGTTCACAAGGTGCTTCTCAAGGTCCTTAGGGACAAGGCAGACGTCATACTGGTGGCCCCGGCTTGGCCTCGCCTGTGCTAGTAACCCACTCTCTTGAATCTGTCGATCTGGGCCCCGTTGCATCTACCTCTCACTCCCACCTCATCTCACAGAATCACAGTCGTCCTTCAGTCTCTCCATCTCATGGTCTGGAGGATCTGTGGTTGAACCAGGCTGAGCTCGCCTATTCGGACTTGGTGAGACAGGTGCTCCTGGAAAGCCGCAAACCTTCTACCAGGATTGCGTACGAAGCAAAGTGGAAATGGTTTTCCATTTGGTGTGCTTAATGGCAGGTGCTCCTGCTTCAGGCGTCAATCCTGTGCATCTTGGACTATCTAGTGCACTTGAAAGACCAACACCTGGCATTCATCTCTCCTAAGGTCCACCTTGCGGCTATCCCGGCATTCCACCCGGGCATTTCTGGGCATTCCGTGTTTGCACACCCCATCGTGGGATGTTTCCTAAAAGGTCTGGAAAATGTCTATCCCCCGATGTAGCCCACTGTGCCGGCCTGGGACCTTAACTTCTTTCTCCCTCATGGGTCCTCCTTTCGCAGCACTAGCTTCCTGCTCGCTTCTCTATCTCTCCTGGAAGGTTACCTTCCTAGTTGCCATTACCTCAGCACATGTTTCTGAGCTATGGGCCTTCACGTGTGAGCCACCATATACAATTTTCATCTCATAAGGATAAAGTTCAGCTTAGACCTCATCCAGCTTTCCTACCAAAAGTTGTATCCTGTTTCCATGGCAGCCAGGATATTTTCCTGCCCGTTTTCTACCCAAAACCAATCTTCGGGAGCAGCAGCTGCATTCCTTGGATGTCAGAAGGGTGCTCACCTTCTACATAGATCGAACAAAACCGTTCCGCAAGACAACCCAGTTGTTCGTCGAACGAAAGATGCTCTGGTTTCTTCCCAGTGGATATCTTCATGGATTACCTCATGTATTTGCTCTTGTTATAAAGTTGCAAATGTCCCTCTGCCTACTGTTACGGCTCACTCCACAAGAGCTCAAGCCTCCTCTGCAGCCTTCCTGGCGCATGTATCCCTCCAGGAAATCTGCAGGGCTGCCACATGGGCTTTGGTGCACACCGTCATGTCGCACTATGCCATCGTCCATCAATCTCATGATGATGCGGCCTTCGGCAGGGCGATTCTTCAGTCTGCAGTACCGACTCCGACCCCACCTCCAGTGTAAGGCTTGGGAGTCACCTAACTGGAATTGATATGAGCAAGCACTTGAAGAAGAAAAAATGGTTACTCATCCTTTTTGTAACTGTTGTGCTTTGAGATGTGTTGCTCATATCTATTCCACTTCCCCACCACCTTCTGCCGACAAGAAGGAGCTGAAAGGGTGTCGGGCGAGCAGGGTTGTATATAAAGCGCCATATCAGCGCCACTCCAAGGGGCTCCACAGCCGGCCCGATTGGTACTGCTACGGAAAAGTTTCCGACAGCGTGCACATGGCACGCGCACACCTAACTGGAATAGATCTGATCAATACATCTTGAAGAACAACAGTTACAAAAAGGGTGAGTAACCGTTTTTTTTCAATTTTGGGCAAATAACCTGGATTCAGCATCAGCCTTCATTCCATCCATACTGGCGTACCTGCTCCATTTGAAATTATAAGGACTCTCTAGATCATCGTCAAAGTGCACTTGGCAGCTATTTCTGCACACCTTGTGCTAATTGATCATAAGACTGTATTTACCCATGATACAGCTAAGATTTGTGAAGGAACTAATGAATGTTTACCCTCCAGTCAAAGAACCAGCACCAACATGGGACCTCAACCTAGTGTTTATTCAGCTTGTGAAACCTTCCTTTGAACCTTGGGGAAATGTTCCCTATTTCACTTTTCAATTAAGACACCTTTTGTTATAGCAATCACATCTGGTAGAAAAGTAAGTGAAATACAAGCTCTCATGGCTGATTTGTCATTCATGACAGGTTTCAGAGTAGCAGCCGTGTTAGTCTGTATTCGCAAAAAGAAAAGGAGTACTTGTGGCGCCTTAGAGACTAACCAATTTATTTGAGCATAAGCTTTCGTGAGCTACAGCTCACTTCACTGGATGCATTCAGTGGAAAATACAGTGAGGAGATTTATATACACACAGAACATGAAAAAATGGGTGTTTATCATGCACACTGTAAGGAGAGTGATCACTTAAGATGAGCTGATTTTTTTCCACTGAATGCATCCGATGAAGTGAGCTGTAGCTCACGAAAGCTTATGCTCAAATAAATTGGTTAGTCTCTAAGGTGCCACAAGTACTCCTTTTTGTCATTCATGGTTTTCCACAAGAATAAAATGCCCTGGAGCACCCCTGGAAAAAAATTAGTGGGTGCCCACTGGTAGGCGGTTCTCCTTCCCCCACTTCCAGCGCCTCCCATCCATTGGCGGCCCTGCCGTTCGACTCCTCCCCCTCCATCCCAGTGCCTCCCACCTGCCAGAATCAGCTGTTTCCTGTCATGCAGGAAGCTCTGGGAGGAGTGGGAGGAGCGGGGAGGGGGCGGGAAGAGGCAGGGTGGGAGTGGGGACTTGGGAGAAGGGGTGAGAGTGGTGGCGGGAAGAAGTGGGATGGGGTTGGGGATTTGGGGGAAGGGGGTAGGTGGGAGCGGGACCTGGGGCGGAGCAGGGGCTTGAGCAACACCTGGGCCCAGAGGAAGCTGGCGCCTATCGTCCCCATCCTAAATTTCTTCCCCAAGTAGTAATACCATTCCATCACAACCAGGAACAGGAGGGACATGAGAGCACTCCAGTGAGTACTTCTGTGAAACATTCTGCCATCAATGTGGCACCAGCTGTGCACCCTATGAATGTGAAAATGTAGAGTCCATCTTAAAAGAACTCCAGTTACAGCGAAAAACCTTAATTTAGCAATTCACTTTTCCAAGTGTGGAATGTGGCCTCAGAGACAGTGCCTCCGGGCTTTCCCCTTTACAGCCCTGGTTATGTCTTTTGAGGTTTCTTTTGATGTGCCTGGTTTACACCAAACACCTCTTTCTCTTGGCCTTTCACCACATTCATTCAAGGCCCTAGTTAATCTGGTGGCTAAACAGTTTCGTTTCCTGCTTTCCTGTCCCACCTTCGTTGCTTACCCCACCCCCAAATGGTACGTTGGAGGTAGACTTACTGAAATGAGGATTTTCAACCCACATTTGAAATCCTCCACCCCATCCTTCAGATGACACACACTGTTGTTGGAAGAAATTATTTTAAATTGCTAATTAATCTGTTCTAATGTTTATAGTCCCTAATCCAAGGTGTTTATCTAGCAGACAAATAATTTTCTGCTTTGCTTCTGAGTTTAAAGAGATGGGAGTGTATGTAACTCTTAGTCTGTCTTCACTCGAAACACTGCAGCTGCACTGCTGCAGCACTTAAGTGTAGACACTCACTGAGGCAAAGGGAGGGGTTCTCCTGTTGCTGTGGTAAATCTTCCTCCAACAGGCAGTAGCCAGTTCGACCAAAGAATTCATCCATTGACCTAGAGCTGTCTGTCTGGGTTTAGGTCATCTTAACTACCTAGCTGTGCCTTTTCCCACACTCCTGAGCAACATAGCTGGGTTGACCTAACTTTAGACTTCTCTTGTCTTACCCAATATAGAGCAGAAGTAATGTTATGAATAAGGCTATGATTTAGTCACAGAGGTTGCGGAAGTCACGGAATCTGTGACTTCCAGCGACCTCCGTGACTTCAGCCTGCGGTGGTCGGAAGCTGCAGGTTCCCCTGCCACCCGTGGGGGCAGGGATCTGCGAAGTACCCTGCTGCCTCTGGCAGCTCCTGGAGCTCCAAGCCGATGCAGACGGGGGGTACCCCCAAGCTCACGGCGGCAGAACCCCCAAGCTCCTGGCCACTCTAGGTGGTAGGGGCCCCCAGAGCTGCCAGTGGCAGAGGAACTCCTGACCCTCCGGCTGCTGCAGGCAGTGGGAAACCCCGCAGCTCCCAAGCAGCTGCCAGTGGTGAGGGAATCACCACCCTGCCAGTGGTGAGGGAACTGCTGCAGGGGAACCCCTGAGCTCCCCGCTGCCCTGGGCGTCTGGAGCCTCCTAGGGCCTCCTAGCCCCTGTGCAGCTGCCCCACTTCAGGCAGTGTGGGGACCTGCAGATCCCCATTTTGTCAGGGATATTTTTAGTAAAAGTCACGGACAGGTCACAGCTTCCGTGAATTTTTGTTTTTTGCGTGTGACCTTTTACTTTTACTAAAAATGTCCATGACAAAATCTTAGCCTTAGGGAGGGTCGGCTCTAGGCACCAGCAAAACAAGCAGGTGCTTGGGGCGGCATTCTGGCGCCTGCTATGCTGCCCCTAGAAATGTGCCCCCGCCGCCCCAGCTTGCCTCCACTCCGCCTCCGCCTGCTCCCCTGAGCGCACCGCTGCCGCTCTGCTTCTCCCCCTCCCTCCCTGGCTTGCCGCGCACCTGTTTCGTGTGGCAAGCCTGGGAGGGAGGGAGGGAGGGAGGAGAAGCCGAGCGGCGGCGCGCTCGGGGGAGGCAGCGGTGGGGGAGCGGAGGCAAGCTGGGGTAGGGAGCGGTTCTTCTACCCCCGCCCCGTTACGTCCTGTGCTCCCCCACCCACCCTCACTCACCTCCACTCTGCCTGCTCCCCTGAACACGCTGCCTCTCCCTCGCCTGAGACGGAGGTGGGAGAAGCGGAGCAGCGGCGTGTTCAGGGGAGCAAGCAGAGCGGAGGTGAGCTAGGGCAGGGGGTGGGGGGGAGCCGCAGGAAGCAGTGCGGGGGGAGGAATGCAGCACGCCCGGAGGAGGAGGCGGGGCCGGGGATTTGGGGAAGGGGTTGGGAAGGGGCAGAGTTGGGATGGAGCCAGGGACAGGGAGGGCATGAAAAAAAAGCGGGGGCAGCCAAAAATTTTTTTTCTTTGGGCAGCAAATATCCTAGAGCCGGTCCGGGCCTTAGGTATATATTATTGATGGATTATAGTCTGTTTGGTGCAGGAAATGCCATGCTATAACTGGTTTGAGAAGAGGGGGTACCATATTTATGAAAGAACTTGGACTACTTCAGACAATCTTTGTGCTTGCCCTTGTACGTGTATTTGTCACTAACCACTGTGCTTTATGAATAATTTGTACACTTGACATTTAGGTTCTCTCAGCTGAAGGGCCTGAACCTGTCCCATAATATGCTGGGGGAGCTTCCTATATTGCTGTGTGAGATCTCCACTCTGACTGAACTCAACATTTCCTGTAATGGGCTTCATCACCTGCCAAGCCAGATTGGCAACCTGTTCAAGTGAGTTATGTGACTTTTGTCTTGGCCCTTAAACACCTTTCATCTGTGGTTATAGACTTGCCCTCTGTCTTGGTTTGAGTGCAGACAGAGTAAAGGCATCACTGGTGAGACAGGCCCTCTTGCTCTGTGACCCTTACTGAGAGCTCAAGAGTGCCTTTCACAATATGACCCAAGGAGCCCTTAATGCCAGCTGACCAGTGTGTTACAGAAATGTCCTGATTCTGGTACGTACATTCTGGTGCACCAAAAGATGTTATGTGAAGGCTTACATGAAAGCCAGGATCACACTGGTTATTAACCTAGTTGTGAAATGTATGTACAGATACTGTGTAAGGAGTTGTGTATATATACACTGAAAATATATTCTTAGAGTCTGTATTAAGGAGTGAATCACTAGCAGGAGTGAAAAAAAGGTTTTCTGTCAGACAAGAGTAAATTAAGCATTATAAATGGATGCCCATTTACATGCAAAGTTGTCAAAGAGACATGAAGTCAGCAGGGAAGGAGCACACAGGAAAAACAAGTTACAGGTGGTTATACAGTCTCTGAATACAGGCAATGAACTATGGGGAGTATAGGTAGAAGGTAAAGAATACACCCTCTTATTCTGGACCCAGGAAGTAAACAAGCAGTGCGTTTACATTCATGAAAATGGCATCTCACCAAACGGTGGCTGAAAATGCTGCAGATAACTTTGGTGGTGAGGTAAACTTTAGACAGAAAGCTAGCTTGTTAGTTAAGTTCAGTTTCTAGAAAGCTTTTGTTGTTTTGTTGTATATGTAACTCTTTGCTTCCACTTACTATCGCTTGAATTTTTGATGATAAACTTCTTATTGTTTTCCACTATAAATATGGCCGGGTCTACATTACAGAGTTAGGTCAATATAAGGCAGCTTACATCGACCTAACCTTTTAAGTGTCTACACTACAGTGTTGCTCCTTCCCATGTAAGTCCCTCACTACAATGACTTAATTACTCTACCTACACAAGAGTTGCAGCACTGAGGTTGATATAGTTAGAGTGACGCAATGTTTGTGTAGACATTGTGTTACTTACATCGCCTGTCAACTTGGCACCAAGCTCCCAGCTGGGAGCCTGGTCTCTCAGCCTGGCACTGGGAGCCTGGCCTCTCAGCCCCACACACTGTCCCCCATAAGTTGGGGCAAGCGCTCCTGGTGAGCATGCACACCACCGACAGAAGGAGGGTAGTGTGGACATGAAAAATAGCAGTAATTACTGCAGTGGCTGTACGTCGACCTAACATTGGTAGACTTAGTTGTCATCATCAGAAGAAAGCTCCGCACTGACCAGGACACACCAACTCAAAGCAGCACCAAATTCTGCCATAACAAGAGATGCAAAACCTGTAGGCGTATCTCCACTGCTATGATGATCAACACAATACACCTTTCAAGATACATGGGTCCTGCACTTGCCTATCACAATGTGTGGTGTACCTTATCCAGTGCATTAAATACCCCATTAACAAGTGTGTGGGTGAAATGAAACAATCACTATGCTGAAAGACAAAAACACCAGATCACCTGTGGGTGAACTGTTTTCACAAAGCAATCACTTCGTATCTGACCTGTCAGTCCTCATCCTTAAAGGAAACCTTCAGAGTAAATGTGACAGTGCTGGGCAACAGTAGCTGTACCAACAGTCTGATAACTGTTAATTAAATCACCCTGGGGTAAACCTGAGGGGCAAAACTGTGTCCAGTTGAGCGATTGGGGATGGACTGGAGAGAGCTACAAGGCTAATTAACCCCAAAAGTAGAAAAGGTACAGAAAGGAAGTGCCAAGTGGGGGGAAGAGACTGAGAAGCTTAGAACATAAGAAGAGCAATACTGGGTCAGACCTGTGGTCCATCTTGCCCCGTATTCTATCTTCCAACAGTGGTAAAGGTGCTTCAGAGAGAGTGAACAGAACGGGTAATCATCAAGTGATCCAGCCCCTGTCGCCCATTCCCAGCTTCTGGCAAACAGGTTAGGGACACCTCAGAACATGTTTGGCATCCTTGCCCATCCTGACTAATAGCCATTGATGGACCTAGGCTCCATTAACTTATCTAGTTCTTTTTTTAACCCTAAAAGAAAAGGAGTACTTGTGGCACCTTAGAGACTAACCAATTTATTTGAGCATAAGCTTTCGTGAGCTACAGCTCACTTCATCGGATGCACACGAAAAGCTTATGCTCAAATAAATTGGTTAGTCTCTAAGGTGCCACAAGTACTCCTTTTCTTCTTGCGAATACAGACTAACACGGCTGTTACTCTGAAATCTTTTTTAACCCTATTATAGTCTTGGCCATCACAACATCCCCTAGCACTTGAGTTCTACAGGTTGACTGTTGTGTGAAGAAATATGCTTCCTTTTGTTTGTTTTAGACCTGCTGCCTATTAATTACATTTGGTGACCCCTTGTTCTTGTGTTATGAGAAGAAGTAAATAACACTTCCTTATTTACTTTCTGCACACCAGTCATGATTTTATAGACCTCTATCATATCCCCCCTTAAGTTGTTTCTTTTCCAAACCAAAAAGTCCCAGTCTTATTAATTTTCCTCATATGAAAGCTGTTCCACCCTTTTCTGTACCTTTTCCAATTCCAGTATATATTTTTTGAGAGGGGGTGACCAGATCTGAACACAATATTCACGATGTGGGCATACCATGGATTTTTATAGAGGCAATATGATATTTTCTGTCTTATTATCTATCCCTTTTTAAATGATTCCCAACATTCTTTTAGGTTTTTTGATTGCCACTGCACATTGAGTGGATGTTTTCAGATTAACTATCCACAGTGATTCCATGATCTCTCTCTCTTGAGTGGTAACAGCTAATTCAGCCCTCATCATTTTATGTGCATAGCTGGGCTTATGTTTTCTAGTGTGCATTACTTTGCATTTATCAACATTGAATTTCATCTGCCATTTTGTTGCCCAATCACCCAATTTAATGAGATCCCTTTGCAACTTTTCGCAGTCTGCTTTGGACTTAACTATCTTGAGTAGTTTTATATCATCTGCAAATTTTGCCACATCACTTTTTACCCCTTTTCCCAAATCATTTATGAATATGTTGAACAATACTGGTCCCAGTACAGACCCATGCGGGACACCACTATTTACCTGTCTCCATTCTGAAAACTGACTGTTTATTCCTACCCTTTGTTTCTTATCTTTTAACCAGTTATTGATCCATGAGAGCACCTTCCCTCTTATCCCATGACAGCTTACTTTGTTTAAGAGTCTTTGGTGAGGGACCTTGTCAAAGGCTTTCTGAAAATCTAAGTATGCTATATCCGCTGGATTACCCTTGTGCTTGTGCTCGTTGACCCCTTCAAAGAATTATAGATTGCGGGGGCATGATTTCGCTTTACAGAAACAATGTTGACTCTTCCCCAAAAAATTTCATTCATCTATGTTTCTGAAAATTGTATTCATTACTATAGTTTCAACCAATTTGCCTGGTACTGACGTTAGGTTTACCTGCTTGTAATTGCTTAGATTGCCTCTGGAGCCTTTTTTAAAAATCGGTTTCACATTAGTTATCCTCCAGTCTTCTGGTACAGAAGCTGATTTAAATGATAGGTTACATACTACAGTTATTAATTCTGCAATTTCACATTTGAGTTCCTTCAGAACTCTTGGGTGAATACCATCTGATCCTGGTAACTTATTACTGTTTCGTTTATCAATTTGTTCCAAAACCTCCTGTAATGACACCTCAGTTTGGGACAGTTCCTCAGATTTGTCACCTAAAAAGAATGGCTCAGGTTTGGGACTCTCCCTCACATCCTCAGCTGTGAAGACTGATGCAAATAATTCATTTAGTTTCTCCGCAATGGACTTATTTTCCTTGAGTGCTTCTTTAGCATCTTGATTGTCCAGTGGCCCCACTGGTTCTTTAGCAGGCTTCCTGCTTCTGATGTACTTAAAAAAAATTGCTGTTACTTTTTGAGTCTTTGACTAGCTCAGGAGTGGCCAACCTGTGGCTCCGGAGCCACATGTGGCTTTTCAGAAGTTAATATGCAGCTCCTTGTATAGGCACCGACTCCGGGGCTGGAGCTACAGGCGTCAACTTTTCAGTGTGCCGGAGGTTTTCACTGCTCAACCCCTGGCTCAGCCACAGGCCCTGTCCCCTCCCCTGAGCCTGCAGTGCCCTCCCTCCTTCCCCTCCGAGCCTCCTGCACGCCACGAAACAGCTGATTGGTAGGGAGGGGGAGGCACTGATTGGCGGGGCTGCTGGTGGGTGGGAGATGCTGGGAGCGGGGTGGGGCAGCTGATGGGGGGCTGCAGACATATTACTGTGGCTCTTTGGCAATGTACACTGTTAAATTCTGGCTCCTTCTCAGGCTCAGGTTGGCCACCCCAGCTGTTCTTCCAATATCTTTTTTTGGCCTTCCTAATTATATTTTTACACTTCACTTGCCAGAGTCTATATGCCTTTCTATTTTCCTCAGTAAGATTTAACTTCCACTTTTTAAAGGATGTCTTTTTTGTCTCTAACTGCTTCCTTTACTTTGTTTTTTAGCCACGGTGAAATCTTTGGGTCCTCTTATTATATTTTTTAAATTGAGGTATAAATTTAAATTGAGCCTCTGTTATGGTGTCTTTAAAAAGTTTCCATGCAGCTTGCAGGGATTTCACTTTTGAAGAGTCAGAGCCAGGAGAGATCTCTCAGTGGGATGATACCTAAGGAGTATATACTATTGGAAATACAGAGTTGCACAAGTTTGTAAGGGTGGAGGAGAGAACACTGTAAATAAATTGCACAAAGGGTGTTTGGCCAGAAGTAGGTCTTTGAGTGGTGTGTGGCTAGAAAAGAGGCAGGAGTGGGGTGATGCCCTGTCACAATCACTTTCAAAGCCAAGCCTGGGAGCTTACATTCATAACTTTACTAGACCCTAACAATCATGGTCTTAATAAAGACACTGGATTTATGGCTTATTACAACAATCTGTAACTCGCTATGTCCTGTGACTGTGGAGGTGTTAACTTGCCACTTCACCTGGAAAGGGCTTTTACAATATGCGGTAACTACTTATGCTAAATACTCTGTGCCACCTGATATTTATCTGTGACACTCTGGCTATGATTGCACTACAAAGTTAAGTTAACTTAAATTAGGTCGGCGATCATCCATTGCTGTAATTAAACCACTTTTGCATGTCCAGGGAACACTCATTGTGTTGGAGGAGTGCATCCACAGCTGGTGCTCTTGCATTGACAGAGAGAGCAGTGCTTCAGACTGCTACTGTTCAGTTTTGAAGCAGTTTGGAGGTGGAAAGTCCATTGTGGGGGTTGCAGTAATGCAAGTGTACAGGGTCATTAGTTGCCTCCTATTACAAAGGACTGTAACTCTGGGCAATGTGTGGGAAATAGTGGATGGCTTTGGGGCAATAGATGGCATGCATATCCCCATTTTGGCCTCAGACCACTTTGCGATGGAATACATCAACAGAAAGGGCTACTTTTCTAGGGTATTGCAAGCGCTGGTGGATCACCAGGTTGTTTCACCAACCTCAGCGCAGGGTGGTCAGGGAAGGTGCATGATGCATGCATCTTCAGGAACACTGGGCTGCATAGAAAGCTGTAAGCAGGGACTTTCTTTCCAGACCAGAAGATTGTAATTGGGGAAGTGGAAATGCCAATTGTGATCTGGGAGACCTAGCCTACCTCTTGCTCCCGTAGCTTATGAAGCCTTACACCGGAAACCTTGACTGTAGCAAGGAGCGCTTCAACAACAGACTCAGCAGATGCAGAATGACCATTGAACGTGCCTTTGGCAGATTAAAGGGTTCCTGGCACTATTGGCAGGTTAGACCTCAGTGAGGAAAATATTCCCATGGTCACAGCAGCCTGCTGTGCTCTGCATAACACTTGTGAAACAAGGGGGAAAAGTTTCCGTAGGGGGTGGAGGCTTGAGATGGATTGGTTGGAAGCTGCTTTTGAGCAGCCACATACCAGGGCTGTTAGAGGGGCTCAACAGGGAGCTGTTCAAATCAAGAATGCTTTGAAGGAGAATTTTGACAATGTGCCCCAGTAATATGACTTTCTCTAATGAATTAAGCCAGGCATTGCTTTCTTGCACTGTAATGTGAGCCTTATAATGATTGCTGTGTATGCATTAATTTTACTTTGCAAATGCAGTGATTACTGTTATGTATTAATTTCAGCAGCAACCACCATGTGCAGTAGATCAATAAAGATTCATTTTCTTTCTATACGTATACTTTTATTTAACAGCTATACAAATATTTCTATTACCTACAAGAGACATGACAATGAAGAGCACTTTTTACAATGATGCTTTTACAGCTGGGTGTATGTCCAGCTGTCATTGTGAAACATGTTCCTGGGTGGAGTGCATTGACTACTGCGATGGACCAGGAACACGCGAAGAATGGGGTGTGGGGGGAGTTTGGGGAAGGCATAAAAGGCGTTTCTGTTTGGGTTGCAGGGGGAGACAAGCATGGATGTGTTCCACCTGCAGCACAATCAAGGACTTCAGCAAGTCCAGTTGGCCCTCAAGCAGCTGTATCCTCCACTCCAGTCCGTTTCCTCTCCTGGCTATCCATTCTCAATTTTTCATTGATAGCCTCTCTCAATGCTCTCCGCTTGCTATCAGCAGCATCAGACGACTGCAGCACCTCCCTGGACATGTCTTCCTTACTCCTCCTGTTCATGTCCTTATCAGACAGTGCCGTTCAGCTGGTGTGCAGGAGTAGACCCTCAAGGATGCATCTGAAAAAGCTAAAGAAACAATAAACGGAAGCACTTTTATGAGTGCACTCACAGCCTTGTTTCCTTTCAAGTTATACCACTTTCTCACTTTCCTATAACAGGCACACAGCACAGCGAGAGCCCTAACCATGGTGGGTTTGGCACAGGGGGAAAGAGGCAAGATGGGACAAAGGGCGGGTGGGTTTCAGAGTGAGGTGACTACAAATGTCTAGGGACACTATTCTGATTACTGGCACCGTTTTCCAAAGGCAGTGGTGATAGAAGCTGATATCTCGCTCCTCAGGGTGACCAGGGATGCAAGCGTGCAGTCCTGCATGGGTGCAGCTGCAGGCTGAGACTGTATGCTGCTCACCTGTGTGCTGCTTTGGCGCCTGTAGAAGTAATTGCCGATTAGCACAGCAAAGTTATTGCAGGGGAAGAAATAAGGTAGCCCTCTCAAGGAACCTTTGGCAGAGGATTGCAGAATACCTCCATGAAAGTTTCCTAGAGATCAGTATGGAGAATTGCTGGCACATCCCAGTGTGCATCAACAAACTTTTCTGTCGGGTCCCCTCCGTCTAGGTTCACAGGGAGATGAGAAGCAGATGCAAAAAGTGCTACTGTTGGTTATTTCTATTCCTCTTCTATCCTTTGGAAAAAAAAATCTAGCTCTACCTCATTTCTCCCTACAGTATCAAAGTACAATGAGTATTTACTGGAGCTCCCCTCTTCCGCATGAGGCATGCCAGAGTGCTGGGGCTGCCTAAACCCCTCTGGAGTTAAAAAGAGATCCTGGCTTGCCACGCCCTCAGACATCTCTGTTGCCTGTCCCCCATCTTCCTCCAACTCCACTTCCTTGTCTACCACTTCATCCTCAGGATTCACTCTGCTGCTTCCAGCTTCCCCAAAGTATCCACAAGGGTCTTGATGGTGGAGGTGGGGTTGCTGAGGATGGCATGCAGCTACTTGTAGAAGTGGCATGTCTTTGGCAACGCACCAGATTGGTGATTGGCCTCACTTGCCTTCTGATACACCCTGCCTCAGCTCCTTGATCTTTGCACAGCACTGCTGCGTGTCCTTCTCGTACCCCTTAAGCTCCATGCCACAAGTAATTTGCCCATATGTATCAAAATTCCTATGGCTGGAGCAGAGCTGCAACTGCACAGCCTCCTCTCCGCACAGATCTGACAACTCCAGTGTACTCAGGCGGGAGCGTGTTTGCTGCAGGTACCCACCATTTTCAGCTGGGACAATGCTATGTGAGCTGTCTATATTGAGCAAACAGGAAGAGGAATTTCAAAAGTTCTGGGGCTTTCAGTGGGGAGGGACGCATGCTTATGTACTTGGCTGCAGAGCAGCGGAGTTCAAACAAGAGCGGTCATGATGGACATTGTGGGATACTACCTGGAGGCCACTTAGGGTGACATAAGCAACGCAGTGTTTACACTAACTTCATTGCAAAAAGCTCTATGCTTCTTGTCCAGGTGCTTTTATTATGTCGGCATAGCAGGAGAGTTAAATTGGCAGGAGGAGCATTGCAGTGTCTACACCTCCACTGTTTTGTTGACAAAAGCTGACTTTTGTTGACAAAACTGTTTAGTGTAGACATGGCT
This sequence comes from Caretta caretta, assembly GCF_965140235.1. Taxonomy (NCBI): domain Eukaryota; kingdom Metazoa; phylum Chordata; order Testudines; family Cheloniidae; genus Caretta; species Caretta caretta. The sequence goes on from NC_134217.1 coordinate 43,848,623, forward strand.
TCTGAGAACCTTTCCCAGAGCTGAAGAAGAGCTCTGTGTAAGCTCTTAAAACTTATCTCTTTCACCAGTAGAAGTTGGTCCAATAATGTTACCTCACCCATCTTGCCTGTCAAATAAATACTCTACAGTACTCTATAGTTATACTTTACAGTTACAAAGTAATTACACAAAAAGAAAAGGAGTACTTGTGGCACCTTAGAGACTAACCAATTTATTTGAGCATGAGCTTTCGTGAGCTACAGCTCACTTCATTGCATCCGATGAAGTGAGCTTAGAACACAAGCATATTAGCTGAATAATAAATAATCATGTAATAACCTTACAACTCTAGAAACAAGTCACAGTTAGCTACTGGAAATAATAATCAAGCTGTAATTAGCCAGTGTATAAATTCACTGACAGTGTTAAACAGGTGACTCAATTCTCCATCCCTGAATGTTTCCCTTTTTCCCTTTGCCTGCCACAGTCTCCAGATCTTATGTCTTGATGGGAATTTCCTCACATCTTTGCCAGAAGAGTTGGGAAACCTGCAGCAGCTCTGCTCTCTCGGGCTTTCCTTCAACAACTTCAGTGAGGTGCCAGTGGTCTGTGAGAAACTCACTGCCTTGGACAAACTGGCCATGGCAGGGAACCAGCTGGAAACCCTGAACCTTGGGATGCTGAACAAGATGAGCCACATCAGATATGTGGATCTTAGGTAAGTGGACTCTAGCTGCTTGAACATTCCATCAGCAAGAGTGCTCCTCAACCCCACTTCCAGCAAAGGAAGCTGTATAATTGCTCTAGCATGTCTTAGGAGGCATCCTGGGTGGTTGTGTTCTTACTGATATTTTCAGAGCTTGGGAAATTCCACTTCGGAGGGTATTTAAGAGAAAGGCAGGCTAACTGTTCTGTGGCTGAGGTCACAGAGCACTGACCAGTCCTCTGGTGTTCAGCGCTGCTGCTCTGCTACTCCTTAGTAGGGAACTCACCAGCTCTCCTGGCTTTGCCTCACTTGCTTCTCTGGAGATGAGACAGTTACTGATTTCTAGCCTGTAAATTCCTGCAGCAATGGTCTGCTTCATCCTTAGAAAATATAGTGAGACTTCTGATCATAAAAGACATAAAAATCTAAGAGACATAAAAATCTTATAGCTGAATTAACATGTATGGCAAGTGCCTTCCCAGGTTCCTGTGTGACCACGCACAATACTGCTCTCTGTCCCAGAACCAGGCCTTCCGTCTGCTAGCCTCTGGAAGCTGCCCTCAGCATCTCCTGACTGTTAAAGGTGTTCAAAAACTGAGTAGAGCCAATAATATTTAATTCAACAATGAATAGTGGGTGAACAGACATAGGGACTGCTTCTGTCTGTACCCCTCCCAGAAAATCCCCCTTCACCAGAACCCTTCCTCTACCTCACTCACCCCCCAGTCCTCTATCCTGGGTTTGGTCTCCAGACTCCCCCACATCCCTCCTTTCGGTGCAGTCTCCAGCCTGTCTGTTTCCCACTTCTCCCTCCTGCCATCATTTCACTCTGTCCCCACCTCCCCCCCAAAATAGAAAACCTTTCAGTGTTCTTTTCTCTGATCCTTTATCTCTTATCTCTGAGTGTTTAGGCTGAACCACCTGTGGAGATTATCTGTTGACAGCCTGGAGGGGAACAAATCTGTGACCCACATGGATTTGCGAGACAATCGGCTGACTGACCTGGATCTGAGCTTCCTTGGCAGTCTGGAGCAGCTGCACTGTGAGCGGAATCAACTGAGGGAACTGACTCTGAGTGGCTTCTCCCTTCGGGCACTCTATGCCAACACCAACTGTATGTCCATTTTATCTCCTTCACCTGCCTGCTCCCTCCCCAGACCCAGGGAGAGCCCTTCTGTCATCCCCCCCCCCCCCATCGAAACATAGCTACTCCAAACACAGGTTGGCGGCTCCCTAGAGTTCAGCCCTACTCTCAATATCCTGTGGAGCAATAGCCACTTCAAAGATGGAAACTGTAGCAGCCCAAGGGGTTATCCCACAGAAGCTTGTTCTGCATCCTCTGTTTGATCCGGAAAGGGCCTCTCCTCTCCGTATTAGTACTGTTGGTGTAGTATTTTATTTACTTGTATTACAGTAATATTCAATCAGATCAACACCCCATTTTGCAAAGTGCTTCACAGACAGAGTAAGAGACTGTCTCTTCCCTAAAGAGTCTGCCATCTCAGTTAAGGTTATCCAATCAAGTGTGTGTAACAAACAGAAGGAGAAGGAGGCTAAGAGTAACAGACATGGGAACATGTGGCTGCATGGGCACATGCCCAGCTTTCAGTTTTTAAACTTATAAAACAAGAGGTGCAGTTTTTAGGATCTTAATGATATCTGTTATCCCCACTGGACACCTGTATAGCCATTATTTCTTGCTGCCAGGGATGTCTTGTTTCAGTAACGTTGCCAAATGTGCAGCTGGATGCTTCATACTAAATCTAGCTGAGTCCCTTTGCTGCATCTGGGTTGAAAAACAGGAGTCTTTGTAGTTTCCATACAGAACAGCAGCAGCTCACTTTACGCATAGCAGCCACATATTTCTGGGATCTATACTGTCTTACTCCTAGGTTTGAAGGGGGCTCTGGAAGTCTGGTTTAATCCCTTGTAGTAGCTTTGGTGTGAGCATGATCTATGTGGCAACCAGTGGCAGCTGGTGACTTTTTTCACAAGTGAAGCACTTATCAGAAAGTCTCACAAATTCCAGTATACATCGTCGTCCTTGTAGTCATGATCGGACGTGTCTACTCTGCCCTGTCAGACTATCGCAGTCTCTCCCTTGTGCTTGCAGGGATCCCGTGTCATTGGCCCCATGGCGATGCCACAAGCCCTTTGCAGCTTTGCTGTCACAGCCCCGCTCCCTTGCTCACCAGCCAGGAGTGTAGGAGCTGTCCCTGGGCAGGAACTGTTGAGCAACAGGGTGGCTTCCCCAGTGGCTGGGGGCTTGTCATCCTGGTTGGTGTCCTGGCCAGGATGACTGCAGCCTCCCCTGTGCCCTAGTGTCTTGGGCCCCTCTGCCATGCAGGGAGCCCCCTCTGCTGTGTCAGTGCTGGGAGGGATCCCCCTGCAGCCCCACTGTCAGAAGTTACCTTAATTGCTGCAGTCCTGCCGTGGCCTCACCAAGCCATGATTACCCCTGCAACACCCTCATAAAGTGACTCCTGTGCATTGTAAGTTGCCATGGTAATGAGGCAGCTTCCTGAGGCACCAACACCTGTATCATGGTTTGAACCTCACCTGCCGCTCTACATTTTCTGGCATTGTTTCAGTGTGGATATGGAGAGAGTAATGTGACAAATTTAAATCAAATTATAAGACCTTCTTGTAGACTTTTGTTACTATCAATGAACATGCTTAGCTGTCCTTAAGCATCTCTCTATATATACAAAAATGTAGCTTTTGGGAATTAGCTTCTCAGTATTTTAGTTAGGCTGTGCCTCATTTGCCTAGGCTGATGAGCCTTCCAATGAGTACAGCCTCTTGCAGCAAAGTGAACTTTCCTGACTTGTAGAACTCACTGACCCTTCCCTCTAGTTCATCATGCTTTTCACAGGGAGAAAAGGACATGGAAGTGCATTTCAGTAGCATCTTATAATAAGTGTTACAAATGGAAGGATGTCCGTGCAGATTCTCACTTTAGTCTGTGGCATTGTTGTTGAAAGTACTGATGTTGGGTTGTAACAAGAATGATCATTTTTGTTTTGCCATGTTCACTAGCCGTCCAGAGCAATCCTGCCTCTGGTCCTTTGATTAAATGATCTATGCTCTCAAGTTATTCTCATTTTTCTGCTGTTCCTGTGAGTGAGAACAGTTCTCTTGCTGCCCTTTGTGCTGCACTGCATCATACTAGAGACAAGAATCCTATAACCACCGCAGTAGAAATAATAATCTCTTGGAACACAGTTTTAGAGAAATATGTAGTTCTGATACCTGAGGAGAGAAGAACTGCAGCCTGGCTCTTCATACCATGGGCTTTTCCTGTCTGCAGTTGCAACAAATGTCTGTCTGAGCACTAGAGATTTTCCAGCCCTATCTGGTCATCCTGAAGGGTTGACACTTGATATCTATCCTAGTATATTTCTGGGAAACAGTTTGTGTCTCTGTTGTTCCCCTTCTAGCAGCCTGGACTCATTACTGTTTCCTTTATTTGATCAGGTCTGATGACTGTAAATGTTTATCCAGTCCCTAGTCTGCTGACCTGCCTAGAAATCTCCCGGTAAGTGGTGACACACAAAAGAATACAAAGTGAAATCCTGGGGGGCCTGGACCACTTCCTGCAGATTCTCTGGAATCCAAGTCCTGGGCCGCGTGTATTGAATGACACAGGCACTCTCTCTAGGCTTCTTGGGAAATTACAAGGAGAAACTTGATCACTATCAAATCTGACAGGTTTCAGAGTAACAGCCGTGTTAGTCTGTATTCGCAAAAAGAAAAGGAGGACTTGTGGCACCTTAGAGACTAACCAATTTATTTGAGCATAAGCTTTCGTGAGCTACAGCTCGCTTCATCGGATGCATCCACAGTATGTTTCCACAGTATGCATCCGATGAAGTGAGCTGTAGCTCACGAAAGCTTATGCTCAAATAAATTGGTTAGTCTCTAAGGTGCCAGAAGTACTCCTTATCAAATCTGAGTTTTGCATGGATCTATCAGAGATCTTTATGTAGTGACTGCCACTGTTGCACGGGATCTGTCTCTTCAAAGACTTCTGCTCTTGTATCCCGGAAAGGATGCTTAGTTGGATTTTTCTGTCCATTCAGTTGACTGTTCATTTTAAATGCCATTTTGTTATTTCAGGCCTTTTCCATCCCCAAAACTTGCCTTCAGAAGAGAAATCTTTGTTCCTTAGAGCTCAGCCCCATAGCATGCCCTTCCCCCATGTGCATGTTGGCTTCCATGGGAATTCTACTACAATTCAAGGGGTCAACATAAATTCCAATGCCTGAGTTTTCGTGCCTTTGAAGCTCTGTTCATGTAGGAGGTGAATATGCTTCTGGAGTTAAACACAGCAGTGAGTGGAGTGGGCTTGTTGTACAGGAAAGTTTTGTCAGTATGCTGGTATAATTAAACCAGTATGCATACCACTATAACTGCCTATCAGGGATTTCTCTTTCAGAATGAGAGTGGGTTTTTTCTGTTTACTTTAAACCTCTTCCAAAACAATATTAGCTATACTGCAAAAAGGCATTCTGGTACTGGAGTAAGTGTGTCCACAGGAGGAGTTATACCAGTATAACTATCAGTTTAATTCATACTGTAGCTTTTACCAGTATACCTTTCCCATGTAGACAAGCCCTTAGTCCCATTTCCTGATGGTGTTGGGAGCTTTCAGTTCATCAGCTGATTTCTCTGAGTTCATGAAGCAACTTCTAGAATGTCCAAATATTCCTTTTCCTGCCTTCTAGAGCAGGGGTGGGCAAACATTTTGGCCCGAGGGCCACATCGGGGTGCGAAACTGTATGGAGGGCCAGGTAGGAAAGGCTGTGCCTCACCAAACAGCCTGGCCCCCTGACCGCCTCCTCCTGGGACCTCCCGCCCCTAACCACCTCTGCTCCCCGTCCCCTGACTGCCCCAACCCCTATCCACACCCCCGCCCCCTAACAGGCCCCCCAGGACTCCCACGCCTATCCAACCCCCCCCCGTTCCCCATTCCCTGACCACCACCCCCAGAACCTCTGACCCATCCAATGCCCCCTGCTCCTTGTCCTCTGACCGCCCCCTCCCAGGACTCCCCTGCCCCTAACCACCCCCCGGGACCCCACTCCCTAGCCAACCCCTGCTGTTCCCTGTCCCCTGACTGCCCCGACCCCTATCCACACCCCTGCCCCCTGACAGGCCCCCTAGTACCCCACTCCCTATCCAACCCCCCCTTTACCCTCACAACCGCCCCCTCCGCTGAACCTCTGCCCCATCCGACCGCCCCCTGCTCCCCATCCCTTGACTTCCCCCCCGGGACCTCCTGCCCCTTATCTAACCACCCCCGCTCCCCGCCACCTTACCATGCCGCTCAGAGCAGCAGGACTGGCTTATTGGAAAGCCTGGGACGTGGGCGGGTGCGAGCCTCGCTGCCTGTGCAGCAGCATGGCTGCGGGGCAGGGGGAACAGCAGGGGAGGGGCTGGGCGCTAGCCTCCCCAGCCGGGAGCTCAAGGTCTGGAAAGGACGGTCCTGCGGGCTGGATGTGGCCCGTGGGCCATAGTTTGCCCACCTCTGTTTTAGAGGAAATGGGAGGGATATAGTTCTTCTTTGAGTGATAGTATGTATAAATATTCAACAGTTGGTGTTTGCTTGTCCAGTGTGCTCATCTCAACTTTCTATTCATCCATTAGGGTTGGTACAAGCTTCCTTCACATCCCCATTTGTTCCAGGAAGAATATAAAAGATGGAGCTATCCAACCACACCCAGTTCATTCTTACTGCTTGTGGCAAGGGTCAGAGCAGCTCACTTTTGGAGCAAACATACCTGTTTCTCATTGTGCATAGTTCTTATAGCTGGCAGTTAGTAATAGTGTTAGGTTTTTACTTTTCCTGAACTTGGGTTCTTCAGCGAAGAAAGGACTTCTCTGTCACTGAGTGTTTGGTACCAATTGCCTGCAGGGGAGACCACAAGTCCTCAGACTTTAAGAGCTGCCCCTCAGATAAGGCCATTATCTCCCGAATGACCATCATGCAAGGGGTCTTTTCCATTTCAGCAAGGGACACATTTCAGATCATTGCAAAATCTTTATGCCTTCTCAAAGCGGACCCAGCAGTTGATGGAGTCCCACCTGAGGGCCTTCCTGTTGGAGCAGTCTCTGTGCTGAGACTCTGATCCCGGCTTCCAGACATTGAGAATCTCTGGGGACTGAAGGTCATAAAAGTCAGTGCTGGTGGCCTCTTCAAAATTTTCCAAGGTACCCTTAAAATCCTTCTCATCTTCTAGGAAGCACCTCTAGGGATTTACCTGGACTTTTGATATGGCCCTCCTCACTGATGCTGTCCCAGTTCCTGGAACCAACAGTATCAGCACTGTTGCCTCCATGATCCTCAGGGCCAGCTAGGTCGGTACCTTCAGCACCTACTGGGAGGGCACACACTCTTACAGAAGAAAACTACTTCTCATCCTCATTCACATAGCACAAGAACCAGGGTAAGCCAATGAAATTAATAGGCAGCAGGTTTAAAACAAATATAAGGAAGTACTTCTTCACTCACCACACAGTCAACCTGTGGAATTCATTGCCAGGGCCTCAAGTATAACTGGGTTCTAAAAAAAAGTAGATAAGTTCATGGAGGATAGGTCCATCATGGCACACGTGCTCAGGATGTTCCTAACCTCCAACTGCCAGAATCTGGGAGTGGATGACAGGATGGATCATTTGATAATTGCCCTGTTCTGTTCATTCTCTCCAAAGCATCTGGCACCGGCCACTGTCAGAAGACAAGATACTGGGCTAGGTGGACCATAGGTCTGACCCAGTATGGCTGTTCATATGTTCTTCTCCTCAGCCTCAGAAGGGAGCCGGCAACTGCCCCTAACCAGGTTCCAGGACTCTGTTCTATCATTTTCTCCTGTATGAGAGAAGGATACCCACCTCTGGCCAAGGCATGAGTACAGTACTAATCCTGAGTACAGTACTAACCCCACCTGGAGTTCAGAACCACAGACAGCAGCCGCCTTTTCCCATGCTACAACCACAAAACCCAGAGTAGCTGGTACCAGCTAATTTGTCTTTGTAATCACTCAACGAGACCCTGATATCACATCAAGTGATGGCCACTCCAGAAGACCATAAATCATCCAGGACTTGATGAGGCATATACCAACAACTATAGAGATTCCCACCAAAGAAGTACATGACACACTGCACAGGCTGCTCAATATATTACATATATCGATACCATGTTGTGTAGCAATCATGATAAACAAGGACCTACTAGATTCTGTGAAGACCCTGTGGCAGACACCAGCATCATTAGCACCAACCTCAAAGTAGGCTGATAGATAGTACCAGATGCTGGCCTATTCATACCTGATACAGGGATCACTCGTAGTGACTGTGGCAAATGAGAGAATGTGCCACGGCTACCAGAATTTCGCTGCAAGGATAAGGAGCCTAGACTTTCTTGGTAGGAAATTGTACTCAACCTTGAACCACCAAATAAGAATATTGAACTATCAAGCAATCCTAGCAAAATATGACTACCTTGACTGGTGTTCCATGGAATGTTTTATTGACAAACTGCTGCAGGAATTCAGAAGTGAGTTCTAAGTCATCCTGATGGGCAATTGGTTGCCAAGACAGCTCTATGGGCAGCATTGGACGCTGTGGATATGGTCCCCAGGCCCATGGCAACAATGGTTATAATGTGCCATACCTCACAGGGGACACATGACCATAGGCTTAAAGGGAGCATCCATGACTTTTGAGAGAGCTAAGTAAAGATCCCGCATAGGGAGTGGATCCCTAAATGATGGACAGTCTAGAAATGCCTCTCAGGAATCTGTTTGCCATTGAGTGTGAAAATACTGATTGATCACTTAGTGGATGGATGACTGATATGGCAGCCAAATGAACTCTCAGCAAGAGACCAGTTTCCACTGGTATAGTTATTCCCACATAGCCTGGAAATGTGGTGCTGGCAGGTCCAATTGGAGAATCTCATCCACTTTGAGAAGGACTGTGCTGTAGTCTCCGTTTGCATAAGCTCCTCATTTCTGACTCCAGTGAGAGTCATCAGCTGAGAGTCATCAGGTATACAGGCTACCACTCGAAGAAGAAAAGAGGCTACTTGCCTGTACAGTAACTGAGGTTCTTTGAGATGTGTAGTCTGTATATGTATTTCATCACACACCTGCCATCCTCGCTACTTCAGAGTCTTCACAAACCACTAAAGATGGCAAAGGAACTGGATGTAGTTACATGACTCCGCCCTTTATACTCTCACCAGAATGCACAAGGATATGAAGGGCACATACGCCACGCCAACCAACACTGCTAACTAGAAATTTTTCTAACGCATGAGCATTGGGCGTGCAAACACCAACTGTGGAATATGAAGACAGGCTACACACCTTTAAGAACATGAGTACTGTACATGCAAGTAACCTCTTTGTACTTCATATTAAGTGTTCCCCTTCCCAGGGAAGGGGTAAATATTTTGTTTGAAAAGTGCTTTGAATATGTCAGTTACTATATGAGGTCTGGATGTGGTTAGGGCTCAGACAACCCTGTGTTCCCCCTCTCAGCCAAATTGTCTCAGGAGAGGGGGACTTGGTTACTGAGAGATCTAATCTAATGGCTGCCTCAATTTCTTAGGGTTTATGGCAAGTTTAGCTCCATAGACTTTGCCCAGTTCTAATTGTTTCACATCTAGGCTGCAAAGTTCTCAAGTGACACTCCCCCCCGCCCCATGCTATCAGAAAAACATTCTCTCATTTTGTTAATTTCTACTTTCCCTTAGTATAGAGGCACCTGAGAAAAATAGAAAGAAAATAGATTTGGCAAGGCTAATTTGGTGAGATTGAGACCTATGGTTCATGGCTGTAGCTCCTTGATAGAAATAGTCTGCCTGGATTTTCATGAACATAAAGTAGAACCTGATGCCAGTCTGAGTTTAGGATTGATTAGGCCTCTGGGTAAAAGGAGTGAGAGCAAAAGATTCTTCTGAGGATGCTTCCTGAAACACACAGGCTTTCCTGTGTTGGTGCTCTGAGAGAGAGTGCAGGTTGCCGTTCGTCTGCTGAATTCTATTCTATGGGACAACTCTCTCTTTGGCCCCTTTCTCATATCTTGTGGGCAAAGGTACAGCACTGCTGTTCTTTTGAAAGAGAAGAGAGTGGTGAAAAGAGTGAAGCATCTCCTCATAACAGAACAGATTAGCATGAAAGGAAAATGAACATTTCCAAGACTAGAAGCCCCGTTAAACCAGCTTGGCATGACTAGGTGACTGGCAGCCTTTTAGCTCTTGATCATTAGTTCAGCATTCAGTCAGTAGAAGTTGAAAGCTGTTACGAATGGCTGTTTATTGGGCCATGATGTAAAAATATGGGAAAGGGAGATATCTTAGCCTAGGTCCCAGTGGGCAGGCTACCTTCTTGTTCAGTGCTAATTTCCCCCTTGTTGGCAGGTCTCAGCAGAGAGACCAAAGACTGAATGGACCATGGAATCTGGCCTCTCCTCTCACTCAAGCTCTGGGGTGAAGTGCATCAACATGCCAGCATAGGGAAGCTTTCCCTGCTCCTGCCATAGCTGTGGATAAAACATCATGGCCATGAATCAGCAGTCTTTACCAGCCCTACACTCACTGGTTTTGTTTTAAATGAGTTTGAATGAGATCTGGTGTTTGTGACTGATTCTACACTGTCGTTTCTTTTTCTTTGGGTTCGTCTCTTGTGCTATTTTATATTTGAGAATCACTAGAGTGTTCCAACAAAATCTCCACATGATGGGTTATAGGTTCAGTAGAATTCTGATATCTTGCTGTCCCTCCTCCTCTTATGCTTTCCATTTCCTCTTCTCAGTAACCAGCTGCTGTGTATCCCTGACTGGGCCTGCGAAGCAAAGAAACTTGAGGTTTTGGATATGAGCTACAATCTCCTCACAGAGCTTCCATCAAGGTAATAGCAAACCTCCTTCTTGGCCAAAGGTGGGACTCATAGAATCATAGAATCATAGAATATCAGGGTTGGAAGGGACCCCAGAAGGTCATCTAGTCCAACCCCCTGCTCAAAGCAGGACCAATTCCCAGTTAAATCATCCCAGCCAGGGCTTTGTCAAGCCTGACCTTAAAAACCTCTAAGGAAGGAGATTCTACCACCTCCCTAGGTAACGCATTCCAGTGTTTCACCACCCTCTTAGTGAAAAAGTTTTTCCTAATATCCAATCTAAACCTCCCCCACTGCACTCCCTCCAGGCTGTGTGTCTTTGGGGAAAAGAGTGATAGTACTCTTCTATACTCCGCCCCCCCCCAACAATGTTTCACTTGCTTGTGATGCCACTATGTGGTGCCACACTGTCTGGACTGTGCATATATTCAAAACATTTATAGATTTTTAAGGTCAGAAGGGATCATTATGATCATCTCATTTGACCTCCTGAATAACACAGGCCAGAGAATTTCATCCAGCGATTCCTGCATCTACCCCAGCAATTTGTGGTTGAACTAGAGAGTATATTGTAGAAAGATAATCCAAGCTTGATTTAAAGGCTTCAAGTGCTGGAGAATCTACCACATCCTGTGAAAAGATTTCAGTGGCTGATTATCCTCAACAATAAAATGTATGCCTTATTTCCAGTTAGAATTTTGCTGATTTCAACTTCCAGCTGTTGGATCTTGTGCCTTTGTCAACTAACTTAAAAAAGCTCTGTAATACCAGGATCTTCTCTCAGTGTAGGTTATTTTAGACTGTTGCCTCTTTTCTATGAGTTGCTCTTAACCCTTTCCCCCCCCCCAACTAATTAAATATGGTCACACATGCTGTTCTTGTCTTCTCAGGCTTGCCTCTATCTCATTGGGATTCAAAATCAGTCACAAGCAAAATTAAGTGAGAGGAAATATTTAAACATAAAAATACAAATGATAACTGGGAATTATTTAAGAATGGTTTGTTAGATGCCCAAGCCCCACATTCTTCAATCACAAAAGAAGACTACTTCAGTTAAAAAAAACCCAATAACAATACATCCTGGCTAAGAAAGGAGGTGAAAGAGGAAGTAAAAAATAATGGAAAAGCAGCGAAGCTGATAGCAATGAGTACAAATCAGCAGTTAGGAAATACAGACAATTGATAAGGAAAGCTAAAGGTATCAGTGAAAAATCTATGGCCAGTAGGGTTAAGGACACTAAGAAGGAATTCTTTAAATATGTCAGGAACAAATTAAATCCTACCAGTGATATAGGTCTAATACTTGACAAGAATTGTAAAACTATCAGCTATGATGCAGAAAAGGCAGAGGTATTCAATAAATATAGGCGTTCTGTATTTGAAAAGAAGCAGGATGATGTGTTCTCATATCTCAGTGTGATGATGAAATACATTCTGTTTTATCAGTGTCTAGGGAGGATGTTAACCACCAACTGTTGAAGTTAAACATTTTTAAATCTGCAGGGCCAGATATATTGAACCCATGAATATTAAAAGAATTGTCCTAGGAGCTCTGTGAAAAATTTGTCTTGATTTTTAACAGATCTGGGAACACTGAGGAAGCAAAAGCCAATGTTGTGTCCATATTTAAAAAGGGTAAACAAGTTGACCCAGAAAATTATTGATTGGCTGGTTAACCTGATAATGAACCTGGGCAAAATCATTAAAACGCTGATATGAGATACAGTCAGTAAAGAATTAAATTATGGTATCATAATTAATGCCAGTCAACATGGTCTTATGAAAAATAGTTCTTGTCAAACAAACTTGATACCATTTTTTATCAGATTACAAGTTTGACTGACAAAGGTAATTGCTTTGACATAATATACTTAGAGTTTTGTAAGGCATTTGAACCATGACATTTTGATTTAAAAAAAACCCCACTATACAAAATCATATTAAATGTATTAAAAACTGGTCAACAGATACAGAGAAAAAAGTAGCTGTAAATGGGGAATCATCATCCAGTGGAGGTGTGTCTAGTGACATCCCTCAGGTATCTATTCTCAGCCCAGTGGTATTCAAAAAAGTTTATTAGTGATCTGGAAGAAAACTTAAAATCATTGGTGGTAAAGTTTGCAGATGACACTAAAAGTGGTGGAGTGGTAAATAATAATAGGGACAGGTCAATTGTACATACCAGCCTGGATTGCTTGGTTTAAAGGGCTCATTTGAGGAATGTATTTTAACACAGCCATTTGCATAGTCCTGCACTTCATAACAAGGGCTGTTGGTCACATTTATAAGATGGGGGACTGTATCCTGGAAGAGCAGAGATTTTGGAAAAGACTTACTGGGACATGAAAACGAGTAGAAAGTGAGTTTCTGGTGCAATCCAATAGCTAAGAGAGTGAATGAAATCCTTGGATTTACAATCAGGGAAATATCAAGTATGAGTAAGCAGTGGGGGGACCATTACTGGATACTGTATCCAGTTCTGGAGTCCACACTTTAAAAAGGATGTTGACAAATTGGAAAGGCTTCAGAAAAGAGTTACAAGAGTGATTTGAGGTCTGGAAAATATGACACCTAGCCAGAGACGAAAGAAAAGCTCAATCTATTTAGAGAGACAAGGAGGGTGAAATAAAACGCTTGTCTCTTTCACCAACAGAAGTTGGTCCAATCAAAGATATTACCTCACCCACCTTGTCTCTCTAATATTCTGGGACCAACACACCTACAACACCACCACAATCTATGTAGTTTATTGAAGATTAGGTTAAGAGGTGACTTGATCACTATATATAGTCCCTACGGGGGAAAAGATTTCTGATAGTAGACAGCCCTTTAGTTTGGCAGAAAAAGGTATAACAAGATCCAGTGGCTGGAAACTGAGGCTAGGCAAATTCAGAGTAGAAATAATGTGCAAATTTTTAACAGAGAGAAATTAACAGAAACAACTTACAAAGGGATGTGATGGATTCTCCATCACTTGAAGTCTTTAGATCAACACTGGATGTCTTTCTAAAAGATGTGGCTTAGCTCAAGCAGAAGTTACAGGGCTAGAATTTTGGAACGACGATCTATGGCCTGTACTATGCAGAAGGTCAGAGCAGTTGATCATAATGGTCTTTTCTGTCCTCCAAATCTGTGTATGTTGTTGGGCAGAGCTGCTTTATGTTATAGGCACAATAAATGTATGGCAAGGGTCAGTGTGCCCAGAGTAATGTGATGATAGAATCTCAACTTCCATTTCAATTCAAATGATACTTAATTCAACCCAAGGTACTTAAGGAGCTGGCTGAAGCATGCTAAGAACATAAGAATGGCCATACTGGGTCAAACCAAAGGTTCATCCAGCCCAGTGTCCTGTCTACCGACGGGCCAATACCAGGTGCCCCAGAGAGAGTGAACCTAACAGGTAATGATCAGTGATCTCTCTCCTGCCATCCATCTCCACCCTCTGACAAACAGAGTCTAGGGACACCATTCCTTACCCATCCTGGCTAATAGCCATTAATGGACAATAGTCTTCAAATATTTTAAGGGCTGTTATAAAGAGGATTGTGATCAGTTGTTTTCCATGTCCACTGGAGAAAGGACAACAAGTAATGGGCTTAATCTGCAGCAAGGGAGATTTAGGTTAGATATTAGGAAAACCTTGCTAATTAAAAGGGTAGTTAAACTCTGGAACAGGCTTCCAAGGGAGGTTTTGGAATCCCCATTGTAAGTTTTTAAGAACAGGTTGGACAAACACATATCCGAGATGATCTGGGTTTACTTGTTTCTGACACAGCACAGGAGGCTGGACCTAATGACTTCTTGAGGTGCCTTCCATCTGTACATTTCTGTGATTATATACTTCTGGTCCTCATAGTGGCATAGAAATACTTGGGTCATATTTTCAAGGTTAACTGATGCAGTAACGTGTCTCAGTATGCAGAGGGCTTGAAACAATAGTTCTGAGGTGGAGAACTGCCCTGGCTGTAACTGATGCAGAGAGAGGACCAGCAGCCTCTAGAGCCAGGAAATAAGTGATAGAGCAGACTAGGCTCCTGAAACCCTGAGGGTACTGCACTCCTGTCACTGCTCAGAGAAGAGGGCCACCATCAGCAGTACAGGGGCGGAGACCTCCTGGCTCGTCTGAGTAGATGAAAGGAGGAGTAGGCCACCAACAACTGCTGCTGGCTCCTTCTGGAAGCCAGAGGAGATGGTGCCCCACCCCAGAGCAGGTGCTGTATGAGGAGAATTGGATGTTACACCTTCATCCTTGGAGCAGGGAAAAAATGATGCTGATATCTCCTCAGCACCATTCACTGGTGGTTCCCAAATAAGCTGTCACCTGCAGTGGGCTTTCAGAGCTCCCTAGCATGATGATCTCTTCCTTTCCTACATGTTGTCATGAAATAGATGCCCGTGTCAGCGCTGTTAATTGAGTTATCTCACTGAAATTAATGGGGCAGTTTATACCTGTTTGTTGTTATTTCTGTATGTCTGCAGACTCAGGTAGACATCACTGTAGTGGTTACACTCAGCTCAACTTTCCAAAATTATCTTTGCAGTCATTAGGATTAGAGACTTGGGTTGTTTTTTAAAGAAAAGCGGAGATTCTGGAGAATATGATGGCAGCCTCAGAACCACACTGGGTTGTTGATCCAGCGCAATTCAAGCCCAGAATCACTTTGTCAGCATTGAGAATAGTCTCTTCTGTCAGAAGGAGGAAGTCACTAAATTCTAGTCCATCCTTTGCTGTTCCATTCCTCCTTCATCCTACACTGTGAAGTATGCTCACAGTGTATCTATATACACATGCCTACAGCACAAATCAGGGATCTCTGCATACATGTACAATAGCTTGGATAGAACTGCAGGGGCACTCACATACGTATGTGTACACAGAGGTAGGGGCTTGCCTGATCATGCATGCATCTCACTCTATGCATTGTTTAAAATTCACTGACCCAGGCAATATAATGTTCTTCAGCCCTAATTTTGTTTAATAACAGGATTAAAGACCAGGAGCTTTCTGCTTTGGGCCTCTGAAAGAAGGGTGAGCCAAACTAATTCAATAAGCTCTCTGTCCTCCTAGGACCCTGAGTAGTTTGAGTCTTCGGAAGTTGATGGTGGGGCACAACCATGTGCAGAGTCTTCCACTTCTGCTGGAACACATTCCCCTGGAGGTGCTGGACCTCCAGCATAACCTGATCACTAAACTTCCGGAGATGTTCTTCTTCAAGGCTCTGAAGTAAGTGGCAGCAGAACACATTTTGTTAGGATGGAAGCTTTTACCTAACTCTGGGTGAAAGATCAGTTTCCTCTGGCTGTCTCACCTTTGGAGCTGTAAAGGGTTATGGTGCTGTTTGCGTGACTGATGGTGCCAGGTTCTGGTGCTTAATTGCCTGTTGAGTAAGAGGTAATAGGACAGATTTGTGTTTTATGAGGCAGTAATCCAGGTGCCAAGGGGAGAAATCACCCAGCTGGCTGCTGAGGGAATCAGGTTTCTGTATGATAGCAGGAAAGGTGAGTGTAGTCTAACCCACCAGCCCACCAAGGAAGTTGCCTGTAGTTATTGTTATTTCTCTACCACAATTCATATGCACATAGGAACACAATGCACTGAGGAGTTTTCATTCTTTGACACCAGTATATAAGTTTTTCAGGTACAAAGGAGAAAGCAGACAGGCACTTGGATACCACTGTGATAGGTGCAGTATAAGGTGTTAAGGGCAGAGAAGAGATACTCACTGGAATGGAATAATCCTAAATAAAGTAAAACACAAGCTTTATATTCCCAAGTGACTGTGAGAGCTTCCTGCACTCAGCTTTTTTCTACCCATTCCCTGTGTTATCTCTCAACTTAGCTTGCAAACTCTTCAGGGCAGGGATTCCCTTTTTGTTGAAAAGCACTATGTGCATCTCTAGTGCTATATAGCTAGTCATTTTTAGATTGATAGATTTTTAAGGCTGGAAGAGACCATTATAATCATCTGGTATGACTTCCATTATGATAACGCGGCCATAGCTATCTGTCCAGGTTCTCATATGGCTTCTATCACTGTCGTATCTGGTGAAGTGGTTTGGATGGGATGGAACGGAACCTAATGTCTCTTAATCTGTTGTTGTTAGTCTCAGGTACTTGAATGCATCTGCCAACAGCCTGGAGTCGTTGCCATCTGTTTGCCCTGGGGAAGAGAGTCTCAGCATGCTGCAGCTACTTTACTTGACCAATAATAACCTCACAGATCAGTGCATCCCTGACCTGGTGGGACACGCAAACTTACGGGTCCTGCACCTGGCAAACAACCAACTGCAAACCTTCCCTGCAAGGTAAGTGCATGCAAAAGGTGGGGAAAGGTAATGCTCAGCTAACAGGGCTAGAATCAGTTGACTCAGCTGGGTTAGAGTGAGTGGGTTTCCTTCCCTCATTGGGAACTGGTAGGAGCTTATCGATGTCATGATGAGATGCTGTGCCTCTGATATGTGACTCAAGATTCACTTCCTCCCAAGCATCCATCAGTATCCCTCAGGATAGTGCTGGCTGCTGTGGTTCCTGTACTCCTAGTACATGCCGAGTGCGGTGGAGGTGGGGGTGTATGGCTGGCTGAGCCTGGGATGGCTGCATTGCTAATAGCAGTGGGCAGTGCAGTTTACAGCAGCTGTGAAGGCTGTTGAATTGTGCTGTTCATACAGTCATAGATTTTCAGGCTGGAAGTCCGTTCTGACAATTTAGTCTGATATCCTACATACCTCAGGCCATATAATTTTATCTGTTGATTCCTACATTAAGTTCATAATTTGTGGTTGAGCTAGATCATCTCTCTTAGAAAGGTACCCACTTTTGATTTAAAGACTTCAGGTGACTGAGAATCCACCACATCCTTTGGTAAGTTGTTTCAATGGTTAATGACCCTCACTTAAAAGAAGAAAAGTGCCTTATATCAAGTCTGAGTCTGTTTAGAGTCAACTTCCAGCCATTGGATTTTATAATGCCTTTGTCTGTTAAAGAGCCATATAGCATCAGAAATCTTACCCCCTGAAAGTACTTCTAGACAGTGATCAAATGACTTCTTAACCTTCTATTCTTCTTTGAGTGCTTGTTCACGTCCATTCCACATTAGGTGTGCGCACACTGCGTGCACGAGCGTCGGAAACTTTTTCCCTTAGTGGCTCCCGGCGGGCCCCCTCCGAGTGGCACCACTGCGCCGTGCATATATACCCCAGCCCGACCCCCTCCAGTTCCTTCTTACCGTCCGTGGTGGCGTTGGAACAACCTCTCTCTCTCGTAGAAGAGCAGTCCCTTAGCCTTTTCAGAGCAGCTGTTGATGGAGGCCACATTGCAGCCACCGGGCCTGGAGCGCCCAATGCCGACTCAGGCTTCCTCGGTGCATAGTGCCCCGGAGCCGTTGAGAGACCCGGCACCGGCTAAACACCGTAAACTGTCGGCCCTGGAGCGCCAGACTAGGCCCTGGCACCGCTCGTCCTCCCTGGTGCGGCCCCCGGCGCAGCCGAAAGGAAGGCGTGGTCGTTCCCCGCACAGGAGGCCAACGCCTCCCAAGGCCCCGGGCGCCGATAAGAGCGGAAAGGCTGTGGTACCGACGCCGACATCAGCGGTCCCGGCAGCACAAGCCCCACCAAGCTCAGACCTAAGTGAGCTCAGTGCAGACAATGGGCTCGAGGGCATAACGGATCAGCCCTCCACGCCTGGCACCTTTGAGGCTGCAAAGGACCTCATCGAGCTGTCGGCGGCGAGCCCCCTCCTGCATAGGAAGAACCCTCCGGCACCCATGCAACGGGTGCTGTCGAGGGGTAAGCCAGCAATGGCGTGCCGCTCGAGGACACCGTCCCGGCACCACTCCCGGAGTTGGTCCCGGTCGAGCTCCGACTCCGCGGACTCACAGTTACTGGCGGCCCAGAAGAAGGTCGCAGCACCGGGAGTGGGTCGGCGTGAGGAAGCACCGGAAAGGGAACACCGCTGTCCGGCACCACCCAGAGACTGGCACCGGGAGGAGTTGAGACAGCCCTCGCCAGAGGACTCCTGCAGATGGTCCCGGTCCAGGGAACGCTGGCACCAATCCAGGTCCCGGTCCAGATCTGATCCCGGTCCCAGTTCCGGGGATACCAGTACTGCTCCCGCGCAGCCAGGAGCCGCTCATTCTCACGCTGGTGCAGATCGTTGGTACCGCCGTGGCCTTCGCAATCGGTGTTGCCACAGTCCGGCGCTGAGTCCGGCCGCTATAGCTACCTGCACCAGGCCCCGGACAGCAGGGACCCTCAGATGGGCTGGCAACCCCAATGGGGACCACCAGGCCATTGGCCTTTTTCGACCCCCTAGGCCTATCCGGAGAGTCAAGGGGCCCCGTCCAGGGCAAGTTACTCGGTGCAGCGATCCCGGTCCCTGCACCAACGCCAGATGGTGCCAGAGGCTACAGTATCCAGGCCCCCGGCACCCCCCAGGATAAACCGGAGAGACCGGCACCGAGTGCGGTGCCGTCCCATGGACTCCTGATCTGGCCCAAGCTGGAGGCCCCTCCCACGGGAGAAGGGGAGCAGGAGGACCAGCCAGAGGGAGTCGAATAGCAGCTAACTTACTCGTTATCCCCGGATGAGGCAGTGGCGGGTACAGCGGTGTCCGGCCCTCCACCGATAGACCTTAAAGCCCACCAGGAGTTGCTGCGCAGGGTCGCCCAGAACTTGGGGTTGCAGGCTGAGGAGATGGTTGAGCAGGAGGACCCCATGGTGGACATTTTGAGCCCCGAAGGTCCATCCAGAATAGCGCTCCTGCTCATTAAGACCATTCAGTCCAACTATAAGACCATATGGTAGACCCCGGCCTCCAGCGCTCCAACGGCCAAAGGAGTGGAGTGTAAATACTTTGCCCCATCTAAGGGCTATGAGTTCCTGTTCTGCCACCCGAGTCCATGCTCCCTAGTGGTCTCAGCAGTAAATGAAAGGAGTGCCATAGACAGCAGGCCCCAGCCCCTAAGGCCAAGGAGGCAAAACTCCGGGACCCTTTTGGCAGAAAGGTGTACTCATCTGGGGGCCTTCAGTTGAGGATTGCGAACCAGCAGGCCATCCTCAACAGGCATAATTTCAACTCCTGGGCGGCGGTGGGGAAGTTTAAGGACAACCTCCCGCAAGGTTCCCAACAGGAGTTCATGGCCCTGGTGGACGAGGGCAAGGCAGTAGCCAAGACCTCCCTGGATTCAGCGGATGTGGCGGCTAGAACAATCGCATCGGGGTGGTCATGAGGCTCTTGGCGTGGCTCCAGGAGTCAGGCCTGCTGCCCAAGGTCCAGAATACACTCCAGGACCTCCCTTCGAAGGGTCCGGCCTCTTCTCGGACCAGACAGACACGAGGCTGCACAGCCTTAAGGACTCGTGGGCTACGCTTAAGTCGCTGGGTATGCACACCCCGGCGACCCAGAGGAAGCCCTTTAAGCTGCAGTGTCGCCATAGGCATGAGCCTTACCGTAGGCGAGGCAGGGATAACAGGCGCCGGGCAACAACAACAGTAACAATAATGCGCCGGGCCAGAACCAAGGCCAGCACAAACCCCAGCCGGGCACTAAGCCAGGCTTTGAAAGGTGCACTCGAGGACAGCGTACCAGACCAGTCACCGGATCCGTCCCTTTGTTTCCTGAACTGCCTGTCCCGTTTCTCCCGTGCATGGTCCAACATTCCATCAGATTGTTGGGTCTTACGCACGGTGCAGAACAGGTACCCGCTGCAGTTCTCCTCCCTTTCCCCCTCCCACCTCCCTTCCCTGTCCCTCTTCAGGGACCCCTCTCACGAGCATCTCCTAGAGAAGGAAGTCCGCTCTCTGCTAGAGACGGGGGCGGTAGAGGCGGTTCTAAGGGGGAAGGGGTTCTACTTCTTCATCCCCAAGGCCAAAGGGGGCCTTCGCCTCATCGTAGACCTGCACAGGTTCAACAAGTTCCTGGCCAAGGCCGGGTTCCACATGGTCTCTCTGGGCATCATCATCCCTTCCCTGGATCCGGGGGACTGGTACGCCGCCCTCGACATGAAGGACGCGTACTTTCATATCGCCATCCACCCAGCACATCGGCGGTTCCTACGCTTCACCGTGGGCCAAGAACATTACTAGTTTGCGGTTCTCCCGTTTGGTCTAGCCGTGGCCCCACGGGTGTTCACGAAGTGCATGGCCGTGGTGGCAGCCTTCTTACAGAGGCAGAGAATCCGGGTGTACCCGTACCTTGATGACTGGCTCTTGGCGGGTCGATCCGAGGCGGAAGTGCTGGGCCATGTGGAGGTGGCCCTGAGATTGTTCTGCAAGCTGGGACTCCTGGTCAATGTCCCCACGTCCACACTCGTACCCACGCAGAGAGTAGAATTCATAGGAGCAGTCCTGGATGCGGTGCAGGCCGGAGCAAGCCTTCCAGTATCCCGATTCCAGGCTATCCAGCAATCAGTGGCCTCCCTGCACCAGTCTCCAACGACAACGGCCAGGTGCTGCCTGCGGCTGCTGGGCCACATGGCAGCATGCATGCACCTGGTCAGGCATGCCAGACTGAGACTCAGGACTCTGCAGGCGTGGCTCGCTCGGGTGTACCTCCTAGGCAGGGACCCCCTGGACTTGGTAGTGACAGCCCCAAGGGACGTGCTGGACTCCCTGCGTTGGTGGCAGTCCCAGCCCGTGGTTTGCAAAGGCATCCCCTTCGCCGCCCCACAGCCGGACCTGACGCTGGTGACAGATACGTCAGACCACAGATCGGGGGCTCACCTGGGGGACCTCATGACGCAGGGGTTGTGGTCCAGAGCAGAGCGTTTGCTCCATGTTAATGTGAAGGCGCTCAGGGCGGTTCGTCTCGCCTGCCAGACCTTTCATGCCACTCTGAGTGGTCACAGCGTGACAGTTCGGACAGACAACACTACTCCCATGTTTTATATAAAACAAACAGGGCGGGGCCCATTCCTCGCCACTCTGTCTCGAGGCTCTCCTCCTCTGGGACCTTTGCATAGCCCATGCAATTCACCTTGAGGCGTCTTATCTCCCGGGGGTACGAAACTCCCTCAGCAGGTCGTACCGCATGCACGAGTGGACGCTCAGGGCGGACGTCGTGCTTTCGCTCTTCCGCAGGTGGGGGTTTCCCCGGGTAGACCTGTTTGCCACCAGGGCCAACGCCCAATGCCCACGGTTCTGCTAGTTCCAGGGCCGCAGCCCGGGCTCGCTTGCAGATGTGTTTGCGATCCCATGGAGAGGGGGCTTGATGTATGCCTTCCCCCTGCTCCCCTTGGTACACGTGGTCCTACTCAAGGTGCGCAGAGACAGGGCGGCGGTGATCCTCATCGCTCCAGCCTGGGCCCGCCAGCACTGGTACACATCGCTCCTAGAGTTGTCGGTGGAGGCCCCAGTAGTCCTGCCCCTACACCGGGACCTCATTACACAGGACGGTGGGCAGCTTCTCAACCCCGACCTGCAGTCACTGCACCTGACGGCTTGGAGGCTCTGTGGCTAAACGCCCTGGAGAATCAGTGCTCCCTTCCCGTGCAGCAGATTCTGCTTGGCAGTAGAAAGCCCTCTACCAGGGCGACCTATATGGCCAAGTGGAAAAGGTTCTCATGTTGGTGTGAACCCCGACAGGTGTGGCTGTGCCAGGCCCTGGTGCAGGCCATCCTGGAGTACCTCCTGCACCTCAAGCAGCAAGGGCTAGCCCCGTCCTCACTCAGAGTACATCTGGCGGCCATCTCCGCCTTCCATCCGGGGTTCTTGGGGGGCTCGGTGTTTTCCCACCCAATGGTGGGACGGTTCCTTAAAGGTTTGGAGAGGGTGTTTCCATACTCACGCCCCCCAGTCCCTCCATGGAACCTTAACCTGGTCCTCTCTAAACTCATGGGATCCCCTTTCGAGCCCCTCACTTCCTGTTCTCTCCTCCACCTTTCCTGGAAGGTGGCATTTCTGGTTGCCATTACCTCAGCCAGAAGGGTGTCCGAACTGAGGGCCCTCACCTCTGAGCCACCATATACAGTGTTTCACAAGGACAAGGTGCAGCTCCGACCGCACCCCAAGTTCCTCCCTAAGGTGGTCTCCCAATTCCATTTGGGCCAGGACATCTGTCTGCTGGTGTTCTTCCCGAAACCCCATACGGACCCGAGTCACCGCAGCTTGCACACCCTGGATGTGCTTCGAGTGCTGGCGTTCTATTTGGAGCGCACCAAGCCCTTTAGCAAATCTGCGCAGCTGTTTGTGGCTGTAGTCAAGAAAATGAAAGGCCTCCCTGTGTCAGCGCAGCAGATTTCGTCTTGGATTACAAGCTGCATCCGGGCATGCTATGAGCTCTCAGGTGTTCCGGCCCTGGCTGTCACGGCCCACTCGACCAGGGCGCGGGCAACTTCCACGGCGTTCCTGGCACAGGTCCCGATTCAGGAGATCTGCAGAGCAGCCACCTGGTCCTCGGTGCACACCTTCACGACCCACTATGCGGTCAACCAGCAGGCCAGAGAGGACGCAGCGGTTGGCAGAGTGGTCCTCCAAGTAGTTGTTCCGTGACTCCTACCCTCCTCCAGAGGTAAGCCTGTAATTCACCTAATGTGGAATGGACGTGAACAAGCACTTGAAGAAGAAAAAACGGTTACTCACTTTCTCGTAACTGTTGTTCTTCGAGATGTGTTGTTCACATCCATTCCACCACCCACCCTTCTACCCCTCTGTCGGAGTCGCCGGCAAGAAGGAACTAGAGGGGATCGGGCTGGCAGGGGTATATATGCACGGCGCAGTGGCGCCACTCGGGGGGCCCCGCCAGCCTGATGGGAGCCGCTAAGGGAAAAAGTTTCTGACACTCGTGCACGCGGCGCGCACACACCTAATGTGGAATGGACGTGAACAACACATCTCGAAGAACAACAGTTACAAGAAAGTAAGTAACTTTTTTTTCAATAAACTAAGTAGATTGACCTCAGATCATTTGGTTGGCTCTTCTCTGAACCCTTTCCAGTTTTTTAATATCCTTTTTTTCATAGATATTTAGGTCAGAAGGGACCATTATGATCATCTAGTCTGACCTCCTGCACAACGCAGGCAACAGAATTTCACCCACCACTCCTGCAAAAAACCTCACACCTATATCTGTGCTATTGAAGTCCTCAAATCGTAGTTTAAAGACTTCAAGAAGCAGAGAATCCTCCAGCAAGTGACCCGTGCCCCATGCTACAGAGGAAGGCGAAAAACCTCCAAGGCCTCTTCCAATCTGCCCTGGAGGAAAATTCCTTCCCGACCCCAAATATGGCGATCAGCTAAACCCTGAGCATATGGGCAAGATTCATCAGCCAGATACTACAGAAAATTCTTTCCTGGGTAACTCGGATCCCACCCCATCTAATATCCCATCACAGGCCATTGGGCCTATTTACCATGAATATTTAATTACCAAAACCATGTTATCCCATCATACCATCTCCTCCATAAACTCATCGAGTATAATCTTAAAGCCAGATAGATCTTTTGCCCCCACTGCTTCCCTTGGAAGGCTGTTCCAAAACTTCACTCCTCTGATGGTTAGAAACCTTTGTCTAATTTCTAGTCTAAATTTCCTGGTGGCCAGTTTATATCCATTTGTTCTTGTGTCCACATTGGTACCGAGCTTAAATAATTCCTCTCCCTCTCCAGTATTTATCCCTCTGATATATTTATAGAGAGCAATCATATCTCCCTTCAACCTTCTTTTAGTTAGGCTAAACAAGCCAAGCTGCTTGAGTCTCCTTTCATAAGAAAAAAAGAAAATCATCGAATCATCGAATATCAGGTTGGAAGGGACCTCAGGAGGTCATCTAGTCCAACCCCCTGCTCAAAGCAGGACCAATCCCCAACTAAATCATCCCAGCCAAGGCTTTGTCAAGCCTGACCTTAAAAACTCCTAAGGAAGGAGATTCCACCACCTCCCATTCCAGTGCTTCACCACCCTCCTTGTGAAAATGTTTTTCCTAATATCCAACCTAAACCTCCCCCACTGCAACTTGAGACCATTACTCCTTGTTCTGTCATCTGCTACCACTCAGAACAGTCTAGATTCATCCTCTTTGGAACCTCCTTTCAGGTAGTTGAAAGCAGCTATCAAATCCCCCCTCAGTCTTCTCTTCTGCAGACTAAATAATTCCAGTTCCTTCAGCCTCTCCTCATAAGTCACATGTTCCAGTCCCCTAATCATTTTTGTTGCCCTCCGCTGGACTCTTTCCAATTTTTCCACATCCTTCTTGTAGTGTGGGGCCCAAAACTGGACACAGTACTCCAGATGGGGCCACACCAATGCCGAATAGAGGGGAATGATCACGTCCCTCGATCTGCTGGTAATGCTCCTACTTATACAGCCCAAAATGCCATTAGCCTTCTTGGAAACAAGGGCACACTGTTGAGTACTTGTGGCACCTTAGAGACTAACCAATTTATTTGAGCATGAGCTTTCGTGAGCTAGAGCTCACTTCATCGGATGCATACCGTGGAAACTGCAGCAGACTTTATATACACACAGAGAATATGAAACAATACCTCCTCCCACCCCACTGTCCTGCTGGTAATAGCTTATCTAAAGTGATCATCAGGTTGGGCCATTTCCAGCACAAATCCAGGTTTTCTCACCCTCCACCCCCCACACAAATTCACTCTCCTGCTGGTGATAGCCCATCCAAAGTGACAACTCTTTACACAATGTGCATGATAATCAAGTTGGGCCATTTCCTGTGTAAACACATTGTGTAAAGAGTTGTCACTTTGGATGGGCTATCACCAGCAGGAGAGTGAATTTGTGTGGGGGGGTGGAGGGTGAGAAAACCTGGATTTGTGCTGGAAATGGCCCAACCTGATGATCACTTTAGATAAGCTATTACCAGCAGGACAGTGGGGTGGGAGGAGGTATTGTTTCATATTCTCTGTGTGTATATAAAGTCTGCTGCAGTTTCCACGGTATGCATCCGATGAAGTGAGCTGTAGCTCACGAAAGCTCATGCTCAAATAAATTGGTTAGTCTCTAAGGTGCCACAAGTACTCCTTTTCTTTTTGCGAATACAGACTAACACGGCTGTTACTCTGAAACCTTTCATAAGACAAGTTTTCCATTCCTTGGATCATCTTAGTAGCCCTTCTCTGTACCTGTTCCAGTTTGAATTAATCCTTCTTAAACATGGGAGACCAGAACTGCACACAGTATTCCAGGTGAGGTCTCACCAGTGCCTTGTATAACGGTACTAAAACCTCCTTATCCCTACTGGAAATACCTCTCCTAATGGATCCCAGGACCGCATTAGCTTTTTACACAGCCATATCACATTGGCGGCTCATAGTCATCCTGTGATCAACCAATACTCCAAGGTCCTTTTCCTCCTCCGTTACTTCTAATTGATGCGTCCGTAGCTTATAACTAAAATTCTTGTTATTAATCCCTAAATGCATGACCTTACACTTCTCCAGTTTACAAGGTCATCCTTGTATTACTCCAGTTTACAAGGTCATCCAGATCCTCCTGTAGGATATCCCTGTCCTTCTCTAAATTGGCAATACCTCCCAGCTTTGTATCATCCGCAAACTTTATTAGCACACTCCCACTTTTTGTGCTGAGGTCAGTAATAAAAAGATTAAATAAGATTGGTCCCAAAACCAATCCTTGAGGAATTCCACTGGTAACCTCCCACCAGCCTGACAGTTCTCCTTTCAGTAGGACCCGTTGTAGTCTCCCCTTTAACCTATTCCTTATCCACGTTTCAATTTTCCTATTGATCCCCATCTTATCCAATTTAACTAATAATTCCCCATGTGGCACGGTATCAAACGCCTTACTAAAATCTAGGTAAATTAGATCCACTGCGTTTCCTTTGTCTAAAAAATCTGCTACTTTCTCAAAGAAGGAGATCAGGTTGGTTTGGCACGATCTACCTTTTGTAAAACCATGTTGTATTTTGTCCCATTTACCATTGACTTCAATGTCCTTAACTACCTTCTCCTTCAAAAATTTTTCCAAGACCTTGCATACTACAGATGTCAAACTAACAGGCCTATAATTACCCGAATCACTTTTTTTCCCTTTCTTAAAAATAGGAACTATGTTAGCAATTCTCCAATCATACGGTACAACCCCTGAGTTTACAGATTCATTAAAAATTCTTGCTAATGGGCTTGCAATTTCATGTGCCAATTCCTTTAATATTCTTGGATGAAGATTATCTGGGCCCCCCGATTTAGTCCCATTAAGGTGTTTGAGTTTCGCTTCTACCTCAAATATGGTAATGTCTACCTCCATATCCTCATTCCCATTTGTCATGCTACCATTATCCCTAAGATCCTCTTTAGTCTTATTAAAGACTGAGGCAAAGTATTTGTTTAGATATGGGGCCATGCCTAGATTATCCTTGACCTCCACTCCATCCTCAGTGTTTAGTGGTCCCACTTCTTCTTTCTTTGTTTTCTTCTTATTTATATGGCTATAGAACCTTTTACTATTGGTTTTAATTCCCTTTGCAAGGTCCAACTCTACATGGATTTTGGCCTTTCTCCCTTTATCCCTACATGTTCTGACCTCAATAAGGTAGCTTTCCTTGCTGATCCCTCCCTTCTTCCACTCCCTGTATGCTTTCTGCTTTTTCTTAATCACCTCTCTGAGATGCTTGCTCATCCAGATTGGTCTACAACTCCTGCCTATGAATTTTTTCCCCTTTCTTGGGATGCAGGCTTCCGATAGCTTCTTCAGCTTTGATTTAAAATAATCCCAGGCCTCCTCTACCTTTAGATCTATAAATTCTTCAGTCCAATCCACTTCCCTAACTAATTTCCTTAATTTTTGAAAGTCAGCCCTTTTGAAATCAAAAACCCTAGTTGCAGATTTATTTTTGTTAATCCTTCTGTTCAGTTTGAACTGAATTAGCTCATGATCACTTGAGCCAAGACTATCCCCTACAACCATTTCTTCTATGAGGTCCTCACTACTTACCAAAACTTTTTGAAGTGTGAACATCAGAATTGGACACACTATCCCAATAATGGTCTCAGTAATGCTGTAAGCAGAGGGGATACCAGCTCCCTATTTCTTCTTGATATTCCTAGCTTATACAGCCAAGGATCAAGTTGCCCCTTTCAACCATAGCATTGGAATTGGCATCTCCTGTTCAGGTGGTTATTTACCGTGACCCTTAAATCCTTTTTAGAGTCAATACTTTCCAGAAAACAGATCCCCATCCTGTAAGTGTGACTTGTGTTCTTTATTGGTGTATGACCTTGCATTTGGTTGTATTTGAACAACATGCACTTCAATAAGCCCAGTGTACCAAGTGATCCAGGTTGATCTCTAGAACTGACTCATCCTTATTACTGTTTACTAATCCACCAATTTTGTGTCATCTGCAAACGCTACTATAAGCGAGTCTTTATTTTCTTCCAGATCATTGATAACAGTATTGAATAGCATTGGGCCATCAACAGACCCTGCAGGACCCAACTAAAAAAGCTCCTATTGGATGATGATTCCCCATTTAGATTTATTTTTGGTGATTTATCAGTTAGCCATTTTTTAATGCATTTAATCTGTTAATTTGTTAATCAGAATGTTGTGTATACAATGTCTTAGAAAAGTCTAAGTATATTATGTTAACACATTTATCTATGTTATCCAAACTTGTAATCTCATCAAAAAACTGTATCTAGTTTGTTTGACAAGACCTATTTCCATAAAACCATGTTGATTGGCATTAATTATGCTACTATCATTTAATTCTTTATTGATTGCATCCTATATTGGCTTTTCCATGATTTTGCCTAGGGTCAGTGTCAAGCTAATCAACCTATTGTTTCATGGGTCATGCCATTTATCCTTATTAAATACAACATTAGCTTGTTTCCAGTCATCTGGGACTTCCCCAGCATTCCAAGATTTGTTAAATATCTACACTCAGTGACCCACATAGCTTCTTAGTCAATTCCTTTGAAACTCATGGGTACAAGTTCACTGGTCCTGCAGAGTTGCCTATGATGAGTTTCTCTTCTGCTTTCATGCATGTAGGAGCCAGGAGCAAAGAAATCAGACCACTGGGCAAATCCTGGCCTTACAGTCCCTGTTCTCACTACCATGTTTCCTTGGAATTGCTGGCTGTCTCCTATCCGTAAATCAGAAACACAGCTAGTAAGCAGCTGAACCTTTCCTTCGGCTGCTTCCCTAGATTCTCCTGCCCAGGGAGCAGATTAACGCTTTGGGTCCTGTGCCTATGAATTCTGATGGTGGCAGGTTCTGGCTCATGAGATGTGCTACTTTGGGTTTTCCCTTCAGCAAACTGAGCAAGCTGGAGCAGCTAGAAGAGCTGAACCTGAGTGGCAACAAGCTGAAGACGATTCCTACAACAATCGCAAACTGCAAGCAGCTGCACACACTTATTGCACACTCAAATGAGATCAGTATCTTCCCAGAGATCCTGCACCTACCTTGTATTCAGGTATCCCTGAAGGGTGAAAGGCTTCAGGAAATAGCTGGGGTGGAGGGATAACAATGGAATTCCTGGGAGAGGAACTGCAGGCTCCAGCGTTAGAGATGCAGGTCCCATAGAGGGTATAATATGTGCATCCTGTATCTATTCTGTTCCTTCTTGTTTGTTTCCTCTCTAAATTAAACAGTCACAGACTTTTCATTCCCTCCTTCAGATTCATTGTCCATCTCTGAAACCCCTCTATTTTTATAATTTATGAGACAGCAGGAGCAGAACTGAACACCCAAGTCCAGCTGAGAGTATTCTGCACATATCTGTATGGGGCCCAATCACTACACTTCCCACCACCTCTGATCACCATCCCCGTGGGGCCCTGTCACTGCATTCCCCGCCCCATTTAGGATCTCCCCCAAACTCCTAAGAGCCCTGTCACTGTATTCCCAACTCAATCCCATTACTGATCTGCACTTGGTGGTGGGTTCCATCACTACATTCCCCACCCCACTGCCAATTAGCTCCCAGAAATATGTCATGAAAATGGAACTGACAGGCCTGACCTACCAGTGGAAAAGAGACTTAGAAGCAGATAAGGCGAAGAACTAGTGATCTGTGACCCAGAACTGAGAGAAGCTATCCCCCTGAAGATATTACACTCCCCTTATAATATGGAGTTGAAGATATAGCAGCAGGGCCTCTGGGGGTTGGAGAGAGATCCAAAATGGGGTGGGCAATGTAGCGATGGGACACTGGAAGGTGGGGGTGAGCAGACATATGGAGGGGAAATGTAGTGATGAAGCCCTTGGGGGGTTGCAGGGAAGGGATCCCTCTCTGTTATGCTTTCTCTATTCTGCAGTTTGTAGACTTGAGCTGCAATGAACTAACAGAAATCGTGATCCCTGAGGTGCTGCCAGCTACCTTGCAGGAGCTGGACCTGACTGGAAACACAAACCTGGTGCTAGAACACAAGACCCTGGACATCTTCAGGTGAGTTGTGGGGCTGCCAGGCCAATGAAGCAAGAAGCTCTCTGGGAAGGGCTTATCAAGCTGGGCACAAGCTCACAAGATGCATTTTAATACAGACAAATGTAAAGTCATACGTCTAGGAACACAGAATGCATGCCATCCATGCAAGATGAGGAACTCTATCCTGGGAAGCCATGACTCTGAAAAAGACTTGAAGGATCATGGTGGATAAGCAGCTGAACATGAGCTCCCACTGCAATTCTCAAAAAGAAAAGGAGTACTTGTGGCACCTTAGAGACTAACCAATTTATTTGAGCATGAGCTTTCGTGAGCTAGAGCTCACTTCATCGGATGCATACCGTGGAAACTGCAGCAGACTTTATATACACACAGAGAATATGAAACAATACCTCCTCCCACCCCACTGTCCTGCTGGTAATAGCTTATCTAAAGTGATCATCAGGTTGGGCCATTTCCAGCACAAATCCAGGTTTTCTCACCCTCCACCCCCCCACACAAATTCACTCTCCTGCTGGTGATAGCCCATCCAAAGTGACAACTCTTTACACAATGTGCATGATAATCAAGTTGGGCCATTTCCTGCACAAATCCAGGTTCTCTCACCCTCCTCCCAAAAACCACACACACACAAACTCACTATCCTGCTGGTAACAGCTCATCCAAAGTGACCACTCTCCCTACAATGTGCATGATAATCAAGGTGGGCCATTTCCAGCACAAATTCAGGTTTTCTCACACACCCCCCACCCCCATACACACACAAACTCACTCTCCTGCTGGTAATAGCTCATCCAAACTGACCACTCTCCAAGTTTAAATCCAAGTTAAACCAGAACATCTGGGGGGGGGGGGTAGGAAAAAACAAGGGGAAATAGGCTACCTTGCATAATGACTTAGCCACTCCCAGTCTCTATTTAAGCCTAAATTAATAGTATCCAATTTGCAAATGAATTCCAATTCAGCAGTTTCTCGCTGGAGTCTGGATTTGAAGTTTTTTTATTTTAAGATAGCGACCTTCATGTCTGTGATTGCGTGACCAGAGAGATTGAAGTGTTCTCCGACTGGTTTATGAATGTTATAATTCTTGACATCTGATTTGTGTCCATTTATTCTTTTACGTAGAGACTGTCCAGTTTGACCAATGTACATGGCAGAGGGGCATTGCTGGCACATGATGGCATATATCACATTGGTGGATGTGCAGGTGAACGAGCCTCTGATAGTGTGGCTGATGTTATTAGGCCCTGTGATGGTGTCCCCTGAATAGATATGTGGGCACAATTGGCAACGGGCTTTGTTGCAAGGATAAGTTCCTGGGTTAGTGGTTCTGTTGTGTGGTATGTGGTTGTTGGTGAGTATTTGCTTCAGGTTGCGGGGCTGTCTGTAGGCAAGGACTGGCCTGTCTCCCAAGACTTGTGAGAGTGTTGGGTCATCCTTTAGGATAGGTTGTAGATCCTTAATAATGCGTTGGAGGGGTTTTAGTTGGGGGCTGAAGGTGACGACTAGTGGCGTTCTGTTATTTTCTTTGTTAGGCCTGTCCTGTAGTAGGTAACTTCTGGGAACTCTTCTGGCTCTATCAATCTGTTTCTTTACTTCTGCAGGTGGGTATTGTAGTTGTAAGAAAGCTTGACAGAGATCTTGTAGGTGTTTGTCTCTGTCTGAGGGGTTAGAGCAAATGCGGTTGTATCGCAGAGCTTGGCTGTAGACGATGGATCGTGTGGTGTGGTCAGGGTGAAAGCTGGAGGCATGCAGGTAGGAATAGCGGTCAGTAGGTTTCCGGTATAGGGTGGTGTTTATGTGACCATTGTTTATTAGCAATGTAGTGTCCAGGAAGTGGATCTCTTGTGTGGACTGGACTAGGCTGAGGTTGGTGGTGGGATGGAAATTGTTGAAATCATGGTGGAATTCCTCAAGGGCTTCTTTTCCATGGGTCCAGATGATGAAGATGTCATCAATATAGCGCAAGTAGAGTAGGGGCTTTAGGGGACGAGAGCTGAGGAAGCGTTGTTCTAAATCAGCCATAAAAATGTTGGCATACTGTGGGGCCATGCGGGTACCCATAGCAGTGCCGCTGATCTGAAGGTATACATTGTCCCCAAATGTGAAATAGTTATGGGTAAGGACAAAGTCACAAAGTTCAGCCACCAGGTTAGCCGTGACATTATCGGGGATAGTGTTCCTGACGGCTTGTAGTCCATCTTTGTGTGGAATGTTGGTGTAAAGGGCTTCTACATCCATAGTGGCCAGGATGGTGTTATCAGGAAGATCACCGATGGATTGAAGTTTCCTCAGGAAGTCAGTGGTGTCTCGAAGGTAGCTGGGAGTGCTGGTAGCGTAGGGCCTGAGGAGGGAGTCTACATAGCCAGACAATCCTGCTGTCAGGGTGCCAATGCCTGAGATGATGGGGCACCCAGGATTTCCAGGTTTATGGATCTTGGGTAGTAGATAGAATATCCCAGGTCGGGGTTCCAGGGGTGTGTCTGTGCGGATTTGATCTTGTGCTTTTTCAGGGAGTTTCTTGAGCAAATGCTGTAGTTGCTTTTGGTAACTCTCAGTGGGATCATAGGGTAATGGCTTGTAGAAACTCGTGTTGGAGAGCTGCCAAGCAGCCTCTTGTTCATATTCCGACCTATTCATGATGACAACAGCACCTCCTTTGTCAGCCTTTTTGATTATGATGTCAGAGTTGTTTCTGAGGCTGTGGATGGCATTGCGTTCCGCATGGCTGAGGTTATGGGGCAAGTGATGCTGCTTTTCCACAATTTCAGCCCGTGCACGTCGGCAGAAGCACTCTATGTAGAAGTCCAGTCTGCTGTTTCGACCTTCAGGAGGAGTCCACCTAGAATCCCTCTTTCTGTAGTGTTGGTAGGGAGACCTCTGTGGATTAGTATGTTGTTCAGAGGTATTTTGGAAATATTCCTTGAGTCGGAGACGTCGAAAATAGGATTCTAGGTCACCACAGAACTGTATCATGTTCGTGGGGGTGGAGGGGCAGAAGGAGAGGCCCTGAGATAGAACAGCTGCTTCTGCTGGGCTGAGAGTATAGTTGGATAGGTTAACAATATTGCTAGGTGGGTTGAGGGAACCATTGCTGTGGCCCCTTGTGGCATGTAGTAGTTTAGAAAGTTTAGTGTCCTTTTTCTTTTGTAGAGAAGCAAAGTGTGCGTTGTAAATGTCAAGGTTCCTCCCCCACTCTGAACTCTAGGGTACAGATGTGGGGACCTGCATGAAAAACCTCCTAAGCTTATCTTTACCAGCTTAGGTCAAAACTTCCCCAAGGTACAAAATATTCCACCCGTTGTCCTTGGACTGGCCGCTACCACCACCAAACTAATACTGGTTACTGGGGAAGAGCTGTTTGGACGCGTCCTTCCCCCCAAAATACTTCCCAAAACATTGCACCCCACTTCCTGGACAAAGTTTGGTAAAAAGCCTCACCAATTTGCCTAGGTGACTACAGACCCAGACCCTTGGATCTTAAGAACAATGAACAATCCTCCCAACACTTGCACCCCCCCTTTCCTGGGAAATGTTGAATTAAAAAGCCTCACCAATTTGCATAGGTGACCACAGACCCAAACCCTTGGATCTGAGAACAATGAAAAAGCATTCAGCTCCTTACAAGAAGACTTTTAATAAAAATAGAAGTAAATAGAAATGAAGAAATCCCCCCTGTAAAATCAGGATGGTAGATATCTTACAGGGTAATTAGATTCAAAAACATAGAGAACCCCTCTAGGCAAAACCTTAAGTTACAAAAAAGATACACAGACAGAAATAGTTATTCTATTCAGCACAATTCTTTTCTCAGCCATTTAAAGAAATCATAATCTAACACATACCTAGCTAGATTACTTACTAAAAGTTCTAAGACTCCATTCCTGGTCTATCCCCGGCAAAGACAGACAATTCTGTGGCCAAAAAGGGCTAATGCAATCCTTGGATCTATAAACAGGAACCTCAAGTAGGAGTAGAGAGGTTGTTTCTTCAGCAGTAGTGTCCAGTTCTGGTCTCCACAACTGAAGAAGGATGTCGATAAATTAGAGAGGGTTCGGAGAAGAGCCATGAGATGATTAACGGATTAGATAACATACCTTATAGAGATAGACTCAGGGAGCTCAATCTATTTAGCTTAACAAAGAGAAGGTTAAGGGTGATTTGATCAGTCTCAAAGTACCTATATGAGGAACACAAATTTGATAATGAGCTCTTCAGTCTAGTAGACAAATATATAACAAGATCCAATGGTTGAAAGTTGAGGCTGGACAAATTCAGACTGGAAATAAGGTGTACATTTTTATCTGTGAAGCATGTACCAGAGGTGGAAGTAATGTGTTGACTGGGTCACTGAGCACAGCAAAAGTCCTTAACATCCCCTTCCCACAATCATTCATCCATGACTGACTAATGCTGTTTGTCTTGCAGCAGTCAAAGTGCAGATGCTGGCTCTACATCAGCATAGAACTGTTAGGCAAAGAATCTCTTGGTTGACACCTTGTAGATACATAACAACAGCCCATGGAAGGCTTCGTCCTTAATCTCCTTTCCTGGGCTCAGCTTCTTCCAAGGGGCTGCTTTTTAGGAACTCTAGATTGGTAGGGTGAACTGGCCTTTACCCCTAATGCTTATATGGAGATGCCCCAGGCTGTTGTGCAGTCTGTGGGAGCAGAATGACCTTTGTGGTGCTCTCTCTGCAGTCACATTGCCACCCTGAAGATTGATGCCAAGCCCTCCCTCACAGCAGACTCAGTACTCTCCTCTACGCTGTGGAATCATGGGTTAGCCGAGATGGCTGGTCAGAGGAATAAGTGAGTATTATTGCCTGATGTGAGGCTCACACATGGATCCTGAGACACCCATTCTGTTCTGGGGCGAGGGGCAGCATACACTGCTGAATGACCATCCAGCCAATCAAACCCTGGTGTCCTCGGGAGCTAGCCAGCCTTCTGTGGCTTCCTGGATCATTTGCCTTCTCCTGGCAACTGGGACCTCCCTTCCCCACTCCCTTCCTTGACTAAAGTCCACATGCTCTGGGACACTGAGGGCCTCTGCCCCCCATCCCTGGGTAGAGCTGCCTTTTCTCTCCCCGTGTGTGTGTGTGTGCACACAGAAACCACTAGGTAGAACTACCTCTGTACTCCCCATGCAGACTCTGCATGTTCCCCCTATGCTGGCAAGGAAGTATGGCCCCATTGGTCTGGACACTAGCCTTGGACTTGAGAAACCTGAATTTATGTCCCAGCTCCATTGCACATTTTGTATGTGACCTTGGGCAGGTCACTTAGCCTCTCTTTGCCTCAGTTCCCAATATGTACAATGAGATAATAGCACTGCCCTACTTCACAGGGCCATGTGAGGAGAAATAGTTTGGAGATTGTGAATCACTCAGATACTATGGTAATGAGGCCATATAAGTACCTCATATAGATTCAAGCTGCTTTTACCCTCCCCCTATAGGCTCTGTGTGTCGGCCCTGGCTCTGGGGAGCTTTGCAGACAGCGTGGAAGCTGTGTACGGCATGTTTGACGGTGACAGGAATGAGGAGCTGCCCCGTCTCCTGCAATGCACTATGGCAGACGTGCTACTGGAGGAGGTGCAGCAGTCGAACATAGACTCTGTGTTCATGTCTAACACCTTCCTGGTCTCCCACAGGTAGGCCAGCAGGTGCTGGGGACACTTGTTGAAACTGGTCAGACTGATGCATGGAGATGTGAGAAGGGCACAGGAGAGATCCTCTCCCAGTGCAGGGTAGGGAGGCTGCACCTGTGAGCAAGGATTTGTTTGTTCCTGCAGTTTGATAAATGGGTGAGAAATGTGGGGAGGAGGCTCAAGTGGGTGGCTGGTTTGTTGAGGGAGAGGGGGCCTTCTTGCATCGATGGGAGAGAGGGAATCTCACTTGTTGATACAGGATCGAGTGTGGATGATCTCTGCAGGGTGTTCAGCTGCATCTCTCCCAATGGGTAGGGCTTGGGGTCATGGATATATATATCACTCTGATACCTAGCACTCTGTGTATGAAGGAGAGACACAGGCCCATTTGTTAAGTACCTGTCATTGGAAGCTTTATTCTTTTCATACTGTCTCTTCTTTCCAATAGGAAGCTGGGGATGGCTGGCCAGAAGCTGGGCTCCTCTGCTGTCCTTTGCTATATTCGACATGATGCTACTGACCTGGCTGGCAGCTTCACTCTGACATTGGCCAATGTGGGCACATGCCAAGCCATTCTGTGCCGCAGTGGAAAACCCCTGCCCCTTTCCAAAGTCTTCAGCCTGGAACAATATCCTGAGGAGGCCAGGAGAGTCAAGGAGCAAAAAGCCATCATAACAGAGGTCAGTTCTGCCTTTCTGCAGCTCAGCTTTCATCCTGTAATATGGGTTTAATAACAGCACCAGGCTCTAACATGCTGCAGAGGACATCACAGCAGAGTCTACAGAGATAAATATTTGCATCTCTTTTGTCTCTGCTCCTTCCCAGCTCTGTTTCTGCTGCTGGTGGGACATTTAGCATTGAGCAGTCTTGAAATGCCATGCTGAACAGACAGCTGGGCATATCTGGGAGGGTGAGGGATAGGTATGGGAAGCCAGCATATCTAAAACCCCAACGCCAGCTGATGTGCGTTGTCTCCCTGAGGCTCATGGTGAAGATCCCGACCTAATCAAAGGGTCATTCACTTAGTGAAACAGATGAGCTGTTTCAGCTCTTCACTCCCTCTAGCATGGGGCCACATGGATGGGGATAGATTTTAAAATGGTCATTTTCTGGGCTAAAAGTTAGGATGATTTGAATCTAGTGCAGCAGGGCTCTGACTGACTATATTATGTGTGTGTGGGAGGAGGGGTCGCATCTTATTCTGAAACATCTATTCTTCTTTGAGTGATGGTCCCTATGTGGATTCCAATCGCGGGTGCATATGCGTGCCATGTGCTGGAGCTGGAACTGTTCATAGTAGTGTTTGTCAACCCGAATGTGTGTCAACTGCGTGGTGTATCCAAGGCTTTAAGAAGCTGTGCAGATCGATGCCGCTCCAGTGCTCTCTTACTGCCGCATGGCCAGAGTCGGAACGCCCATTCCTCGGTGATCGTAAGCTTGTTTCGAGTTCTCTAGTTCTTGCGGTATATAGTTATTCATAGAGTAATTGTCCATCCTCGTTTTTCGTGTCCCTTAGTTGTTAGTAGTCAGTTGTTAGTTAGGAATAAAAATCCAAGACTTTCCCCTTGGTGGGACTCTCTTCCCAGCCAGGGCACTATGCCCAGACAAGCAGGGTTTGAGTACTGTGCTTCCTTCCCTCGCCCATTCTCGGTGAGCAAAGAACATGAACAATACCTATACTGTCTTGACAAAGCTCACATCACTGCACGCTGCTTTATCTGCTTCTCCTTCCCACCCCAAACTCAAGAAGCTTCAGAGATTTGCCTCCATAAATTCCTGATGGAGGAGACTATGTGCCCTCGTGCGCCACAGAAACCAGCACCAGTGTATCTGTTGGATGGCCGCTCTGCGCCAGCGGCCAGCCCTACTTCCAGCCCGTCCTGCTGGGCACCAGCGTCACTGCCACATCCAGGGAAAAAGCACAGCATGGGCACAAGCACAGCATTTCCTCCCCAAGCCGTGGCAGGTCAGGTGAGACGTCTCACACCAAAGATGAGGCTCCCCCTGCGAAGAAGTCTCATTCTGAGCATAGATCCCAACACCGTGCTCCAGCAATGATGACCTCGGCCCCAGTACCAGCCCTGCAGCCTTTGCCTCCACGGACAACCAGTCTGCTGGGACCATCTGGTATCTCCTGCCTGGTCCCATGCACCCCAGGATGCCTGTCTCCCTTGACTCCTACGACTGAGCTGATGCTGCCATTTGCTGGCTCTCCGCCGCACTGCCGACCACCCACGGTCCTCCATTCCTACTTGAGGAGCCTCTCTTATTGATGAACCGCCCTCCATTGCTTCCCACTGCTCTGATGGTCTCGGACACTTTGCCGATCCATAGTTCACCTACCCAGAAGGGACCACCAGTTCCGAGCGACCCTTATGCTTGGCCCTGTTGAGCAGCTTGGGACCCATAGCGCACAATATGCACTGCCGACGCTCTCCACCTGCTACCACCACCCGTGACTCCCCTTCGGATGCCCCTGCTCCACCGGATCCACTTGCACCGCTGGCACTGCTGGAACAGTTGGCCCCGCCAGTCTCCATCGGCACTGCCTCCTCTCCTGATGATGTACCCACACCTCTGTCTCTCACCTTCAGATGATCATGCTCAGTATCAAGCCCGCCTTCATCGTATGGCCACTGCCCTCAAACTTCCTGTGGAGGACATGCAGGATCCTCAAGACCAATTCATGGATATTCTGCAGCCTCCAAGCCCCACTCGTACGGCCCTAATGCCATCCTTCAACCTGCACAAACAGTCGGGCACACACCAGCTTCCTGTGTGTCTATTCTAATGTGAGCTGAATGCCACTATTTCATGCCGGCCAAGGGTATGGACTTCCTTTTCCAGCACCCCGCTCCAAATTCCCTGGTATTCCAGGCAGCTACGGAGCGTGCCCACCAACAACACCTTTGCTCCACTCCCCCTCCTTCCCCGACTAGGCAGGCAAAAAGCTTGGCCTTGTCGAGCGTAAGGTTTACTCCTCTGCGGGCCTCCAATTTTGTATAGCCAGTTACCAAGCCATTCTGGCCAAATATGACTCCCGCTCCTATGCCAAACTGGCACAATTCAGGGACCTTCTTCCCCCAGACAAGCAACAGGACTTTCAGTCACTCATAGACAAGGGCATGTTGGTCACCAAAGTCGCACTTCAGGCTGCAGTGAACACTGCAGATACCACCTCCCGGATCGCTGGCCTCTGTGATGGTGCTCCACCGTGACTCATGGCTAAATTGCAGCCCCCAGAAGGAGGTCCGGACAACTGTTGAAGATCTCCCCTTCCGTAATAACAGACTTTTCAGCAACAGGAGGGATGAGTCCCTTCACTCCCTGAAAGACTCCCGAGCCACCCTCCGGTCCCTGGGCCTCTATACCCTGGCCCCAACTCGTTGACAAAACTGGTCCTCCTGCCCCTGCCCCCAACAAACTTACCAGCCTTATCCACAGTGCCAGTCTGAACTACCCCATCGCTATCCATGCTTTCAATGCCTGCAACCATCTTTTGCCTCTAACTCGGCTGCCTCCATGTTCACCCACTGTACCCCCAGACACAACTTTTGACTCCTTCGCAGAGAACCACGAACCTTCCTCCATTCCGCTGGTTATACTCCACATCATCTTTGGCGACCGACTTGCCCTATTCGCCTGCAGCTGGGGCAAGATTACTACCAACCAATGGGTGCTTGATGTCATTCGCCACAGCTACCTAATAAAGTTCTTTCTTTCCCTCCTCGCCACCCTCCCCATGGTCACCCTTTGGACCCCTCCCCATACCACCCCCTCCAACAGGAAGTGGACGCCCTCCTCCACAAGGGCGCCACAGAGCAAGTACCACAATGCTATCGTGGCCATGGCTTTTACTCCGCCTGTTTCCTCATACCGAAGAAAGGGGGTGGTATCTGCTGTAACTGGGTCAGACCAGACCGCTACAGGAGAGACAGGTATATTAGCCCCAGGATAAGCAGGTCTGTTTTCCCTTGGTAGCTGAACAGGGGTTACTCTAGGTTAATTAGGACACCTGGGGTCGATCAAGGGCCTGCCCAGAACCTGTTAAGAGCCTCCCCTCCAGCCAGATAGGGGTGTGCGATAGGAGCTGTGGGAGGAAGGCGAGCTACTGGAGAGCTGGGCGGTGCAGACACTGACAAGCACCAGGAAAGAAACCACGCAGGTACAGAGGCAAAGGGTGGGAGAATCCCTGCCCAATGGGGCGGATGGCCCTTCTGGGCCCCCGAGGTCTGAGGGAAGAGACTCCGCCAGAGGGGAGAGACTGAACCAAGTGTCTGGTCTGTTGCCACCACGCCCACAGGGGCTACCAGAAACTGAGAGGCTCCTCTTCCCCTCCCCCCATCAAGGAGGCCAGAGGGGAACACTGCTCTGGCAGGGTGTGGACAGCAAGCCCAGGGGCATGAGGAAAATTCTGAGGGAAAGAGGAATACCCCAGCCCGCCGCTAAATGGAAGCGCGGGACCCACTGAGGTGGAGAAGAAGCTCTGTCACACAGCCCTGTCCTGGAGCTCTGCTTACTCAACAGATTTATCTGCAAGTTCCGCTTCCGGAGGGACACATAAGAATGGCCATACTGGGTCAGACCAAAGGTCCATCTAGCCCAGTTTCCTGTCTTCCGACAGTGGCCAATGCCAGGTATCCCAGAGGGAATGAACAGAACACATAATCATCAAATGATCCATTCCCTGTCTCCCATTCCCATCTTCTGGCAAAGAGCGGCTAGGGACACCATCCCTGCCCATCCTGGCTAATAGCCATTGATGGACCCATCCTCCATGAACTTATCTAGTTCTTCCCCTGATACTTCTGTGTCTTCCCAGGGGAGCCTGGTTCACAGCTTTTGATATGAAGGGTGCCTATTTTCATATCGACATTCATCCTGCCCACAGTAAATTTCTCC
Organism: Caretta caretta; assembly: GCF_965140235.1. Taxonomy (NCBI): domain Eukaryota; kingdom Metazoa; phylum Chordata; order Testudines; family Cheloniidae; genus Caretta; species Caretta caretta. The sequence continues at coordinate 43,889,146 of NC_134217.1, forward strand.
ACTTCGTGGCAGGCAATTCACACTACCAGTTCAGAGCCCTTCCCATAGCTACTGCCCCCCCCAAGTCTTTACCAAGGTCTTCGTCATCCTAGCGGCATATATGTGCCGCCTGGGACATTCCCTCTCTCCCTACCCCGCTGTCTGGCTTCTCGTTGCACTCTCCTGCACTCGTCTCCTTGCCACTATCCAAACTGGACAAGCTCAGCATCTGCATCAATGAAGACAAATCAATACTTACTCCCACTCACAACCTCATCTTCATAGGGGCATCTCAACTCTGTCGCGGTCCATGCCTTTCTACAGTCAGACCGTTTCGCTGCCCTCACCACTCTCATTGCGCGCATTCGCCATTGACCTCACACGTGCATCCGACTGCCTCTCGCTCTTTAGCTACATGGTGACCTGCACCACGGTGACACCCTTCACACGCCTTCACATGCACTGCCTCCAACTCTGGCTCCAGTTGACTTACAACACACAGAGGGACCCTCTCTCCAAGCTGGTTCTCTTCCCCCGCTTCCATCCTGGTCTCCCTCACTTGGTGGTGCAACCTGTCCTAACGGGCATCCCTTTCACACCTCCGGTGCCATGCACCACCCTAACCACCATTATCTTCCTGGCAGGATGGGGAGCATATGGGGAGGGCCACATGGCCAAGGGCCTCTGGTTACCCAGGGTAGCCAGAATGCACATCAGTGTTCTTGAACTCCAAGCCATCCACCTAGCCTGCCGTGCACTTCTACAATTTCTCCACTCCCACCATGTCCAACTGCTCTCTGACAACATGGCAACAGTCGTATGTATCAACAAACAGGGCAGGGCCTGCTCCCCCTTCGTCTGTATGGCTGCCATTCTCCTTTGGAATTGGTGCCTCAAACACAGGATCGCGCTCCATGCCATGCATCTTCCCAGCATGAGCAACTCCTTCGTGGATAGCCTCAGTTGCTCCTTCTCCTAGTTCTGCAGTTTCATATTTGAGTTCCTTCAGAACTCCTGGGTGAATACCATCTGGTCCTGGTGCCTTAGTACTGTTTAATTTATCAGTTTGTTCCAAAATCTCCTCAACATGGGGCAGTTCATCAGATTTGTCACCTAAAAAGAATGGCTCAGGTGTGAACCCACTGATTCAGCTGTAGTCACCTCTTGGACCAGATCCTGTGTGCCACTTAGGACTAAATCAAGAATTGCCTCTCCCTTGTGGGTTCCAGGGCTAGCTGGGTCCCACTGCCTTCCTGCTGCGGCTGGGCAGCTGCTCAGGGTCCCACTGCCTTCCTGCCGCAGCTGGGCAGGTGTGTGGTGTCCCCCCACCAGGTTGGGGGCTGGGAGCTGCGAGGCTGGGGCTGGCTGCGAGCTCCAGCCCCAGGGCAGAAAATGTCACGGAGATCAATGAAAGCCACAGATTCCATGACTTCTGTATCCTCCATGACATAATCATAGCCTTACCTATTATATCAATATTCTCATTTAATAACAGGCATTCAAGTTCACCCATCTTAGTATTTAGACTTCTTGCATTTGTGTACAACCACTTATAAAATTTGTCAATACTTAGTAGTCTGCCTTCATGTGATGTAATTAAATGAGAATCTTTTTCTTTTGACTGTTCCTTTTCTGTTCCTACCTGTTCTTTATCATAGAATCATAAAAGATGAGGGTTGGAAGAGACCTCAGGAGGTCATCTAGTTCAACCCCCTGCTCAAAGTAGGACCAACCCCAACTAAATCATCCCAGCCAGGGCTTTGTCAAGCCGGGCCTTAAAAACCTCTAAGGATGGGGATTCCACCACCTCCCTAGGTAACCCATTCCAGTGCTTCACCACCCTCCTAGTGAAATAGTTTTTCCTAATATCCAAGCTAGACCTCCCCCACTGCACCTTGAGACCATTGCTTCTTGTTCTGTCATCTGCCACCACTGAGAACAGCCTAGCTCCATCCTCTTGGAACCCCCGTTCAGGTAGTTGAAGGCTGCTGTCAAATCCCCCCTCACTCTTCTTTTCTGCAGACTAAATAACCCCAGTTCCCCCAGCCTCTCCTCAACTTCTGTCCTCTCCTCTTTACTGTGATATAAAGTATCCCCTTGAATAAATCCTCCCCTAAGGGACATGTCTGTCCAAACCGTGTGCACTTCCGCACCTGCCAGATTTTCCCCAGCCTTTAGTTTAAAAACTCCTCTGTGACCTATTTAATTTTACAGTCTAGGTCCATTTTGGTTTAGGTGGAGCCCATTCTTCCTGTAGAGGTTCCTTCTTTTCCAAAAAGTTTGATGATACCATTATGGGATACTTTGTCCAGTTCTCTTGTCCACACTTAAAAAAATATGATGGCAAGTGGAAAGGGCTTAGAAAAGAGCTACACAAATTATTTGAGGTCTGGCACACTTGCCTTATAGCAAGAAACTAAAGAAGCTCAATCTATGAAGTTTATCTAAGAGAAGGTTAAGAGGTGACTTAGTCATTGTCTATAAGTACCTACAAGGGGAAGAGATTTGTGATAGTAGATGTCTCATTAATTTAGCAGAAAAAGGTGTAACAAAATCCAGTGGGTGGAAGCTGAAGCTAGACAAATTCAGTCTAGAAATGAGGTGCAAGTTTTTATCAGTGAGGGTACTTAACCATGGGAACAACTTACCAAATGGTGTGGGGGATTCTCCATCACCTGCAGTCTTTAAACCAAGACTGAATAATTTTCTGAAAAAGATGCTCTAGCTCAACCAAAAGTTATTGACTTGTTGCAGGAATCACTGGGTGAAATGTGCTGGTCTGTGTTAAGCAGCTGGTCAGACTGGATGATCAGAGTCGTCCTCTCTGACCTTAGAATCTATAAAGGTTTTCCCCCACCATTTACTCCTCTATGATGTGGCAAGACCACCTGTAGGAAGGGAGTATGTTTCTTGCCAGCAAGGGGCCAGTTAATGCCACTTGTGGTTATGTGCCATGTGTCACAGTTTCAGGGCAACTGCACTTGTATTCTCCCTCTGTGGTCCACCCAGTGCACCCATTTTATGCTTCTGGCTCCCAACCATCATCTCTTTTGTATGGAGATCTGCATCTCACTCCCTCCTGACCAGGGATTTTAAGGCTCTACAGCTCCCTGCCTTACACTGTGGTATCCTCAGCAAGCCAGACTGCCAAAAAAGGTCATCAGCTGGGCTTTGCTTTCTTTCCAAGGGCTATGGTCAGTGTATTGTCCATGGTTATAAGATACCACACAGCTCTGTCTAAGGAAGCCCATTTATTCAAAGAAAACCATTACAGAGAAAATGTATTAAAACAATAAAAGAACTTACACATGCTAACCAGAGGTCACCCCAACTCTAACTTAGGGTCTTGGTAGGTTTCGGTTCTTCAAAACCCATCAGTGGGTTTCCCCCATGGTTACATATTCATCCCTTTTAGATCTGGAACCAGAACAAAGGCAGCTGTTTCTTTATACATCTCTGGGCTTTGATCTTGGCCTTCTATGAAAGGTAGTCAGCAGATAATGACCTTCTTCTCAGGGCATAGCTTCAAAAAGCTGGGTTTTTGTCTAACCAGAGTTGGGGAATTTGCATTAACTTCTCTCTAAGGATTCCACAGAAAAGTCACTTAACACTTACTGTCCCAAAAGTCTGGCACTTATCTGGCACATTTCAATATAGTCTTTGAGCTCCCAGGTCTTGCATCTATCACATCTCTCTCCGCCCCCCCCCCCCCCCCCGGCGCGAGAGGTGATGTACAGTCCCAGTCCACAATAATACGTAAACTTCATACAATAAAGTATTAAGGATATTGCAGGACATTGTCACACTATGTATAATGGTCTGCTAGGAGCGGGACTGAGACCCACTTCCCGTAGACCACAAACCGTCCACCCGTAGGGATACACTAATAGATTATAAAGCCAGAAGGTTTCAGAGTGGTAGCCATGCTAGTCTGTATCAGCAAAAATAATGAGTCCTTGTGGCATATTAGAGACTAACTAATTTATTTGGGCATAAGCTTTCATAGGTTAGAATCCACTTCATCAGATGCATGGAGTGAAAATGCAGGAGTGGTATAAGGGACCACTGTAATCATCTAGTCTGATCTGCATAACTCAGGCCATGGGACTATACGAATTATTTCCTGTTTGCACTAAAGCATATTTCTTAGAAAAACATCCAGTCTTGATTTAAAAATTACCAGTGATGGAAAATCCACCACAACTCTAGATAAATTGTTCCAATGGTTAAGTAACCTCACTTTGCCTATAAATATAAGCCTCATTTCCAGCCTAAATATGTCTAGCTCAACTTCCAACCATTGAATACTGTTATATTTTCTCTCCTAGACTGAAGAACCCTCTGTTATCAAATTTTCTTCTCTGTATAGGAACATATAGACTGTGGTCAAGTCATCCCTTAACCTTCTCTTTAAGCTAAACAGATTGCGCTCCTTGAGTCTGTCACTATAAGACAGATTTTCTCATTTTTTAATCATTCTCATGGCTCTTCTCTGAACCCTCTTCAACTGATCAACATCCTGCTTGAACTGTGGACAGCAGAACTGGACACAGTATTCCAACAATGGTTGCACGTGTGCCAAATACTGAGGTAATACAATTTCCTTACTCCTGCTTGATATTCCCGTTTATACATCTAATTATTGCATTAGCCCATTTGAAAACAGCATCACATGGGGAGCTCATGTACAGCTGATTATCTACCATGACCCCCAAATCTTTTTCAGAGTTACTGCTTTGCAGGATAGAATCCCCATCCTGTCAGCATGGCCTGCATTCTGTGTTTGTAGATGTATGACTGTGTTTAAGTGTGGCCAAATGCAGAGGCGACACGCAACTCTTGATGGTGGCGGGGTCCACAATTTAAGGGGGTGGGGCACTTGACCACCCCACATGTCATCTCTGTCCCCTTTCCCACTCCCCTCCCCGGGCCTCCCGCTCCAAGCCAGCACCACCTTGTCTCCACACCCTTCACAGCTCCTTCCCCACTTCCTCCATTTCCTCCCTGCCACGGGCGCAGCACAGGCCAGTGGCCTCCAGACACCTACTGCCAAGCAGGTAACTGTGGTTGCGGATGAGGAAGTTATGGGACTCAATGGGCTTCCCTGTGCCCCCTCTGGCGAAGCTGCACTGCCAGCCCCATCTCTCTTCCCTGCTCTGGGACCCTTCTAGCAGGATTCAGCAGGTGCGTGGTGCCTATGCCTTTCCCAGGCATACTACCCTCAGCTGTGCTCATCCTAACCCCCACCCTGGCAGAAATCTGGGGGGCATATGACTCTGTGTGCCCCCATGCTTCGCTTCTGGCCAAATGTATGTTGTTTGCTTGCGCCCCTTTTATGAAGCTATCTAGATTATTCTGTATCAGTGACCTGTCCTCTTCATTATTTACGACTCTCCAATCTTTGTGTCATCTGCAAACTTTTATCAGTAATGATTTCTTTTTCTTGTAGGTCATTGATAAAAATGTCAAATAGAGTAGGGCCAAGAGCCAAACCCTGCAGAACCCCACTAAAACACAGCTGCTCAGTTATGGTTTCCTGTTTACAATTATGTTTTGAGACCTATCGCCAGTTTTTAATTCATTTAATGTATGCCATGTTGATTTTGTATTCTAGTTTTTTCAAAATGTTGTGGGGTACCAAGTCAGGTGTCTTGCAGACATCTCAGGGCTTGTCTACATGAACTTTTAGTTCTCCTTCAAACGACTGTGCACATATATGTTCCCCTAGGTGGCCTCTGCTCTCCTTGTGTTCTCAGACAAAAGTATAAAGGGGTGGGTCTGCCCCCCTCCCTCTCAGTTCCTTCATTTTGCACATGGCAAGAAGTTGTGCTCCCCATAGCATTTGCTTCAGTTAGCCAGCGTTTCAGAACTCGTTTAGTGTGTATTGTTGTAGTAGTATTTTGTGTAATATAGTTAGTTTAGGTAGCATTTAATAGTTACATGGAGAATTTATTATGCAAAAATCCCCAGGTTTTAAGAAGTGTGCCACATGTAAGGGTGTTATGCCTATCTGTGACAAGGATAAGAGCTGCTTGATTTGTCTTGGTGAGGGCCATATGAGAGACAAATGCCCTACTTGTACATCCTTCCCCACCAGGACTAAAAACAGAGGGATTTATGCCTCAAAGTTCACCTCATGAAAGAGGTGATGCGTCCTGTGTCAAAACAGAGCCCTGACTGGGAGAGATAGTGGGTTCAGAATCCACGAGTGCCTTCCAGCTGTCCCTGATTCGAGGCACAAGTCTGGTGAGAAACACCTCTTTACCCTCACCTTCTTCAAAGCACTCCAAGCATGCCAATGCTGACAAGCGGGCAAAGTCTTGGAGTTCTCCTAGAAAGACTGCTAGTAAGTCCTCCAGTACTGGTTCAAGACATCACAAATCTAGAAACTCACCAGCTCTGTCCAAGGCAGCACCATTGACTCCGGCTCTTTCAGGACTGTTGAGGCTGGTGTCTTTGGTCCTTCATCTTTCCAGCTGATCCAGTCTACCTCAGTGCTGCTGGCTCTGTGGACACCCATATATGCACTCTTCACCTGTTGCCAGAGCTGTCCCATCCATAGGATGGACTGGGGCAACCGTCCCAGGCCCCACGCTTTTGGGGGCCCTGTGCTTTGGGACATGAGGTCCAGGGCGGCCTGGGGAGCTAGTGGGGGGCCTGGCACCGGCAGCAGTGAGCAACCCAGCCTGCTCTGCCTCGCCGGCTCCCAGCGTCACTCGGGGATGGGGGTTTGGGGAAAGGGGTGGGATGGGGGCAGGGCAGTAGTGGGAAGAGGCGGGGTGGGAGTTTGGGGGAACGGGTGGAGTGGGGGCGGGACCTGGGTCCTGCCCCCCTCCTTGGGACGGCCCTGCCTGTTCCAGTGCCCTCTAGTCTGCAGGTGTTCTTGCTGGAAAGGGATCGTCTCTGTCTTCCCCTACCAGACTCTCCTTTGCTGCAGCTGGCTCTGCTTAAAGGCAACTCCAATATTGCTTTGTCAATATTCTCAACACCATTGCACACAATGCCCCCAGTAAACTTGGAGTCATCAGCACTGCTGGCTCACTCCGCACGACAGGAGCTTTTAGTCATCAGCACTGTTGAGACACTCCACTCAGCCAATGCACTTCGGGGCCATTAGCACTGTTGGCTCCATCAAATACAATACTGTTTCTCTGCCTGTTATGCTGGCACTTATCACTTCATCTGCATTCTGACCACCTTGACCCTCAGTTTTGTTGGATCGCAGTGTTTCTCCCATACCCAGACCACCTTGAACTACAACGGGCACTGCTCCTCCCTATTCCGAAGAAACCTATATTTATTCCTCAGACTCTGAAAGGGAGGAACCTGTATCACTTTTAAGATCTTTTAGATCACCTTATAGGCCTTCTGCCATGGTTACGGGATCTAAGGACCAGGACTAGGTTTCTTATAAGCAGGCTTCAGCAGGATGTCTCTCACTATGGATGGCTCGCACTGTGCAGTATCTTTCATGGCCTTAGTGGTCTTTGGCTGCTCTGAGAGATTCTAGGCCTCCATCACGCTCATGCTTTAGGAGAAAGTTGTCTCCTCCTCCCCCGTGCAGGAAACCTCTACCCAGGATCCTACTACCATCTCTCCACCCACTGAGTTGGACCCCATGGACTCCTTTTCAATAGGACTCCCTTTGAACCGATGGGTACAACCTCACACTTGCTTATTGTCTATGAAGGCAGCATTTCTGGTGGCAGTCACTTCCACAAGGAGGGTTTTAAAACTTCAAGAGCTTCTGTGTAACCACAATATTCCATAAAGACAAGGTTTCCCTTAGGCTATACCCTAACTTTATGTTTAAAGTAGTGTCATCTTTCCAGCTGAACCAAACTATTCATCTTCTGGTGTTTTCCCCCAAAACTGCATTCTTCCAGAGCTGACAAGTCTTTGTACTTTGGACATTCTTAGAGCTTTGGCATTCTGCCTGGACCAAACTAGGTTCTTCAGAACCTCTCCCAGGCTTTTTGTAGCCTACGCTGAGATGTCACCTCTGCAAATCTCAAATTGGATTTCTGACTGCATTAATCCTCTTGCTAATGTCTCTCCTCCACCGAGAATAACAGCTCACTCAACCAAGGCTCAGTTCACTTCATCAGCCTTTGAACAATGTCTCAATAGCAGATACCTACAAAGCAGCAAAATGGTCGTCTGTACATACCTTTTCCGGACATTACACCGTCACTCAAACCTCTTGTGATGATGCCAACTTTGGCAAGCCTGTGTTACAATCTCTGTTCACGTGATCTGAAGTCACTCCACCTGTACAGGAACTTCGGATGAATCACCTGCAGTGGATTGTATATGTGCACAATCACTCAAAGGAGAAAAAATGGTTAGCTACCTGTACAGTAATTGTTGTAGTTCTTTGAGTAGTGTCGCTATGGGTGCGCCACTGTAGGTGTGTGTGTGTGCACACGTGCTTCCTGCCTGCCACGAGACTAGCCAGTGTGTATGGGCATTTCTCCCTCAGTTCTTTCTCAACCACCCAATGCTAGAGAGGGAGCTGAGCGCTGTCTGTTCACGGATCGTTAACTCCTGATAGTTCTGCAAATTTTTTTGCTGCTTTGAAGCCCCTTTCTTTTAGTATTTGTTTGCTTTTTAGTTGCCCGTGCCAAAAAAAAAAAAGAGAGAGAGAGCGAGAGAGAGAAAAGAAAACAACAATAAGATCTCGCCTCCCGCCAACCCCGGCACAGAGGGACCCCTGGACAAGGATAAGGATATGCTTGGCTTCTCAGGCTTCAAAAAGTGTCTTAGCAGCAAAGATTCCATTCCAGTAACGGACAGACACTTGCAGTGTATTCACTGCCTCAGAGAGAAGCACAATCCACAAAAGTGTGGTTGGTGACAGCAGGTAAAACCCAGGTTCAGGAAGTACAGAGAGTTAAGGCTAAGGGTATGTCTACACTATGAAATTAGGTTGAATTTATAGAAGTCGGGTTTTTAGAAATCATTTTTATATAGTCCATTGTGTGTGTCCCCACACAAAATGCTCTAAGTGCATTAAGTGCATTAACTCGGCGGAGTTCTTCCACAGTACTGAGGCTAGCATCGACTTCCGGAGCATTGCACTGTGTAGCTATCCCGCAGTTCCCACAGTCTCCGCCGCCCATTGGAATTCTGGGTTGAAATCCCAATGCCTAATGAGGCAAAAACATTGTCACGGGTGGTTCTGGGTACATGTCGTCAGGCCCTCTGTGAAAACAATGGCGGACAATCGTTTTGTGCCTTTTTCCTGGGTTACCTGTGCAGATGCCATACCACGGCAAGCATGGAGCCTGCTAAGCTTACTGTCACCGTACGTCTCCTTGGTGCTGGCAGACGCGGTACTGCATTGCTACAAAGCAACAGCTCATTGCCTTGTGGCAGCAGACGGTGCAATAGGCCTGATAACCATCATCATCATGTTCTAGGTGCTCTTGGCCACCTCAGTGAGGTCGGTCAGGAGCGCTTGGGCAGAATTGGGAACAGGGACATAAATAGGAGTGACTCGACCAGGTCATTCTCTTTAGTCCTGCCGGCAGTCCTATTGCGTCGTCTTCTGCTGAGCAGCCAGGAGATGAGGATGACTAGCAGTCCTGCTGCACCGTCTGCTGCCAGCCTAAGATGTAAAAGATAGATGGAGTGGATCAAAACAAGAAATAGACCAGATTTGTTTTGTATTCATTTGCTCCCCCCTCCCTCCCTCCCTCCGTGAAATCAACGATCGACAATCATTTCTATGAGGTCTGTCAGGGGCACCTTGAAAAGTTAATGGAGATTCAGTCCTGCCTGAAATACCGGGGGGGAGGGATAGTTCAGTGGGTTGAGCATTGGCCTGCTAAACCCCAGGTTTTGAGTTCAATCCTTGAGGGGTCCATTCTGTGTGACAGTTGTTTTTGTTTCTCCTTGATGTAAAGCCACCCCCTTTGCTGATTTTAATTCCCTGTAAGCCAACCCTGTAAGCCATGTCGTCAGTCGCCCCTCCCTCTGTCAGAGCAATGGCAGACCATCGTTCCGCGCCTTTTTTCCATGCAGACGCCATACCATGGCAAGCATGTGCCCGCTCAGATCACTTTGGCAATTATGAGCACATTAAATACCACGTGCATTATCCAGCAGTATATGCAGCACCAGAACCTGCCAAAGCGAAACCAGGCTAGTAGGCGACGTCAGCGCGGTGATGAGAGTGATGAAGACATGGACACAGACTACTTTCAAAGCACGGGCCCTGGCAATGTGGGCATCATGGTGCTAATGGGGCAGGTTCATGCCGTGGAACGCTGATTCTGGCCCCGGGAAACAAGCACAGACTGGTGAGACCGCATAGCGTTGCAGGTCTGGGATGATTCCCAGTGGCTTCGAAACTTTCGCATGTGTAAGGGCGCTTTCATGGAACTTTGTGACTTGCTTTCCCCTGCCCTGAAGCACCAGAATACCAAGATGAGAGCAGCTCTCACAGTTGAGAAGCAAGTGGCAATAGCCCTGTGGAAGCTTGCAACGCCAGACAACTACCAGTCAGTCGGGAATCAATTTGGAGTGGGCAAATCTACTGTGCGGGCTGCTGTGATGCAAGTAGCCAACGCAATCAAAGATCTGCTGCTATTAAGGGTAGTGACTCTGGGAAATATGCAGGTCATAGTGGATGGCTTTGCTGCAATGGGATTCCCTAACTGTGGTGGGGCCACATAGATGGAACCCATATCCCTATCTTGGCACCGGAGCACCAAGCCAGTGAGTACATAAACCGCAAGGAGTACTTTTCAGTAGTGCTTCAAGCACTGGTGGATCACAAGAGACGTTTCACCAACATCAACATGGGATGGCCGGGAAAGGTATATGACGCTCGCATCTTCAGGAACTCTGGTCTGTTTCAAAAGCTGCAGGAAGGGATTTACTTCCAAGACCAGAAAATAACTGCTGGGGATGTTGAAATGCCTATAGTTATCCTTGGGGACCCAGCCTACCCCTTAATGCCATGGCTCATGAAGCCATACACAGGCAGCCTGGACAGTAGTCAGGAGCTGTTTAACTACAGGCTGAGCAAGTGCAGAATGGTGGTAGAATGTGCATTTGGACGTTTAAAAGCACGCTGGCGCAGTTTACTGACTCGCTTAGACCTCAGCAAAACCAATATTTCCATTGTTATTACTGCTTGCTGTGCACTCCACAATCTCTGTGAGAGTAAAGGGGAGACGTTTATGGCAGGATGGGAGGTTGAGGCAAATTGCCTGGCCGCTGGTTACGCGCAGCTAGACACCAGGGCAGTTAGAAGAGCACAAGAGGGCGCGCTGCGCATCAGAGAATCTTTGAAAACCAGTTTCATGACTGGCCAGGCTACGGTATGAAAAGTTCTGTTTGTTTCTCCTTGATGAAACTCCCCCTGCCCCTTGGTTCACTCTACTTCCCTGTAAGCTAACCACCCTCCCCGCCCCACTTCGATCACCGCTTGCAGAGGCAATAAAGTCATTATTGCTTCACATTCATGCATTCTTTATTAATTCATCACACAAACAGGGGGATAACTGCCAAGGTAGCCTGGGAGGGGTGGGGGAGGAGGGAAGGACAAGGCCACACTGCACTTTAAAACTTAAAAACTTAAAAAATTTAAAGCTTATTGAATGCCAGCCTTCTGTTGCTTGGGCAATCCTCTGGGGTGGAGTGGCTGTGTGTCTGGAGGCCCCTCACCGCATTCTTGGGCGTCTGGGTGAGGAGGCTATGGAACCTGGGGAGGAGGGCGGTTGGTTACACAGGGGCTGTAGCGGCGGTCTGTGCTCCAGCTGCCTTTCCTGCAGCTCAACCATACCCTGGAGCACATTAGTTTGATCCTCCAGCAGCCTCAGCATTGAATCCTGCCTTCTGTCATCACGCTGCCGCCACCTATCATCTTCAGCCCTCTCTTCAGCCCGCCACCTCTCCTCGCGTTCATGTTGTGCTTTCCTGCACTCTGACATTGTCTGCCTCCTTGCATTGGTCTGTGCTCTGTCAGTGTGGGAGGACAGCATGAGCTCAGAGAACATTTCATCGTGACTGCATTTTTTTTGCCTTCTAATCTTCACTAGCCTCTGCGAAGGAGAAGATCCTGTGATCCTTAAAACACATGCAGCTGGTGGAGAAAAAAAACGGGACAGTGGTATTTAAAAAGACACATTTTATAGAACAATGGGTACACTCTTTCATGGTAAACTTGCTGTTAACATTACATACATAGCACATGTGCTTTCATTACAAGGTCACATTTTGCCTCCCCCCACTGCGTGGCTAACCCATCCCCCCACCGCGTGGCTAACAGCGGGGAACATTTCTGTTCAGCCACAGGCAAACACCCCAGCAGGAACGGGCACCTTTGAATGTCCCCTTAAGAAAAGCACCCTATTTCAACCAGGTGACCATGAATGATATCACTCACCTGTGGAAAACACAGAGAGATAAAGAACGGATATTTGAATGCCAGCAAACATATGCTGCAATGCTTTGTTCTGCAATGATTCCCGACTACATGCTACTGGCCTGGTGTGGTAAAGTGTCCTACCATGGTGGATGGAATAAGTCTGCCCTCCCCAGAAAACTTTTGCAAAGGCTTTGAGAGTACATCTAGGAGAGCTTTATGGAGATGTCCCTGGAGGATTTCCGCTCCATCCCCAGACACGTTAACAGACTTTTCCAGTAGCTGTACTGGCCGCAAAGGCCAGGGCAAATTAATCATTAAACATGTTTGCTTTTAAACCATGTATACTATTTAAAAAGGTACACTCACCAGAGGTCCCTTCTCCACCTGGCGGGTCTGGGAGGCAGCCTTCGGTGGGTTCGGGGGGTACTGGCTCCAGGTCTAGGGTGAGAAACTGTTCCTGGCTGTCGGGAAAACCGGTTTCTCCTCTTGCTTGCTGTGAGCTATCTTCAACCTCCTCCTCATCATCTTCCTCGTCCCCAAAACTTGCTTCTGTGTTGCCTCCCACTCCATTGACGGAGTCAAAGCACAGGGTTGGGGTAGTGGTGGCTGAACCCCCTAAAATGGCATGCAGCTCATCATAGAAGCGGCATGCTTGGGACTCTGACCCGGAGCAGCCATTTGCCTCTCTGGTTTTCTGGTAGGCTTGCCTCAGCTCCTTAAGTTTCATGCGGCACTGCTTCGGGTCCCTGTTATGGCCTCTGTCCTTCATGCGCTGGGAGATTTTGACAAATGTTTTGGCATTTCAAAAACTGGAACAGAGTTCTGATAGCATGGATTCCTCTCCCCATACAGCGATCAGATCCCATACCTCCATTTCGGTCCATGCTGGAACTCTTTTGTGATTCTGGGACTTCCATCATGGTCACCTCTGCTGATGAGCTCTGCACTCACCTGCAGCTTGCCACACTGGCCAAACAGGAAATGAGATTCAGAAGTTCATGGGCCTTTTCCTGTCTACTTGGCCAGTGCATCTGAGTTGAGAGTGCTGTCCAGAGTGGTCACAATGGAGTACTCTGGGATAGCTCCCGGAGGCCAATACCGTCGAATTGCGTCCACACTACCCCAAATTCGACCCAGCAAGGCCGATTTCAGCGCTAATCCCCTTGTTGGGGGTGGAGTAAAGAAATGAATTTTAAGAGCCCTTTAAGTCGAAAAAAAGGGCTTCGCCATGTGGACGGGTGCAGGGTTAAATCGATTTAACGCTGCTAAATTCGACCTCAAGTCCTAGTGTAGACTAGGCCTAAAACTCCTGCTCATAATGTCAGCCCTTCAGCCTCCAGAATCTCAGAGTGAGACATCACCGCAACCTTCTATGCTGAGGGCAGGTGATTTTAAGGAATCGAGCCACTCGCTAAAGACCCATAAGAAGAGGTCTGTGAGTCCCTGTAGTGAGCCCAATTCGAGACAGAAACGTTCTCCAGCTTTATCAGTCTCTTCAGTACCAATGGCATCAAAGCTGCCTAGAGTCAGTACTCAGGGCACACATAGTACCAAGTTGACAGAGGCCCAATGGGCATGGGCAGAGAAATACTGGTACTGCGAGGGTGTGACAAACAGACAGTCCACGCCAGGGAAGGCTACATCATTGAGATCACAAGTACTGATGCCGACCTCAGTGCACGTGGCGCTGACGGACCATACAACCAGGTCCATGTCTCCAACTCCCTCAGTGCAAGTTCCTCAGCACTGGCTGCCTTCAGCACTGATACCAGTACTGTCCGCACCAGTGGACTACAGGTGTGCATCAGACCTCTCAGCATCCGATGCACCCTTCTCAGTATCAGAGCCTCATTACCAAGCTAGCCAGGAGCAGTGGACGCATTGGCATCTGCACCTCCACGCCATGCACCACCACTTTCCCATTCAGAGTCAGATAGCTAGCCGGAGGAGTTGGGTTCTCACCCATTGTCACCACGCGGACCCCAGTCCCACCAGAGGTACCCCCCTGGCCCTCAACTTCCTTGGTATGGGCAACCATGATTCCAGCCACCAGCTCCCTACCCTCAGTAGCCACACTGGGATCCCTGCTAGGCCCAGAGACAACAAGCCTAACAGGCACCTAGCGTGATTTACCAGCAGGCACAGAGAAGTCCCACTTCAGCGACAATGTCAAGGGCACCCGACCCTCCAGAATTCTTGGAGGAAGAATGGGAAGCGGAGGCGGAAAAGCAAGAGGCTCCTCAAATCCACCTTTCATCATCCTCACCTGACGAGTTGGTGATGCCTCCCCTGCCATCTCTGGCAGATGACTGTGTCATTCCAGGACCTAACTCAAAGAGTGGCTGAGGCCCTACAAGTGCAACTATATGAGGTGTATGAACCTCATCAAGCTGGTGGACATCTTTCACATTCTTCCACCTCTGCCAGGGTAGCTTTCCCAGTTAACAAGGCGCTCTTAGACCCTACTAGGAGTGATTCACCCATCTGCCTCCAAATTCCATCATAGTGGACATGGTCAATTCGAGTGGTTGCCAATACCAGTTTAAATCTACCCTGTACGACCAAGACTGGACGTGCTTGGACCTGTTTGGCAGAAAAGCCACCCTCCAGATTTGGGGAGCCAAACTATCAGGCTTTACTAGCCAAATATGGTTATCAGAACTATATAAAATTAAACTCCTTTATTGAGCAGCTCCCAGATACATACAAAGACCAATTCATGGCTGTCATTAACAAAGGCCAGCTAGTGGCGAAAATGTCTCTGCAGTGCGCGTTGGACACGGCCAACACAGCAGCGCATTCAATCTCCCCCGCTATGGCTATGAGGAGAGCCTCATGGCTCCATTTGTCCAGCTTCCCGAAGGAGGTCCAGACAATAGTAGAGAACCTCCCCTTCAAGAGAACAAAACTATTCGCTGAGAAGGCAGATGCATCCTTCCACATGGTAAAGGATTCTCGAGTGACTCTGAGATCCTTGGGGATATACAGGCTGGCTTACAAAAGAAAATACAGTCCTCAACCATAGGTCAAGCTGAGATCATTGCAGTATGTGCCTCAATATTCATTGCAGAGATTGTACAAGCCACAGAGAAAGAAATTGAAATTCTGTAAGCACAAACAATCAGGGCCACAGCCACCCTTGTCTCAGCCCTCAACTTCGAAGTGACACTTTTTATGGGTTGGTCGAGGTGCCAATAGAACATTCTCCTTACAATCTCACCTTGGGAAACCCCACATTTCCTTTTGGAGACTGCCTTTCTCCTATCCGCAGTACCGGGGAACAGATAACCTCCAACAAGTGGGTGCTGGAAATTGTCCAGGGTGGATATGACATCCACTTCTCCTCCCTTCCCTCTCCCAAACATCCTTCCCCATCCCTCTTCAGGGACCCTTCTCATGAGAGTCCACTACACCAAGAGGTGAATCATCTCCTCAACGTAGGAGCTATAGAGCCGGTACCCACACATCTCAAGGACAAAGGCTTCTACTCTCGTTACTTCCTGATGCCAAAGAAAAAGGGAGGTTGGAGACCTATACTGGACCTCAAAGCACTCAATAGGTATGTCAAGGTGCAGAAATTCAAGATTGTTATGCTGTCAACGATTATCCCAGCGCTAGAAAAAGGGGACTTGTTCTCGGCCCTCAATCTTCAAGATGCATATTTTCACATCTCTATCATAGCAAAACACAGGAGTTACCTCAGGGTCACGCTAGGTCAAGACTGCTACCAGTACAGAGTACTCCCTTTCAGCCTTTCATTGGCCCCCAGTGTGTTATCCAAGGTCCTTTCGGTAGTGGCAGCCCATCTACGGTCTCAGGGTATCGTGATTTTTCCATACCTGGACGATTGCCTTCTCAGGACACGGTCCTTTGCAGAGGCCCAGTGAGTCATTCAGACCACACAAGACTTATTTCTGAGACTGGGCCTACAAATCAACGAACAAAAATTGTCCATAACACTGGTTCAAAATCTAGTGTTTATAGGAGCCGACCTTGACTCCATTCAGGCGAGGGCGCTCCTACCATATCACAGATTTCTCAGTCTCTCCTCTTTGATAGAGACAATACAATCCAGCCCTCAAATCTTGGCCAGATAGTTTCTGGGGCACATGGCCATGGGCACATCAATCATTGCTCATGCCAGACTATGCATGAGAGGCCTCCAAGCATGGTTGGGCTTGGTATACAGACCAAAGAAAGACAATATAATCAAGCTCCTGTCAGTGCCCATCATAGTCAAGCAATCCTTGAACTGGTGGAAGGACCCAATGAATGTTCGCATGGGGATCCCATTCGGTCAGTTTTCCCCATCCCTTCTTCTGACCACTGATGCATCCCTCATAGGCTAGGGAGCTGTCATAAATATAAAGGGAAGGGTAACAACCTTCCTGTATACAGTACTATAAAATCCCTCCTGGCCAGAGGCACAAAATCCTTTTACCT
The DNA here is from genome assembly GCF_965140235.1 of Caretta caretta. Classification (NCBI taxonomy): domain Eukaryota; kingdom Metazoa; phylum Chordata; order Testudines; family Cheloniidae; genus Caretta; species Caretta caretta. The sequence continues at coordinate 43,905,947 of NC_134217.1, forward strand.
GTAAAGGGTTAAGAAGCTCAGGTAACCTGGCTGGCACCTGACCAAAAGGACCAATAAGGGGACAAGATACTTTCAAATATGGGGGGGAGGGGAAGGATTTGTCTGTCTGTTCTGTGTACTTGCCAGACACAGATCAAGGAAGCAAGCAATCCAACTCAATTAGAATTAGTAAGTACTAGCAAGGGAATGCGTTAGCTTATTTTTGTTTTGGTTTGTGATTTTCTCTGTGCTGAGAGGAAGGTGTATTCCTGGTTTTCTTTTTGTAACTTTAAAGTTTGGCCCAGAGGGAAATCCTCTGTGTTTTTGAATCTGATTGCCCTGTAAGATTATCTTCCATTCTAATTTTACAGACATGTTTCTTTTACCTTTTTTCTTTATAATAAAGTTCTGTTTCTTTTAGAATCTGATTGGGGTTTTTTTAGTGTCCTAAAAAAACCCAAGGTTGGTCTGTGTTCATCTTGTTTATTCTCAAGCCTCCCCAGGAAAGGAGGTGTGGAGGCTTTGGGGGATATTAGGGGGCAGTAGGAACTCCAAGTGGTCCTTTCCCTGAGTTTGTCAAAATCACTTGGTGGTAGCAGTGTTATCTAATCCAAGGTACAAGGGAGAATTTGTGCCTTGGGGAGTTTTTAACCTAAGCTGGTAGAAATAAGCTTAGGGGGGTCTCTCATACTCTAGAGTTCAGAGTGGGGAGGGAACCCTGACAGGAGCACATCTCAGTGGTTGCACTGTTCATGGCAAATGCTTCCTGTCAGAGATATGTCTCCACATCAACCTGCTGGAGCTCAGAGCGATTTGAAATGCATGTGCTCACTTCCTCACACTGATGAAGAACATGCACATGAAGGTCATAACAGACAACGTGGCCTGTATGTACTACATAAACCATCAAGGAGGCACCAGATCTCATTCTTTGTGCACAGAAGCTCTGAAGCTATGGAATTGGTGCATCTCCCACAACATCCTAATAGCAGCAGCCTACCTACCAGGAATATACAACACAACAGCTGACAGCCTCAACTGCAAGTTCCTGCGTGACCATGAATAGGAAGTAGAGCCAACCATTTTACATGATATATTCCAGCAATGGGGGTTGCCACAGATAGACTTGTTCGCTATCTACCAGAACAAGAAATGTCTGCCTTACTGCTCCAGAGCAGGGATCAGACGACGCTCCAAGGGAGACGCTCTCCTCATCCCTTGAAACAAGTGCCTTCTTTAGGAATTTCCTCCATTCCCTCTATTGCTAAAGGTGCTATTGAAGATAAAAAAGGAAAAAGCAAACATTCAGATTGCCCCCACCTGGCCCAGACAGACATGATACCCTTCCCTGTCCCAGCTGGTGTTGTGTCCACCGATGACCCTACCGATCATTCCCTGTAGTCTGTCACAGAATGAGGGTTGCACCCTTCATCCCAGTCCATGTGTCCTACATCTCAAAGCATGGCTCCTTCATGGTTCCAGCACATAGAGACATCCTGCTCAGAGGAGGCACAGGAGGTACTAATCCACAGTAGGAAGGGTGCTACTTGTCGCATCTACCTGCAGAAATGGAAGGGATTCTGGATATGGTGCCAATCCAAGGATGTCACCCCTAATTCAGCCACCTTGCGGGTCATCCTGGATTCTCTGTTACCCTTAAAGAAATCGGGTCTCTCTATTAGCTCGCTGAATGTTCACTTGGCAACAATTGCAGCCTTCCACCAGCAGGGTAGAAGGCTACTCAATCTTCTCTCAGCCGATTAATAAGAGGTTTCTAAAAGGTATAGCAAACCTCTTCCCACAATCCAGGACCCCTACTCCTCAATGGGATCTCAAACTAGCACTAAAGGAACTGACTAGACCGCCATTCAAACCCATGGCCACTTGTTCATTAACTCACCTTTCCATGAAGGATGGGGGAGATAGCAGTTTTGATGGCACACCTCCTGTTTACAGTGTTCTTCCCGGATAAGGTCACACTCAGACCACACGCGAAGTTCACTCCCAAAGTAACTTCTGCATTTCACATGAATGAACTCATTCAACTCCCAACATTCTATCCAAAAGCCTCATACGGACAATAGAGAGGCCATCCTGCATACACTCAATGTGACAGAGCTTTGGCCTTCTACTTACACAATATAAAGGCCTTCCGAAAATCTCTGAGGCTCTTCCTTTCAGTTGCGGTTAGGTCAAAGAATGCGGCAATCTCAGCTCAGAGACTATCCAAGAAGGTCTCTGGCTGTAATAAACTCTGCTACCAATTACAGGCGGTAACACCCCCATCTTCAATACGCACGCATTCCACAAGGGTGGTCTCCTCATCAATCGCCTTCTCTAAAGGTATCACCATATCAGAGATATGCAGAGCAGCTACATGGGCCTCTGCACATACCTTTGCAGAACACTATGCCATTCTGAGTGATTCAGCTTCAGATGCCCAATTCGGGGCTTCTGTACCATCATTTGTATCAGACTCCGAAGTCCCAGGTTCCAACAGTGTGTACTGCTCAGGAGTCACCTACAGTGGAGCATCCATAGCAACACTACTTGAAGAAGAAGAAGAGGAAGTTACTTTGTGCAATAACGATGGTTCTTCAAGATGTGTGTCCCTATGGGTGCTCCACAAACCTCCCTCCTCCCCTCTACTTTGGAGTTTCCACTGGTTGACTCTGGGGTAGAGAAGGAACTGAGGGAGAAATGCCTCTGCACGCTAGCTAGCCTTGTGGTAGGCAGGGAGCTGCACAGGCGGGACAGATTGCTATTGAAATTCTCCAATCAACAGCATGGGGGTGCACACACACCTACAGGGGAGCACCCATAGGGACACAAGTCTTGAAGAACCGTTGTTACTGCACAAGGTGAGTAACTTCCTCTTCTTTGACATATGTTGTGCAGATATATGTTCCATGACTCTCCCACTTTCCCGTCTACTTCACACATAGGTGTCGAACTACGGGGTGCTGGGGGTGCTGCCATACCCCTTGGTTTGAAATGATTTCCATTATATACAGGGTTTACAGTTTGGTTCAATGGCTCTCAGCACCCCCACTATAAAAATTGTTCTAGTACCCCTCACTTCGGACATTACATACAGCAGTGTGAAGGAACGGAGAGGGAGGTGGTGGATGTGCCCCTTTTATGGTTTCATCTGGGAACCTGAGCAGAACGGGAGCACATGCACCACCTAGTGCTACTGCTGGCAAAAGTCTCCAGCTCAAGTGCATTGGGACACGTACATTTGCAGTGGAATGTATATGTGCACAATACATCTTAAAAATTACAGGTACTGCATAAGTAAGTACCCAGCTTCTGTGAAAAAGTGGTGTTAAACTACCCCTGCACTAGCTTGCTGCACTCTAACTGTCCCTGTGCACCGTGGTGATGCACAATAACAGTTCATTAATGTGCTTTGATCTAGTCCTTTTTCAAAGAGAACTAGATTTAATGCGCATCAGCAAAGGGCACACAGACAGTGAGCGTGTGGCAGGCTACCATGGGGTAGATTCACACCCCAGTTTGCCATAAACTAAATGTTTTTGTAGACTGGTCCCCACATCTACGCTATTGCTTTTATCAACCAAACTTTAATCTCATTAAAAAAAGAGATTGTTAATTTGACATCATCTATTTTCCATAAACCTGTGTTGATTGGCATTAACTTTATTACCCTCCTTTAGTTCTTTATTAAACAAGTTTCCTTGCAGCCATTCTGTTATTTTGCCTGAGACTGACGGCAGACTGACAGGCCTATAATTACCCAGGTAATCCCTTTTATGCTTTTTAACTATTGGCACAAGATTAGCTTTCTTCCAGTCCTCTGAAACTTCCCCAATGTGCCACAAAGCTCCTTGGCCAGCTCTTTTAAAACTCTTGAATGCAAGTTATCCAGATCTGCTGACTTAAAAATGTCTAACTATAATAGCTTGCTGGGTGTTTAACATCCTCCTTAGTTATGCTGGAATTGGAAGTATATCATCATCATATATGACTACATCATCTGGCATTTTCCTAAATATAGAATAGAAATATTTATTGAACAATTCTGCCTTTTCTGCTTTATTATTGATAGTTCTACCATTTCTGTCTAGTAATGGACTAATCGCATTGTGAGAGAGAAGACATGTCCACCTCCTTGAGGGCTCTAGGCCAGTGTATAGGCAGAGAGAGAATGTGCTCAGAATGGTCTTTGTATGCTAAATGCTCAGACTTTGCCTTCTCTTTGACTGCAGGACAACAAGGTTAATGGTGTAACCTGCTGTACTCGGATGCTAGGCTGCACGTACTTACATCCTTGGATCCTGCCCAAGCCTCACGTCTACTCCATTCCCCTGACTGTGCAGGATGAGCTGCTCCTACTGGGGAATAAAGCCCTCTGGGAACACCTCTCTTATACAGAGGCTGTCACGGCTGTACGCCACCTGCATGACCCACTAGCTGCTGCAAAGAAGGTCTGCACTTTAGCCCAAAGCTATGGCTGCCAAGACAATGTGGGAGCAATGGTGGTGTGTTTGAACATTGGTGAGGACAGCTGCACATGTGAGATGCACGGCCTCACCTTGCCGGGCCCTGGGGGCATTATTTCCACTGCCAAACCAACAACGCCTTCCTCAGGTAGTGGAATTGCCTCAGAGTTCAGCAGTGAGCTGTCAGCCTCAGAAGCTAGCAGTGAGGTGGGCTCCACTGCGTCAGATGAACACAGTGGAGCTGGTCTGGATGCAGGGTTGGTGCCTCGACCCGAGCGACGCTGCAGCCTCCATCCTGTGCCCCCATCCAGCATTTTTCAGCGCCAACCTTCCTGTGCCACGTTCTCTAGTAATCATTCTGACAATGGTCTGGACAGCGACGATGAGCAGCCTGTGGAGGGTGTGATGACCAATGGCAGCAAAGTGGAGGTGGAAGTGGACATCCACTGCTGTAAAGGAAAAAGCCTGGAGCCTCGGCCTCCTGGTGCTGAGGAGGGATCTCCTGCTGCTGGCTCAGAGGATGACTCTGGGGGGTTCTTCTTCAGGATTCAGAGACAGAACAGTGTGAACAGCAACATCCTCCTGGCAGGAACCAAGGAGAGGTGCGAGTTGCAGAAGTCTCCTTCTACATGCTGTCTCTATGGGAAGAAGCTTTCCAATGGCTCCATAGTGCCCCTGGAAGAGAGCCTCAACCTTATTGAGGTAGCCACAGAGGTACCGAAGAAGAAAACAGGTTATTTTGCTGCTCCCACCCAGCTGGAGCCAGAGGATCAATTTGTTGTGCCTCCTGACCTGGAAGAGGAAGTGAAGGAACAAATTAAGCAGCACCATGGGAGTGGTGCGGAGCAGGAGCCCAATGAGAAGGCTGCAGTGGCTCCTCCAGATGAGTTTGACACAGCTTTGTAACCCCATCGGGGCAGAGGAGTTGGCATCTGCAAGGAAAGGAACAGACATCAGCTCCCTCCTTATTGGAGTGGAGGATGAGCCTGGAGCTTTAAACTCAGGGCTGCCAGCTTCTTGAGGCAGCATCCCTGCTGTTCTGTGAGCCCAGGGTACTCAGGCCAGCAGCCAAGCTCCATGCTGGGGATTGTCTGGCATTTGAGAAGGCAGACTTCCCTATGTGTGGTCCCACCACCTGCCATTAACCCTTGCCCTCCTGAGGATTTGCCAGGCAGTGGGCTGGTTTCTGTGTAGGAGCTGAGGAGGCAGCTGTTGTTATGCACAGCATCCAGAGTTCTGTGAAGTATCTGATTCAGCCATCATGATGGGACTGGTCACTTGGCTTCACTATTCAGAGAATACAGCTGGTCACAATGAAGCTTACTAGAGACACAGAACCAGTCAGAGAATTGATTCTTATATGCATCGCAAGCACTTTCATTGACTGCACTCGAGCCATTTTGCTCCCCATCTGCCCAGCACTTTACTATGTAGGGAGAGGGGCTTCCGTAACCTCACAATGGATATGACGGGGGGATTCCTCCGAATGGGAATTGGTGCCCTCCTGATAGGTACCCCAGGGGCCCTGGGGGAGCTGAGGTAGTTCTGTCACCACTTGTTATGAGGTTATCTAGGGGCTTCCTGCCAACCTGAAGGGTACAAGCGGGACATGAGGGCTGGGTGCCCCAATGACAGATATGACCATGAGGCATGGAGGAGTTGCAGGAGGGGTTTGGCTGTCCCCATAACAAATATGATCGTGGGTAGGGATGGGGCTAGTGTGTACAACCATAGGGGATAGGGGGTTGGCCACCCCCCTGGTGTGCACTTCAAGGCAGAACCTTCCATATCCGCCAGACATGGGATGAAGTCAGAATCCCCTGCAAAGCACAGAGTCTGTGCTCTTTGTGGTGCCCTCAGCTGGCAGAAGCTAAGAAGTGTGAGCGGGGGGACTTCATCTTGTCCATCGGGGTGTTTTGTTTGTAGCAGTAAAGGCTAATGAGCAGCCTAGAGTGCTCTGCATGTGCCAAGATGGTTCATTTCACAAGCACTCCCTCTAATACACATGGCGAAATATGAACCTCTTACACTGCAGCAGCAAAAGCGCCCTTGCCTGTCTCTGCAGAAGCAGAAAGCAGAATCAGTGTCCAGGACTGCCCATGCTCCAGCTGCAAGTGCTCAGACCAGGAAGTGAACAAGATGAAGCTGTGTGGTTTCTGCTTAGTTCTAAACTCAAGATGGAAAATGGAACTTTTGGAAAAAAGGATTTTAGAACAACTCTGGAGAGTAGCAGTGAGCTGCCCAGCATCCAGTCAGCAAATGTGTTCCAGTTTCCACCTTCAGGGCCTGGATGGGCCAGTATGCAGCGTGGTGCCCTGCTAGCACTTTTCTGGCTGTTTTTCCAGGATTTAAGCATTCATCTTTACAAAAGGGTTGCAAAGACAACCTTCCATCTGTGATCCAGGCAGATCATCTTCCTGAGTCTGCAGCCCAGGAGTTGGGAACAATAGCTCTGAGGTGGGAGCTGCCTCAGTAATTTCAGGGTATGTCTACACTACAATTAAACATCTGTAGCTGGCCTGTGTCAGCTGGTTTGGGCTCCAGAGCTATTTATTTGCAGTGTAGACATTCAGGCTTGGGGACCCCACAAGGAGGGAGGCTCCCAGAGCCTGGGATCCTGCCCGAGCGCAAACATGTACACTGCAATTAAACAGCCCCGAGCCCTATAAGCCTGAGTCAGCTCTATACAGGCCAGCCCCAAGTGTTTAATTGCAGTGTAGACATACCCTCAGTGGTATGACAACACTGATAGCCTCATTATGACATTATTTGGGACTAGTGCTAGTGTTATTTTACTTATTTATTATGTCTAGGAAGAAAGTCTGAAAGGTTTTTCCAAAAGAGTTCTGGGCTTTTGGGGTGAGTATTATTTTGTCTGGTGTGTTTGGTTTTTGCTTCTCTTTTATATCAGAAAGTCAGGTCTTGTCTGACCTGGAATACTCAATGTACAATTAGAGAACTAGTGGGATTCTGACATCATAGATCCTGTGAGAAAACGTGATAGCGGGGAAGTAGCTATTATTCAGAACGTAAAACTCCTTGGCTTTGTCTTCACTAGGGGAAAAATATGTCTTTTTACTACATGGTAGCCAACATCCTAGCCCTGCTAACGTGCGTGGAAAGAACTGCCTGATCCACATAAGGGGCTATTCCGCACTAGAGTCGGTACCATAGTGCAGCTACCAGAGACACTCAATGCCGATGGAAGAGAGCTCTGCTGTCGGCATAATAAATCCGCCAACACAGCACTGTCCGCACTGGCGCTTAGGTCGGTGCAACTTACATCGCTCGGGGGGGTGGCTTTTTCACACCCCTGAGTGACATAAGTCATACTAACATAAGTACTAGGGCGTACAAGCCCTAGGATTTCATCATGTTTAATTACCACGTTAGCTAATGTCATAGAAAATCGCCTCTTTCCCATAGGATGGTCTCACCCTTTGAGTTTTGTTAACACCTATTTTAACTTAGAAGTTGGGAGAAAACCTTTTTGTTAAAGATTCGAAACCTCTGCTAGTTCTATCAACCTAGAGAGAATTAAGGGACAAGAGCGCTCCCACACTGTCTCTGAGTTATCCAAGGAGTCTACAGTGAAAAGAGGAAGACCAAAAAAATTATTTAAAAAACAAAACAAAAAAACCTTTCAGGTTCTCTTCCTTAAAAGAAGCAAAAATTGCAGGTCCCCTTTAATTCTTTCACTGCTGATAATTTTAACAAACTCCTGAGCTAGCCCAGTAGTCTCAGAAGCACTACAGAAGAGCTGCAGTACAGCCTCTTATACAGTCTTGGACTAATGCACTGACATGGAAATGTGCCCCTCTTCCTGAGTAAGAATGTGAATCGAACCCTTGCACTAGTACACTAGTATGTGCTATTACAAATAAGGTTCTGTACTGGAATCCTTGCACTGATGTGGAAAATCCAGCATGTGTCTCCGACTAGTAATTAGATTCTGAACATGATATCTGGGCTCCAACTAACCTGGGCTGTGAGGGAGTGTTGCAGCTGTCATTGAGAGGACTGATTTTATCAGCTCTGTATGGCTCAGTGGAAAAAGTGCAGGTAAAAGCAAAACAGACAGTTCAGGTGGAGTGTATAGATACAGAGCCTCCATTGGGTGGAGCTGCTGAAGTAAAGGCTAATTGTGTACAGTGATCATCACTTAGGATTTTCTCTAATCCTATGTATTTGGAGCAGAAAGAGGTTTTAATGTGACCAGCTCCCTCCCTCCAACTCCTGTACACTCATTGGTTAGTGGTGGAGTCCTTGCACAACATGGCATGTTATCATAGACGCCAATCAGAACAGAGGGCTTCCTCTTGCTCTGATACATTGCTCTAATGCACGTCTTATGAGAAGAGTGTTTCACTCCAGGCTGCACAGTCTGAGCTTCCCCCTCTTCCTGGCCTCTTGATTTCCTGCTTTCCATGGGGCAGCAAGCTTCTTCCTTGTCTTTCCCAACTTACTTCTTGTTTTCTTATATTTTCAAGCTCCTAGGAACCCTGTCACCCAGGTGGGGACAGGCTGGGCTGGTGGGGGCAGCCCTAGTGATGGGTTCTCAGCTGAGGGTGAGGTGAAGTACAAAGAAAGAGGAGTTTCCCATGCTTATTTCAATTTCTATCTGACCAGAGTTCTCCATAGCCTCTTCTTTTTCCTGATGATGATCTCAGGCCGTTGCACAGTTGCTGTCATCTCTGCAGGCTTGCAGCAGTGGAATCTTGACCTGGGGGTTGTGGCCACTCTCCCCTTCCTCTAGTGATAAAAATATGGAAAAGGTTGAGAACCACTGACCTAGAGCATCTGTGTAATAAAGAGACTGTCCATGGAAGAGAAGTTGGAGCTGTCGTTTTCCCAGTGAGGGGCTGCAGTTTGCCGGTTAGTATTATTCCATCTGTCAAGTCTCAAGTATTTCTCTCCTTCTTGGTGTGCACTTTCAACAGCAGCAGATACTCCTAAGGCACTAACTTATCTGCTTTACTTGTTCAATAAGGTCCCAGTAGAAGGAACTAATGAACAAAATATCTGATATAAGAGCAAACTAATTCCAAGGCAAAAAGTATTGAGGATAAGAAATCTTGGCCAGTTAGCAGCCTCCGAATTGCTCCCAGCTGCCTAGAGCAGATGAGGCTGAGGCTGCCTGATGGAAACTGCTGACTCCTAAACTGTGGGGCGAGGGTTAATTTCATTCCAGAAAGTGACAAGCACTTCAGGATACTCTCTCTGTCATGGGGATAGGTTGCTCTTAAGATCTACCACCCTTTCTCTAGTTTACATAACATACAGCCACATCTATGGTCCTCGTAACCCAGGAGTTTCTCCACCTCTCCTGAAGGATGTAGGTTTTATGCCAAAGGGCGTTAAGGCAGTGGGTTCACGTCATAGTTTTTGTGCAATCATTGTCCGCTGTTCTATTGCAATCTTCAGACTTGTGTATTTTTGATATTTTTGAAATGTGTTAACTTTTTTAACTTGTCACATGAGCTAGAGCATGTTAAAGAGAAATTGCAGCAAAACGATTTTCCATGCCTTTGTTTTAAAATGAAGCATATACTATTTTATGTACCTTACTCTAGCATGCAGCTATAACAATGCCCCTCTTTCATTGTGTGTGGAAGTAGATTGTTATACTGAATGCACCTTCAGCACTGCACCCACTGTATGTGACAGCAAAAGGAGGAAGAGCCTTGGGGTGAAAATGTGATTCCATTGATTCTTTACTAAGATATACAGAACAGTTCAGAAAGGAAGAATATTTTTGATCAACTTTTCAGCGGACATAGCAATAAAGATTTTTACTTTCATCTAGGCGTATATTCTGTTTATGTTAATGCACTGGAGAGAACTTGCATAGTGCCACAATCATGCCATGATGTGAGCACAGTTGTGACCAGCTTTATCCAGGACGGTCTCAGGCCATGTTTACACTAGTGACCTTACAGCGGCACAGCTGTACCAATGCAGTTGCACTGCTATAAGATCTCTCGTGTAGACACCCTATACCGACATAACACTGTGTACCCTAGTACTTATGCCGGCAGAACTTATACTGCTCGGGGGGCTGTTGGGTTTTTTTATCACCCTTGAGCAACGTAAGTTTTGCTGACATAAGTGGTAGCGTAGACACGGACTCAGTCATCTGGCTGAGTGGGCTACTCCCACCCAATAGGGCCTCCTCCTTATAAAGTACTTGTAAAGAATCTTCAAGGTGGAATTTCTTCATGTGAAGAGGAGTTCTGTAGCTTTGCCTCAAAAGTACTTTGTTGTGCAGCTCTCCAGAGGTATCTGCAGCAGATAGTAAGTGGAGAATCATTAGCCTGTGGCTAGGACTGACACAAGCCACTGTGCCTAGACATGTTTCAGAGTAGCAGCCGTGTTAGTCTGTATTCGCAAAAAGAAAAGGAGGACTTGTGGCACCTTAGAGACTAACAAATTTATTTGAGCATAAGCGTGAACTTCACAGCGAATACACTGGGTAACACTACCGATTTGGCTGCTAAGGGTTATGCAGGTTGCAGGAATAGAATTTTCCTCTCCCTGTATTTTTGGGCTAATGGAGGGCAGATAATTCACCTCTTGCCTTGCGAGTTGAAAGAAGGATTTGCTAAATAAATACTGTTTCCCCTCCCACTTACCTAGCGGATGAGTGACAGGTACCAAAAGAGGGCACTACCAAGCAAAACCAGGTATACTTCAGCTGATAATTGGCTTTTATGAATCTTTTTCTTTTACTGCCATATCTCTGGCTCCCCCCCCCCCCCCCGCTTTGTGATCTCATGTGATGCTTTAGAGTAGACTGGTGCCAATTAAATAAGAGAAACACTAGAGGTTAAAAGGAGTACTTGTGGCACCTTACAGACTAACAAATTTATTTGAGCATAAGCTTTCCACTCTATGCATCCGATGAAGTGAGCTGTAGCCCACGAAAGCTTATGCTCAGATAAATTGGTTAGTCTCTAAGGTGCCACAAGTACTCCTTTTCTTTTTGCGAATACAGACTAACATGGCTGCTACTCTGAAACTAGAGGTTAAACATCACTTGTATTCACTGCAGGGTTTTTAAGCAGTCCTGGCCAGTCATGTTGGTTCTGCATGTTTTCCATGTGGTCAGTGCTAATGAAGGGGATGCTATACATAGGGGCTGCTATGAAATGACATTTCATTTTGAAGGTTGTTCATGGTTTCATAGAGCCACTGCCCCATTATATTCCATAAAAAAGTCAAACTTTTTAAAAGAGTAAAGTTCACCTTTAATTGTTTATAAAGAATACAAGGAAGAGCTCAGCATTTAATATCTTTACTGTAAAGCGTGGAAGCTTTATTGTGAGATCTGACAGCAGAATTTTCATAGCTGTACTCTGTTTTCCAAAGTCTCATATCTTGCTCAATCTACGCTGATTAACTTTGCTGACTACACCAAGACCAGACACATTTTATACAGAAAGGTGCCCCTGCCAACCCCGCAGAGAGTATGAAACAAACAGAGCATAGGAGTGGAGGGGACCCCCTGGCTCACTGAGTGCAGGCCCCTGCTACCGCAGAACCCCCCCCCCATATAATCCTATTTGTAAATGTATCAAGTTCTATCTTAAAATCCTTTATGCTCTCACTGCTCCTATTGCAAGGCTTTTCCAGAATCTCCCATCTCTGATGATTGGAAACCTAATTTCCAGCCTAAATTTACTCAGGGACAGAAGAGAGATTTATATCACACATTGGTCTTAAAATGGAAACAAACTTGTCTCTGGCATGGCTTCTCTATCATGGTAATATAAATGCCTGGCTCAAAGGGTTAATACAAGCTCTGCACTGATTAGAAGGAATTCATTTATAGGTCAACTCTCCTAATGGAGTCTTCTGCACAATACATTCCTAGCATAACGGCTCTGTGCTATAAGAAAAAGTAACTCTTTGTAAAAGGGGGCAGCAGAATGACAGCTGGTGATCTGGCACAGAATGTTATAGTAGTACTCTTGCTTCGTATAAACTTATTTTTCTTCAAGTGATGGTCCCTGTTATATATCACTGAGGGGCTTATGCATGCGCACCATGTGTCTGGAGCTAGATAATTTGAAATTGATAATATCTTTCTTCAGCTGAAACTATAGGGAGACTTTACCAAGGGGGAATGTACCTTCCCACTGGGGTTCAAAACAGGCAAGTACTGTTAACAGTTCTGGAAAAGCACCACAGGACCCTTATTCTGGACAGATGCTGTTTAGAGCTCTGTGCACCACAGTCCCTTGACACCATTAGCTGGAATTCGTAGTGATTCACTGCCTGCAGCACCTATCTGGCTTTTCTAAGGGAATCAAAGGACTGAGCAAGCTTGGATTAGTGCTGCTTCAGACAGATTTGGTGAGAGTCCAGGTTATACATCAGGCCAATTACTTTATGGGACTCTCATTGGTCTCTAATATTTTATCATCTAGTTCTTCCCTGCATTATATCAAAAAGAGACTAACTTTGGCAGCCTGTGAATGAAAGAATAAAAGTCAGTGAAAAACACGCTCTTATCCAGAACATTTTGCTTAGAAATTTTATACCTAGAGAAAGAGTTGGCCTGCAGGTGCCACTGCTAGTGGCTAAGACTGCTTGTTACCCTGGCTCTGCCTCACTATGAGGAGGCCAGCAGTGCCAAGAATACTCAACTGCTTCACTAGCTGCACCACTGAGCTCTGGAAGATCCTGATGAAAGTTCATTTTTCTATCACATTGTGGAGTGAGAACCATGCTAATTTCATAACATGTCTAGGAGTCTCCCAACAGTGGCTGCCTCCCCAGCAGTGCCTGCTAGCTCACAGTCCATTTAATCAATATAGCCTCTCCCTTTGCAAAGATCTTTGCCATTACTTTGTAGGGCTGTGTGTAGCTAGATGCCTACCACTGTGCCATAGGCCAAACATGCCAGGAGCCTGCACGTGGCTTCCAGAAGCAGCCACTTCCTAGCAAGAGAACCTGCAGAGGCATGGACCTTCCAACAAGGAAGCCCAGTGCTAGTACTCAGCTCTCCAACAAGAAAGTCAAGCCGCTCTATATAAGAAGAGCTCCGAGGATGGTGAACTGCTGATCCAGCTGCTGGATTTGCACCAGTGCTTGGCCCTTGAAGGGTCAGTAGCACTTATCATTGAAGCCACCATCTGTAAAGCCAGCACTGAATCCATAAAGAACAAAATAGGAAGTGAGCACACACAAGAGCCAGAGCATTCAGTAACCCCTGGATTAACTGCACCACACCTGGGAGAAGAGGAGCAACTCAGTGAAATACACAATGCTGTGGGGCATGCCTCCCCTTCACTTCAGCCAGGCCTGACCTGTCCGCCCACCACTCTGGAGTGCCCGACCCTAGTTAGCTGACTCAGTTTGTAGCAGAGGCAGACGGGCCAAAAAGTCTGAGCTTAGCTCAGCTAGCACCTGGGGAGCCAGTGCCGAGTCTTTTCTAGTGCTTGGCCCAGCTCCAGCAGGGCTCTCAATCAGCTGGAGACTGTGAGCTCATGTTATAAACCAAAAAAAAAAAAAAAAGCTTCAAGATACTCCCATCTAGCCATAAAGGCCAGGGGGTGTTATGCCCTCCAGCATGAGAACACATGCTCTACAGAATTTAGGTAAATGCCTGTCCACCCTGAGCTCTGCTCAGACAAGGACATGGCTATTTCTTGTTCCCTTGAGTTGTGTTGGGCCTCTATTACAGGGAGAGAAACAGCACAAACTGCCTTCCACACTGGCGAAACAGTGCAGGGGAAAAGCAGAGACAAGGGGAGGAAAAAAGCAACAGCACTAGCTTACACCAGAAATGGGTCTTCCTGCCCCTCTCACCCAAAGGATGTGGCCACCTGCCAAGCCAGCTGGCCAACTCTCCACATGTAGCAGAAGGGAAAAAGGGGGTGGGGGGGGGATATGTGCCTTTTGCCATCAAATACTGCCAGGCTCCAGCCATTCCCACAAGAGGGCCTGCTCCATCTATCTCCGGGCTGCCAGCCCTTCAGCTGAGCACCATACTCCCCATACCAGGAACCAAAAGCAACACCGCCGACACAGTGCCTCAGCATTCCCCTGGGGCTGAAGCAGCCATTGTTAGGGATGCCGATTTTGGGTGGATGTAGTCCTTGAGGTTCTCTCACATGACAATCTTTAATTAAAAATTAATCTTTAATTCCTGGAGACTCCAGGATACTCCTGGAGGATTGGCAGCCCTAGCCATTGTCACTCTTGAGGTTCAAATCTGTAGGGAGCCCTGGAGCACCTTCACTTTGGCCATTCAGCTAAGTGGTGAAGGTGGTGGGGACAGTGTCCTACCATAGTGGGATGAGTTATAGAAACTGTATTTAATAGGATGGTCTTCTCTTGTTGCCACTGTGATCCATTACATTCCCAGGCCTTCATCCCATTTCCCCATGGGTTGGTTACAGGCTCAATCCTAGGTGCTAATGAACATGTAAACCCCTTCCCCCGCTGCTGCTCCTGCTCTGCTAGGCTCCACACAGGCATGCAGCGCTCAGCTAATCATTAGGGTCACACTCCAGACAAGCTGTGAAGCTTCTACTGCCTGAGTGACGTCACTTTGCTTTATGGCAGTGGTTCTCAAACTTTTGTACTGGTGACCCCTTTCACACAGCAAGCCTTTGAGTGCGACCCCCTTATAAATTAAAAAACACTTTTTTATATATTAAACACCATTATAAATGCTGGATGCAAAGTGGGGTTTGGGGTGGAGGCTGACAGCTCGTGACCCCCCATGTAATAACCTCAGGACCCTCTGAGGGGTCCCAACCCCCAGTTTAAGAACCCCTGCTTTATGGGAACAATGGTTGGTGTTTGTCCTCACTCACCCTTCCGCTAATGATTGGGTTTGTAGAATCATTTTCTTATACGATCAATTACATTTAAAAAAAATAAGAACCATGGTTTAAAGGTGACACCCTGAAACGTGAGGAAGCACAGGCTCAGAGGAGAGCTAGTGGCAGGGTTTAGTGGCCGAACCTGGGCTCTCTTCCTATGTCATTCTCTCCTGCTCCCTGCACTCCTGTAGCAAGCAGCTGGGAATCAAAGTTGTTCAAACATGCAGCGATGGGAGGAGAGACGACGTCCCGTTGTGATTAAGGTCAAGTGAAAAGCTCAGTCTTAGCTAATGAACAAGGTATCTTGCCAAGCGCTGGTAGCTCTACCTTGTATGGGAGGAACGGGACTATGGCCAATGAGAGAGCTGGGACATCTTGCTTGAGCAGATCAGGAGATGGAGGGGTCCCTCTACTCCCAAGATACTGAGCTCAGCACAAGCAGTAAGCTAGTCACTGCTAACAGAGGCAGAGCCAAGGAGCAGATGTGGATTATGGAACTAAGAATGCATCTGTTCCACTCACATTCACAAGATTTAAATGTGAGGGCTGGTTAAGAGAAGCTTGGCTCTAGCTGGAGCTGTTCCCTCATGGTTGGGGTGCTTGTTGTGGCCATGGTCCTGTATTCTGATTGTAGCAGTGCAGATGCAACGTCCTGAGGCAGGGAAGAGGGGGCTGCCCCTTCTTGGCGTCCAGGCTGGCAGCCACAGAGAGAGATGAGGTGGTAGGACGGCTTGGCTATGAACAAGCCACCCTAAAACTCATACACTTCCACTGGCTTCTCTCTCAGCTGATGAGCTGTTTTGTATCCCCTGACAGCAAGGCCAGCACTGACCAAGAACACCACAATGGCAATGCAGCTAAAGAGCCCAGCTGCTATCTCTGCCCCATGCACACTGCAGCTGAATCCTTGGTAGCCTTTGCTTTGGTAGAGATTCTCTCTCTCTTTGCACACTGGAGAATCGTAGGCATCCAACAGAAGGTGGAAGTAGAAGTACAGAGCAGGCAGGAAGCCAAGTGCAATCAATATGTCCAGGGTGCATTCGAGCAGCAGCCAGGCTGGGAAATGCCATGGCAGCCGCAGCACACCAACCAAAACCAGAAGGCAAGAGAAGGCCATCAGGGCCCCTCCCACAGCCATTGCTGCTCTTGCTGTCGGCAGCTTTAATTGGTAGAACTGGGTGTCAAGTTGCTGGGCTTTTTCCCCCTCTGCCCCATCAAAGCCACTATAAGCCCCTCCATACTGGTAGTAGTAAATGCCCCCCAAGTTGGGAATGCCGGTGTAACCGCCTGTTGAGCTGTAGGACACAGAGCTGCAGATCAGGATCAGCATGGTCAGCAGAACTTCCACCAGCTGGCAGCAAGCTGCAAAGATGAACAATTCAAAGGCCAGTTAGCAGTGGGTCTCTTATTGAGAAGGTCCTGCACCCCCCATAACTATAAGAGGGCTGGCTTCTCTCGCAGCAACACAGGGGCATGAGGGAGGGTTTGCCTGTTGCTGACCATGAAGTAAGTAGTTGAAGCTCCCTTTCACTGAGAGAAAGATGACCACGGGACAACATGCAAGGCCCACCTTTTCCTCACCAGTTTCCTGATGACATTAACCTGTGCATTTTCCCATGACTTCAAAGCCCAACTTTTTCCTTAGGTGTCTGATGACAGGGCAGATATACAGCCATACAGCATAGTGGGGAACTACTCCTCACAGTCCTACTGTTGTTTCAATTGTTGTTGAAATACCTGGAGCTCTGGAGAGGGGCTTGCAATTGTTACAAATCCAAATAAATCAAGCAGCTTGATTAATACAAGAGCTCCTCACCTGCCCTCTGAATGCGGGGGGCAGACCAGAAGGAGAAGCCAAGTTCCAGCCAATCTGCTTTAGGAGGGAGAAGGAGAGACTATTTTGCTTTGATCTTTATATTTTAAGGGCCTTTTTTCTTACGTGCTGAGCACCCACAACTTCAGATAAATCCATGGGTCCTGCAGGCACTCTCATGCTGAGGGGTGTGACACAGCTACCTTGACAGACAGGATCAACAACTCACTAATGCAAACAAGCCAGCAGCCCCAGAGCACGAAATAAGGCAGCTTTTAGCAGGCTCTGAAAATCTAATTTGTTTTTAACTTGCTTTAAACCCCATGAGGCACACAGCCTTACCAAGGGGCATCCCTTATCACCACTGTATGCCATGGACAGGACAAGCCTCACATCTTTGCAAAGCACTCAGCCACTTAGGGGTGCAAATGAAGAATCCATCTGAGGCAGGGCCAGCAGGGAACAGCCTGTATTCCAAAGCTAGGGAAGGGCCAATTGGCTGGCTGGCTGGCAGGCGGGGAACATGCTATACTCCTAGCCTTCTCTCTCCCCGAACATTCAGAGCCAGCAGTAGCTGCACATGCTACTGGATTCAATTAGCCGCCTTCAGCGTCCATGGTGGTATACGGCAAATTAACTGTGCCAAACATCTCAGCCCCTGTACCCAAAAACTGGCAGTCTGTGCACTTGCTCCAGTGGAGGGAAGAGTCTTAGGAGTGAAGGGTGCACAGAAATTTCACCCTCACCCCTACTAAACCAGCATAAAGGAACTTGGTCATACACCCTCTAAACTGTCCAGTCAGAGAAGGCAGCAGAGAGCCCATGTGATGGTTCAGTACTGGGTGCAGACCCTGACTTTACCCCTAAGCATTACATGACACCGGTGGAGGATACGGGAGGCTAGTTGCTGTGCGAGGCTGGATTTGCTGTAAAACAGTATGAAGGAGAAAAGGGGCAGCTTTTTAAAGTAGGAGACTTGACAGCAACTTGACTCTTTCGGAGCAACTAACTCACTCATGCAAAGGCACCAAAACCCTCCCCCATTCCATGCTCCCAGGCAGGTTTCTGGAGGAGTTTTATTGCACTGATACAGGGCAAAGTTCCATCATCCACTGATACAACCCCTTTTATGAGCTTGTAATAACTACCTGACACCCTTTATCTAGCTTCCTCTGTTCTCGCTCAGCATCAACAGCAAATCCCATTCCTGCTGCTCTGCTGCTCCCTGTAGGTTGATGCCTACCACCAAGTCACCACAGTAAAGAGCCATATGCAGCTGACCAGAGCCCTCACCTCAATAACCCACACTCAGCTCAAGGCATGAGCTAGAGTAATAGTTCACCAGCCACAGGCCCAACCTCCTTGCCCTTCTGCCCTAGCCCCGGGATCAGCACGTGAACAGCTCTCCTGGAATCAAGTGTTGTCTTTGTTTCAGAGGATTTGGGACT
The DNA here is from genome assembly GCF_965140235.1 of Caretta caretta. NCBI lineage: Eukaryota > Metazoa > Chordata > Testudines > Cheloniidae > Caretta > Caretta caretta. The sequence goes on from NC_134217.1 coordinate 43,924,488, forward strand.
ATTGGAATGAGGAAGATCCCCAGCTGGCAAGATGCATCCCAGCTATGGACCTTGCTGCAGGCATGGCCATCTCCGGGGCCTAAAGTGCGCTGGGTTCAAATGGGTATGTGTACACACATAGGTTAAAGAGCACTGGGTTGAAGTGGGTCTGTGTACATACACACACACACACACAGGATGAAGTGGGTCTGTGTACACACACACACACACACACACACACAGAGGTTGAAGTCCACTGAGTTGCAGTAGGTCTGTGTATGCACAGATTCAGAGATTCCAAAGACAGAAGGGACCGCTGCAATCAGGATAAAGTGCACCCACCCACACTCTCACACACACAAGTTAAAATGCACTGCGTTACGTATACACACACGGGGAAAGTGTGTTGGGTTACAGTGGTTTGTACACACACACAAATAGTAAGTGTGCCAGGTTACACCGGGTTTGTACCCCGACACACACACGGTGAGTGCGTCGGGTTACAGTGGGTTTGCATACACACACACGGTGAGTGCGTCGGGTTACAGTGGGTTTGCATACACACACAAGGTAAGTGTGCCAGGTTACAATGGATTTGCGCACACACACACAGGGTAAGTGTGCCAGGTTACAGGGGTTTGTACACACACACACAGGGTAAGTATGTTAGGTTAGGTCCTAGCCCCTGAAATCAAATGTCTGAAAAGGAGTAGGGTTGCTGAGGCAAGCAGGTTGCTAGCACCACCTGTGGGGACTCTCCTCTGATTGGCTGTTTTCTCCACTGTCCCACATCCTGAGCTACAGCAGCCAATCAGGGCTCCCCCCTGGAGCAGACCTCATTCTCCCAGGTGGAGCTGGGGGAACAGGACAAACCCAGCTCAAAGTGGCTCCTCTCCCCCTACCCTGCCTGGGAGCAATGGGATGGTTCCTCCAAGTTTGCAGATGACACTAAACTGGGAGGAGTGGTAGATACGCTGGAGGGTAGGGATAGGATACAGAGGGCCCTAGACAAATTGGAGGATTGGGCCAAAAGAAATCTGATGAGGTTCAATAAGGATAAGTGCAGAGTCTTGCACTTAGGAAGGACGAATCCTATGCACTGCTATAGATCAGGGACCGAGTGGCTAGGAAGCAGTGTTGCAGAAAAGGATGTAGGGGTTACAGTGGATGAGAAGCTGGATGAGAGTCAACAGTGTGCCCTTGTTGCCAAGGCTAATGGCATTTTGGGCTGTATAAGTAGGGGCATTGCCAGCAGATAGAGGGATGTGATCATTCCCCTCTATTCGGCATTGGTGAGGCCTCATCTGGAGTACTGTGTCCAGTTTTGGGCCACACACTATAAGAAGGATGTGGAAAAATTGGAAAGAGTCCAGCGAAGGGCAACAAAAATGATTAGGGGACTGGAAACATGACTTATGAGGAGAGGCTGAGGGAACTGGGATTATTTAGTCTGCAGAAGAGAAGAATGAGGGGGGATTTGATAGTTGCTTTCAACTACCTGAAAGGGGGTTCCAAAGAGGATGGACCTAGACTGTTCTCAGTGAGAGCTGAGAACAGAACAAGGAGTAATCGTCTCAAGTTGCAGTGGGGGAGGTTTAGGTTGGATATTAGGAAAAACTTTTTCACTAGGAGGGTGGTGAAACACTGGAATGGGTTACCTAGGGAGGTGGTGGAATCTCCTTCCTTAGATATTTTTAAGGTCAGGCTTGACAAAGCCCTGGCTGGGATGATTTAGTTGGGGATTGGTCCTGCTTTGAGCAGGGGGTGGGACTAGATGACCTCCTGAGGTCCCTTCCAACCCTGATATTCTATGATTCCCCTCCTACCCCGTGCTCCCCACAGCACCCAGCCCGGGAAGGGAGAGAAGGGACCAGCTGCAGCCAGCCCCAGGCGAGGGGTGAAGAGCAGAGGCCAGATGGGGGAGAACTGATGAGGAGTGGGGGGGAACAGGGTTCATTTGGGGGCAGAATTAACTGCTGGGCTGGGGAATGGGCTGTCTGGAGTGATGACAGACCAACTCCCCAATACATGTCAGACCACATTAAGCGCTGGTGTTTCCTGGGGCACCACATCACCAGGGCCAGGTGCTGACAAACTCTCATCCTGTCCCAGGACGCACGTCCAGCTACCGACCAGGGGCACGGAGGGAACTGGCAGGTGCCTCCGTCCAACCTCACCAGGACTAACAGCCAAGAGGCAGCAGGGGCACAGGCAGCAGACCCCTCCCCTCCCCACACACACTTTAGACAGGACACCTGGCACCCTCAGCCCCCAGACAGGGCCCTGTGCACTATGGGAATTAGTGCAGAGCGTCCGCTGGGTGGCAGAGGCAGGTGAGTCTCACCTCTGGCTGTGCAGAGGTAGCGGCACTGGTAACACTCCAGCAGGCCTGACGGCTCCGCCTGGTAGCACTCCGGCCTCTCGCAGCTGGTTCCACGTTTCGGGGATGGCAACACAGGAGGGTGCTCCTCACTGCAACCAAACACAGACTCAGAGACAGCGGCTGACCTGGCAGGGGGTCAAAGCAGGTGGGGGAGAGTGGGATGGGAGAGGGGCTGGGGCAAAGGGGGCCAGAAGCCATGAATAAGGGGCAGGTCTGAGGAGCACAGGGATGGGGGACAGAGAGGAGAGCCAAGGCTGGGGGTCAGAGGGTGCTGGGAAAGAGGCAAGTTAGGAGGAAGAAGAAGATGGGCTGGGGCAGTGTGGGGAGATGTTGGGGGCGGGGGTGCTGGCAGGAGGTGGCTGGGGGATGGCTGGTAGCAGGACTGAGAGGCTAGGGGCACTGTGGGGGACAGGGCTGAGGGGGGCTGAGGGCAGGGCTAGTGGGAGAGCTGGATGGAGGCAGGTGCAGGGGGTTGGGCAGGTGGAGGGGAAGTGAGGGATGGGTCAGAGAGTAGGGCAGGTGCTGGGGGGAAGTTGGGGCAGGTGAAGGGGTGGGGGGACAGAGGTTAGGGCAGGTGGGGGGCACTGGGGAGGTGATGAGAGCAGGGGGTGGGGGGGAGGGGCAGGTGGCCAGTGGAGAGGGAGTTCTGGGGGGGCACTGGGAGGCAGAGGTCATGGGCGGGCAGGTGGGGAGAGCTGGAGGGGGGCAGTGGGGGTGGGGACAGAGGGTGGGGGGGCAGGGGGCCCTGGGATGGGGTAGGAGGGGAGGAGAGGGCAGGGAATGGGCGTGGGGGCAGACTGGGGGCAGGAAGCAGGCAGGTGGGGGGGGCGGGGGGCCCTGGGATGGGGCAGGAGGGGAGGCGAGGGCTGGGAACGGGGGTGGGGACAGACTGGGGGCAGGTGGGGGGGCAGGAGGGAAGGCAAGGGCTGGGAACGGGGGTGGGGACAGACTGGGGGGCAGGAGGGGAGGCGAGGGCTGGGAACGGGGGTGGGGACAGACTGGGGGCAGGTGGGGGGCAGGAGGGGAGGCGAGGGCTGGGAACGGGGGTGGGGGCAGGAGGCAGGCAGGTGGGGGGGCAGGGGGCCACAGGATGGGGCAGGAGGGGAGGCGAGGGCTGGGAACGGGGGTGGGGGCAGGCGGGGGCCCTGGGATGGGGCGGGGAAAGGCGGGGGGGGCAGCTGTAGGTCGCGCCGGGCGCCGCCCCGCTCTCACCGGCCGGGCCGGGGGCCCCTGGGGGGGCCGCTCACCGCGCGCGCCCCGCCCGGCTGCCGGCGGCTCCTGCGCTCGCGCTCCGCCATCTCGGGCCGGGCGGCGGGAGACTCGGCCCCCGCCGGGGCGGGCCGGGCCGGGGCGGGGCGGGCGCGTGAGGGCGGCGCCCGAGGCAGAGGCAGAGGCGGGCGGCGTTGGCGGGCCCGGCCTGGCGCCGGAGCCTGCGGCTGACAGGGGTTCGAGACCCGCTGCGGATGACTCGTCGCCAGAGGGGGGCCCAGGCGAGAAACCCGCAGAGCTGGCCCCTGCTCCGCCCGCCCGGCCCCGGCCCCGGCCCCGGCCACTCGCGCCCCGGCCCCGGCCACTCGCGCCCCTGCTCCGCCCGCCCGGCCCCGGCCACTCGCGCCCCGGCCCCGGCCACTCGCGCCCCGGCCGCCCCACGCCCAGGGTTCCGGGCGCAGCGGCCTGGAGCTCGGGGCCTGAAACCCGCTCCCCGAGCTCCGGCCTGAGCCACGGCGTCCACAGGACTAGTTTTAATTTCCCTGGTCGAGCCCTGCGAGCCCGAGTCCGTAGACCCGGCCTCCGAGGCGCTCTGCCGCGGGTGGGTTTGTTCTGCTGTCTCCACAAGCCCCTTGGCCCTTCCTGTGGCGACAGGAGGGGCTGGCTTCACCCTGGGGGCCCTGTTGCATGAGTTTAGGTGGGCGGTGTGGGGATCATCCGGTCCCTGTCCAGCATTAAACCGTGTTCAGCAAGGTCTGCGTTGTCGACAGAGCCCTCAGCCGGCTTAGTCCCGTGGTAAACGCAGCATTAAAATCCTTTCAGTGGTTGTTGTAATACAGAGAAGAAGGAAAAAAGTTAAATCATTTGAAATGTAAAGTATTAAGTAAGACTTTCATTTTAACAACATGCCTTGTTCTCTTTCCCTTCAGCTGGAGAATTATTAGAAGGGAAAGCCCTTGTTTGACAGCCTTTTAGAAAGGTGGCGTCAAAGATGGCAATAGCTGTCCTTCGGGGGAAAAGATACGTTCGTTGCCATGGGCTGGAGCTGCTGCTGCTGTTAAAATCTGATCCTGTTTCATCTCAGGTGGTGGTTGGGGTTCAGCTGGAGCCAGTCGGGGTGGCAAAGTCATCTGAACCCTCTCTCTGGCCTGTCTGGTCAGGACATTGCTCAGGATGATGAAGTCCCAGGAAACGGTAGGGGTGGCAGCTAAGAAATTGAAGCTCACTCTAGTAGCCTCCATCTGTTCTACCCAATTTTCCCCCCAAAGTCTTTCTTTAAGGACCCACAAAGGGAAAGGTCGGTGGAATAGCCCGTCGCCCAGAGGTGAAAGTAAGCCGGTACGCCCCAGAGCGACGCACCGGGACCGGCTTTCCCAGACGGCAATTTAAAGCCCTGGGGTAGTGGCGGCGGGGCTCCTGCGGGGATTTAAAGGGCCCCGGAGCTCCAGATGCCGCCACCGTCCTTGCCCTTTAAATCCCCGCCGGAGCCCTGCTGCCGAAGCTCTAAGGTAGTGGCGGCAGGGCTCGGGAGGGGATTTAAAGGGCTGGGGCGGTAGCGGCTGCCGGAGCCCCAAGCCCTTTAAATCCCCGCCTGAGCCCTGCTGCCCGAGCCCTGGAGTAGTGGTGGCAGGGCTTCGGCGGGGATTTAAAGGGCCCCGGAGCTCCAGCCACCGCTACCGCCCCGGCCCTTTAAATTCGTGCCAAAGCCCTGCTGCCGAAGCCCCGGGGTAGTGGCAGTGGGGCTCCAGGGGGGATTTAAAGGGCCAGGGCGGTAGCGGCGGCTGGAGCCCTGGGGCCCTTTAAATTCCCGATGGAGCCCGGCCGCTGCTACCCCTGGGCTCAGGCAGCAGGGCTCAGGCGGGGATTCAAAGGGCTCAAGGTTCTAGTAGCCACTACCACAGCGGAGCCCCAGGCCCTTTAAATGGCCCCCAAGTCCCGGGCCTTCCAGCCACCTCTGGGGGTGATTTAAAGGGCCCCGGTCTCCCAGCCGCCACTACCGCAGCTGGAGCCTCGGGCCCTTTAAATCAGTATTTAAAGGGCCGGGGATTTAAGGCCCTGCCTCTTCTGGTTGAGGCCACGCCCCCTGCTCAGGACTCTGGCATACCGGTACGTCCTCTAACTTACTTTCACCCCTGCCATCACCTCATTATTTTGCCCACCAATTAGGCCTAATATCTGACACACCAATTTTGGTTCATTAATTTCTGGTTCCACATCTTCTGTTTTTACCAAGCACGATCTTAACACAGTCCTTGAGTTATAACAACAGATCTTTTCAGCACCTTTTCCCATCAACAGTTGTTGTTACAGGTTATTGTGGCATCTTAGGAACTTTCACATAGTTTTTACAGTCAAGCTAACAATTAATGTAAATTTCTAGGTCCAATTATCACAAGAGTCCATTGCTTCATTTCCTTTTCTGGGGCTGGCAATGATTGTCAGGGAGGTGCAGAAAATGCAACCCCATGAGAGATTCATGGAGACGGGGGCCATTTCATGCCTTTGGTCTTCTAGAGCAGGAATGGCCAACCTGTGGCTCCGGAGCCACAGGCGGCTCTTCAGAGTTAATATGCGGCTCCTTGTATAGGCACCGACTCCAGGGATGGAGCTACAGGTGCCAACTTTCCAATGTGCCGGGGGGTGCTCGCTGCTCATCCCCTGGCTCTGCACAGGCCCTGCCCCACTCCACCCCTTGCCCTCGCACCCCCGCCCCCCGAGCCTTCTGCACGCCACGAAACAGCTGATGGGGAGGGAAGGGGAGGCACTGATTGGCGGGGCTGCTGGTGGATGGGAGGCGCTGGGAGCAGGAGGGGAGCTGATGGGGGGCTGCTGACGTATCACTGTGGCTCTTTGGCAATGTACATTGGTAAATTCTGGCTCCTTCTGAGGCTCAGGTTGGCCACCCCTGTTCTAGAGCAAACTGCAGCAGTGTAGACTGTGCTACAGTAAGTAGCCTTGAAAACAGAATAGCTTTCACAGCCCAGGCAGGTCTAAGGGCGCTTTGTAAACACCTCACATCTGCCCACGGTTTGCAGGGCAAAAGACCAGCAAACTCACCAGGCCATGACTCTTAGGGAAATGCTGCCCCACCTGGGATGGAAGGAGAGAAGTGCAGAGACCTTCGTGTTCCAGCTCAGCTGGGATATAGCTGTGGTGAGGTAGGGAGGAAGTGCCAGATGGAGAGGGCATAGGGGAAGCTGTGAGGCTGGGAGGGAGTGCAGGCTGGAGAAGGGCATGGGGGGCAATGAAGTGGGGAGACAGTGCCAGATGGGGAGGGGGAAGGAGGAGGTGGTCTGAGGGGAGAGAAAGGCGTGCCAACCGGGAAGGGGTGATATTTTAGTTCTTGTTCTTGCTTTGGCATTCTCTCTGATTCTCCTTTTCCACATTGCTTCTGTTCTTGCTTCTTCACTAGGTGCCTTTTGTCAATGAGGGAGCTCAGCTCAGCTCAGCTCAGCTCAGCTCAGCTCAGCTCAGCTCAGCTCAGCTCTGGCCCTGCCCTGCCCTGCCCTGCCCTTAGGTGAGAGCGCTGACCTGGTGCAGTAATTGGGATAGACACCCTGTGTTGCAAACCAGAGAGGAAGCAATAGAATGAAATGCCCAGTCTCTTCTTTCTGTGGTGGTTCCAGTGCGAGGCAGCCAGGAGCCTTTCGTTTGGACGTTCCATAACGTCATAGCAAGATGTTCCAACTGTCTCTTGTAAATAAATAATCATAGGAACAATGAATGCAATATGACAACCTCCCACCACACACAGCACCTCCGTCCCACTGCACCTCTCTCCCTCCCAATCCCCAGCTCCGTTGGTTATTTACTCAGTGTGGAATGTGCAACAGCATGAAACACTAACGTAGTAAATCAAAAACAGGAAACATAATTACCTAATATTTGCTTTGATGTAAAGGCAGAACAAGGAGAGACCTTTCCCCACAAAGGACAGTGACACCGGAGATGTTCCCAATAGCACTTCCTGCTGCTGGGCAGCTTTGAGAGTCTACAAAACACAACAACTCTAATAATGAGCACACCTCATCAATTCATGCCCTCTCAGTCAGTCAGGGCTTTTGATTGTCCTCCACCCCAAGATCCTCTCTCTAACTACAGGTATCATCTTGGGTGCCATCAGAGTGCCAGTGAGTTGAGCACACTGATTGCCTGGTGACCCTACAGCTCCTCCAGCACTGGGAGGAAGAGCTGGGGTGGAAAGGGATTGGAATCAAACCCCCTGTTGCACCAGCAAGTGCTTTCAGCTCCTGGGAGAGTCTGGGGTGAGGGCAGGGAGTTAAGTCCCGAAGTGTTGCAGTAATCTTAGTGCCCATAGCTCACTTGAATCTGCTCCGCTACTCCCAGACCCATACACACGGTGTAGAGTTCAATGGCCACCGAAACAACAGACCTGCATTCCCCTGAGCAGCTTATCTGAGGCCTGCTTGCTGCTGCTGCATAAACTGGGCAGAAACTCTAAGCAATGGGCTCTCATTTTAATGCAGCAGAAGTTAAGTGTGGTCTCCTTGTCAGTCTGAAGAGACAGACATTCTCTGGAAGGCTTTTTGTGGCCTCCTTTAGAGCTTAGCCTTGGGTTAATATAAACAACAACTATCTTCTCATGGCTGAAATCAGAATGCCTGATTTTTGCCTCTGTCTTCACGAACAAGGTCAGCTCCCAGACTGCTGCACTGGGCATCACAACATGGGAAATAGATGGCCAGCCCTCTGTGGAGAAAGAGGTGGTTAGGGACTATTTAGAAAAGCTGGACGTGCACAAGTCCATGGGGCCGGACGAGTTGCATCCGAGAGTGCTAAAGGAATTGGCGGCTGTGATTGCAGAGCCATTGGCCATTATCTTTGAAAACTCGTGGCGAACGGGGGAAGTCCCGGATGACTGGAAAAAGGCTAATGTAGTGCCAATCTTTAAAAAAGGGAAGAAGGAGGATCCTGGGAACTACAGGCCAGTCAGCCTCACCTCAGTCCCTGGAAAAATCATGGAGCAGGTCCTCAAAGAATCAATCCTGAAGCACTTACATGAGAGGAAAGTGATCAGGAACAGTCAGCATGGATTCACCAAGGGAAGGTCATGCCTGACTAATCTAATCGCCTTCTATGATGAGATTACTGGTTCTGTGGATGAAGGGAAAGCAGTGGATGTATTGTTTCTTGACTTTAGCAAAGCTTTTGACACGGTCTCCCACAGTATTCTTGTCAGCAAGTTAAAGAAGTAGGGGCTGGATGAATGCACTATAAGGTGGGTAGAAAGCTGGCTAGATTGTCGGGTTCAACGGGTAGTGATCAATGGCTCCATGTCTAGTTGACAGCCGGTGTCAAGTGGAGTGCCCCAGGGGTCGGTCCTGGGGCCGGTTTTGTTCAATATCTTCATAAATGATCTGGAGGATGGTGTGGATTGCACTCTCAGCAAATTTGCGGATGATACTAAACTGGGAGGTGTGGTAGATACGCTGGAGGGCAGAGATAGGATACAGAGGGACCTAGACAAATTGGAGGATTGGGCCAAAAGAAGTCTGATGAGGTTCAATAAGGATAAGTGCAGGGTCCTGCACTAAGGACGGAAGAACCCAACGCACAGCTACAGACTAGGGACCAAATGGCTAGGCAGCAGTTCTGCGGAAAAGGACCTAGGGGTGACAGTGGACGAGAAGCTGGATATGAGTCAGCAGTGTGCCCTTGTTGCCAAGAAGGCCAGTGGCATTTTGGGATGTATAAGTAGGGGCATTGCCAGCAGATAGAGGGATGTGATCATTCCCCTCTATTCGACATTGGTGAGGCCTCATCTGGAGTACTGTGTCCAGTTTTGGGCCCCACACTACAAGAAGGATGTGGATAAATTGGAGAGAGTCCAGCGAAGGGCAACAAAAATGATTAGGGGTCTGGAACACATGACTTATGAGGAGAGGCTGTGGGAGCTGGGATTGTTTAGTCTGCAGAAGAGAAGAATGAGGGGGGATTTGATAGCTGCTTTCAACTACCTGAGAGGTGGTTCCAGAGAGGATGGTTCTAGACTATTCTCAGTGGTAGAAGAGGACAGGACAAGGAGTAATGGTCTCAAGTTGCAGTGGGGGAGGTTTAGGTTGGATATTAGGAAAAACTTTTTCACGACGAGGGTGGTGAAACACTAGAATGCGTTACCTAGGGAGGTGGTAGAATCTCCTTCCTTAGAAGTTTTTAAGGTCAGGCTTGACAAAGCCCTGGCTGGGATGATTTAATTGGGGATTGGTCCTGCTTTGAGCAGGGGGTTGGACTAGATGACCTCTTGAGGTCCCTTCCAACCCTGATATTCTATGATTCTATGAATGTGAGAAAGCAGGTACATGGTAAATGCTGAAAACTGTCTGGAGAGACCATGAACATCTCTAGACACCACATCGAGGCCAGGCATGTCAGCATCACGGGGTTAAAACCCTTCCAGGTATATCCGAGTTATAAACAGAGGGACAGGAAAGGCCAAGTGAGACTTAAAAGAAATGTACCATGTTGGCAGCCTTAGCTCTGCACCCAGATTTCCATCTGCACTTCTCTAATCCTTCCGTACCTACTTCATAAAATTTTAAGATGAAGAAGTTTTCCAAGGAAATTTGTACTGCAGTGATAGTAATCTTCCCTCCTCCTCTGTTTCATAACTGTTTAAGAAACCCACAGCCCACATCTGCAGTTTGGATAAGCCATTATTCTTGTACTGCTTGTGAGCTGAGTCTTCCTCGCATTGATTTCACAGGTACATATCTCCACTACCAAGTGTGATGTTGTCACCCTCCTGGTCTTTGTTCTTTTCAGGGAAATGCTAATATTTCATGATCTGGGCCTAGAAGATTTGTGGTTGTATATGCAGACGTGTTGGCTGTGTTCTGATGATACCCTGATTAGCCGTGGCACATGAAATCTTATGAGAAGTGGGAATGGATTGCCTGCATTATGCTGTTTGTTTGTTCATTGTGCTATTTGTACAGTACATCTTTCTGGGGACTATGGTACAGTGTTACACATTATGGCTGTTGCAGAAGGCTGGGTTCAGCACAACTGTTGAGAGAAGTCTGGATCTCAGAGATGTGATAAAGGAAGTAGTATTGACAAGCCTAATCATTCAGCCATCATGAGTCTAGCCCCCAAAATTGAGAATTTCCTTAAAAATCTTGAGATTTTAAAATAATAAATGCTGGGGTCTTTTCATTTGTCTTCTCAAGTTGGAGCCTTTGGTTCACAGTTTCCAACTTTTCTTTAAACATTAGAACGGTCATACTGGGTCTGACCAATGGTCCATCTAGCCCAGTATCCTGTCTTCTAACAGTGGCCAATGCCAGATGCGTCAGAGGGAATGAAAAGAACAGGCAATCATCAAGTGATTCATCCTCTATCCTCAGTTCCCAGCATCTGGCAGTCAGAAGCTTAGGGAGCCCAGAGCATGGGGTTGAATCCCTGACCATCTTGGCTAATAGCCATTGATGGACCTTATACTCCAGGAACTTCTTTAATTCTTTTTTGAGCCACATATACATTTGGCCTTCACAGCATCCCCGGCAACGAGTTCCACAGATTGACTGTGCATTGTGTGAAGAAGTACTTCCTTCTGTTTGTTTGAAACCTGCTGCTTATTAATTTCATTTGACAACCCCTAGTTCTTGTGTTATGAGAAGGAGTAAATAACATGTCCTTATTCACTTTCTCCCCATCAGTCATGATTTCATAGACCTCTATTGTATCCTCCCCCCTTAGTGATGTCTTGTCCAAGCTAAATAGTCCCAGTCTTTTTAATCTGTGCTATAATAGAAGGTGCTCCACACCCTTCATCATTTACCTTGCCCTTCTCTGGACCTTCCCCCCCCCCCATTTCAAATATATGGTTTTCCCGCAGAAGTCAAGGTGTGAGTGCTCCAGGACTTGAGAGAGAGGTGCTAGGATCTGTTCCGTGTTATTATCTATCCCTTTCCTAGTGATCCCCACACGGGGCACTGTTTGACTCCCCACACGCACCCAGCAGATGGGCTCAGGGACCCAGCCACAGCCGGGGAAGCCCCATCCCATGTGGAGTCCGCGTCCCAGCTTGCCCACCTGCGGGGCTGAACCCTGCATGGCTGGGGCAAGACCCCGGCTCTGAGCGGCCGAGCCAGGCCAGGCCTCAGGCCAGGCTCCACGCCCGCCAGCAGCACTGGGGTTAGACAGCAGCTGCTGCGGTGGGATCCATGGGCGGGCCTGCAGCCCCCTCCCAGCCCAGCGCCCCCCGCCAGACAGCCCCCCGTGAACAGCCCCCTCCTCCCCACGGGCCAGGGCAAGCAATTTTTTTATTTTTTATGAAGGCTTACATTTTATCTCATGTAACCATAGATACCCAGGAGCTGGGACTTGAAGAAAAATACCTAATATCATGTTTCAGAGTAACAGCCGTGTTAGTCTGTATTTTACCTAATATCATGCAACTTACGATAAAATGCTAAATGTTGGCAGCACTAAGAAAGCACCAGCAGTGTTTTGGACATGGCCTGGATGGTAGGCATGAGAGAGGGAGACAGCAAAGCTGACTTCCAGACAGGGTGGGGCCCGCTGAGCAGCAGGGAGGATAGGGTTGTAAGCAGACATAGTGGCCTGGTCTACACTACAAGTTTATGTCAGATTTAGCAGCGTTAAATCCAAATTAACCCTGCACCCGTCCACACAACGAAGCCATTTTTTCAACATAAAGGGCTCTTAAAACCGATTTCTGTACTTCTCCCCAACGAGGGGATTAGCACTGAAATCAACATCACCATTTCAAATTAGGGTTAGTGTGGATGCAACTTGAAGATATTGACCTCCGGGAGCTATCCCACAGTGCACCATTGTGACTGCTCTGGACAACACTCTGAACTCGGATGCACTGGCCGGGTGTACAGGAAAAGCCCCAGAAACTTTTGAATCTCATTTCCTGTTTGGCCAGGCGAGCTCATCAGCACAGGTGACCATGCAGAGCTCATCAGCACAGGTGACCATGCAGTCCCAGAATCGAAAAAGAGCTCCAGCATGGACCGAACTGCAGGTACTGAATCTGATCGCTGTATGGGGAAAGGAATCTATGCTATCAGAACTGCATTCCAAAAGATGTATTCAGCGGTCATGCGATTTGTATCAACCTCCCACCCCGCCATAAACGTCTCCCCCTTACTCTCACAGAGATTGTGGAGCACACAGCAAGCAGCAATAACAATGGGAAATTTGGTTTCGCTGAGGTCTGAGCGAGTCAGTAAACTGCGCCAGCGACCCTTTAAACGTCCAAATGCACACTCTACCACCATTCTGCACTTGCTCAGCCTATAGTTGAACAGCTCCTTACTACTGTCCAGGGTGCCTGTGTACGGCTTCATGAGACAGGGCATTAAGGGGTAGGCTGGGTCCCAAAGGATAACTATAGGCATTTCAACATCCCCAACAGTTAGTTGATGGTCTGGGAAGTAAATCCCTTCCTGCAGCTGTTTAAACAGACCAGAGTTCCGGAAGACGTGAGCGTCGTGAACCTTTCCCGGCCATCTCACGTTGATGTTGGTGAAACGTCTCTTGTGATCCACCAGTGCTTGCAGCACCGTTGAAAAGTACCACTTTCCGTTTATGTACTAGCTGCCCTGGTGGTCCGGTCCCAAGATAGGGATATGGGTTCCGTCTATGGCCCCACCACAGTTAGGGAATCCCATTGCAGCAAAGCCATCTAGTATGACCTGCACATTTCCCAGAGTCACTACCTTTGATAGCATTAGCTCAATGATTGTGTTGGCTACTTGCATCACAGTAACCCCCACAGTAGATTTGCCCACTCCAAATTGATTTCCGACTGACCGATAGCTGTCTGGCGTTGCAAGCTTCCACAGGGCTATTGCCACTCACTTCTCAACTGTGAGGGCAGCTCTCATCTTGGTATTCTTGCGCTTCAGGGCAGGGGAAAGCAAGTCACAAAGTTCCATGAAAGTGCCCTTACGCATGCGAAAGTTTCAGAGCCACTGAGAATCATCCCAGACCTGCAACACTATGTGGTCGCACCAGTCTGTGCTTGTTTCCCGGGCCAAGAATTGGCGTTCCACAGCATGAGCCTGCCCCATTAACACCATGATCTCCAAACTGTGGGGGAACGCAGTTTTAGAGAAAATTGTGTTCATGTCCTCATCACCGCACTTACGTCGCCACGTCGCCTGGTTTTTCAGGTGCTGGTTCTGCACACACTGCAGGATAATACACAAGGTGTTTACAATGGTCATAACTGCTGCGTTTTGCTGATCGGGCTCCATGCTTGCTGTGGTATGGCGTCTGCTCCTGCTCGGGCAAACCAGGGAAAAGGGCGCAAAACGATTGTTTGCCATTGCTCTGACGGAGGGAGGGGCGACCGACAACATGGCTTACAGGGTTGGCTTACAGGGAATTAAAATCAACAAAGGGGGTGGCTTTGCGAGAAACAGAATGGCCCCATCAAGGATAGAACTCAAAACCTCAAGGATAGAACTCAAAACTGGGTTTAGCAGGCCATTGATTTCACGGAGGGCGGGAGGAGAAAATGAATACAAAACAAATCTGGTCTATTTCTTGTTTTGATCTACTTCATCTATCTTTATACATCTTGCTGGCAGCAGACTGTGCAGTATGACTGCTGGCCATCGTCTTCTCCTGGCTGCTGATTAAAAGACAGTGCACTAGGACTGCCGGTAGGACTGAATCGCCATGAGACAAAACTTAAAAGGGAAATGACCTGGCTGAGTCACTCCCATGTTTGCCCAGGCGCCCCTGACCTCATCGAGGTCGGTAAAAAGAGCACACTGGACTACGTCAACGATGGCAACCAATCATACTGCACTGTCTGCTGCCAAAGGGCAATAAGCTGCTGCTGTGTAGCAATGCAGTACCGCGTCTGCCAGCACCCAGGAGACATATGGTGACGGTTAGCTGAGCAGGCTTTGTGCTTGGCATGGTATGACGTCTGCATGGTAACCCAGGAAAAAAGGAGTGAAACAATTGTCTGCCGTTGCTTTTACGGAGGGAGGGAGGGAAGGGGGGCCTGACAATATGTACCTAGAACCACCCGTGACAATGTTTTAGCCCCATCAGGCATTGGGATTTCTACCCAGAATTCAGATGGGTGGTGGAGACTGCGGGAACTGTGGGATAGCTATCCACAGTGCAACACTCCAGAAGTCGATGGTTGCCTCGGTAGTGTGGACACACTCTGCCAACTACATGCACTTAGAGCATTTGTGTGGGGACACACACAATCGACTGTATAAAAATGCTTTCTACAAAACCAACTTCTATAAATTCGACCTAATTTCATAATGTAGACATGGCCAGAGAATGGGGCAGCTGAGAGGTTGACAGGGAAGACAAAGAGTTTGGTGTGGGACATGTTAAGTATGATATACTGAAGGGTGTTTGGATTCCAGGGACTATGTCTTTGATCTGTGGGCAGTCTCCGATTTCACTGATCTTAGTGGGTGTGGTAACCATTCTCCATTCCAGCTAAATAAGGGAACAAATTAATGCCCTGTTGTTTAATGATAGCCAAAACAAAGGTAGCCGTCTACTGCCCAAAGACTAGAGTGAATACAAACATGGGCTAGGATTTCCTTTGGTTGCAGCTGTGTCCGCGACTGAGCCAGAAGCAGCCAGAAAGCACCCAAAGAGAGGCAGAAAGCCAGGAGACAATGAAGTGACTTGTAATGTGGGGCCCTGAGAGAAGGCCACAAGAGAGAGCTTTTTGGGCAGAGTGCTGGCTGGAAAGAGGCTCAGGGTTGGTGTATACTAGAGTGCTTTGCTGATATAGCTGTACTGTGTTTTATACCAGCAAAGTACTCCTCCTTTGGACCCAATTTTTCCTGCAAAACTTCTGCTGGTATACCTAATTCCACCCCCGGTAAAAACACAGTTTTGCTGGTATAGCTGCATCTGTGCTAGAAGCTGTTGGCAAATTAGTGATGTCAGTCATAGATCACATCTCTTTGCACCACTGACTGACATTGGTATGTCTGGAGAACTTGGAAGTGTAGCCTTGGCTTTAGCATAGTGAGCAAAGGAACTGCCTCTTGTTGTTTGTTCCTACTGTGTTTGGGGAAACAGGACTTTGTACATCCTCTGTAAATAGGATTGCATCAAAAATACTTGGCTCGTCATCAATTTCTCCTCCTAACAGAAACAATCGCCAAGGCCCCAAATATTGGCTAACCGCTTGGGTAAAAAGAAAGCAGTAACTTGACAGGCCCAGGAGGAGATGTTGGAGAGAGTGAAATCAAGATGTAGGACTGGGCCAAAGGAGACATGTCAGGACTGGCAAGTGGACTATTGAATTCTTGACCAGTTGAAGCTACCAGCCTCCTAGTAGGTAGGAACAGAAGGGTGGTTATCCAGTGCCCTGTAGAGAACTCCACCACCACCATCATCCTTCCCTAGTCTCTGGTGTATCCTCCCCTCCTCCCTGCCTCGTCATGCACTGTCTGAGGTGCCATGGAGAGGTAACCCTGGAATCGGTCCCTCTGGATCTCACTCTCAGCCCATGCTCCTCCCTCCTTCTCTAGGCTGGTCTCCAGCCTTGCTTGTAATTCAGGGCATGTCTACACTGCCCTGCAGTTCAGACTAACGGCATGTGACTAGCAGTGTGCAAGCACCAAAGGTCTGCACTGTAACTCCCCCCCGGGTGGATGCTGCAGTCCTGAATGTAAAGGTTCTAAGTTCACACTAATGTACTCCTGACTGTGCACTGCTTTTCACACCCCCTTAGTCCAAATAGCAGGGCAGTGTAGACATGCCCTCCGATTCTTCTTCAAGGACCTCTGTAGATTCCCACTCATGGGATCAAAGGTGCCCGTGTCACCCTCTTCTGGAACCTTCGGCAAAGCCATGCCTGTTGGGCCTGGGGGCACCGAGTTTCCAGGGAACTGAGGAAAGGAATATGCGTGCCCAAACACTTCCATTCCCTTATTGATCCTGTAGGCCACAGCTGAAGGAACCCACAGCTCCCTCTGGATCCTGCTTCCTGCTGCCCCCAACACCCCATCTGGCCAGGTCCCCAGCCTTATGTAACACAGATTATCTGTTGTCTCCATGCCAATATTTTCCTTGCTGCAGGCAGGATCCTGCCATGCCCTTCTCTGAACCTCGTTGCCATGCACAGGATTACAGGTAGAGTCTCTGGATTACGTCAATTTAGGGTGTTTATTGCCAGGCAGAATAGTCTACGTGAGGGCTTCAGGACTTAACCCTTACAGCTCTGTCTGAACTCAAAGAGATAAAAGTCTCTGGGAGAGGCAGAAAAAACAATTCACAAACATTTTGAAAATGTTTTGTTTGAGAGTTTCTGGGAGGAGCCAACTTCTCGGTTTTTTTTCTTTTTTAAAGTGTGTGTGGCTGGGGGGAGACAACAAATGAAAATAACAAAATGTAGTTTTTCATTTGGAAAAAAACAAAGTTTTCAAAAACTAAATTTCTTTGTGAAATGTTTGTTTTGACACAGGCTATTTTTCATGTGAAATCTTTTGACAAGCGCTGGCACGAGGGATGCAGCAGCTATTTCAGCACACGTAGCCCAGCTGTGGGTGTCGCTCCTGGGCACCTGACCCTTAACACCAGTGCTGTATCCTAACACTGCCATCTGCCCCTCCAATGCTTGATGTCCCAGAGCCACTCTGTTTTCCACTATTCTCTTCCTTGATCCTTGAGGTCCCCACAGGCCTCAGCAGTAGAGACACTGGAAGTTCTATAACTCCCCAGCCACCAGACAAGCCCAGTGCCCCCCCAGCAAGAGATTGGCCAGCTCCCTAAGTACCCAGGAGGCCCCTTGCTGCCGGACCTGATCCACACAACATGTTTTCCTGTTAGAAGACAAAATGGTGAGCTCTTCGCTTCAGGCAAAGGTTGTTTTTGTACCCCACCCAGCACAATGGGGCACCCAAGTCAGCTAGCTGGGAGTAACCCTGGGCAGTAGCTGCCACAAGGCTGCTGCAGCTTGTCCTAGCCTATGCTGAGCATCATGTCACCTGTTTATAGCCATGTTCTGAGAGAGCAACATGTCACCATGCAGTCGCGCCCTGGGGCTGATGTGCACAGTTTTGTTTCCAGCTGACTCTGGGGCAGAGCTGCAGAATTAGTGCTAATAGCCTGTCAGGGCTGGTAGCTGGGTAATGTAAGCACCAGGCCAAGCCAGGGCCTTGCTCATCCTTTCTCCACCTACACTGGTGGATACCAACAGGCACTGTCATGATGACCTCTGACATTGTGTCATCAGCCTATCTGTTTGCAGGGAGATTAGCAGGGTTCCTGCAGCCCATGAGCAGCTCTTTGATCTTCAGTCAGCCCCAGACACACACAGTCTCAGTGGGGGAGGGTTGGCATCTATAGACTAGAAACAACCTTTGTAAGGCTAAAAAATTAAAACCTCCTTTACTTGTGCCTGCTGCCCTCCCAGAGTAGCACCCCAAGGGGCAGTGAAGTGTCACTTCACATTGCTGTGACATCCCAGCACCTGCCCACCCCAAGAGAGGCACATTTGGAATCATTAGCTGTTTGCACTGAGGGGAGAGAAGTTGCATCACCTTCCATTATCTGCCAAGAAGATCAGGCTGTGTGGGCCCTGGGACAACTGAGACTCCCTTTAACTCTTAGGGCCCTGGCACATTCAGACAAAGGCTGAGGAGATGTGTGCCTGTTTGTTCAGTTGCCAAAGGAGTAACAGCCCCTCTCACATGTATCTGCACGATGCCTGCAATCTGTGCCCTTCTGAGCTATGGGATCTAGAAACAAGGGGCCCAAAGCATTGGGGTGGGAAGGACAAACTTTCAGGTTTTGTTGTCCCCTCACTTTAGGGGTCAGTGGCTCTACGATATGCTTAGGTCAGGGGTACCTGGGCCACTGGGGACTCCCATAGCTAGGTGCACCGGGGTAGGCAGCGCAGACAGGAAGTGTCCAGTGACATTCAGAAATCCAAACTATGCCCCTCTGCCTGCAGCTCCCAGAAAGAGTTAATGTGCAGGAGAGTACCAGACGTTTGAAGTGAGAGCAGTTGTAGTGGGGAGGGAGGGGGTGTTTTTGAGTGGGGGAGCACAGCCCTCACTGACAGCCAATAGCCGAAGGAGTCAAGCCCAACGCCCAGTTCTGGAGATTATTTCATGGGCTGGGGAATTGCATTTGAGTTTCTTCTCAGGGCAACTTGTCAAGGATAAGGGACAGACTCGGACATTGGGCACTTGAGTGTCTCCCTCTCTGCGCTGTAGAAGGTAAAGTACTGAGCTCTGGCACTTGGCGTTTCCTTCAGGAGAGACTGGCCTGGGTCACTGCAGACAGAGTTTCTTCTTTCCATGCAGCCAGTTTCCCCTGCAGATAGGCAGTGCCCTAGGTTCGGGGCTGTGGGGCTGTTTCAGACCCATCTTGTCGCTGTGCTGTGTGCAGGTTCCTGTGCCAGAGACTGGCCAAGTAAGCTCCTTCGTGTGTGTTCAGACCCCAGCTCCACTAGCAAGGAAGCCAGATGCTCAGGCCAAACACTTTTCTGACTGGGTTGAGTCTGTGGCTGGTTTCTTTTTCACTGGGCTCTGCTGAATGGTTTCCCTCTCCCAACTGGGTTTCCTCAGCAGAGCTGATAAGTGCAAGAAGAGCTCAAAGGAGAAACTCGAACTTACATGGGGAAAAGTGAGGGCTGATAGCAGGAGAGGGCACCTCCCAACCCTCAGCTGAAATCTCGATGCTCTGTGTCTCATCTGTCCTTCTATGGGGAGGTTCTGTGCAGTTGGGATTACGCTCGCTGTGGGACGAATCAGTCACTATTCTGGTTACACTTTTTGTAGATGGAAAGCACAAGATCACTGCTCAGTTTAATTCAGCCTCTCACAGAATGTGAGTGTAGCCTGAGCCCCTTGTGAGCAATAAGTGAGGGGGACCCTTGGTCCAAGCCACAGTCTAGGTGAATGAGTCCGTTCTGCCTTAGCCAATGGCAGCTCCCCTTTTCTAGGAGCTTCACTGCACACCCTTCACTATGTCTGTTATTATCTGCTCAGGAATTCTCATCTCCTCCCCATGGGCCATCTCTCTGCTGCCTTCTCAGTGACAGGGAGGGAATTGTGTGTTTTACACCTTCCTCTCTGCAGGGTCTGCCCTGAAGAACAGTGCAGGGCCAACAGCGTCTCTGCAGAGTCTAAGCTGTCATTTTAACAGCATTAAGTGTTTGTCCTTTCAGTTGTGGAGGACCTTTCTGAGCATCACCCCTGCCAGGTGCTAAGAGTGTCTGCAGACAGACAGGCAGTCACAAATGGGGTAAATCCATCCTTGCTGTCAGGGACTTACACCTAGGATGGCTTCAGCCTAACAGCTCTGGGAGGCATGACTGACCCCCATTCGTCTCAGCAGTGTGTTAATTCTGAAGCCCAGTGATGACCATGAAAATGACAAGGTTGCAAACTCTCAGTGTGCAGCTTTAGCAGAAACCTGCCTCTCCTGTGGGGCTGTGGGTGGAGTTTGTGCTGTGGGTGGAGCTGGGGTGGAGTAGAATCTTTATTTCTGTTCTCCTGTGGCAGGGTCTCATTTAGAGTGACCAGATGTCCCAATTTTATAGGGACAGTCCTGATATTTGGGGCTTTGTCTTATATAGATACCTATTACACCCCCATCCCGATTTTTCACACTTGTGTGTGGTCACCCTAGTCTCATTAGTATGTGGGCTGGCTTTCCCCTTCTATTTCTTTCCTCTCTCTCCCTTCCCCATCCCCACTCTCTCTGCCTCCCTTTCCTTTCCAGCCTGTCTGTTGGCACTGCTGATCTAGGAACTGGGATTAGGGATCGGTATGTGAGGCCCAGTGACCATCAAAGGCCTAACTTCAAAGGCCTCACTTTTGGACCCTCAAGCAGCAACTCCCCTTTGTATCTTGTATGGGGCAGAGCACACAGCTGGTGCATAACAAATAATGCACAACAATGGCTAATTCTGGGGAGTGCTCTTTCTCTTGGGCAGATCTCAGAATGGACTCTTACCTGATCCAAATGAACGGCAATAGCGATGTCCATGTACATAGAAATGGGAACAGCCCCTCCCTGGGGAAAGTGAAAGGCCGGAAGCCTAGATGGGCAGTCCGGGCCTCTGAGATGTCCAAGAAGACTTTCAATCCCATCCGAGCCATCGTGGACACCATGAAAGTGGAACCCAACCCAAACAAGCCCATGATCTCCTTGTCTCTAGGTGAGTACTGGGAAATGCGCTGTTCCTGCTGGCAGTGCCTTGTGTGGCTGTAGAGTGGGGGTGGTAGTTAAAGAGGTGTGGTACTGAGGGCTCCTGAGCTGAGCTGGCAGCCGAGGGGTTTCTGAAGCGTGCAGGAGGGGAGGGTGTGCCCTGTACAGCTCCGTCATTAAAGGACATGAGAAACAAAGATTTTGCTGTTTGTCATTCCCTAAAAGGTGACCCAACAGTATTTGGAAACCTCCCCACTGATGATGAGGTCACCCAGGCTGTGAAGGAGGCCCTGGACTCGGGAAACTACAATGGATATGCTCCTTCAGTCGGTAAGGTCCCATGATTCCTCTTCTAAGGGTAGTGTCCTAGCCCGTCTTGTGCACAAGAGAACAGGACTGAGCCCGGGGATCTAGACGGATATCGTGTTTCACCTTTCTGACTGACACTGACTCACTCCGATCCATATATTACTCTGGCCTGTGTGTGCCCATGCACACCAATGAGCAGCAGGGCATTTGAACAGGTTGGAGGCCTGATTTGCTCATGGAGGAGCTTTTGTCCCGGTCATTTTGTGGCCCTTGTTCTGGGAAAAGGCTCTTCTGCCTCCTGGAGAGGTTTCCTCACAGTAGCGCAATGTGGGCAGGGCATTGCATCCACGTTCTGCGCCATATTTTGTCACTTTGGCCAGCTATTTTAGTCCCATTCTTCACAGGAAAGTGCTTCAAACAATCATTCAAGACCCATGGGAGGCCAATCCATCCCTGTTGTGACCCCATAGATGCTGAGGATATCCCCTCAGAGTGAGGGCCCTGGAGCAGAGCAAAGACTGCTGCATTTCCACACAGTTTTGTTCTTGGTGTTAGCTGATATAAGTACGGCACTTTCCACACCATGTTGGCTTGGCCATGGAGGTTGTAGACCCAGTTACCAGTGGAGTTAACTTGGGCTGTGGGGACTGGGCATGGGGCATTAATTCAAGGGCATGGTGGTTTGCATTGGAGCAGGCCCTTATCTGTGCTGTAAAGCCTGCACCTTCCAGGCCTGCTCTGGGGCCAGGACGTCACCTGCTCTGGGTGCTGAGAGCAGCTGGTTCAGTGATGGAACAAGGTGCTTGTGTCAGGGCTCACTGATGTTGTCTTTTGTTTCCTTCGGAATTCAGACAAATTCCATCCTGCCCTGGGATTTATTCCTCTGGAGTCTCTCTGGGTTCTGGAGACCCCTCTTTGTGCTGCGTGGTCTCTGTCTCATGACTCTTGTGGTTCCTGCACAGAACAGGGAAATTTGGTAAAACCACCGTCACTCCATATTCCATCCTTCTCTCCCAAGGGTACCAGTCTTGCCGGCAGGTGGTTGCTGCATATTATAGCTGCCCCGAAGCACCTCTGGAAGCTCAGGTAATGAAGCCTTCCTGGCAAGAGTCCTCACTGGAGAATGAACAGGCTCTGTGGTGTTAGCAACAAATTAGACAGTGCAGCACAGTGGGGCCCCAGCTGGGCTTTTCTCACACCTTGTCTCTATCCAAGGAGAGAGCAAGATGGCTGGACATGTTCCATATCCAAAGTGATCTTGTCTGGCTTTCTGCCCCAATCCTGGGTCCTGCCTGTCACCCATCCCTGGCTTTCTGATCTGGTGGGTTTGAGCTCCCCAGAAGCCAGCAGTGGTTGCTGCTTTCTGTTTAGCTTCTTCTAGGCCCCTTTAACCAATAAGTTCTTGCTTCTGGCAGACCCATGGACAATTCGTTACTCCCAGTTCAGCTGTCAGTGACTGCTCTGGAATTTCTGAGAGCAGCCTCTGGTTGCATTCGAAGAGCTCATTCTCGTTTGCTGTCTGCAGGACGTTATCCTGACGAGTGGCTGCAGCCAGGCTATCGAACTTGCATTAGCAGTGCTGGCTAATCCAGGGCAGAACATCCTGGTGCCAAGACCTGGCTTCTCTCTCTACAAGACCCTTGCACTCTCCATGGGGATTGAGGTCAAATTCTACAACCTCTTGGTAAGGCAGTCAGGAGTGGAATGCCACAGCCCCCTTTAGAGAGCTCCCAGGGATCTCTTACCCCTCCTCATAAGAAAAGGGAGGAAGGCGTGAAGTGCCAAAGCCAAATAAGCTGGTGCCAGAGCCCATCAGCCCAGCCCTTCTCATGGGCCTTCAGCTTTCCATGGTGGCTGTTCTCCCCAGGGCCCCTGTGTAAGTTGTGCCTTCTCATGGGGGGAAGAAATGCCGGTACCTTTCATTAGGCGCAAAGCACAGCTATGTCTGCATGGTCTTTGTCCTGCGCCTGGCCACATACGCTCCACATCCTGCGCCTGGACGGATCCTCATGCCTCACTCTGGGCCTGGACTCCTGGCTAGTCCTTCAGCCTGTGCCCAGCTCCTCACTCTGTGCCCGGCCCTGCTGCACTTCATCCCCATGCCTGGTGCCCAGCCCCCAGCCGGATCCTCACTCCATACTCCATGCCTTATTCTTCATCTTCACGCACCCTCTCCCTCTCCTCCTCTCACTAGCCTGAGAAATCCTGGGAAATTGACTTGAAGCACTTGGAGTCGCTGGTGGATGAGAAGACGGCCTGTGTCATTGTGAACAACCCATCTAACCCCTGCGGCTCCGTATTCAGCAAAAGCCATCTCCAGAAAATCCTGGCCGGTGAGTCTCTGAGCACTGAGCCAGGGCAGGGCTTTTGATTCGCTGCCTTGTCCTATCCTCTGCTTATCTGTTTCAATCTAATTATGGTGAGCAATATGGCAGGACTTGACCTATTATGTGGCTATGTTGGTGCTACAGAAATAACAGTACCAGGGCCTGGAGGATTCACCCCACACTGTGTGTCTTACCCTGTTCCCAGGGCCTTTGGGTCAACCCTGCACAGAGTCAGCATGGCCAGGGAAGGGATGCAGGATGAGAGCTCCTAGGGTCTGTCCCAGGTTCTGTCCCTAACCCACTGTGTGGCCTTCCCTTCCCTTCTCTGGCAGTATAATGGGGATCACACTGCTGATCCACCTCTCAGAATCCTGCTGGGAAAGCCTTCAACATTACGATTAGTGGATCAGTGGCGTCTGTCCCAGGCCTGGGATCAGAGCAGGCATAGGCCCTGCAAGCCTAGCCCTGGGAAGGATTGTTCCTAACAATGTATTCTCTAACACTTTGTCCATTGGTTTGCATGTCCAAAGTAAGGAATATGGAGACACTCTGTGGATGGATTGGGGTCTGTTGTGTAGGGCTGGGGAGAGCCCATGCCTGCCCTCTGTAGGATGAGGGTGAGTCTGCACCCTGTAGGGCAGCAGGGCAGCCAGTTTCAGTGTTTACTTCTCTCCCCCAGTGGCCTCGAGACAGTGTGTCCCCATCCTAGCTGATGAAATCTATGGAGACATGGTGAGTGCCTGTCCCTGCCATGCACAACCGTTTGCACCCAGAGCCTGGGTCTGTGGCTTCTCACTATACACTTGCCCCTTGGTAGCAGAGTTTAGGAGTAACTAGCCCCAGACAAGAGCCATAGCCATTAGTCCTGCTGCCTTTGAGTACAGCCATGTACTGTACTTGCAGCTCCCTGGTCCTGTCTGCCCAGCTGTCCCCTGGAAGGGCGTCTTGTGTCTGGTACTCTCCTTTCCTCTGGGTGGGTCAAACTCAGAGCTGCAAGCACTCACGCTCTTGTGTGCATTGCTGTGCTTGTGTCTCCCGTCCAGGGGCCCCTGTCATCCCTAATTAGGACCAGATGTGCAAGGGCTGGTTCTTTGCACTGCACATGAACTCCCCCTTGAAGCATCCCTACAGCTCCCCCAAACCTGCTCTCTGCACCATCTCTTTCATGCCAGAGTCTCACTGCTCATTGCACATCTGCTTTGATATCCCTGCCAGTGAGTTAATGAGCCAACCCCCTGCCCTCCCAGAGCTCCCCTGTCTCTCACAGGGAATTGGCAAGGAGAGGGTGGCCGCTAACGCATCCTCCTGTCTCACAGGTGTTTGCAGAGTGCAAGTATGAGCCCATAGCAACTCTTAGCACCAACGTGCCGATCTTGTCCTGTGGAGGCCTGGCCAAGCGATGGCTGGTCCCAGGCTGGAGGATGGGATGGATACTGGTTAATGATCGGAGAGACATCTTTGGGAATGAGGTGAGGAACATTGTCTGGTAGTCTTCTCGATGCCAGCAATAGATGCCACCACTAAACATGCACAGGCCGCAGGCACCTTCCCCTGCATGTGTGCACACCGCTGCCTTTCACTCCAGCACAAGCATGCACTCTTCCTCCTGCTTACACACTCTCCCTTGCATGCGCACACGCACATGCCCTCGTGTTCCTGCCTGCTACTTCATGCACACATGCTGCCTTTTTTTCACAGTTGCCAACTTTCTTGCGGTAAATAAGCACCCTGACTTTCACAGTAAGCCAAAAATCAAGCTAATCCCATTTCAAAACAAGGCCAAAACAAGCCAATCCCTAAGAACCCCAACACTCTATGTGACTAGATCCCCCTGGCGGGCAGTCTGGGACTGTGGTGGGCCCGCTGTGCACCCCTGACTCTATCCCCGCCTTGCCCCTGCTTGCTGGGAGCTGATCAAAAAAAAGAAGCAACAAGCTACAAGCCAATTAAGCCAAAAGCAAGCCTAATTTCTGTGATTTTTTTCACGGGTTTGGCATGTCTGCTTCTCTTGCATGCCACTTTGGAGGCAAAGGGTTTTGCGTTCCTCTCTATCAGGCAAGCCCTGTTTCCCCTACAGCAATAACACAAAGTCGTGCTGTCCCCTTGTGGTCCCTGTATGCTCTAATGTGGTTTCTCCTTATCGGTTGAACAAGATAGCAGGTGGTGGTGCAGCCTGAGCTTTGGCTCTTTAGTTATCATTCACTGATTTGTGGCCCGGTGATACCCCGTAGAGCTGGGAGCTTTTCACAAATCTGGGGCACCCGAGAGCTCACAATAGACAGCAGAGAAAGAGGGCAATGTTGATATCACCTGTCCCTGGCTGGCCATGATGCAGTATCCAATGGTGATTAAACGGAATGGAAATGAGCAGAGTGAACCAAAGACTGTGTCACAACAGAGACTGGTTTGCAAAGGCTCTGGCATGGGTTTGCTTCAGGCAAGTCCCAGCCCTTTGGTATTGGTGTGTTTGGCTGGGAAGCCCTGATGCTTGTGTGCACAATTTAGTCAAATCAATGGTCAATGACAGTGGATTCTCAGGCACAAAGGAGTCTGAGATGCTGGGGTTGGTCGTGTACTAGCCTCAGCCCCAAACTACTTCAGAAAAGCCTAGGAGCTACTCTAACATATCAGATGCCCTCTGGTAACAGGAAACTCCAGCTAGTGAGCTCTGGCTGCTTCCTGGCCCCTTTGTACCATAAGCGTGGTGTGAAAGGGCTGGATCCTAGCTAAGGATCGTGGACCAGCTCTGGCCCTCAAACACAGCTAGTGACACTGGGGCCTTCATAGATAGTCTGCAGACACCTGTGATACAGACCCCAGATAATGGGATGGCTCCAGAATGCTTTGCAAAGTTTGAAAAACACCCCTTGTCCAACTGTGGCCGTGTTGGATCTTATGAATAGCTAGAAATGCTGGCGTCA
This sequence comes from Caretta caretta, assembly GCF_965140235.1. Lineage (NCBI taxonomy): Eukaryota > Metazoa > Chordata > Testudines > Cheloniidae > Caretta > Caretta caretta. Next base: position 43,950,773 of record NC_134217.1, read on the forward strand.
GGGTGGGAGCATTTCCCTTTCCTGCATGAGTGTGCGATCTTTGAGGCCAGAGTGTCACCTGTGTTTCAGATCAGGGACGGCCTTGTAAGGTTGAGTCAAAGGATCCTGGGACCCTGCACAATTGTCCAGGGGGCACTGGAACACATCATCCACCGAACACCCCCAGAGTTTTACCACAACACCCTCAGCTTCCTCAAGGTATGTCCCCCTAGAGAGAGGTATTTAGAGTGAGAGCGGACCAGCAGCATTCCTCAGCAGGTCAAACAGGACGATGAATCATCACAGTGGTGTCTTGCTAGGGACCTCATCTTCCCATGTCCACTCTCTCCCAGCAGGGTGGGCTGGAGAGAGCGGGGCAGGAGCGCCAGCTATGGGGGGAGCCCCTGGCTACTGCAGTCCTGGCATCTCCTAGCAGGGGGCGCTGCCAGGCGGGGTCAGGAGCACCGGGATGCGGGGAGCTCCTGTCTACGACTGTCCTGACCAATTTTAGCAGGGGGCGCTGCCAGGAGGGGGCAGGAGTACCAGCTGTGGGGAGCTCTTGACAATCCAGTCACAGCGCTGCCAGCCAGGAGGTGCTATAGGAAGAAATGCCGGGGGGGTGGGGGGGAGGGGTGTCTACACTGATTTGCTGAGGTCAGCTCAGTCACCTCGACTGCGCTCAAGGCCGTTAACATCTGTCCTGTTTGCATTAGATGCCCCTTTATTTGCAGTGGGGGGCCTGTCTTGGGTTCTGGCCAAGAATTTGTCTCCAATTTGCTGAGCTGCTTCCTGGAATGTCCCGAGTCCTGAACTCTCTCCTCTCTGCCTTTCAGTCCAATGCTGACCTTTGCTATGCTGCCCTGTCTGCCATCTCTGGACTCCAGCCCATCCAGCCCTCAGGGGCCATGTACCTCATGGTAAGTGAGGCGCTAATGTGCCATTTTCAGAGCTTTGCTTTGCTCAGTGCATGCTGGAGTTGCCCTGCCAAGTGTCTGCCTTGTCTGCTTAAAATGTGAGTTGTTCAGGGAAGGGCCTGATTCTTAGTGTATCTGGGCAGCGCCCAGCACAGTGGGGTCCTGATCTCAGCTGGGGCAGGGCCTGTCTCTTACTGTGTCTGGGCAGCGCTCGGCACAGTTGGGCCCCATTCTTCAGAGAGTCGTAGAGTTTAAGGCCAGGGGAGACCACTATGTCATTTAGTCTGACCTCCTGTGTAGCACAGCCCAGAGAATTCCACCCAGCTACCCCTCTGGTGAGCCCAGTAGCTTGTGTCTGGCTAAAGCAAATTGTCCAAAAAGGCACTGGTCTGGAGTTGAAGACATCAAGAGATGGAGGATCACTACTTCCCTTGGCTGTTTGGTCCAATGGTTAATCGCCCTCACAGTTAAAAAACATTGTGCCTTTAACTTTCAGCCGCTGGTTCTCATTATTCCTTTGTCTGTGAGAAGATTCAAGAGCCCTTTAGTACCTGTTATTTTCTCCCTGTAAAGATACTGATGTACTGTAAACAAGTCATATCTCAATCTTCTTTATGAGAAGCTACCAACAGACTGAGCTCGTTATGTCTCTCACTGTAAAGCATTTTCTCCAGCCCTTGAAACATTTTTCTGGCTCTTGTCTGCACCCTCTCCAATTTTTCAGTATCCTTTTTAAAAGTTGGGCACGAGAACTCCTTCACGGTATTCTAGCATCAGTCTCACCAATGCCGCATACAGAGATAAAATCACCCTTCTGTTCACTAATTTATACACCCAAGGAGTGCATTGGCCCTTTTTGCCATAGCATCTCACTGGGAGCTCATGCTGAGTTGTTTGTCCACTATGACCTCTAAATCCTGTACAGTTATTGCTTTCCAGAATGTGGTCCCCCATTCTGCAGGCATGGTGTGTGTTCTGTGTTCCTAGGCATTCTTTATATTTGACTTTATTAAAACTTATTTTGATTGAACGGGCCCAGTTTACCAAGCAATCCAGATCACTCTGCATGACTTCCCTGTCCTCAGCATTGGGGGTTGGACTAGATGACCTCCTGAGGTCCCTTCCAACCCTGATATTCTATGATTCTATGATTTACCACTCCACTAATCTTTTGTGTCATCTTTATATTTACTGCCAGATCATTGACGAAAATGTTGAATAGCATCAGGCCTAGTACTGATCCTTGCAGAACCCCACTAGCAATATCCACACTCAGTGACTGTTCCCCAGTGACAACTATTTTTTGAGCTCTGTCAGTTAGACAGTTCTTAATCCATTTATCGTGTGCTTATTCTTTATAGATATTGCTAACTTTTTTATCAGAGTGTCATGCGGTACTAAATCAAAGACTTAACAAAAATCTAAATACACAGTTACTTTTTCAACCAAACTTTTAATCTCATAAAATAATGAAATCCAGTTTGCTTGACAAGATGTATTTTCTGTAAACACCACATTGGCTGGCATTAGTTATATCCCTGTTCTTTAATTCTTTGTCAGCTGAATCATCTTTACCGTTATTCTGAGTGGGATGTCTATAGTTGCCTGAGTCATCCCACTTGCCCTTTTTGAAAATTGACACAACGTGAACACTCTTCCGGTCTTCTGGAATGTCCCTAGAACTGCATGGTTTATTAAAAATGAACCAGCAGGCCAAAGATCTGATCAGCCAGCTCTTTTAGGGCTCTTAGCTACAAGTTGTCCAGGTCTGCTGTTCTTAAAATGTTTTATCTCTAGTAGATGCTGTTTATCATCCTCTTTTGTTACTAGTAGACTGGAAAGTAGCTCATCATCCTCATATAATATAAGTACCTCATCATTCTCATTTCCAAATATAGAACAAATAATCTATTAAATACCCTTGCCTTTTCTACATCATTATTAACAATGTTATCATCTCCCTCTAATAATGGACTTATACCATTGTTAGAATTTCTTTTGTTCATAAAAAAATCCTCCTTATTCTCCTTAGGCATGCCAGCCATGAATGTCCCTTGATGTCTTTAGCTTCCCTTATCAATTTTCTGTACTTCATCTTCTAATTTATATCAATTGCTAACTATTTTAACCTTTTTCCATTTGTAATATATTGTCTTTTTATTTCTGATTGCTGACTTTATTCTGCCACTGGCTTTTGGCCAAAGTTTTCCTCTTTCTTGATCGTGAATTCATGGCGTTTTGACATCTAGTAAACTCTTCTTAAACAACTGAGAATTTTCATTCACATTTTTCTGTGTAAATTTCACTCATAATTTCTGTCAGCTTTGGGAAATTAGCCCCTTTGAAGCACCAAATATATACATACACACATATATATATACATATTATTGGTCAGAACCTTCCTCTCTTTGCCCATAATGAATGTAATCAGGTCATGATTGCTGGTCCCTAGGTAACAACCAACTTCCAGTTCAGTGAACAGTCCATCATTATCCATCACAATGAGGTCCAGAATAGAGTTACCTCCTGCTGGCTGCAGTCCCTTTGTGTTAGAAAATCAGCATCAAAATGTTTTGCAAACTCTAATGGAGTTTTACTTCTGGCTGCATGGGACCTCTAGCATGTCTTCTCAACTGAAGTCCCCCATTACAACCATTTTTCTTTCCACATATTACAGACAAGTGCTTAAGAAGTTACTCAACCAGTTCTCTGGTCTGTAACAGATCCCCATCACTGCCCCCTCCTGGGCATTAACAGCACATTGAACCATGTGCATTGAAGAGCTGGTGCTTCTGAGCTATCAGTAACTCTAAAACAGGTTATGGTTTCTTTAATGGAGTCACCCTCCCCGCTGTACTCCCTCTCCTTCCTTGACAGGCCCTCCCACCTTGTCAGTAACAATAGTGGGGAATGACAATGTGTTTGCAGCTGCCTTCAGCTAGGATTGAGGTTTCCTGCTTCAGAGTTTGAGGTTAATGTAGTGTGGCAGACCCTGTTTGTGAGACCACTGCTAGCCTAGTGATTATAGAGCATGGGGGGTGGGGCGGGTGAGGCACACTGCAAGCACAAATACAGCCTTCAGTTTCACACACATGGCATGGGGCTGTATAGGGCCAGCAGGGGGAGGGGGGCGGAGGGATGCAGGGGACACGGGGCTGTATATGCTGCCGAGGGGGTGGAGGGATGTGGGGGGCACGGGGCTGTATGGGCTGCAGGAGGGAGGAGGGATACCAGGGGCATGGAGCTGTATAGGGCTGCGGGGGGAGGACGGGGGCATGGGAATGTATAGGCTGCAGGGGAAGGATGGATGCAGGAGGCACGGGACTGCATAGGGGCAGGGAGGAGGGATGTGGGGCGCATGGGGCTCTATAGGCTTCGGGGCAGGGTGAAGGAGGGATGTGGAGGGCATGGGGCTGCATAGGGGTGGGGAGGAGGGATGCTCTGGTGCAATCCTATCCAGCCTTGGCCTCTGACATCCCTAAATTTCTGCGCTGCAGGTTGGAATTGAAATGGAGCATTTCCCCAAGTTTGAGAATGACGTGGAGTTCACCGAACAGCTGATCTTAGAGCAGTCAGTCTTCTGCCTGCCAGCCTCGGTCAGTGTTCCCCTCAGAGCAGCCACACGTGTAGAGAGTCTGGGGGAGTGCTCTGAGCTGTGAGCCTGGGGCACCCAGTGGGGGGCTGGGAGCTCTGAGCATGGGGCATTGGGGGGAGGGGGCTGGGTGTCATGTGGTTTGCCAGAAGCCCTGGGCAGTGCTGCAATGGTCACTCGTTGCCCTAGCCAGGCCCCAGGTAGCTGCTATCCTGTCTCTCAGACTGCAGAGTCTGCCCCTCTGCTGTGCATCCCGTGTGTTCCTGAGCCCTGTGTCCTCTCTGCTTCGCACAAGAGCAGCTCCCTGCAGAGTTCGCACTAGCTCAGTTCAATGCCCTGTGCAAACCCCCTGCGGCCCCATTCATGGTGCAGGGACAAGGCTGGAGCCTTGCTGCACGTCTCCCCTTCCCGCTCCCATTGCCCGCAGTCACCCACCCAGTTCCTTAGCCGCTCACTGAGCCTTGACGGTCCTCAGCTCCCTCCAGCCTGTTCTCTGGGTCCTGCCCGGGGGCTACCGAGCTCAACCCCACCAGCTCTTTGCTTACAGCCCCTTCCCCTGAGGGTCTCACCATTCCTTGCTGACGCAGCAGCCACAGGAGGTTTGCACTGTGAAAGGCATTTTACTGATGGAGATGCTGATGGGCCAGGATTAGATCCCACAGCTCCTGGCCACAGTGCTATGCTTCTTCCATCTGGCTAGGCCTATCCCTGTGGTTTGTGCTTGCTCGTGGGACACAGCTGGGGACCTGGCAGGGCAGGGGTCTGAGATCCCAGTTTCACCCCTGCCCAACTAACCAGCCTTTTCCCATGGTTCATTTCAGTGCTTTGAGTACCCCAATTTCTTCCGGGTGGTGCTAACGGTGCCCGAGGAGATGATGGTGGAGGCCTGCAGTCGCATCCAGGAGTTCTGTGAAAGGCACTACCAGGACAACGAGGGGGCCCAGGACCTGGAATGTGACAAGTAGCCAGGAGTGCTCTCTACTCTGCCTCCGCTCAGCCACCCGTAAATGAGCAGCAGTGGGCAGGGCAGGGCTGCCCTCAGGTCAGCACCTACATCCCATTGCACCTAATGCAACTGGAGCAGACTACAATCCTGCAGAGATTCTGCATGTTCCCTGGGCTCATGGGATCCAGCAGCCATCATTCTACCCCATTCACAAACCCTCAGGCACCCAGTGTCCCACTACCCACCAGGAGCCCATGCTCTGGTCTGTGTCAGTGAACCGCAACATCCTTCATACAGGGCCTGCGGCTTCCACTCAGGCAGGCAGTTGTAGTATGTGGGAACCGTCACTTAGCTGTTCAGTTTGAGGGTCTCTGTTATTGCAGGGCAGTAGCTGGGAGATCCCACGCTGAATGCAAGATGACAACTTCTAATTCCCTTCACTAGCAGTTACATGAGATGCTGAGCTGGACTCTTCCACTGACAGAGCCATGCATGTGTCGGAGCAGAGTTCTCAGCCTCTCTCTGGCTGGAGCAGTACTGGACGGTCTGGTGTACATGTGGCATGATGGACCCTTGTTTGTCTGTACCACAGAATGTCAATGACTGTTCCTGATGTCTCCCCTTTATGTTCTCTAAGGAGCAGGAGCTCTGTGTACTCAGCCCTTGGTGTTGCAAAGGGCATAAATTATTGTAACTATTTTATTAATAAATGTTCGGATGTGCCTGGCCTTGTGCTGTGACCCGCCCTGCTGGGGCTGCTTCTGTATCTGCCCTGGACATCTGGAGGCACGGTTCCTCTTCCATCGACACTTTTTGTTGGCTGTTCCACACCAGCCTGAGGCTGGAACAGAGACCAGACAGGACCGTGATCTTCATACATTTCACTTTGATACCAGACAAAACTACTGAACCCCCCAGCACCTCTCTGCCGAAGCATTTTCCCTTGGAAGATGTGCTGATGACTACACTGAACATCATCAGGTTTTCAGCCCTAAAACTTCACCTACCAAACCCCTAAAGACACAGACACATGGTAGAGCCAGCCCCAGGCACCCCAGAAACTGCCCTTCACAGAAATGAACATCCCTCCCGCTCCACTCATGGCCACAATTGACCTCAGTGCTGCCCTCTGCACCACCCTCCACAACCCCACTGACCTCCACCCGGCCCTTGTACACAGCCCACCGGCCTCCACACACACCACTGAGCTCCGCCCTGCCCTCGTACACAGCCCACCCCCCTCCACACACACACCATCAACCTCCACCCCGCCCTCGTACACAGCCCTCCCCCCTCCACACAGACCATCGACCTACACACCACCCTCGTACACAGCCCACCCACCTCCACACACACCATCAACCTCCACCCCGCCCTTCTACACAGCCCACCCCTCTTGACACACACACCATCAACCTCCACCCCGCCCTAGTACACAGCCCAGTGCCCTCCACACACACCATCGACCTACACACCACCCTCGTACACAGCTCACCCCCACTACACACACACCATCAACCTCCACCCCGCCCTTGTACACAGCCCACCGCCCTCCACACACACCATCAACCTCCACCCCGCCCTCACGCATGGCCCAACCCTCTCCACAAACACACCATCAACCTTCACCCGGCCCTTGTACACAGCCCACCGCACTCCACACACACCATCAACCTCCACCCCGCCCTTCTACACAGCCCACCCCTCTTGACACACACACCATCAACCTCCACGCGGCCTTTGTACACAGCGCACCCCTTCCACACACACACCATCAACCTCCACCCCACCCTCGTACACAGCCCACCCCTCTCCACACACACCATCTACCTCCACCCCGCCCTCGTACACAGCCCACCCCCTCCACACACACACCATCAACCTCCACCCCGCCCTCGTACACAGCCCACCCACCTCCACACACACCATCAACCTCCACCCCGCCCTTCTACACAGCCCACCCCTCTTGACACACACACCATCAACCTCCACGCGGCCTTTGTACACAGCGCACCCCTTCCACACACACACCATCAACCTCCACCCCACCCTCGTACACAGCCCCCCCCTCTCCACACACACCATCTACCTCCACCCCGCCCTCGTACACAGCCCACCCCCTCCACACACACACCATCAACCTCCACCCCGCCCTCGTACACAGCCCACCCACCTCCACACACACCATCAACCTCCACCCCGCCCTTCTACACAGCCCACCCCTCTTGACACACACACCATCAACCTCCACGCGGCCTTTGTACACAGCCCACCGCCCTCCCCACACACACCATCAACCTCCACCCCACCCTCGTACACAGCCCATCGCCCTCCACACACACCATCAACCTCCATCCCGCCCTTCTACACAGCCCACCCCTCCCCACACACACACCATCAACCTCCACCCGGCCCTTCTACACAGCCCACCGCCCTCCATACACACCATCAACCTCCATCCCGCCCTCGTACACAGCCCTCCCCCCTCCACACAGACCATCAACCTCCACCCCACCCTCGTACACAGCCCACCCCCCTCCACACACATCACTGAGCTCCACCCTGCCCTTCTACACAGCCCACCCCTCTCCACACACACACCATCAACCTCCACGCGGCCTTTGTACACAGCGCACCCCTTCCACACACACACCATCAACCTCCACCCCACCCTCGTACAGAGCCCACCCCTCTCCACACACACCATCTACCTCCACCCCGCCCTCGTACACAGCCCACCCCCTCCACACACACACCATCAACCTCCACCCCGCCCTTCTACACAGCCCACCCCTCTTGACACACACACCATCAACCTCCACGCGGCCTTTGTACACAGCGCACCCCTTCCACACACACACCATCAACCTCCACCCCACCCTCGTACACAGCCCACCCCTCTCCACACACACCATCTACCTCCACCCCACCCTCGTACACAGCCCACCCCCCTCCACACACATCACTGAGCTCCACCCTGCCCTTCTACACAGCCCACCCCTCTCCACACACACACCATCAACCTCCACCCGGCCCTTGTACACAGCCCACCCCCCTCCACAAACACCATCTACCTCCACCCCGCCCTCGTACACAGCCCACCCCCCTTCACACAAACCACTGAGCACCACCCCGCCCTCGTACACAGCCCACCCCTCTCCACATACACCATCAACCTATACCCCACCCTTGTACACAGCCCACCCCCCTACACACACCACTGAGCTCCACTCCGCCCTCGTACACAGCCCACCCCCGTCCACACACACCATCTACCTCCACCCCGCCCTCGTACGCAGCCCACCCCCCTCCACACACACCATCTACCTCCACCCCACCCTCGTACACAGCCCACCCCTCTCCACAGACACCACTGAGCTCTGCCCTGCCCTCGTACGCAGCCCACCCCCCTCCACACACACCACTGAGCTCCACCCCACCCTCGTACACAGCCCTCCCACCTCCACACACACCACTGAGCTCCACCCCACCCTCGTACGCAGCCCACCCCCCTCCACACACACCACTGAGCTCCACCCCGCCCTCGTACACAGCCCTCCCCCCTCCACACACACCACTGAGCTCCACCCTGCCCTCGTACACAGCCCACCCCCCTCCACACACACCATAAACCTCCACCCGGCCCTCATACACAGCCCACCCCGCTCCACACACAGCATCAACCTACACCCCACCCTCGTACACAGGCCACCTCCCTCCACACACACCACTGAGCTCCACCCCACCCTCGTACACAGCCTACCCCCCTCCACAAACACCATCTAACTCCACCCCACCCTCGTACACAGCCCACCGCCCTCCTCACACACCATCAACCTACACCCCACCCTCGTACACAGCCCACCCCTCTCCACACACACCATCTACTTCCACCCCACCCTCGTACACAGCCCACCGCCCTCCTCACACACCATCAACCTACACCCCACCCTCGTACACAGCCCACCCCTCTCCACACACACCATCTACCTCCACCCCACCCTCGTACACAGCCCACCCCTCTCCACACACACCATCTACTTCCACCCCACCCTCGTACACAGCCCACCACCTCTCCACACACACCATCAACCTACACCCCACCCTCGTACACAGCCCACCCCTCTCCACACACACCATCTACCTCCACCCCACCCTCGTACACAGCCCACCCCCCTCCACACACATCACTGAGCTCCACCCCACCCTCGTACACAGCCCACCCCCCTCCAGACACACCATCCACTTCCACCCCGCCCTCGTACACAGCCCACCGCCCTCCACACACACCACTGAGCTCCACCCCACCCTCGTACACAGCCCACCCCCCTCCACACACACACCATCAACCTCCACCCGGCCCTCGTACACAGCCCACCGCCCTCCACACACACCACTGAGCTCCACCCTACCCTCGTACACAGCCCACCCCCTCCACACACACCATCTACCTCCACCCCGTCCTCGTACACAGCCCACCGCCCTCCACACACACCACTGAGCTCCACCCCACCCTCGTACACAGCCTACCCCCCTCCACACACACCATCTAACTCCACCCCACCCTCGTACACAGCCCACCCCCCTCCACACACACCATCTACCTCCACCCCACCCTCGTACAGAGCCCACCCCCCTCCACACACACCACTGAGCTCCACCCCACCCTCGTACACAGCCCACCGCCCTCCTCACACACCATCAACCTACACCCCACCCTCGTACACAGCCCACCCCTCTCCACACACACCATCTACCTCCAGCCCACCCTCGTACAGAGCCCACCCCCCTCCACACACACCACTGAGCTCCACCCCGCCCTTGTACACAGCCCACCCCCCTCCACACACACCACTGAGCTCCACCCCGACCTCGTACACAGCCTACCCCCCTCCACACACACCATCTATCTCCACCCCACACTCGTACACAGCCCACCCCCCTCCACACACACCATCTACCTCCACCCCGCCCTCGTACACAGCCCACTCCCCTCCCCAAACACCATCTACCTCCACCCCGCCCTCGTACACAGCCCACCCCCCTCCACACACATCACTGACCTCCACCCCACCCTCGTACACAGCCCACCCCCCTCCACACACACCACTGAGCTCCACCCCACCCTCGTACACAGCCCACCCCTCTCCACACACACCATCTACCTCCACCCCACGCTCGTACACAGCCCACCCCTCTCCACACACACCATCAACCTACACCCCACCCTCGTACACAGCCCACCCCTCTCCACGCACACCATCTACCTCCACCCCACCCTCGTACACAGCCCACCCCCCTCCACACACATCACTGAGCTCCACCCCACCCTCGTACACAGCCCACACCCCTCTACACACACCATCTACCTCCACCCCACACTCGTACACAGCGCACCCCACTCCACACACACACCATCAACCTCCACCCGGCCCTTGTACACAACCCACCGCCTCCATACACACCATCAACCTCCACACCACCCTCATAAACAGCCCACCCCCCTCCACACACACCATCAACCTATACCCCACCCTCGTACACAGACCACCCCCCTCCACACAGACCACTGAGCTCCACCCCGCCCTTGTACACAGCCCACCCCCCTCCACAGACACCACTGAGCTCCACCCCGCCCTCGTACACAGCCTACCCCCCTCCACACACACCATCTACCTCCACCCCACACTCGTACACAGCCCACCCCCCTCCACACACACTATCTACCTCCACCCGGCCCTCGTACACAGCCCACCCCCCTCCACACACAACATCTACCTCCACCCCGCCCTCGTACACAGCCCACCCCCCTCCACACACACCACTGAGCTCCACCCCGCCCTCGTACACAGCCCACCCTCCCCCACACACACCATCAACCTACACCCCACCCTCGTACACAGCCCACCCCCGTACACACACAACACTGAGCTCCACCCCACCCTCGTACACAGCCCTCCCCCCTCCACACACACCACTGAGCTCCACCCTGCCCTCGTACACAGCCCACCCCCCTCCACACACACCATAAACCTCCACCCTGCCCTCGTACACAGCCCACCCCCCTCCACACACACCATAAACCTCCACCCGGCCCTCATACACAGCCCACCCCTCTCCACACACAGCATCAACCTACACCCCACCCTCGTACACAGACTACCCCCCTCCACACACACCATCTAACTCCACCCCACCCTCGTACACAGCCCACCGCCCTCCTCACACACCATCAACCTACACCCCACCCTCGTACACAGCCCACCCCTCTCCACACACACCATCTACTTCCACCCCACCCTCGTACACAGCCCACCGCCCTCCTCACACACAATCAACCTACACCCCACCCTCGTACACAGCCCACCCCTCTCCACACACACCATCTACCTCCACCCCACCCTCGTACACAGCCCACCCCTCTCCACACACACCATCTACTTCCACCCCACCCTCGTACACAGCCCACCACCTCTCCACACACACCACTGAGCTCCACCCCGCCCTCGTCCACAGCCCACCCCCCTCCACATACACCATCACCCTACACCCCGCCCTCCTACACAGCCCACCCCCCTCCACACACACACCATAAACCTCCACCCCGCCCTCCTACACAGCCCACCCCCCTCCACACACACCACTGAGCTCCACCCCACCCTCGTACACAGCCCTCCCCCCTCCACACACACCACTGAGCTCCACCCCGCCCTGGTACACAGCCCACCCCCCTCCACACACACCACTGAGCTCCGCCCTGCCCTCGTACACAGCCCACCCCCCTCCACACACACACCATCAACCTCCACCAGGCCCTTGTACACAGCCCACCGCCCTCCACACACACCACCTACCTCCACCCCGCCCTCGTACACAGCCCTCCCCCCTCCACACACACCACTGAGCTCCACTCCGCCCTCGTACACAGCCCACCCCCCTCCACATACACCATCACCCTACACCCCGCCCTCCTACACAGCCCGCCCCCCTCCACACACACCATCTACCTCCACCCCGCCTTCCTACACAGCCCACCCCCCTCCACACAAACACCATCAACCTCCACCCCGCCCTCGTACACAGCCCACCCCTCTCCACACACACCACCTACCTCCACCCCGCCCTCGTACACAGCCCACCCCCCTCCACACACACCACTGAGCTCCACCCCGCCCTCATACACTGCCCACCCCCCTCCACACACATCACTGAGCTCCACCCCACCCTCGTACACAGCCCACCCCCCTCCACACACACCACTGAGCTCCACCCCGCCCTCATACACAGCCCACCCCCCTCCACACACACCATCTACCTCCACCCCGCCCTCGTACACAGCCCACCCCCCTCCACACACACACCACCAACCTACACCCCACCCTCGTACACAGCCCACCCCCCTCCACACACATCACTGAGCTCCACCCCACCCTCGTACACAGCCCACCCCCTCCACACACACCACTGAGCTCCACCCCGCCCTCGTACACAGCCCACCCTCCCCCACACACACCATCAACCTACACCCCACCCTCGTACACAGCCCACCCCCGTGCACACACACCACTGAGCTCCACCCCACCCTCGTACACAGCCCACCCCCCTCCACACACACCATCAACCTCCACCCGGCCCTCATACACAGCCCACCCCTCTCCACACACACCATCAACCTACACCCCACCCTCGTACACAGGCCACCTCCCTCCACACACACCACTGAGCTCCACCCCACCCTCGTACACAGCCCACCGCCCTGCTCACACACCATCAACCTACACCCCACCCTCGTAAACAGCCCACCCCTCTCCACACACACCATCTACCTCCACCCAGCCCTCGTACACAGCCCACCGCCCTCCACACAAACCATCTACCTCCACCCCGCCCTCGTACACAGCCCACCGCCCTCCACACACACCACTGAGCTCCACCCTGCCCTCGTACGTAGCCCACCCCCCTCCACACACACCATCTACCTCCACCCCACACTCGTACACAGCCCACCCCCCTCCACACACACACCATCAACCTTGACCCGGCCCTTGTACACAGCCCACCGACTCCATACACACCATCAACCTCCACACCACCCTCATAAACAGCCCACCCCCCTCCACACACACCATCAACCTATACCCCACCCTCGTACACAGCCCACCCCCCTCCACACAGACCACTGAGCTCCACCCCGCCCTTGTACACAGCCCACCCCCCTCCACAGACACCACTGAGCTCCACCCCGCCCTCGTACACAGCCTACCCCCCTCCACACACACCATCTACCTCCACCCCACACTCGTACACAGCCCACCCCCCTCCACACACACTATCTACCTCCACCCCGCCCTCGTACACAGCCCACCCCCCTCCACACACACCACTGAGCTCCACCCCGCCCTCGTACACAGCCCACCCTCCCCCACACACACCATCAACCTACACCCCACCCTCGTACACAGCCCACCCCCGTGCACACACAACACTGAGCTCCACCCCACCCTCGTACACAGCCCTCCCCCCTCCACACACACCACTGAGCTCCACCCTGCCCTCGTACACAGCCCACCCCCCTCCACACACACCATAAACCTCCACCCGGCCCTCATACACAGCCCACCCCTCTCCACACACAGCATCAACCTACACCCCACCCTCGTACACAGGCCACCTCCCTCCACACACACCATCTAACTCCACCCCACCCTCGTACACAGCCCACCGCCCTCCTCACACACCATCAACCTACACCCCACCCTCGTACACAGCCCACCCCTCTCCACACACACCATCTACCTCCACCCCACCCTCGTACACAGCCCACCCCTCTCCACACACACCATCTACTTCCACCCCACCCTCGTACACAGCCCACCACCTCTCCACACACACCATCAACCTACACCCCACCCTCGTACACAGCCCACCCCTCTCCACACACACCATCTACCTCCACCCCACCCTCGTACACAGCCCACCCCCCTCCACACACATCACTGAGCTCCACCCCACCCTCGTACACAGCCCACCCCCCTCCTGACACACCATCCACTTCCACCCCGCCCTCGTACACAGCCCACCGCCCTCCACACACACCACTGAGCTCCACCCCACCCTCGTACACAGCCCACCCCCCTCCACACACACACCATCAACCTCCACCCGGCCCTCGTACACAGCCCACCGCCCTCCACACACACCACTGAGCTCCACCCCACCCTCGTACACAGCCCACCCCCCTCCACACACACCATCTACCTCCACCCCGTCCTCGTACACAGCCCACCGCCCTCCACACACACCACTGAGCTCCACCCCACCCTCGTACACAGCCTACCCCCCTCCACACACACCATCTAACTCCACCCCACCCTCGTACACAGCCCACCCCCCTCCACACACACCATCTACCTCCACCCCACCCTCGTAGAGAGCCCACCCCCCTCCACACACACCACTGAGCTCCACCCCACCCTCGTACACAGCCCACCGCCCTCCTCACACACCATCAACCTACACCCCACCCTCGTACACAGCCCACCCCTCTCCACACAAAACATCTACCTCCACTCCACCCTCGTACACAGCCCACCCCTCTCCACACACACCATCAACCTACACCCCACCCTCATACACAGCCCACCCCTCTCCACACACACCATCTACTTCCACCCCACGCTCGTACAGAGCCCACCCCCCTCCACACACACCACTGAGCTCCACCCCGCCCTTGTACACAGCCCACCCCCCTCCACACACACCACTGAGCTCCACCCCGACCTCGTACACAGCCTACCCCCCTCCACACACACCATCTACCTCCACCCCACACTCGTACACAGCCCACCCCCCTCCACACACACCATCTACCTCCACCCCGCCCTCGTACACAGCCCACTCCCCTCCACAAACACCATCTACCTCCACCCCGCCCTCGTACACAGCCCACCCCCCTCCACACACATCACTGAGCTCCACCCCACCCTCGTACACAGCCCACCCCCCTCCACACACACCACCTACCTCCACCCCGCCCTCATACACAGCCCACCCCTCTGCACACACACCACTGAGCTCCACCCCACCCTCGTACACAGCCCACCCCTCTCCACACACACCATCTACCTCCACCCCACGCTCGTACACAGCCCACCCCTCTGCACACACACCACTGAGCTCCACCCCACCCTCGTACACAGCCCACCCCTCTCCACACACACCATCTACCTCCACCCCACGCTCATACACAGCCCACCCCTCTCCACACACACCATCAACCTACACCCCACCCTCGTACACAGCCCACCCCTCTCCACGCACCCCATCTACCTCCACCCCACCCTCGTACACAGCCCACCCCCCTCCACACACATCACTGAGCTCCACCCCACCCTCGTACACAGCCCACACCCCTCTACACACACCATCTACCTCCACCCCGCCGTCGTACACAGCCCACCGCCCTCCACACACACCACTGAGCTCCACCCCACCCTCGTACACAGCCTACCCCCCTGCACACACACCATCTACCTCCACCCCACCCTCGTACACTGCCCACCCCCCTCCACACACACCATCTACCTCCACCCCACCCTCGTACACAGCCCACCCCCCTCCACACACACCACTGAGCTCCACCCCACCCTCGTACACAGCCCACCGCCCTCCTCACACAACATCAACCTACACCCCACCCTCGTACACAGCCCACCCCTCTCCACACACACCATCCATCTCCACCCCACCCTCGTACACAGCCCACCCCTCTCCACACACACCATCAACCTACACCCCACCCTCGTACACAGCCCACCCCTCTCCACACACACCATCTTCCTCCACCCCACCCTCGTACACAGCCCACCCCCCTCCACACACACCACTGAGCTCCACCCCGCCCTTGTACACAGCCCACCCCCCTCCACACACACCACTGAGCTCCACCCCGCCCTCGTACACAGCCTACCCCCCTCCACACACACCATCTACCTCCACCCCACACTCGTACACAGCCCACCCCCCTCCACACACACCATCTACCTCCACCCCGGCCTCGTACGTAGCCCACCCCACTCCACACACACCATCTACCTCCACCCCACACTCGTACACAGCCCACCCCCCTCCACACACACACCATCAACCTCCACCCGGCCCTTGTACATAGCCCACCGCCTCCATACACACCATCAACCTCCACACCACCCTCATAAACAGCCCACCCCCCTCCACACACACCATCAAACTATACCCCACCCTCGTACACAGCCCACCCCCCTCCACACACACCACTGAGCTCCACCCCGCCCTTGTACACAGCCCACCCCCTCCACACACACCACTGAGCTCCACCCCGCCCTCGTACACAGCCTACCCCCCTCCACACACACCATCTACCTCCACCCCACACTCGTACACAGTCCACCCCCCTCAAACACACTATCTACCACCACCCCGCCCTCGTACACAGCCCACCCCCCTCCACACACACCATCTACCTCCACCCCGCCCTCGTACACAGCCAACCCCCCTCCACACACACCATCTACCTCCACTCCGCCCTCATACACAGCCCACCCCCCTCCACACACACCATCTACCTCCACTCCGCCCTCGTACACAGCCCACCCCTCTCCACACACACCACTGAGCTCCAGCCCGCCCTCGTACACAGCCCACCCTTCCCCACACATACCATCAACCTACACCCCACCCTCGTACACAGCCCAACCCCGTGCACACACACCACTGAGCTCCACCCCACCCTCGTACACAGCCCACCCCCCTCCACACACACCACTGAGATCTGCCCTGCCTTTGTACACAGCCCACGCCCTCCTCACACACCATCAACGTCCACCCGGCCTTCATACACAGCCCACCCCCTCCACACACACACCATCAACCTCCACCCCACCCTCGTACACAGCCCTCCCCCCTCCACACACACCACTGAGCTCCACCCTGCCCTCGTACACAGCCCACCCCCCTCCACACACACCATCAACCTCCACCCGGCCCTCATACACAGCCCACCCCTCTCCACACACACCATCAACCTACACCCCAACCTCGTACACAGGCCACCTCCCTCCACACACACCACTGAGCTCCACCCCACCCTCGTACACAGCCCACCGCCTCCTCACACACCATCAACCTACACCCCACCCTCGTACACAGCCCACCCCTCTCCACACACACCATCTACCTCCACCCCGCCCTCGTACACAGCCCACCCCCCTCCACACACACCATCTACCTCCACTCCACACTCGTACACAGCCCACCCCCCTCCACACACACACCATCAACCTCCACCCGGCCCTTGTACACAGCCCACCGCCTCCATACACACCATCAACCTCCACACCACCCTCATAAACAGCCCACCCGCCTCCACACACACCATCAACCTATACCCCACCCTCGTACACAGCCCACCCCCCTCCACACACTCCACTGAGCTCCACCTCGCCCTTGTACACAGCCCACCCCCCTCCACACACACCACTGAGCTCCACCCCGCCCTCGTACACAGCCTACCCCCCTCCACACACACCATCTACCTCCACCCCACACTCGTACACAGCCCACCCCCCTCCACACACACTATCTACCTCCACCCCGCCCTCGTACACAGCCCACCGCCCTCCACACACACCACTGAGCTCCACCCCGCCCTCGTACACAGCCCACCCTCCCCCACACACACCATCAACCTACACCACACCCTCGTACACAGCCCACCCCCGTGCACACACACCACTGAGCTCCACCCCACCCTCGTACACAGCCCACCCCCCTCCACACACACCACTGAGATCTGCCCTGCCTTTGTACACAGCCCACGCCCTCCTCACACACCATCAACCTCCACCCGGCCTTCATACACAGCCCACCCCCTCCACACACACACCATCAACCTCCACCCCACCCTCGTACACAGCCCACCCCCCTCCACACACACCATCAACCTCCACCCAGCCCTCATACACAGCCCACCCCTCTCCACACACACCATCAACCTCCACCCCACCCTCGTACACAGCCCACCTCCCTCCACACACACCACTGAGCTCCACCCCACCCTCGTACACAGCCCACCCCTCTCCACACACACCATCTACCTCCACCCCACCTTCGTACACAGCCCACCCCCCTCCACACACATCACTGAGCTCCACCCCGCCCTCCTACACAGCCCACCCCCCTCCACACACACCATCTACCTCCACCCCGCCCTCCTACACAGCCCACCCCCTCCACACACCCCACTGAGCTCCACCCCACCCTCGTACACAGCCCACCCCCCTCCACACACACCATCTACCTCCACCCCGCCCTTCTACACAGCCCACCCCCCTCCACACACACACCACCAACCTACACCCCACCCTCGTACACAGCCTACCCCTCTCCACATACACCACTGAGCTCCACCCCACCCTCGTACACAGCCCACCGCCCTCCACACACACACCATCAACCGACACCCCACCCTCGTACACAGCCCACCCCTCTCCACATACACCACTGAGCTCCACCCCGCCCTCGTACACAGCCTACCCCCCTCTTCACACACCATCTACCTCCACCCCACCCTCGTACACAGCCCACCCCTCTCCACATACACCACTGAGCTCCACCCTGCCCTCGTACACAGCCCACCCCCCTCCACACACACCACTGAGCTCCACCCCGCCGTCGTACACAGCCCTCCCCCCTCCACACACACCACTGAGCTCCACCCCACCCTCGTACGCAGCCCACCCCCCTCCACACACACCACTGAGCTCCACCCCACCCTCGTACACAGACCTCCCCCTCCACACACACACCATCAACCTCCACCCGGCCCTTGTACACAGCCCACCGCCCTCCACACACACCACTGAGCTCCACTCCGCCCTCGTACACAGCCCACCCCCCTCCACATACACCATCACCCTACACCCCGCCCTCCTACACAGCCCGCCCCCCTCCACACACACCATCTACCTCCACCCCGCCTTCGTACACAGCCCACCCCCCTCCACACAAACACCATCAACCTCCACCCCGCCCTCGTACACAGCCCACCCCTCTCCACACACACCACCTACCTCCACCCCGCCCTCGTACACAGCCCACCCCCCTCTACACACACCACTGAGCTCCACCCCGCCCTCATACACAGCCCACCCCCCTCCACACACATCACTGAGCTCCACCCCACCCTCGTACACAGCCCACCCCCCTCCACACACACCATCTACCTCCACCCTGCCCTCGTACACAGCCCACCCCCCTCCACACACACACCACCAACCTACACCCCACCCTCGTACACAGCCCACCCCCGTCCACACACACCATCTACCTCCACCCCGCCCTTCTACACAGCCCACCCCCTCCACACACACCACTGAGCTCCACCCCGCCCTCGTACACAGCCCACCCTCCCCCACACACACCATCAACCTACACCCCACCCTCGTACACAGCCCACCCCCGTGCACACACACCACTGAGCTCCACCCCACCCTCGTACACAGCCCACCCCCCTCCACACACACCACTGAGATCTGCCCTGCCCTCGTACACAGCCCACGCCCTCCTCACACACCATCAACCTCCACCCGGCCTTCATACATAGCCGACCCCCTCCACACACACACCATCAACCTCCACCCCACCCTCGTACACAGCCCACCCCCCTCCACACACACCATCAACCTCCACCCGGCCCTCATACACAGCCCACCCCTCTCCACACACACCATCAACCTACACCCCACCCTTGTACACAGGCCACCTCCCTCCACACACACCACTGAGCTCCACCCCACCCTCGTACACAGCCCACCGCCCTCCGCACACACCATCAACCTACACCCCACCCTCGTAAACAGCCCACCCCTCTCCACACACACCATCTACCTCCACCCTGCCCTCGTACACAGCCCACCGCCCTCCACACACACCATCAACCTCCACCCGGCCCTTATACACAACCCACCGCCTCCATACACACCATCAACCTCCACACCACCCTCATAAACAGCCCACCCCCCTCCACACACACCATCAACCTCCACCCGGCCCTTATACACAACCCACCGCCTCCATACACACCATCAACCTCCACACCACCCTCATAAACAGCCCACCCCCCTCCACACACACCATCAACCTATACCCCACCCTCGTACACAGACCACCCCCCTCCACACAGACCACTGAGCTCCACCCCGCCCTTGTACACAGCCCACCCCCCTCCACAGACACCACTGAGCTCCACCCCGCCCTCGTACACAGCCTACCCCCCTCCACACACACTATCTACCTCCACCCCGCCCTCGTACACAGCCCACCCCCCTCCACACACAACATCTACCTCCACCCCGCCCTCGTACACAGCCCACCGCCCTCCACACACACCACTGAGCTCCACCCCGCCCTCGTACACAGCCCACCCTCCCCCACACACACCATCAACCTACACCCCACCCTCGTACACAGCCCACCCCCGTGCACACACAACACTGAGCTCCACCCCACCCTCGTACACAGCCCTCCCCCCTCCACACACACCACTGAGCTCCACCCTGCCCTCGTACACAGCCCACCCCCCTCCACACACACCATAAACCTCCACCCGGCCCTCATACACAGCCCACCCCTCTCCACACACAGCATCAACCTACACCCCACCCTCGTACACAGGCCACCTCCCTCCACACACACCACTGAGCTCCACCCCACCCTCGTACACAGCCTACCCCCCTCCACAAACACCATCTAACTCCACCCCACCCTCGTACACAGCCCACCGCCCTCCTCACACACCATCAACCTACACCCCACCCTCGTACACAGCCCACCCCTCTCCACACACACCATCTACTTCCACCCCACCCTCGTACACAGCCCACCGCCCTCCTCACACACCATCGACCTACACCCCACCCTCGTACACAGCCCACCCCTCTCCACACACACCATCTACCTCCACCCCACCCTCGTACACAGCCCACCCCTCTCCACACACACCATCAACTTCCACCCCACCCTCGTACACAGCCCACCACCTCTCCACACACACCATCAACCTACACCCCACCCTCGTACACAGCCCACCCCTCTCCACACACACCATCTACCTCCACCCCACCCTCGTACACAGCCCACCCCCCTCCACACACATCACTGAGCTCCACCCCACCCTCGTACACAGCCCACCCCCCTCCAGACACACCATCCACTTCCACCCCGCCCTCGTACACAGCCCACCGCCCTCCACACACACCACTGAGCTCCACCCCACCCTCGTACACAGCCCACCCCCCTCCACACACACACCATCAACCTCCACCCGGCCCTCGTACACAGCCCACCGCCCTCCACACACACCACTGAGCTCCACCCCACCCTCGTACACAGCCCACCCCCTCCACACACACCATCTACCTCCACCCCGTCCTCGTACACAGCCCACCGCCCTCCACACACACCACTGAGCTCCACCCCACCCTCGTACACAGCCTACCCCCCTCCACACACACCATCTAACTCCACCCCACCCTCGTACACAGCCCACCCCCCTCCACACACACCATCTACCTCCACCCCACCCTCGTACAGAGCCCACCCCCCTCCACACACACCACTGAGCTCCACCCCACCCTCGTACACAGCCCACCGCCCTCCTCACACACCATCAACCTACACCCCACCCTCGTACACAGCCCACCCCTCTCCACACACACCATCTACCTCCAGCCCACCCTCGTACAGAGCCCACCCCCCTCCACACACACCACTGAGCTCCACCCCGCCCTTGTACACAGCCAACCCCCCTCCACACACACCACTGAGCTCCACCCCGACCTCGTACACAGCCTACCCCCCTCCACACACACCATCTATCTCCACCCCACACTCGTACACAGCCCACCCCCCTCCACACACACCATCTACCTCCACCCCGCCCTCGTACACAGCCCACTCCCCTTCCCAAACACCATCTACCTCCACCCCGCCCTCGTACACAGCCCACCCCCCTCCACACACATCACTGACCTCCACCCCACCCTCGTACACAGCCCACCCCCCTCCACACACACCACCTACCTCCACCCCGCCCTCATACACAGCCCACCCCTCTGCACACACACCACTGAGCTCCACCCCACCCTCGTACACAGCCCACCCCTCTCCACACACACCATCTACCTCCACCCCACGCTCGTACACAGCCCACCCCTCTCCACACACACCATCAACCTACACCCCACCCTCGTACACAGCCCACCCCTCTCCACGCACACCATCTACCTCCACCCCACCCTCGTACACAGCCCACACCCCTCTACACACACCATCTACCTCCACCCCACACTCGTACACAGCGCACCCCACTCCACACACACACCATCAACCTCCACCCGGCCCTTGTACACAACCCACCGCCTCCATACACACCATCAACCTCCACACCACCCTCATAAACAGCCCACCCCCCTCCACACACACCATCAACCTATACCCCACCCTCATACACAGACCACCCCCCTCCACACAGACCACTGAGCTCCACCCCGCCCTTGTACACAGCCCACCCCCCTCCACAGACACCACTGAGCTCCACCCCGCCCTCGTACACAGCCTACCCCCCTCCACACACACCATCTACCTCCACCCCACACTCGTACACAGCCCACCCCCCTCCACACACACTATCTACCTCCACCCGGCCCTCGTACACAGCCCACCCCCCTCCACACACAACATCTACCTCCACCCCGCCCTCGTACACAGCCCACCCCCCTCCACACACACCACTGAGCTCCACCCCGCCCTCGTACACAGCCCACCCTCCCCCACACACACCATCAACCTACACCCCACCCTCGTACACAGCCCACCCCCGTACACACACAACACTGAGCTCCACCCCACCCTCGTACACAGCCCTCCCCCCTCCACACACACCACTGAGCTCCACCCTGCCCTCGTACACAGCCCACCCCCCTCCACACACACCATAAACCTCCACCCTGCCCTCGTACACAGCCCACCCCCCTCCACACACACCATAAACCTCCACCCGGCCCTCATACACAGCCCACCCCTCTCCACACACAGCATCAACCTACACCCCACCCTCGTACACAGCCTACCCCCCTCCACACACACCATCTAACTCCACCCCACCCTCGTACACAGCCCACCGCCCTCCTCACACACCATCAACCTACACCCCACCCTCGTACACAGCCCACCCCTCTCCACACACACCATCTACTTCCACCCCACCCTCGTACACAGCCCACCGCCCTCCTCACACACAATCAACCTACACCCCACCCTCGTACACAGCCCACCCCTCTCCACACACACCATCTACCTCCACCCCACCCTCGTACACAGCCCACACCTCTCCACACACACCATCTACTTCCACCCCACCCTCGTACACAGCCCACCACCTCTCCACACACACCACTGAGCTCCACCCCGCCCTCGTCCACAGCCCACCCCCCTCCACATACACCATCACCCTACACCCCGCCCTCCTACACAGCCCACCCCCGTCCACACACACACCATAAACCTCCACCCCGCCCTCCTACACAGCCCACCCCCCTCCACACACACCACTGAGCTCCACCCCACCCTCGTACACAGCCCTCCCCCCTCCACACACACCACTGAGCTCCACCCCGCCCTGGTACACAGCCCACCCCCCTCCACACACACCACTGAGCTCCGCCCTGCCCTCGTACACAGCCCACCCCCCTCCACACACACACCATCAACCTCCACCAGGCCCTTGTACACAGCCCACCGCCCTCCACACACACCATCTACCTCCACCCCGCCCTCGTACACAGCCCTCCCCCCTCCACACACACCACTGAGCTCCACTCCGCCCTCGTACACAGCCCACCCCCCTCCACATACACCATCACCCTACACCCCGCCCTCCTACACAGCCCGCCCCCCTCCACACACACCATCTACCTCCACCCCGCCTTCCTACACAGCCCACCCCCCTCCACACAAACACCATCAACCTCCACCCCGCCCTCGTACACAGCCCACCCCTCTCCACACACACCACCTACCTCCACCCCGCCCTCGTACACAGCCCACCCCCCTCCACACACACCACTGAGCTCCACCCCGCCCTCATACACTGCCCACCCCCCTCCACACACATCACTGAGCTCCACCCCACCCTCGTACACAGCCCACCCCCCTCCACACACACCACTGAGCTCCACCCCGCCCTCATACACAGCCCACCCCCCTCCACACACACCATCTACCTCCACCCCGCCCTCGTACACAGCCCACCCCCCTCCACACACACACCACCAACCTACACCCCACCCTCGTACACAGCCCACCCCCGTCCACACACACCATCTACCTCCACCCCGCCCTTCTACAAAGCCCACCCCCTCCACACACACCACTGAGCTCCACCCCGCCCTCGTACACAGCCCACCCTCCCCCACACACACCATCAACCTACACCCCACCCTCGTACACAGCCCACCCCCGTGCACACACACCACTGAGCTCCACCCCACCCTCGTACACAGCCCACCCCCCTCCACACACACCACTGAGATCTGCCCTGCCCTCGTACACAGCCCACCCCCCTCCACACACACCATCAACCTCCACCCGGCCCTCATACACAGCCCACCCCTCTCCACACACACCATCAACCTACACCCCACCCTCGTACACAGGCCACCTCCCTCCACACACACCACTGAGCTCCACCCCACCCTCGTACACAGCCCACCGCCCTCCTCACACACCATCAACCTACACCCCACCCTCGTAAACAGCCCACCCCTCTCCACACACACCATCTACCTCCACCCAGCCCTCGTACACAGCCCACCGCCCTCCACACAAACCATCTACCTCCACCCCGCCCTCGTACACAGCCCACCGCCCTCCACACACACCACTGAGCTCCACCCTGCCCTCGTACGTAGCCCACCCCCCTCCACACACACCATCTACCTCCACCCCACACTCGTACACAGCCCACCCCCCTCCACACACACACCATCAACCTTGACCCGGCCCTTTATACACAGCCCACCGACTCCATACACACCATCAACCTCCACACCACCCTCATAAACAGCCCACCCCCCTCCACACACACCATCAACCTATACCCCACCCTCGTACACAGCCCACCCCCCTCCACACAGACCACTGAGCTCGACCCCGCCCTTGTACACAGCCCACCCCCCTCCACAGACACCACTGAGCTCCACCCCGCCCTCGTACACAGCCTACCCCCCTCCACACACACCATCTACCTCCACCCCACACTCGTACACAGCCCACCCCCCTCCACACACACTATCTACCTCCACCCCGCCCTCGTACACAGCCCACCCCCCTCCACACACACTATCTACCTCCACCCCGCCCTCGTACACAGCCCACCCTCCCCCACACACACCATCAACCTACACCCCACCCTCGTACACAGCCCACCCCCGTGCACACACAACACTGAGCTCCACCCCACCCTCGTACACAGCCCTCCCCCCTCCACACACACCACTGAGCTCCACCCTGCCCTCGTACACAGCCCACCCCCCTCCACACACACCATAAACCTCCACCCGGCCCTCATACACAGCCCACCCCGCTCCACACACAGCATCAACCTACACCCCACCCTCGTACACAGGCCACCTCCCTCTACACACACCACTGAGCTCCACCCCACCCTCGTACACAGCCCACCGCCCTCCTCACACACCATCAACCTACACCCCACCCTCGTACACAGCCCACCCCTCTCCACACACACCATCTACCTCCACCCCACCCTCGTACACAGCCCACCCCTCTCCACACACACCATCTACTTCCACCCCACCCTCGTACACAGCCCACCACCTCTCCACACACACCATCAACCAACACCCCACCCTCGTACACAGCCCACCCCTCTCCACACACACCATCTACCTCCACCCCACCCTCGTACACAGCCCACCCCCCTCCAGACACATCACTGAGCTCCACCCCACCCTCGTACACAGCCCACCCCCCTCCTGACACACCATCCACTTCCACCCCGCCCTCGTACACAGCCCACCGCCCTCCACACACACCACTGAGCTCCACCCCACCCTCGTACACAGCCCACCCCCCTCCACACACACACCATCAACCTACAGCCCACCCTCGTACACAGCCCACCCCTCTCCACACAAAACATCTACCTCCACCCCACCCTCGTACACAGCCCACCCCTCTCCACACACACCATCAACCTACACCCCACCCTCATACACAGCCCACCCCTCTCCACACACACCATCTACTTCCACCCCACGCTCGTACAGAGCCCACCCCCCTCCACACACACCACTGAGCTCCACCCCGCCCTTGTACACAGCCCACCCCCCTCCACACACACCACTGAGCTCCACCCCGACCTCGTACACAGCCTACCCCCCTCCACACACACCATCTACCTCCACCCCACACTCGTACACAGCCCACCCCCCTCCACACACACCATCTACCTCCACCCCGCCCTCGTACACAGCCCACTCCCCTCCACAAACACCATCTACCTCCACCCCGCCCTCGTACACAGCCCACCCCCCTCCACACACATCACTGAGCTCCACCCCACCCTCGTACACAGCCCACCCCCCTCCACACACACCACCTACCTCCACCCCGCCCTCATACACAGCCCACCCCTCTGCACACACACCACTGAGCTCCACCCCACCCTCGTACACAGCCCACCCCTCTCCACACACACCATCTACCTCCACCCCACGCTCGTACACAGCCCACCCTTCTCCACACACACCATCAACCTACACCCCACCCTCGTACACAGCCCACCCCTCTCCACGCACCCCATCTACCTCCACCCCACCCTCGTACACAGCCCACCCCCCTCCACACACATCACTGAGCTCCACCCCACCCTCGTACACAGCCCACACCCCTCTACACACACCATCTACCTCCACCCCGCCGTCGTACACAGCCCACCGCCCTCCACACACACCACTGAGCTCCACCCCACCCTCGTACACAGCCTACCCCCCTGCACACACACCATCTACCTCCACCCCACCCTCGTACACTGCCCACCCCCCTCCACACACACCATCTACCTCCACCCCACCCTCGTACACAGCCCACCCCCCTCCACACACACCACTGAGCTCCACCCCACCCTCGTACACAGCCCACCGCCCTCCTCACACACCATCAACCTACACCCCACCCTCGTACACAGCCCACCCCTCTCCACACACACCATCCATCTCCACCCCACCCTCGTACACAGCCCACCCCTCTCCACACACACCATCAACCTACACCCCACCCTCGTACACAGCCCACCCCTCTCCACACACACCATCTTCCTCCACCCCACCCTCGTACACAGCCCACCCCCCTCCACACACACCACTGAGCTCCACCCCGCCCTTGTACACAGCCCACCCCCCTCCACACACACCACTGAGCTCCACCCCGCCCTCGTACACAGCCTACCCCCCTCCACACACACCATCTACCTCCACCCCACACTCGTACACAGCCCACCCCCCTCCACACACACCATCTACCTCCACCCCGGCCTCGTACGTAGCCCACCCCACTCCACACACACCATCTACCTCCACCCCACACTCGTACACAGCCCACCCCCCTCCACACACACACCATCAACCTCCACCCGCCCCTTGTACATAGCCCACCGCCTCCATACACACCATCAACCTCCACACCACCCTCATAAACAGCCCACCCCCCTCCACACACACCATCAAACTATACCCCACCCTCGTACACAGCCCACCCCCCTCCACACACACCACTGAGCTCCACCCCGCCCTTGTACACAGCCCACCCCCTCCACACACAGCACTGAGCTCCACCCCGCCCTCGTACACAGCCTACCCCCCTCCACACACACCATCTACCTCCACCCCACACTCGTACACAGTCCACCCCCCTCCAAACACACTATCTACCACCACCCCGCCCTCGTACACAGCCCACCCCCCTCCACACACACCATCTACCTCCACCCCGCCCTCGTACACAGCCCACCCCCCTCCACACACACCATCTACCTCCACTCCGCCCTCATACACAGCCCACCCCCCTCCACACACACCATCTACCTCCACTCCGCCCTCGTACACAGCCCACCCCTCTCCACACACACCACTGAGCTCCAGCCCGCCCTCGTACACAGCCCACCCTTCCCCACACATACCATCAACCTACACCCCACCCTCGTACACAGCCCAACCCCGTGCACACACACCACTGAGCTCCACCCCAACCTCGTACACAGCCCACCCCCCTCCACACACACCACTGAGATCTGCCCTCCTTTGTACACAGCCCACGCCCTCCTCACACACCATCAACGTCCACCCGGCCTTCATACACAGCCCACCCCCTCCACACACACACCATCAACCTCCACCCCACCCTCGTACACAGCCCTCCCCCCTCCACACACACCACTGAGCTCCACCCTGCCCTCGTACACAGCCCACCCCCCTCCACACACACCATCAACCTCCACCCGGCCCTCATACACAGCCCACCCCTCTCCACACACACCATCAACCTACACCCCAACCTCGTACACAGGCCACCTCCCTCCACACACACCACTGAGCTCCACCCCACCCTCGTACACAGCCCACCGCCTCCTCACACACCATCAACCTACACCCCACCCTCGTACACAGCCCACCCCTCTCCACACACACCATCTACCTCCACCCCGCCCTCGTACACAGCCCACCCCCCTCCACACACACCATCTACCTCCACTCCACACTCGTACACAGCCCACCCCCCTCCACACACACACCATCAACCTCCACCCGGCCCTTGTACACAGCCCACTGCCTCCATACACACCATCAACCTCCACACCACCCTCATAAACAGCCCACCCGCCTCCACACACACCATCAACCTATACCCCACCCTCGTACACAGCCCACCCCCCTCCACACACTCCACTGAGCTCCACCTCGCCCTTGTACACAGCCCACCCCCCTCCACACACACCACTGAGCTCCACCCCCGCCCTCGTACACAGCCTACCCCCCTCCACACACACCATCTACCTCCACCCCACACTCGTACACAGCCCACCCCCCTCCACACACACTATCTACCTCCACCCCGCCCTCGTACACAGCCCACCGCCCTCCACACACACCACTGAGCTCCACCCCGCCCTCGTACACAGCCCACCCTCCCCCACACACACCATCAACCTACACCCCACCCTCGTACACAGCCCACCCCCGTGCACACACACCACTGAGCTCCACCCCACCCTCGTACACAGCCCACCCCCCTCCACACACACCACTGAGATCTGCCCTGCCTTTGTACACAGCCCACGCCCTCCTCACACACCATCAACCTCCACCCGGCCTTCATACACAGCCCACCCCCTCCACACACACACCATCAACCTCCACCCCACCCTCGTACACAGCCCACCCCCCTCCACACACACCATCAACCTCCACCCAGCCCTCATACACAGCCCACCCCTCTCCACACACACCATCAACCTACACCCCACCCTCTTACACAGGCCACCTCCCTCCACACACACCACTGAGCTCCACCCCGCCCTCCTACACAGCCCACCCCCCTCCACACACACCATCTACCTCCACCCCGCCCTTCTACACAGCCCACCCCCCTCCACACACACACCACCAACCTCCACCTGGCCCTCATACACAGCCCACCCCCTCCACACACCCCACTGAGCTCCACCCCACCCTCGTACACAGCCCACCCCCCTCCACACACACCATCTACCTCCACCCCGCCCTTCTACACAGCCCACCCCCCTCCACACACACACCACCAACCTACACCCCACCCTCGTACACAGCCTACCCCTCTCCACATACACCACTGAGCTCCACCCCACCCTCGTACACAGCCCACCGCCCTCCACACACACACCATCAACCGACACCCCACCCTCGTACACAGCCCACCCCTCTCCACATACACCACTGAGCTCCACCCCGCCCTCGTACACAGCCTACCCCCCTCTTCACACACCATCTACCTCCACCCCACCCTCGTACACAGCCCACCCCTCTCCACATACACCACTGAGCTCCACCCTGCCCTCGTACACAGCCCACCCCCCTCCACACACACCACTGAGCTCCACCCCGCCGTCGTACACAGCCCTCCCCCCTCCACACACACCACTGAGCTCCACCCCACCCTCGTACACAGCCCACCCCCCTCCACACACATCACTGAGCTCCACCCTGCCCTCGTACACAGCCCACCCCTTCCACACACACACCATCAACCTCCACCCCACCCTCGTACACAGCCCACAGCCCTCCTCACACACCATCAACCTACACCCCACCCTCGTACACAGCCCACCCCTCTCCACACACACCATCAACCTACACCCCACCCTCGTACACAGCCCACCCCTCTCCACACACACCATCTACCTCCACCCCACCCTCGTACACAGCCCACTCCCCTCCACACACACCATCTACCTCCACCTCGCCCTCGTACACAGCCCACCGCCCTCCACACACACCACTGAGCTCCACCCCACCCTCGTACACAGCCCACCCCCCTCCACACACACACCATCAACCTCCACCCGGCCCTTGTACACAGCCCACCCCTCTCCACACACACCATCTACCTCTACCCCGCCCTCGTACACAGCCCACCCTCCCCCACACACACCATCAACCTACACCCCACCCTCGTACACAGCCCACCCCCGTGCACACACACCACTGAGCTCCACCCCACCCTCGTACGCAGCCCACTCCCCTCCACACACACCACTGAGATCTGCCCTGCCCTCGTACACAGCCCACGCCCTCCTCACACACCATCAACCTCCACCCGGCCTTCATACATAGCCCACCCCCTCCACACACACACCATCAACCTCCACCCCACCCTCGTACACAGCGCTCCCCCCTCCACACACACCACTGACCTCCACCCTGCCCTCGTACACAGCCCACCCCCCTCCACACACACCATCAACCTCCACCCGGCCCTCATACACAGCCCACCCCTCTCCACACACACCATCAACCTACACCCCACCCTCGTACACAGGCCACCTCCCTCCACACACACCACTGAGCTCCACCCCACCCTCGTACACAGCCCACCGCCCTCCGCACACACCATCAACCTACACCCCACCCTCGTAAACAGCCCACCCCTCTCCACACACACCATCTACCTCCACCCTGCCCTCGTACACAGCCCACCGCCCTCCACAAACACCACTGAGCTCCACCCCGCCCTCGTACGTAGCCCACCCCCCTCCACACACACCATCTACCTCCACCCCACACTCGTACACAGCCCACCCCACTCCACACACACACCATCAACCTCCACCCGGCCCTTGTACACAACCCACCGCCTCCATACACACCATCAACCTCCACACCACCCTCATAAACAGCCCACCCCAGTCCACACACACCATCAACCTATACCCCACCCTCGTACACAGACCACCCCCCTCCACACAGACCACTGAGCTCCACCCCGCCCTTGTACACAGCCCACCCCCCTCCACAGACACCACTGAGCTCCACCCCGCCCTCGTACACAGCCTACCCCCCTCCACACACACCATCTACCTCCACCCCACACTCGTACACAGCCCACCCCCCTCCACACACACTATCTACCTCCACCCCGCCCTCGTACACAGCCCACCCCCCTCCACACACAACATCTACCTCCACCCCGCCCTCGTACACAGCCCACCGCCCTCCACACACACCACTGAGCTCCACCCCGCCCTCGTACACAGCCCACCCTCCCCCACACACACCATCAACCTACACCCCACCCTCGTACACAGCCCACCCCCGTGCACACACAAAACTGAGCTCCACCCCACCCTCGTACACAGCCCTCCCCCCTCCACACACACCATCTACCTCCACCCCGCCTTCCTACACAGCCCACCCCCCTCCACACAAACACCATCAACCTCCACGCCGCCCTCGTCCACATCCCACCCCTCTCCACACACACCACCTACCTCCACCCCGCCCTCGTACACAGCCCACCCCCCTCCACACACACCACTGAGCTCCACCCCGCCCTCATACACTGCCCACCCCCCTCCACACACATCACTGAGCTCCACCCCACCCTCGTACACAGCCCACCCCCCTCCACACACACCACTGAGCTCCACCCCGCCCTCATACACAGCCCACCCCCCTCCACACACACCATCTACCTCCACCCCGCCCTCGTACACAGCCCACCCCCCTCCACACACACACCACCAACCTACACCCCACCCTCGTACACAGCCCACCCCCGTCCACACACACCATCTACCTCCACCCCGCCCTTCTACACAGCCCACCCCCTCCACACACACCACTGAGCTCCACCCCGCCCTCGTACACAGCCCACCCTCCCCCACACACACCATCAACCTACACCCCACCCTCGTACAGAGCCCACCCCCGTGCACACACACCACTGAGCTCCACCCCACCCTCGTACACAGCCCACCCCCCTCCACACACACCACTGAGATCTGCCCTGCCCTCGTACACAGCCCACCCCCCTCCACACACACCATCAACCTACACCCCACCCTCGTAAACAGC
Source organism: Caretta caretta (assembly GCF_965140235.1). Classification (NCBI taxonomy): domain Eukaryota; kingdom Metazoa; phylum Chordata; order Testudines; family Cheloniidae; genus Caretta; species Caretta caretta. The sequence continues at coordinate 43,983,929 of NC_134217.1, forward strand.
CCACCCCTCTCCACACACACCATCTACCTCCACCCTGCCCTCGTACACAGCCCACCGCCCTCCACACACACCATCTACCTCCACCCCGCCCTCGTACACAGCCCACCGCCCTCCACACACACCACTGAGCTCCACCCCGCCCTCGTACGTAGCCCACCCCCCTCCACACACACCATCAACCTCCACCCGGCCCTTGTACACAGCCAACCGACTCCATACACACCATCAACCTCCACACCACCCTCATAAACAGCCCACCCCCCTCCACACACACCATCAACCTATACCCGACCCTCGTACACAGCCCACCCCCCTCCACACAGACCACTGAGCTCCACCCCGCCCTCGTACACAGCCCACCCCCCTCCACAGACACCACTGAGCTCCACCCCGCCCTCGTACACAGCCTACCCCCCTCCACACACACCATCTACCTCCACCCCACACTCGTACACAGCCCACCCCCCTCCACACACACTATCTACCTCCACCCCGCCCTCGTACACAGCCCACCCCCCTCCACACACACCACTGAGCTCCACCCCGCCCTCGTACACAGCCCACCCTCCCCCACACACACCATCAACCTCCATCCCACCCTCGTACACAGCCCACCCCCGTGCACACACAACACTGAGCTCCACCCCACCCTCGTACACAGCCCTCCCCCCTCCACACACACCACTGAGCTCCACCCTGCCCTCGTACACAGCCCACCCCCCTCCACACACACCATAAACCTCCACCCGGCCCTCATACACAGCCCACCCCTCTCCACACACAGGATCAACCTACACCCCACCCTCGTACACAGGCCACCTCCCTCCACACACACCACTGAGCTCCACCCCACCCTCGTACACAGCCTACCCCCCTCCACACACACCATCTACCTCCACCCCACCCTCGTACACAGCCCACCCCCCTCCTCACACACCATCTAACTCCACCCCACCCTCGTACACAGCCCACCGCCCTCCTCACACACCATCAACCTACACCCCACCCTCGTACACAGCCCACCCCTCTCCACACACACCATCTACTTCCACCCCACCCTCGTACACAGCCCACCGCCCTCCTCACACACCATCAACCTACACCCCACCCTCGTACACAGCCCACCCCTCTCCACACACACCATCTACCTCCACCCCACCCTCGTACACAGCCCACCCCTCTCCACACACACCATCTACTTCCACCCCACCCTCGTACACAGCCCACCACCTCTCCACACACACCATCAACCTACACCCCACCCTCGTACACAGCCCACCCCTCTCCACACACACCATCTACCTCCACCCCACCCTCGTACACAGCCCACCCCCCTCCACACACATCACTGAGCTCCACCCCACCCTCGTACACAGCCCACCCCCCTCCAGACACACCATCCACTTCCACCCCGCCCTCGTACACAGCCCACCGCCCTCCACACACACCATCTACCTCCACCCCGCCCTTCTACACAGCCCACCCCCTCCACACACACCACTGAGCTCCACCCCGCCCTCGTACACAGCCCACCCTCCCCCACACACACCATCAACCTACACCCCACCCTCGTACACAGCCCACCCCCGTGCACACACACCACTGAGCTCCACCCCACCCTCGTACACAGCCCACCCCCCTCCACACACACCACTGAGATCTGCCCTGCCCTCGTACACAGCCCACGCCCTCCTCACACACCATCAACCTCCACCCGGCCTTCATACATAGCCCACCCCCTCCACACACACACCATCAACCTCCACCCCACCCTCGTACACAGCCCTCCCCCCTCCACACACACCACTGACCTCCACCCTGCCCTCGTACACAGCCCACCCCCCTCCACACACACCATCAACCTCCACCTGGCCCTCATACACAGCCCACCCCTCTCCACACACACCATCAACCTACACCCCACCCTCGTACACAGGCCACCTCCCTCCACACACACCACTGAGCTCCACCCCACCCTCGTACACAGCCCACCGCCCTCCTCACACACCATCAACCTACACCCCACCCTCGTAAACAGCCCACCCCTCTCCACACACACCATCTACCTCCACCCTGCCCTCGTACACAGCCCACCGCCCTCCACATACACCACTGAGCTCCACCCCGCCCTCGTACGTAGCCCACCCCCCTCCACACACACCATCTACCTCCACCCCACACTCGTACACAGCCCACCCCACTCCACACACACACCATCAACCTCCACCCGGCCCTTGTACACAACCCACCGCCTCCATACACACCATCAACCTCCACACCACCCTCATAAACAGCCCACCCCCCTCCACACACACCATCAACCTATACCCCACCCTCGTACACAGACCACCCCCCTCCACACAGACCACTGAACTCCACCCCGCCCTTGTACACAGCCCACCCCCCTCCACAGACACCACTGAGCTCCACCCCGCCCTCGTACACAGCCTACCCCCCTCCACACACACCATCTACCTCCACCCCACACTCGTACACAGCCCACCCCCCTCCACACACACTATCTACCTCCACCCCGCCCTCGTACACAGCCCACCCCCCTCCACACACAACATCTACCTCCACCCCGCCCTCGTACACAGCCCACCCCCCTCCACACACACCACTGAGCTCCACCCCGCCCTCGTACACAGCCCACCCTCCCCCACACACACCATCAACCTACACCCCACCCTCGTACACAGCCCACCCCCGTGCACACACAACACTGAGCTCCACCCCACCCTCGTACACAGCCCTCCCCCCTCCACACACACCACTGAGCTCCACCCTGCCCTCGTACACAGCCCACCCCCCTCCACACACACGATAAACCTCCACCCGGCCCTCATACACAGCCCACCCCTCTCCACACACAGCATCAACCTACACCCCACCCTCGTACACAGGCCACCTCCCTCCACACACACCACTGAGCTCCACCCCACCCTCGTACACAGCCTACCCCCCTCCACACACACCATCTAACTCCACCCCACCCTCGTACACAGCCCACCGACCTCCTCACACACCATCAACCTACACCCCACCCTCGTACACAGCCCACCCCTCTCCACACACACCATCTACTTCCACCCCACCCTCGTACACAGCCCACCCCTCTCCACACACACCATCTACTTCCACCCCACCCTCGTACACAGCCCACCACCTCTCCACACACACCACTGAGCTCCATCCCGCCCTCGTACACAGCCCACCCCACTCCACATACACCATCACCCTACACCCCGCCCTCCTACACAGCCCACCCCCCTCCACACACACCACTGAGCTCCACCCCACCCTCGTACACAGCCCTCCCCCCTCCACAAACACCACTGAGCTCCACCCCGCCCTGGTACACAGCCCACCCCCCTCCACACACACCACTGAGCTCCGCCCTGCCCTCGTACACAGCCCACCCCCCTCCACACACACACCATCAACCTCCACCAGGCCCTTGTACACAGCCCACCGCCCTCCACACACACCATCTACCTCCACCCCGCCCTCGTACACAGCCCTCCCCCCTCCACACACACCACTGAGCTCCACTCCGCCCTCGTACACAGCCCACCCCCCTCCACATACACCATCACCCTACACCCCGCCCTCCTACACAGCCCGCCCCCCTCCACACACACCATCTACCTCCACCCCGCCTTCCTACACAGCCCACCCCCCTCCACACAAACACCATCAACCTCCACCCCGTCCTCGTACACAGCCCACCCCTCTCCACACACACCACCTACCTCCACCCCGCCCTCGTACACAGCCCACCCCCCTCCACACACACCACTGAGCTCCACCCCGCCCTCATACACTGCCCACCCCCCTCCACACACATCACTGAGCTCCACCCCACCCTCGTACACAGCCCACCCCCCTCCACACACACCACTGAGCTCCACCCCGCCCTCATACACAGCCCACCCCCCTCCACACACACCATCTACCTCCACCCCGCCCTCGTACACAGCCCACCCCCCTCCACACACACACCACCAACCTACACCCCACCCTCGTACACAGCCCACCCCCGTCCACACACACCATCTACCTCCACCCCGCCCTTCTACACAGCCCACCCCCTCCACACACACCACTGAGCTCCACCCCGCCCTCGTACACAGCCCACCCTCCCCCACACACACCATCAACCTACACCCCACCCTCGTACACAGCCCACCCCCGTGCACACACACCACTGAGCTCCACCCCACCCTCGTACACAGCCCACCCCCCTCCACACACACCATCTACCTCCACCCCACACTCGTACACAGCGCACCCCACTCCACACACACACCATCAACCTCCACCCGGCCCTTGTACACAACCCACCGCCTCCATACACACCATCAACCTCCACACCACCCTCATAAACAGCCCACCCCCCTCCACACACACCATCAACCTATACCCCACCCTCGTACACAGACCACCCCCCTCCACACAGACCACTGAGCTCCACCCCGCCCTTGTACACAGCCCACCCCCCTCCACAGACACCACTGAGCTCCACCCCGCCCTCGTACACAGCCTACCCCCCTCCACACACACCATCTACCTCCACCCCACACTCGTACACAGCCCACCCCCCCTCCACACACACTATCTACCTCCACCCGGCCCTCGTACACAGCCCACCCCCCTCCACACACAACATCTACCTCCACCCCGCCCTCGTACACAGCCCACCCCCCTCCACACACACCACTGAGCTCCACCCCGCCCTCGTACACAGCCCACCCTCCCCCACAGACACCATCAACCTACACCCCACCCTCGTACACAGCCCACCCCCGTACACACACAACACTGAGCTCCACCCCACCCTCGTACACAGCCCTCCCCCCTCCACACACACCACTGAGCTCCACCCTGCCCTCGTACACAGCCCACCCCCCTCCACACACACCATAAACCTCCACCCGGCCCTCATACACAGCCCACCCCTCTCCACACACAGCATCAACCTACACCCCACCCTCGTACACAGGCCACCTCCCTCCACACACACCACTGAGCTCCACCCCACCCTCGTACACAGCCTACCCCCCTCCACACACACCATCTAACTCCACCCCACCCTCGTACACAGCCCACCGCCCTCCTCACACACCATCAACCTACACCCCACCCTCGTACACAGCCCACCCCTCTCCACACACACCATCTACTTCCACCCCACCCTCGTACACAGCCCACCGCCCTCCTCACACACAATCAACCTACACCCCACCCTCGTACACAGCCCACCCCTCTCCACACACACCATCTACCTCCACCCCACCCTCGTACACAGCCCACCCCTCTCCACACACACCATCTACTTCCACCCCACCCTCGTACACAGCCCACCACCTCTCCACACACACCACTGAGCTCCACCCCGCCCTCGTACACAGCCCACCCCCCTCCACATACACCATCACCCTACACCCCGCCCTCCTACACAGCCCACCCCCGTCCACACACACACCATAAACCTCCACCCCGCCCTCCTACACAGCCCACCCCCCTCCACACACAGCACTGAGCTCCACCCCACCCTCGTACACAGCCCTCCCCCCTCCACACACACCACTGAGCTCCACCCCGCCCTGGTACACAGCCCACCCCCCTCCACACACACCACTGAGCTCCGCCCTGCCCTCGTACACAGCCCACCCCCCTCCACACACACACCATCTACCTCCACCCCGCCCTCGTACACAGCCCTCCCCCCTCCACACACACCACTGAGCTCCACTCCGCCCTCGTACACAGCCCACCCCCCTCCACATACACCATCACCCTACACCCCGCCCTCCTACACAGCCCGCCCCCCTCCACACACACCATCTACCTCCACCCCGCCTTCCTACACAGCCCACCCCCCTCCACACAAACACCATCAACCTCCACCCCGCCCTCGTACACAGCCCACCCCTCTCCACACACACCACCTACCTCCACCGCGCCCTCGTACACAGCCCACCCCCCTCCACACAAACCACTCAGCTCCACCCCGCCCTCATACACTGCCCACCCCCCTCCACACACATCACTGAGCTCCACCCCACCCTCGTACACAGCCCACCCCCCTCCACACACACCACTGAGCTCCATCCCGCCCTCATACACAGCCCACCCCCCTCCACACACACCATCTACCTCCACCCCGCCCTCGTACACAGCCCACCCCCCTCCACACACACACCACCAACCTACACCCCACCCTCGTACACAGCCCACCCCCGTCCACACACACCATCTACCTCCACCCCGCCCTCATACACTGCCCACCCCCCTCCACACACATCACTGAGCTCCACCCCGCCCTCGTACACAGCCCACCCCCCTCCACACACACCACTCAGCTCCACCCCGCCCTCATACACTGCCCACCCCCCTCCACACACATCACTGAGCTCCACCCCACCCTCGTACACAGCCCACCCCCCTCCACAGACACCACTGAGCTCCACCCCGCCCTCGTACACAGCCTACCCCCCTCCACACACACCATCTACCTCCACCCCACACTCGTACACAGCCCACCCCCCTCCACACACACTATCTACCTCCACCCCGCCCTCGTACACAGCCCACCCCCCTCCACACACACCACTGAGCTCCACCCCGCCCTCGTACACAGCCCACCCTCCCCCACACACACCATCAACCTACACCCCACCCTCGTACACAGCCCACCCCCGTGCACACACAACACTGAGCTCCACCCTGCCCTCGTACACAGCCCACCCCCCTCCACACACACCATAAACCTCCACCCGGCCCTCATACACAGCCCACCCCGCTCCACACACAGCATCAACCTACACCCCACCCTCGTACACAGGCCACCTCCCTCTACACACACCACTGAGCTCCACCCCACCCTCGTACACAGCCTACCCCCCTCCACACACACCATCTAACTCCACCCCACCCTCGTACACAGCCCACCGCCCTCCTCACACACCATCAACCTACACCCCACCCTCGTACACAGCCCACCCCTCTCCACACACACCATCTACCTCCACCCCACCCTCGTACACAGCCCACCCCTCTCCACACACACCATCTACTTCCACCCCACCCTCGTACACAGCCCACCACCTCTCCACACACACCATCAACCAACACCCCACCCTCGTACACAGCCCACCCCTCTCCACACACACCATCTACCTCCACCCCACCCTCGTACACAGCCCACCCCCCTCCACACACATCACTGAGCTCCACCCCACCCTCGTACACAGCCCACCCCCCTCCTGACACACCATCCACTTCCACCCCGCCCTCGTACACAGCCCACCGCCCTCCACACACACCACTGAGCTCCACCCCACCCTCGTACACAGCCCACCCCCCTCCACACACACACCATCAACCTACAGCCCACCCTCGTACACAGCCCACCCCTCTCCACACAAAACATCTACCTCCACCCCACCCTCGTACACAGCCCACCCCTCTCCACACACACCATCAACCTACACCCCACCCTCATACACAGCCCACCCCTCTCCACACACACCATCTACTTCCACCCCACGCTCGTACAGAGCCCACCCCCCTCCACACACACCACTGAGCTCCACCCCGCCCTTGTACACAGCCCACCCCCCTCCACACACACCACTGAGCTCCACCCCGACCTCGTACACAGCCTACCCCCCTCCACACACACCATCTACCTCCACCCCACACTCGTACACAGCCCACCCCCCTCCACACACACCATCTACCTCCACCCCGCCCTCGTACACAGCCCACTCCCCTCCACAAACACCATCTACCTCCACCCCGCCCTCGTACACAGCCCACCCCCCTCCACACACATCACTGAGCTCCACCCCACCCTCGTACACAGCCCACCCCCCTCCACACACACCACCTACCTCCACCCCGCCCTCATACACAGCCCACCCCTCTGCACACACACCACTGAGCTCCACCCCACCCTCGTACACAGCCCACCCCTCTCCACACACACCACCTACCTCCACCCCGCCCTCATACACAGCCCACCCCTCTGCACACACACCACTGAGCTCCACCCCACCCTCGTACACAGCCCACCCCTCTCCACACACACCATCAACCTACACCCCACCCTCGTACACAGCCCACCCCTCTCCACGCACCCCATCTACCTCCACCCCACCCTCGTACACAGCCCACCCCCCTCCACACACATCACTGAGCTCCACCCCACCCTCGTACACAGCCCACACCCCTCTACACACACCATCTACCTCCACCCCGCCGTCGTACACAGCCCACCGCCCTCCACACACACCACTGAGCTCCACCCCACCCTCGTACACAGCCTACCCCCCTGCACACACACCATCTACCTCCACCCCACCCTCGTACACTGCCCACCCCCCTCCACACACACCATCTACCTCCACCCCACCCTCGTACACAGCCCACCCCCCTCCACACACACCACTGAGCTCCACCCCACCCTCGTACACAGCCCACCGCCCTCCTCACACACCATCAACCTACACCCCACCCTCGTACACAGCCCACCCCTCTCCACACACACCATCCATCTCCACCCCACCCTCGTACACAGCCCACCCCTCTCCACACACACCATCAACCTACACCCCACCCTCGTACACAGCCCACCCCTCTCCACACACACCATCTTCCTCCACCCCACCCTCGTACACAGCCCACCCCCCTCCACACACACCACTGAGCTCCACCCCGCCCTTGTACACAGCCCACCCCCCTCCACACACACCACTGAGCTCCACCCCGCCCTCGTACACAGCCTACCCCCCTCCACACACACCATCTACCTCCACCCCACACTCGTACACAGCCCACCCCCCTCCACACACACCATCTACCTCCACCCCGGCCTCGTACGTAGCCCACCCCACTCCACACACACCATCTACCTCCACCCCACACTCGTACACAGCCCACCCCCCTCCACACACACACCATCAACCTCCACCCGCCCCTTGTACATAGCCCACCGCCTCCATACACACCATCAACCTCCACACCACCCTCATAAACAGCCCACCCCCCTCCACACACACCATCAAACTATACCCCACCCTCGTACACAGCCCACCCCCCTCCACACACACCACTGAGCTCCACCCCGCCCTTGTACACAGCCCACCCCCTCCACACACACCACTGAGCTCCACCCCGCCCTCGTACACAGCCTACCCCCCTCCACACACACCATCTACCTCCACCCCACACTCGTACACAGTCCACCCCCCTCCAAACACACTATCTACCACCACCCCGCCCTCGTACACAGCCCACCCCCCTCCACACACACCATCTACCTCCACCCCGCCCTCGTACACAGCCCACCCCCCTCCACACACACCATCTACCTCCACTCCGCCCTCATACACAGCCCACCCCCCTCCACACACACCATCTACCTCCACTCCGCCCTCGTACACAGCCCACCCCTCTCCACACACACCACTGAGCTCCAGCCCGCCCTCGTACACAGCCCACCCTTCCCCACACATACCATCAACCTACACCCCACCCTCGTACACAGCCCAACCCCGTGCACACACACCACTGAGCTCCACCCCACCCTCGTACACAGCCCACCCCCCTCCACACACACCACTGAGATCTGCCCTCCTTTGTACACAGCCCACGCCCTCCTCACACACCATCAACGTCCACCCGGCCTTCATACACAGCCCACCCCCTCCACACACACACCATCAACCTCCACCCCACCCTCGTACACAGCCCTCCCCCCTCCACACACACCACTGAGCTCCACCCTGCCCTCGTACACAGCCCACCCCCCTCCACACACACCATCAACCTCCACCCGGCCCTCATACACAGCCCACCCCTCTCCACACACACCATCAACCTACACCCCAACCTCGTACACAGGCCACCTCCCTCCACACACACCACTGAGCTCCACCCCACCCTCGTACACAGCCCACCGCCTCCTCACACACCATCAACCTACACCCCACCCTCGTACACAGCCCACCCCTCTCCACACACACCATCTACCTCCACCCCGCCCTCGTACACAGCCCACCCCCCTCCACACACACCATCTACCTCCACTCCACACTCGTACACAGCCCACCCCCCTCCACACACACACCATCAACCTCCACCCGGCCCTTGTACACAGCCCACCGCCTCCATACACACCATCAACCTCCACACCACCCTCATAAACAGCCCACCCGCCTCCACACACACCATCAACCTATACCCCACCCTCGTACACAGCCCACCCCCCTCCACACACTCCACTGAGCTCCACCTCGCCCTTGTACACAGCCCACCCCCCTCCACACACACCACTGAGCTCCACCCCCGCCCTCGTACACAGCCTACCCCCCTCCACACACACCATCTACCTCCACCCCACACTCGTACACAGCCCACCCCCCTCCACACACACTATCTACCTCCACCCCGCCCTCGTACACAGCCCACCGCCCTCCACACACACCACTGAGCTCCACCCCGCCCTCGTACACAGCCCACCCTCCCCCACACACACCATCAACCTACACCCCACCCTCGTACACAGCCCACCCCCGTGCACACACACCACTGAGCTCCACCCCACCCTCGTACACAGCCCACCCCCCTCCACACACACCACTGAGATCTGCCCTGCCTTTGTACACAGCCCACGCCCTCCTCACACACCATCAACCTCCACCCGGCCTTCATACACAGCCCACCCCCTCCACACACACACCATCAACCTCCACCCCACCCTCGTACACAGCCCACCCCCCTCCACACACACCATCAACCTCCACCCAGCCCTCATACACAGCCCACCCCTCTCCACACACACCATCAACCTACACCCCACCCTCTTACACAGGCCACCTCCCTCCACACACACCACTGAGCTCCACCCCGCCCTCCTACACAGCCCACCCCCCTCCACACACACCATCTACCTCCACCCCGCCCTTCTACACAGCCCACCCCCCTCCACACACACACCACCAACCTCCACCTGGCCCTCATACACAGCCCACCCCCTCCACACACCCCACTGAGCTCCACCCCACCCTCGTACACAGCCCACCCCCCTCCACACACACCATCTACCTCCACCCCGCCCTTCTACACAGCCCACCCCCCTCCACACACACACCACCAACCTACACCCCACCCTCGTACACAGCCTACCCCTCTCCACATACACCACTGAGCTCCACCCCACCCTCGTACACAGCCCACCGCCCTCCACACACACACCATCAACCGACACCCCACCCTCGTACACAGCCCACCCCTCTCCACATACACCACTGAGCTCCACCCCGCCCTTGTACACAGCCCACCCCCCTCCACACACGCCACTGAGCTCTACCCCGCCCTCGTACACAGCCTACCCCCCTCCACACACACCATCTACCTCCACCCCACACTCGTACACAGCCCACCCCCCTCCACACACACCATCTACCTCCACTCCGCCCTCGTACACAGCCAACCCCCCTCCACACACACCATCTACCTCCACCCCGCCCTCGTACACAGCCCACCCCTCTCCCCACACAGCATCTACCTGCACACCACCCTCATACACACCCCACCCCTCTCCACATACACCACTGAGCTCCACCCCACCCTCGTACGCAGCCCACCCCCCTCCATACACACCACTGAGCTCCACCCCACCCTTGTACGCAGCCCACCGCCCTCCTCACACACCATCAACCTACACCCCACCCTCATACACAGCCCACCCCTCTCCACACACACCATCTACCTCCACCCTGCCCTCGTACACAGCCCACCCCCTCCACACACACACCATCAACCTCCACCCCACCCTCGTACACAGGCCACCTCCCTCCACACACACCACTGAGCTCCACCCCGCCCTCGTACACAGCCCACCCCCCTCCACACACACACCATCAACCTACACCCCCCCTCATACACAGCCCACCCCCTCCACACACACACCATCAACCTCCACCCCACCCTCGTACACAGCCCACCGCCCTCCTCATACACTATCAACCTACACCCCACCCTCGTACACAGCCCACCCCTCTCCACACACACCATCTACCTCCACCCCACCCTCGTACACAGCCCACCCCTCTCCACACACACCATCATCCTACACCCCACCCTCGTACACAGCCCACCACTCTCCACACACACCATCTACCTCCACCCCACCCTCGTACACAGCCCACCCCCCTCCACACACACCATCTGCCTCCACCCCACCCTCCTACACAGCCCACCCCCCTCCACACACACCATCTACCTCCACCCCACCCTCGTACACAGCCCACCCCCCTCCACCCACACACCATCTTCCTCCACCCCACCCTCGTACACAGCCCACCCCCCTCCACACACACCATCTACCTCCACCCGCCCTCGTACACAGCCCACCCCCCTCCACATACACCACTGAGCTCCACCCCACCCTCGTACGCAGCCCACCCCCCTCCATACACACCACTGAGCTCCACCCCACCCTCGTACGCAGCCCACCCCCCTCCACACACACCACTGAGCTCCACCCCGCCCTCGTACACAGCCCACCCCCCTCCACACACACACCATCAACCTACACCCCCCCTCATACACAGCCCACCCCCTCCACACACACACCATCAACCTCAACCCCACCCTCGTACACAGGCCACCTCCCTCCACACACACCACTGAGCTCCACCCCGCCCTCATACACAGCCCACCCCTCTCCACACACACCATCTACCTCCACCCCACCCTCGTACACAGCCCACCCCTCTCCACACACACCATCTACCTCCACCCCACCCTCGTACACAACCCACCCCTCTCCACACACACCATCAACCTACACCCCACCCTCGTACAGAGCCCACCCCTTTCCACACACACCATCTACCTCCACCCCACCCTCGTACACAGCCCACCCCCCTCCACACACACCACTGAGCTCCACCCCGCCCTCGTACACAGCCTACCCCCCTCCACACACACCATCTGCCTCCACCCCACCCTCCTACACAGCCCACCCCCTTCCACACACACCATCTACCTCCATCCCATCCTCGTACACAGCCCACCCCCCTCCACACACACCATCTACCTCCACCCCGCCCTCGTACACAGCCCACCCCCCTCCACACACACCATCTACCTCCACCCCACCCTCGTACGCAGCCCACCCCCCTCCACACACACACCATCAACCTCCACCCGGCCCTCGTACACAGCCCACCGCCCTCCACACACACCACTGAGCTCCGCCCCACCCTCGTACACAGCCCACCCCCCTCCACACACACCACTGAGCTCCACCCCGCCCTCGTACGCAGCCCACCCCCCTCCACACACACCACTGAGCTCCACCCCGCCCTCGTACACAGCCCACCCCCCTCCACACACACACCATCAACCTACACCCCCCCTCATACACAGCCCACCCCCTCCACACACACACCATCAACCTCCACCCCACCCTCGTACACAGGCCACCTCCCTCCACACACACCATCAACCTACACCCCACCCTCGTACACAGCCCACCCCTCTCCACACACACCATCTACCTCCACCCCACCCTCGTACACAGCCCACCCCTCTCCACACACACCATCTACCTCCACCCCAACCTCGTACACAGCCCACCCCTCTCCACACACACCATCAACCTACACCCCGCCCTCGTACACAGCCCACCCCTCTCCACACACACCATCTACCTCCACCCCACCCTCGTACACAGCCCACCCCCCTCCACACACATCACTGAGCTCCACCCCACCCTCGTACACAGCCCACCCCCGTCCACACACACCATCTACTTCCACCCCGCCCTCGTACACAGCCCACCCCCCTCCACACACACACCATCAACCTCCACCCGGCCCTCGTACACAGCCCACCGCCCTCCACACACACCACTGAGCTCCACCCCACCCTCGTACACAGCCCACCCCTCTCCACACACACCATCTACCTCCACCCCAACCTCGTACACAACCCACCCCTCTCCACACACACCATCAACCTACACCCCACCCTCGTACACAGCCCACCCCTCTCCACACACACCATCTACCTCCACCCCACCCTCGTACACAGCCCACCCCCCTCCACACACATCACTGAGATCCACCCCACCCTCATACACAGCCCACACCCCTCTACACACACCATCTACCTCCACCCCGCCGTCGTACACAGCCCACCGCCCTCCACACACACCACTGAGCTCCACCCCACCCTCGTACACAGCCTACCCTCCTCCACACACACCATCTACCTCCACCCCACCTTTGTACACAGCCCACCCCCCTCCACACACACCACTGAGCTCCACCCCACCCACGTACACAGCCCACCGCCCTCCTCACACACCATCAACCTACACCCCACCCTCATACACAGCCCACTCCTCTCCACACACACCATCTACCTCCACCCCACCTTCGTACACAGCCGACCCCTCTCCACACACACCATCAACCTACACCCCACCCTCGTACACAGCCCACCCCTCTCCACACACACCATCTACCTCCACCCCACCCTCGTACACAGCCCACCCCCCTCCACACACACCACTGAGCTCCACCCCGCCCTTGTACACAGCCCACCCCCCTCCACACACACACCATCAACCTACACCCCCCCTCATACACAGCCCACCCCCTCCACACACACACCATCAACCTCCACCCCACCCTCGTACACAGCCCACCGCCCTCCACACACACCATCAACCTCCACCCCACCCTCGTACACAGGCCACCTCCCTCCACACACACCATCTACCTCCACCCCACCCTCGTACACAGCCCACCCCTCTCCACACACACCATCAACCTACACCCCGCCCTCGTACACAGCCCACCCCTCTCCACACACACCATCTACCTCCACCCCACCCTCGTACACAGCCCACCCCCCTCCACACACATCAATGATCTCCACCCCACCCTCGTACACAGCCCACCCCCCTCCACACACACCATCTACTTCCACCCCACCCTCGTACACAGCCCACCCCCCTCCACACACACCACTGAGCTCCACCCCACCCTCATACACAGCCCACCCCCCTCCACACACACACCATCAACCTCCACCCGGCCCTCGTACACAGCCCACCACCCTCCACACACACCACTGAGCTCCACCCCACCCTCGTACACAGCCCACCCCTCTCCACACACACCATCTACCTCCACCCCACCCTCGTACACAGCCCACCCCTCTCCACACACACCATCAACCTACACCCCACCCTCGTACACAGCCCACCCCTCTCCACACACACCATCTACCTCCACCCCACCCTCGTACACAACCCACCCCCCTCCACACACATCACTGAGATCCACCCCACCCTCATACACAGCCCACCCCTCTCCACACACACCATCTACCTCCAACCCGCCGTCGTACACAGCCCACCGCCCTCCAAACACACCACTGAGCTCCACCCCACCCTCGTACACAGCCTACCCCCCTCCACACACACCATCTACCTCCACCCCACCCTCGTACACAGCCCACCCCCCTCCACACACACCATTGAGCTCCACCCCACCCTCGTACACAGCCCACCGCCCTCCTCACACACCATCAACCTACACCCCACCCTCATACACAGCCCAACCCTCTCCACACACACCATCTACCTCCACCCCACCCTCGTACACAGCCCACCCCTCTCCACACACACCATCAACCTACACCCCACCCTCGTACACAGCCCACCCCTCTCCACACACACCATCTACCTCCACCCCACCCTCGTACACAGCCCACCCCCCTCCATACACACCACTGAGCTCCACCCCGCCCTCGTACACAGCCTACCCCCCTCCACACACACCACTGAGCTCCACCCCGCCCTCGTACACAGCCTACCCCCCTCCACACACACAATCTACCTCCACACCACCATCGTACGCAGCCCACCCCCCTCCACACACACCATCTACCTCCACCCCACCCTCGTACACAGCCCACCCCCCTCCACACACACCACTGAGCTCCACCCCGCCCTTGTACACAGCCCACCCCTCTCCACACACACCACTGAGCTCCGCCCCACCCTCGTAAGCAGCCCACCGCTCTCCACACACACACCATCAACCTGCACCCGGCCCTCGTACACAGCCCACCGCACTCCACACACACCACTGAGCTCCGCCCCACCCTCGTACACAGCCCACCCCCCTCCACACACACCACTGAGCTCCACTCCACCCTCGTACGCAGCCCACCCCCCTCCACACACACCATCAACCTCCACCCGGCCCTCGTACACAGCCCACCCCCTTCACACAAACCACTGAGCTCCGCCCCACCCTCGTACACAGCCCACCCTCCTCCACACACACCACTGAGCTCCACCCCGCCCTCGTACACAGCCCACCCCCCTCCACACACACACCATCAACCTACACCCCCCCTCATACACAGCCCACCCCCTCCACACACACACCATCAACCTCCACCCCACCCTCGTACACAGCCCACCCCCTTCACACAAACCACTGAGCTCCACCCCGCCCTCGTACACAGCCCACTCCTCTCCACACACACCATCTACCTCCACCCCACCCTCGTACACAGCCCACCCCCCTCCACACACACCATCTACCTCCACCCCGCCCTCGTACACAGCCCACCGCCCTCCACACACACCACTGAGCTCCACCCCGCCCTCGTACACAGCCTACCCCCCTCCACACACACCATCTACCTCCACCCCACACTCGTACACAGCCCACCCCCCTCCACACACACCATCTACCTCCACCCCGCCCTCGTACACAGCCCACCCCCCTCCACACACACCATCTACCTCCACCCCGCCCTCGTACACAGCCCACCCCTCTCCACACACACCATCTACCTGCACACCACCCTCATACACACCCCACCCCTCTCCACATACACCACTGAGCTCCACCCCGCCCTCGTACACAGCCCTCCCCCCTCCACAAACACCACTGAGCTCCACCCCACCCTCGTACGCAGCCCACCCCCCTCCATGCACTCCACTGAGCTCCACCCTGCCCTCGTACACAGCCCACCCCCCTCCACACACACACCATCAACCTACACCCCCCCTCATACACAGCCCACCCCCTCCACACACACACCATCAACCTCCACCCCACCCTCGTACACAGCCCTCCCCTCTCCACACACACCATCTACCTCCACCCCACCCTCGTACACAGCCCACC
Source organism: Caretta caretta (assembly GCF_965140235.1). NCBI lineage: Eukaryota > Metazoa > Chordata > Testudines > Cheloniidae > Caretta > Caretta caretta. The sequence continues at coordinate 44,001,166 of NC_134217.1, forward strand.
ACTCTCCACAGACACCATCTACCTCCACCCCACCCTCGTACACAGCCCACCACTCTCCACACACACCATCTACCTCCACCCCACCCTCGTACACAGCCCACTCCCCTCCACACACACCACTGAGCTCCACCCCGCCCTCGTACACAGCCTACCCCCCTCCACACACACCATCTACCTCCACCCCACCCTCCTACACAGCCCACCCCCCTCCACACACACCATCTACCTCCACCCCACCCTCGTACACAGCCCACCCCCCTCCACACACACCATCTACCTCCACCCCGCCCTCGTACACAGCCCACCCCCTCCACACACACACCATCAACCTCCACCCCACCCTCGTACACAGGCCACCTCCCTCCACACACACCACTGAGCTCCACCCCGCCCTCGTACACAGCCTACCCCCCTCCACACACACCATTTACCTCCACCCCACCCTCCTACACAGCCCACCCCCCTCCACACACACCATCTACCTCCACCCCACCCTCGTACACAGCCCACCCCCCTCCACACACACCATCTACCTCCACCCCGCCCTCGTACACAGCCCACCCCCCTCCACACACACCATCTACCTCCACCCCACCCTCGTACACAGCCCACCCCCTCCACACACACACCATCAACCTCCACCCCACCCTCGTACACAGGCCACCTCCCTCCACACACACCACTGAGCTCCACCCCGCCCTCGTACACAGCCCACCCCTCTCCACACACACCATCAACCTACACCCCACCCTCGTACACAGCCCACCCCTTTCCACACACACCACTGAGCTCCACCCCGCCCTCGTACACAGCCTACCCCCCTCCACACACACCATCTACCTCCACCCCGCCCTCGTACACAGCCCACCCCCCTCCACACACACCATCTACCTCCACCCCACCCTCGTACGCAGCCCACCCCTCTCCACATACACCACTGAGCTCCACCCCACCCTCGTACGCAGCCCACCCCCCTCCACACACACACCATCAACCTCCACCCGGCCCTCGTACACAGCCCACCGCCCTCCACACACACCACTGAGCTCCACCCCACCCTCGTACGCAGCCCACCCCCCTCCACACACACCACTGAGCTCCACCCCGCCCTCGTACACAGCCCACCCCCCTCCACACACACACCATCAACCTACACCCCCCCTCATACACAGCCCACCCCCTCCACACACACACCATCAACCTCCACCCCACCCTCGTACACAGGCCACCTCCCTCCACACACACCATCAACCTACACCCCACCCTCGTACACAGCCCACCCCTCTCCACACACACCATCTACCTCCACCCCACCCTCGTACACAGCCCACCCCTCTCCACACACACCATCTACCTCCACCCCACCCTCGTACACAGCCCACCCCTCTCCACACACACCATCAACCTACACCCCGCCCTCGTACACAGCCCACCCCTCTCCACACACACCATCTACCTCCACCCCACCCTCGTACACAGCCCACCCCCCTCCACACATATCACTGAGCTCCACCCCACCCTCGTACACAGCCCACCCCCCTCCACACACACCATCTACTTCCACCCCGCCCTCGTACACAGCCCACCCCCCTCCACACACACCACTGAGCTCCACCCCACCCTCGTACACAGCCCACCCCCCTCCACACACACACCATCAACCTCCACCCGGCCCTCGTACACAGCCCACCGCCCTCCACACACACCACTGAGCTCCACCCCACCCTCGTACACAGCCCACCCCTCTCCACACACACCATCTACCTCCACCCCACCCTCGTACACAGCCCACCCCTCTCCACACACACCATCTACCTCCACCCCACCCTCGTACACAGCCCACCCCCCTCCACACACATCACTGAGATCCACCCCACCCTCGTACACAGGCCACCTCCCTCCACACACACCATCAACCTACATCCCACCCTCGTACACAGCCCACCCCTCTCCACACACACCATCTACCTCCACCCCACCCTCGTACACAGCCCACCCCTCTCCACACACACCATCTACCTCCACCCCACCCTCGTACACAGCCCACCCCTCTCCACACACACCATCAACCTACACCCCGCCCTCGTTAACAGCCCACCCCTCTCCACACACACCATCTACCTCCACCCCACCCTCGTACACAGCCCACCCCCCTCCACACATATCACTGAGCTCCACCCCACCCTCGTACACAGCCCACCCCCCTCCACACACACCATCTACTTCCACCCCGCCCTCGTACACAGCCCACCCCCCTCCACACACACCACTGAGCTCCACCCCACCCTCGTACACAGCCCACCCCCCTCCACACACACACCATCAACCTCCACCCGGCCCTCGTACACAGCCCACCGCCCTCCACACACACCACTGAGCTCCACCCCACCCTCGTACACAGCCCACCCCTCTCCACACACACCATCTACCTCCACCCCACCCTCGTACACAGCCCACCCCTCTCCACACACACCATCAACCTACACCCCACCCTCGTACACAGCCCACCCCTCTCCACACACACCATCTACCTCCACCCCACCCTCGTACACAGCCCACCCCCCTCCACACACATCACTGAGATCCACCCCACCCTCATACACAGCCCACACCCCTCTAAACACACCATCTACCTCCACCCCGCCGTCGTACACAGCCCACCGCCCTCCTCACACACCATCAACCTACACCCCACCCTCATACACAGCCCAACCCTCTCCACACACACCATCTACCTCCACCCCACCCTCGTACACAGCCCACCCCTCTCCACACACACCATCAACCTACACCCCACCCTCGTACACAGCCCACCCCTCTCCACACACACCATCTACCTCCACCCCACCCTCGTACACAGCCCACCCCCCTCCACACACACCACTGAGCTCCACCCCGCCCTCGTACACAGCCTACCCCCCTCCACACACACCACTGAGCTCCACCCCGCCCTCGTACACAGCCTACCCCCCTCCACACACACCATCTACCTCCACACCACCCTCGTACACAGCCCACCCCCCTCCACACACACCATCTACCTCCACCCCACCCTCGTACACAGCCCACCCCCCTCCACACACACCACTGAGCTCCACCCCACCCTCGTACACAGCCCACCCCGCTCCTCACACACCATCAACCTATACCCCACCCTCGTACACAGCCCACCCCCCTCCACACACACCATTTACCTCCACCCCACCCTCGTACACAGCCCACCGCTCTCCACACACACACCATCAACCTCCACCCGGCCCTCGTACACAGCCCACCGCCCTCCACACACACCACTGAGCTCCGCCCCACCCTCGTACACAGCCCACCCCCCTCCACACACACCACTGAGCTCCACCCCACCCTCGTACGCAGCCCACCCCCCTCCACACACACCACTGAGCTCCACCCCGCCCTCGTACACAGCCCACCCCCCTCCACACACACACCATCAACCTACACCCCCCCTCATACACAGCCCACCCCCTCCACAGACACACCATCAACCTCCACCCCACCCTCGTACACAGCCCACCGCCCTCCTCACACACCATCAACCTACACCCAACCCTCGTACACAGCCCACCCCTCTCCACACACACCATCTACCTCCACCCCACCCTCGTACACAGCCCACCCCTCTCCACACACACCATCTACCTCCACCCCACCCTCGTACACAGCCCACCCCTCTCCACACACACCATCAACCTACACCCCGCCCTCGTACACAGCCCATCCCTCTCCACACACACCATCTACCTCCACCCCACCCTCGTACACAGCCCACCCCCCTCCACACACATCACTGAGCTCCACCCCACCCTCGTACACAGCCCACCCCCCTCCACACACACCATCTACTTCCACCCCGCCCTCGTACACAGCCCACCGCCCTCCACACACACCACTGAGCTCCACCCCACCCTCGTACACAGCCCACCCCCCTCCACACACACACCATCAACCTCCACCCGGCCCTCGTACACAGCCCACCGCCCTCCACACACACCACTGAGCTCCACCCCACCCTCGTACACAGCCCACCCCTCTCCACACACACCATCTACCTCCACCCCACCCTCGTACACAGCCCACCCTTCTCCACACACACCATCAACCTACACCCCACCCTCGTACACAGCCCACCCCTCTCCACACACACCATCTACCTCCACCCCACCCTCGTACACAGCCCACCCCCCTCCACACACACCACTGAGCTCCACCCCGCCCTCGTACACAGCCTACCCCCCTCCACACACACCATCTACCTCCACCCCACACTCGTACACAGCCCACCCCCCTCCACACACACCATCTACCTCCACTACGCCTTCGTACACAGCCCACCCCCCTCCACACACACCATCTACCTCCACCCCACCCTCGTACACAGCCCACCCCCCTCCACACACATCACTGAGCTCCACCCCACCCTCGTACACAGCCCACCCCCCTCCACACACACCATCTACCTCCACCCCGCCCTCGTACACAGCCCACCGCCCTCCACACACACCACTGAGCTCCACCCCACCCTCGTACACAGCCCACCCCCCTTCACACACACACCATCAACCTCCACCCGGCCCTCGTACACAGCCCACCGCCCTCCACACACACCACTGAGCTCCACCCCACCCTCGTACACAGCCCACCCCTCTCCACACACACCATCTACCTCCACCCCACCCTCGTACACAGCCCACCCCTCTCCACACACACCATCAACCTACACCCCACCCTCGTACACAGCCCACCCCTCTCCACACACACGATCTACCTCCACCCCACCCTCGTACGGAGCCCACCCCCCTCCACACACACCATCTACCTCCACCCCACCCTCGTACACAGCCCACCCCCCTCCACACACACCATCAACCTACACCCCACCCTCGTACACAGCCCACCCCCCTCCACACACACCACTGAGCTCCACCCCGCCCTTGTACACAGCCCACCCCCCTCCACACACACCACTGAGCTCCACCCCGCCCTCGTACACAGCCTACCCCCCTCCACACACACCATCTACCTCCACCCCACACTCGTACACAGCCCACCCCCCTCCACACACACCATCTACCTCCACCCCACCCTCGTACACAGTCCACCCCCCTCCACACACATCACTGAGATCCACCCCACCCTCGTACACAGGCCACCTCCCTCCACACACACCATCAACCTACACCCCACCCTCGTACACAGCCCACCCCTCTCCACACACACCATCTACCTCCACCCCACCCTCGTACACAGCCCACCCCTCTCCACACACACCATCTACCTCCACCCCACCCTCGTACACAGCCCACCCCTCTCCACACACACCATCAACCTACACCCCGCCCTCGTTAACAGCCCACCCCTCTCCACACACACCATCTACCTCCACCCCACCCTCGTACACAGCCCACCCCCCTCCACACATATCACTGAGCTCCACCCCACCCTCGTACACAGCCCACCCCCCTCCACACACACCATCTACTTCCACCCCGCCCTCGTACACAGCCCACCCCCCTCCACACACACCACTGAGCTCCACCCCACCCTCGTACACAGCCCACCCCCCTCCACACACACACCATCAACCTCCACTCGGCCCTCGTACACAGCCCACCCCTCTCCACACACACCATCTACCTCCACCCCACCCTCGTACACAGCCCACCCCTCTCCACACACACCATCAACCTACACCCCACCCTCGTACACAGCCCACCCCTCTCCACACACACCATCTACCTCCACCCCACCCTCGTACACAGCCCACCCCCCTCCACACACATCACTGAGATCCACCCCACCCTCATACACAGCCCACACTCCTCTAAACACACCATCTACCTCCACCCCGCCGTCGTACACAGCCCACCGCCCTCCTCACACACCATCAACCTACACCCCACCCTCATACACAGCCCAACCCTCTCCACACACACCATCTACCTCCACCCCACCCTCGTACACAGCCCACCCCTCTCCACACACACCATCAACCTACACCCCACCCTCGTACACAGCCCACCCCTCTCCACACACACCATCTACCTCCACCCCACCCTCGTACACAGCCCACCCCCCTCCACACACACCACTGAGCTCCACCCCGCCCTCGTACACAGCCTACCCCCCTCCACACACACCACTGAGCTCCACCCCGCCCTCGTACACAGCCTACCCCCCTCCACACACACCATCTACCTCCACACCACCCTCGTACACAGCCCACCCCCCTCCACACACACCATCTACCTCCACCCCACCCTCGTACACAGCCCACCCCCCTCCACACACACCACTGAGCTCCACCCCACCCTCGTACACAGCCCACCCCGCTCCTCACACACCATCAACCTACACCCCACCCTCGTACACAGCCCACCCCCCTCCACACACACCATTTACCTCCACCCCACCCTCGTACACAGCCCACCGCTCTCCACACACACACCATCAACCTCCACCCGGCCCTCGTACACAGCCCACCGCCCTCCACACACACCACTGAGCTCCGCCCCACCCTCGTACACAGCCCACCCCCCTCCACACACACCACTGAGCTCCACCCCACCCTCGTACGCAGCCCACCCCCCTCCACACACACCACTGAGCTCCACCCCGCCCTCGTACACAGCCCACCCCCCTCCACACACACACCATCAACCTACACCCCCCCTCATACACAGCCCACCCCCTCCACACACACACCATCAACCTCCACCCCACCCTCGTACACAGCCCACCGCCCTCCTCACACACCATCAACCTACACCCCACCCTCGTACACAGCCCACCCCTCTCCACACACACCATCTACCTCCACCCCACCCTCGTACACAGCCCACCCCTCTCCACACACACCATCAACCTACACCCCGCCCTCGTACACAGCCCATCCCTCTCCACACACACCATCTACCTCCACCCCACCCTCGTACACAGCCCACCCCCCTCCACACACACCATCTACTTCCACCCCGCCCTCGTACACAGCCCACCGCCCTCCACACACACCACTGAGCTCCAGCCCACCCTCGTACACAGCCCACCCCTCTCCACACACACCATCTACCTCCACCCCACCCTCGTACACAGCCCACCCCTCTCCACACACACCATCAACCTACACCCCACCCTCGTACACAGCCCACCCCTCTCCACACACACCATCTACCTCCACCCCACCCTCGTACACAGCCCACCCCCCTCCACACACACCACTGAGCTCCACCCCGCCCTCGTACACAGCCTACCCCCCTCCACACACACCATCTACCTCCACCCCACACTCGTACACAGCCCACCCCCCTCCACACACACCATCTACCTCCACTACGCCTTCGTACACAGCCCACCCCCCTCCACACACACCATCTACCTCCACCCCACCCTCGTACACAGCCCACCCCCCTCCACACACATTACTGAGCTCCACCCCACCCTCGTACACAGCCCACCCCCCTCCACACACACCATCTACCTCCACCCCGCCCTCGTACACAGCCCACCGCCCTCCACACACACCACTGAGCTCCACCCCACCCTCGTACACAGCCCACCCCCCTTCACACACACACCATCAACCTCCACCCGGCCCTCGTACACAGCCCACCGCCCTCCACACACACCACTGAGCTCCACCCCACCCTCGTACACAGCCCACCCCTCTCCACACACACCATCTACCTCCACCCCACCCTCGTACACAGCCCACCCCTCTCCACACACACCATCAACCTACACCCCACCCTCGTACACAGCCCACCCCTCTCCACACACACGATCTACCTCCACCCCACCCTCGTACAGAGCCCACCCCCCTCCACACACACCATCTACCTCCACCCCACCCTCGTACACAGCCCACCCCCCTCCACACACACCACTGAGCTCCACCCCACCCTCGTACACAGCCCACCGCCCTCCTCACACACCATCAACCTACACCCCACCCTCGTACACAGCCCACCCCCCTCCACACACACCACTGAGCTCCACCCCGCCCTTGTACACAGCCCACCCCCCTCCACACACACCACTGAGCTCCACCCCGCCCTCGTACACAGCCTACCCCCCTCCACACACACCATCTACCTCCACCCCACACTCGTACACAGCCCACCCCCCTCCACACAGACCATCTACCTCCACCCCGCCCTCGTACACAGCCCACCCCCCTCCACACACACCATCTACCTCCACCCCACCCTCGTACACAGTCCAGCCCCCTCCACACACATCACTGAGCTCCACCCCACCCTCGTACACAGCCCACCCCCCTCCACACACACCATCTACCTCCACCCCGCCCTCGTACACAGCCCACCGCCCTCCACACACACCACTGAGCTCCACCCCGCCCTCGTACGCAGCCCACCCCCCTCCACACACACCATCTACCTCCACCCCACACTCGTACACAGCCCACCCCCCTCCACACACACACCATCAACCTCCACCCGGCCCTTCTACACAGCCCACCGCCTCCATACACACCATCAACCTCTACACCACCCTCATAAACAGCCCACCCCCCTCCACACACACCATCAACCTCCACCCCGCCCTCGTACACAGCCCACCCCCCTCCACACACACCACTGAGCTCCACCCCGCCCTTGTACACAGCCCACCCCCCTCCACACACACCACTGATCTCCACCCCGCCCTCGTACACAGCCTACCCCCCTCCACACACACCATCTACCTCCACCCCATACTCTTACACAGCCCACCCCCCTCCACACACACCATCTACCTCCACCCCGCCCTCGTACAGAGCCCACACCCCTCCACACACACCATCTACCTCCACCCCACCCTCGTACACAGCCCACCCCTCTCCACATACACCACTGAGGTCCACCCTGCCCTCATACAGAGCCCTCCCCCCTCCACACACACCACTGAGCTCCACCCCACCCTCGCACGCAGCCCACCTCCCTCCACACACACCACTGAGCTCCACCCCGCCCTCGTACACAGCCCGCCCCCCTCCACACACACACCATCAACCTACACCCCCCCTCATACACAGCCCACCCCTCTCCACATACACCACTGAGCTCCACCTCGCCCTCTTCCACAGCCCACCCCCCTCCACACACACACCATCAACCTCCACCCGGCCCTCATACACAGCCCACCCCCTCCACACACACACCATCAACCTCCACCCCACCCTCGTACACAGCCCACCCCTCTCCACACACACCATCAACCTACACCCCACCCTCGTACACAGCCCACCCCTCTCCACACACACCATCTACCTCCACCCCACCCTCGTACACAGCCCACCCCTCTCCACACACACCATCTACCTCCACCCCACCCTCGTACACAGCCCACCCCTCTCCACACACACCATCTACCTCCACCCCACCCTCGTACACAGCCCACCCCTCTCCACACACACCATCTACCTCCACCCCACCCTCGTACACAGCCCACCCGTCTCCACACACACCATCAAGCTACACCCCACCCTCGTACAGAGCCCACCCCTCTCCACACACACCATCTACCTCCACCCCACCCTCATACACAGCCCACCCCCCTCCACACACATCACTGAGCTCCACCCCACCCTCGTACACAGCCTACCCCCCTCCACACACACCATCTACCTCCACCCCGCCCTCGTACACAGCCCACCCCCCTCTACACACACCATCTACCTCCTCCCCGCCGTCGTACACAGCCCACCCCTCTCCACACACATACCATCAATCTACACCCCACCCTCGTACACAGCCCTCCCCCCTCCACACACACCACTGAGCTCCACCCCGCCCTCGTACACAGAGCACCGCCCTCCACACACACCATCTACCTCCACCCCGCCCTCGTACACAGCCCACCCCTCTGCACACACACCATCTACCTCCACCCCACCCTCGTACACAGCCCTCCCCCCTCCACACACACCACTGAGCTCCACCCCGCCCTCGTACACAGAGCACCGCCCTCCACACACACCATCTACCTCCACCCCGCCCTCATACACAGCCCTCCCCCCTCCACACACACCACTGAGCTCCACCCCCCTCCACACACACCACTGAGCTCCACCCTGCTCTCGTACGCAGCCCACCCCCCGCATAGACACCATCTACCTCCACCCTGCCCTCGAGCACAGCCCACCCGTCTCCACACACACCACTGAGCTCCGCCCTGCCCTCGTACACAGCCCACCCCCTCCACACACACACCATCTACCTCCACCCTGCTCTCGTACACAGCCCACCCCCCTCCACACACACCATCTACCTCCACTCCGCCCTCGTACACAGCCCTCCCCCCTCCACACACACCACTTAGCTCTGCCCTGCCCTCGTACACAGCCCACCGCTGTCCACACACATCACTGAGCTCCACCCGGCCCTCGTACACAGCCCACCCCCCTCCACATACACCATCAACCTCCACCCGGCCCTCGTACACAGCCCACCCCCCTCCACATACACCATCAACCTCCACCCGGCCCTCGTACACAGTCCACCACTCTCCACACACACCACTGATCTCCGCCCTGCCCTCGTACACAGCCCAGCCCCCTCCACACACACCATCTACCTCCACCCCGCCCTCGTACACAGTCCAGCCCCCTCCACACACACACCATCAACCTCCACCCGGCCCTCGTACACAGTCCACCACTCTCCACACACACCATAGAGTTCCGCTCCACCTTCATACACAGCCCACCCCCCCTCCACACACACCAGTGATCTCTGAGCCACTCTTGTACATAGCCCTTCCCCTCTCCACAGACACACCAGTAACCTCCACCCTGCCCTTGTACACAGCCCACCCCCACTCCACATACACTATCAACCTCCTTCCTGCCCTCGTATAATACCCACCCTGCTCCACACACACCACTGACCTCCGACCCACCCTCGTACACAACCCACCACCCTCTGGGCCCTTTTGATTAAAAGACACCACCCTCTGTGAGCACAATTTTTCTGGCCTTTTTCTGTCAGCATCTTGATCATGGGTCACTCACTGTAACTTATTTTAAGCCTTAAACTTTCCAATATCAAAATTAAATTTTGACAAGCGTGTGGTTCTGATCCAGAAACCCAATTAACCTGTGGTAATGTGTATCCAAGCATGATTATGCCACTGTGACCGGGATTCTAGTGGGGAGCCAGCTGTGGTCACTCAGTTCGGGTGCACTGCAAAGAATGGGGCAGACAATCCCCAAAAAGCTGGTGGATATTCCAGTACTTAGATTTACCAAGCCAGCAGAAAACAGCTTCTTTATTACCTTACTGGTTACTCAGAAGTCCAAACAATACAGTTCCCTTGAAGTGATCCAGCCTCAGGCCTCCGTCTAGGTTGAAATCTTATTTCATCATATAAGGAAGAAAAGGTTCTACCAATCCCAAAGTATCGGACACATCACCTCCCAGGTTATTGAATAGTCCAGATCTTTCCCAAATATACGCTACAGCCAAGTCTTATTAACTAAACTAAAATTTATTAAAAAACAAAAGTGAGAGTGTGGTTAAAAATCAATATACATACAGACATGAGTTCAATTCATTGAGGTTCAGATTCATAGCAGAGGTGTGAGCTTTGTCGTTCCAAAGCGTTCTTTCAGAAATAGTCCACAGGTTATAGTCATTGCAGGGTGTTCCACCTTAGGACGGTGATCTCAGTCCTTTCGCCGAAGCTTCCCCTGTATGAAGCCTCAAGCAGATCTGAGATGAAGAGGATCAGGACCCAAGGATCTTTTATACAATTTAATGTCCTTTTTGACCAGCTGGAGTTCCTCGGGGAACAAAAGGTAATTAGGAGACTTAGAAGGAGTTCCATGACCGGTACTTAGCTGTAGAATTAACACAAGGCAATTTGCTTGTTCCTCCACCATTTACAGATCATTTGCTATACATTTCAAAGAGAGATGAATACAGAGATATCCAGTATTTACAATTCAGTTCAATGCCAGGATGTTCTTTTGATCTCTGAATTATCAGAAAGAAAAGGAGTACTTGTGGCACCTTAGAGACTAACCAATTTATTTGAGCATGAGCTTTCGTGAGCCACAGCTCACTTCATCACATCTGATGAAGTGAGCTGTGGCTCACGAAAGCTCATGCTCAAATAAATTGGTTAGTCTCTAAGGTGCCACAAGTCCTCCTTTTCTTTTTGCGAATACAGACTAACACGGCTGTTCCTCTGAAACCTGAATTATCAGAATACAGCATAGACAGTGACTGTTGATTACATTGTCGACCCTAATCATACATATGTAAATACACAAAAACACAAACATTATCTCCCCACATGTCTTTTGATGGTTATTTATTTTGCAGGATATTTAACCATTTCTAGCCGTGTGTCTCAACTCCCCAGAAAGAGGCAACCCGGGACCAGGAGGTCCTTGGCATGACTTGAAAAGGAAAGAAAAATGGCTTTTACTGATAGAATTTGAGGGGGGAGTCCTTGCATTATTTTTTGTCTCTATTTGTAACCAAGTCAATTCTTCCCTGCCTTCCCTAGCGGCTATTGAAGATGGTGCCCACTATTTCTGATGGGAAACCCAGAACCACATAACACTGCCCTGGACTCTTTCCTGGGGTTCTTATTCAAGGTATCTCTTCCCAGCCGCTGCTACAGGGCCTCTCCCCTGAGTGCTGCTGCAGAGGAGCTCTCGCTTTATTAACCTTTCTAGTTAGCTGCTTGTATGCCAGCTGGCAGTTACAATTGAACAACAGCCCCCCCGTTCCAGTCTGGCCCATCCTGTAAACTTCTCCGTATGTTTCCCTAGGCCCCACTTCAGTCAAAGGAAGCACAACTATAGGCCTTGGCTGCTAAGCGAGCATTCACCTTCTATTTGAAGAAGGCAGAGGAATTCAGGAGATCAGGGAGACAGTCTGTCTCTAATTGGGCAAGGCCTAAAGGGCAGACAGGCACATCCCAGCCCCTTTCCAAGCGGGTTCACGTGTGCAGCAGGGAGTGTTATAAACGCACTTCTATTCCTCTTCCAGAGGGTCACAGCACCTACAACTAGAAGGAAGGCTGTTTCCATTACTCACCTTAGCCTGTATTAGCAATCTGCCACTGGGACTTGGTTCATACATCCCCAAAATATGATGCCTTTGATCTGACAACCAGTTCAGCTGGGCAGTGTGATGAGGCAGCCTCGCAGTCCTTTTTAGCAGGGCTGCATTGTCCCACCAGCCAGAGGACGGAGTGCTGCAGCTCAAACTATCCCATGAGTGTGAATGTGCAGCGGTCACGCACAGCATGCAAGGGCAGCAGGACCAGCAGTTCATTCTAGTCTGACTTGTATATCACAGGCCACCAGCAGCATCCAGCCACCCCTGCACCAAACCCAAGAACCAGAATTAGACCAAAGGATTGCAGCCCTCAGAAGACTTGTAGAGGGCGGAGCACTCACTGGCAGGGCGCCTCCTGCTGGTTGGTCTGGGAATTAGCTCTTCCAGCTTCAGAGCGCCGCCTGCTGGCCAATAGGGTGACCAGCCGTCCCGATTTTTAGCTCTTTGTCCCATGTCCTGACTGAAGCACAGTCGGGATGCCATTTGCCCCGATATTGCAGCTTTGGCTGCTCTGCCGGGTTTTTTTGTTTTTCTCCGGCTACTCCGCTCTGGTTGCTTTTTTTTTTGGCTTTCCCCATGTGTCCTGATATTTTGTCCGTTTCATCTGGTCACCCTACTGGCCAGTGTCTCCCTTTTCTCCACACTTTAATTCAGGCCTCATGTTCCTCCTGGCCTGGGGTGTTCCTTCGCTCAGGCACTGCCCCCTGGCAGAACCCCACACTCTGGGTCTCACCTCCCAGGGAAACCCCCTCTCCTCCTATGCCGACCTTGCCTCAGTGGCTATTGCCAGTCATCAGCTAGACCCCTTTCTCGGGGGCAATCTGCAGTCTGTAATGGCCACTCATCATTGGCAAGGGGGTTGGACCTGCTCCCTTTCTAGCCCAGCTGTCTCCTTGCAGCCCCAGCACCTCCTCAGGCCTTCATGCGAGGCTGCAGCCTGGGCGGTCGCCAGGCCTGAGCTACCCAGCTCAGTCTGCCCCTTCCCCAGCACCGCTTTGTTGAAGGTACCCTCTGCTCCCAGGCCTTATTGGAAATCCTGGGAGGTGGGCGGGCGCGAGCCTGCCCACTTCTAAAGGCCCCTCCCCAAGCCTAGCAGGAGGGACCACTGGACCCAGGACCCAAATGAAGATGGGGGACAACTTATGAAAAACAGGATTGGGAGTGGTGGTCAGAGGTTCAAAACGAGGGATGCAGATGGGGACACCCAGTAGAGGACCCCGGACAGCACCCACTGCTCCTCAAAGACATCTAGGGAGCCAGTGGAACTCTGCCCAGAGGCGTGACACTGGGGAAGACCGGAAATAGTCCCCACAGTCGCAGAGCACCCCAACATCCAGCATCCTCCTCCTGGTATTGTAGATGGTAACTTTGGCCAGAGCCAGGAGGAGGTTGACGAGGAGGTCTTGTGACTTCGTGGGGCAACAGACAGGGTGTGCAAAAATGAACAGGTGTGGGGAAAAGTGCAGCCAGAACCTCAACAAGAGGTTCTGGAGGAGCCGGAATAGGGGCTGCAACCTGGTGCATTCAAGACAGGCGTGCACCAGGTTTTCCCTCACACCACAGAAGGGGCAGGCCTTGGGAATGGGGGTGAACCACACCAGATACACGCCCATGCTCATAGCGCCATGAAGGAACCACAAACTGATGTCCCTGCTGGGCCGTGGTACTAAGGTGGAATACAGGCTGGCCCACCGGGGCTCCTCACCCTCCATAGGTGGTAAGTAGTCCTGCCATTTGGTGTGGGGGCAGGACATGAGGGTGAGGAAATGCAATGTGTGGAGCATGAGCATGTACAGTTGGTCCCTGGGTGTGGTCCGGAAGTGAACCGCCTGCAGGGTGTGCGGCCGGCTCTAAGTATGGGAGTGGGGAGGCCGGGGGGACTCATGGAACAGGGGCCTGATAAAAAGATCTGGAGGGCCCGGGGTGAGGGGTGGATGGGAAGCTCCCGTCACAGGGCCTACTGCAGGAAAATGAGAGAAGTGGGCAACAAGGCAGCCCCCACCTCCTGGAGTATGGGCAGGGAGACCGGAAGCGTGGAGAGCCCCATGTGCTGACCGAGCACATGCGGATCCACCCTGTCCCACCTATTGTAGCCCAGGAGGACTGTGATTCTGGCGGTTTGTGCCAGGACCAGTCTCCGGTGCACCGAGGGGGGACTCCGCCACCTGCACACGTGGGTTATCATAGAATCATAGAATCATAGAATATCAGGGTTGGAAGAGACCCCAGAAGGTCATCTAGTCCAATCCCCTGCTCGAAGCAGGACCAATTCCCAGTTAAATCATCCCAGCCAGGGCTTTGTCAAGCCTGACCTTAAAAACCTCTAAGGAAGGAGATTCTACCACCTCCCTTGGTAACGCATTCCAGTGTTTCACCACCTTCTTAGTGAAAAAGTTTTTCCTAATATCCAATCTAAACCTCCCCCACTGCAACTTGAGACCATTACTCCTCGTTCTGTCATCTGCTACCATTGAGAACAGTCTAGAGCCATCCTCTTTGGAACCCCCTTTCAGGTAGTTGAAAGCAGCTATCAAATCCCCCCTCATTCTTCTCTTCTGCAGGCTAAACAATCCCAGCTCCCTCAGCCTCTCCTCATAACTCATGTGTTCTAGACCCCTAATCATTTTTGTTGCCCTTCGCTGGACCCTCTCCAATTTATCCACATCCTTCTTGTAGTGTGGGGCCCAAAACTGGACACAGTACTCCAGATGAGGCCTCACCAATGTCGAATAGAGGGGAACGATCACGTCCCTCGATCTGCTCGCTATGCCCCTACTTATACATCCCAAAATGCCATTGGCCTTCTTGGCAACAAGGGCACACTGCTGACTCATATCCAGCTTCTCGTCCACTGTCACCCCTAGGTCCTTTTCCGCAGAACTGCTGCCTAGCCATTCGGTCCCTAGTCTGTAGCGGTGCATTGGATTCTTCCATCCTAAGTGCAGGACCCTGCACTTATCCTTATTGAACCTCATCAGATTTCTTTTGGCCCAATCCTCTAATTTGTCTAGGTCCTTCTGTATCCTATCCCTCCCCTCCAGCGTATCTACCACTCCTCCCAGTTTAGTATCATCCGCAAATTTGCTGAGAGTGCAATCCACACCATCCTCCAGATCATTTATGAAGATATTGAAGAAAACCGGCCCCAGGACCGACCCTTGGGGCACTCCACTTGATACCGGCTGCCAACTAGACATGGAGCCATTGATCACTACCCGTTGGGTTGGGGTTGTACAGCAGGGGCTCCGCAAGGAGGTCCGCCCCCACTTGGTGGCCACAATGGACCTGGTTGCCGAGAACAGCTTCCAGGTCTGGAGGAGGTCCTGATAGAAGACCGGCAGCTCAGAAACGTCTCACGGAAGACTGCCGGGTGGAGAAAAAATAGCTGCCAGTCGTATCAGAGCCCTCGGAGGTGGCGGAGGAAGGCTTGCACCAACATGCTCCTTGCTGGAGTACCTGCACCATAAAGGAGTCTCTGCAGGGTCTGGTGGGAGAAGACATGGACCTGGCTGTGGAGGCAGACCAGACCCTGTCCTCTCTCCTCCAGGGGAAGACTCAGGACCCCTGCAGAGACCTAGAGCAGTCCTGGCCAGAAGAACTCCAGAGCTACCCTCTGGAGCTGGGCCAGGATCCCCAGGGCTGGGCTCAGGGTGTTGAGCTGGTGCCAGAGCATGGACAAGACCAGTTGGTTCAGTACCAGTGCCCTCCCTCGCAGGGAAAGGCACTGGAGGAGTCCTGTCCATCTCCTGTCCACTCACCCACCCTGGCCTCCAAATCCTGCCAGTTCTCCGGTGGACCCTCCACCAAATGGCTTGAAGCACGGGTGGGAGGGAGCTCCCCTGCCACCCGTCCCCGACCACCAGGCCAGAGCTCTTGACTCTGTTGACCTGGGCAGAGGAGGCTGCTGAGTAGACGACCTGGCATGCCTCCACCTGCACCAGGTCGTCCGGGTCCTGGACCACGAGGAGTACGTCATCAGTGTACACCAACAGGACCAGCCACAGCTCCAGCTCCAGAAGCACCAACCTTATCAGCCTCCGATGGAGGAGACAGAGCTTGATCACCAGAGCATACAGCTGGCCCGAGAGGGGGAACCCCTGCCATACTCCCCGCCCAAAGCTGACCAGCTCAGTCAGGATTCAGTTGAGCCTGAACAAACACTCTGTGTCAGCGTACAGCACCTGGAGAAAGCCCACGAACTGGGGCCTGAAGCCAAATGCCCACAGAGTGCCCAGGAGATACCTGTGGTCTATCCTGTAGGATGCCTTCTCCTGGTCCAGGGACAGGAGGGCGAACGACAGACCATCCCTACTCCTGAGCTCCAAGAGGTCCTGGACCAAGTACAGATCATCAAAGATGGTCCAGCCCAGGACAGTGTAGTTCTGGTTGGGATGGACCATGTGCACCAGCCACAGCACGATGGCCTTTGCTACTACCTTGTAGTCCGTGCTGAGGAACAAGACAGGACGCCAGTTCTGAAGGTCGCGGAGGTACACCTTCTTTGGCAGCAAGGTCTGGGCACGATGAGGGGGTTCTCCCCGCAGCCCGAGTGGGGGTTATGGCAGGAGGAGGGGCAGCAGCAGCGGTAGCCGCTGCTCAGGGGTATCAGGGGTCCTAGGCGCCCCTCCATTCTGGGCCTGGGGCTAGTCCCTCCGGACGTGCCCCATTGCCCGGCAGAGAAAGCACTGGGCCTCCCCCATTGAATAGTGGACCTGGTAATGGGCCCCCTGGGAGGGCACCAGGAAGGACCCCTCAAGCGCCACCCTGTCACATTGGATTTGCACTTGCTGGCGGAAGGATAAAATGTGATGGAGGGCGGGGTCCTTACAGCCCAGTGGAAGAGGGCTGAGAACAGAGATGGGCTTCCCCAGGGTGGAGAGGGCGGGCAACAGGGCAGTGTTGGGCAAGAAGGGCAGGATGGAAGTCAGCACCACCCGTACACCCAGGGAGTCTAGGGGGACAAATGCCCTCCACCACCAGGCCCTTCTCCACCACCTCCTGAGGGGCAACCTCTGATGCTAGGAGGAACACAACTTTTCCATACATTTTGGAGGCCGCCACGACAGCCATGGGCCCCACCAACCGCGCCAACACCTGCATGCAAGTTTTGATGTGGGGCGAGGCGGGCACCAGGGGGCAGCAGACGCTGTGCCTCTTGGTCAGCGAGGGGAAAGGACCCTGGCCGCCAGAGCTGGTGGAAGGAATGGCAGGGGAAGGAGTGGCCGCGGCAGGGAGGGCGGCCTTTGCCGCAGGAGGTTTCACCTTCTGGGTGGGGCCTTTGCCCTTCTTGTTCCCCTGGCCCTTTTTGCTGATTGAACAGGGGGCTCCCCCGGAGCAGGAGGGGACAGCAGCCATGGCAGCTGCAGAGTCTGGACCGGTGATGGTCAAGAGGTCAGTCGCAGGGGCGGGCAGGGGCAGTGGCAAAGGGGGGAACCATGGGATCAGCAGGGGCAGGAGCAGGGTCTTTCTCCATTTCAGTGAGGGGCAGGAGGAGGCACAAATACGGGAGTAGGGAAAGGGGCAGCTGCTCCTCCCCAAAGCAACAGGCAGGGGAGGAGGGTTCCAACAGCGGGGGTGCGGGGGGTGGAGGTGAGGTGAGGTGAGGTGAGGTGAGAATGCTCTGTCCAAGGTACCCTGTCTCTCCCAGGCAGCTAGGTCCTTCTCACTCTAGGGCTGGAGTGAGACTCACACCACTCCTTACTCACAGCCCTTTTATCAGGGCCAGTTGTACCCTGACTGAGCAGGCCACACCTGTGGCCAGCTACCCAGCCAGCCTCCCTCAGCTGCTCTCACTCCTTTTATCTCAAGAGTGGGGTAATCGCCCCTCTACACAGCTAAACTAGTCTGCGCCACCGGCAGAGAAGAGGTGGGACTGAGGTGCAGCAGTGTCTGTAATGGCAGGGAGTTGTTTGTGAGCTACACCCAGATACTCCTGCCGCCTGATGAGGAAGGCCAAAGCCCCACAGGGTCACTGACAATCTGAAGAGGAGCACAGCAAGGCCTGTCAGGGCTGCTTTGCAGCTGGCAGGGGCTGCAGAGGCAAATGCGCATCACTGACAGTAGTGAAAATGCATGACAGGGTTGAAAGAAGGTCAGTGTCAGGGGGGCTGCAGAGAGAGAGAAAAACTTCTGTAGGGTAGAATGGGAAAAGTAATGAGGGGTTTGCAAACTTGGGGGAGGGTGAGAGACCCTGACTGAAAGGAGGAAAGAGCATGGGCTGAGCATGGTCACTGCCTAGGGCCGCCGGTAAGCTGCGTGGGCCTTGGGGAGTTCACTAGTTAGTGACACTGTGGGTGAAAGCACCCTGAGCTGCTTGAGAACTCCAGCTGGGGGTGCCACTGGGGAGGGTGCTCGCCCTTAAAGCTAAGCCCTCCCACTTTTAAAAATGATGGTACCTCAATCTCTTGTCATTCCCCGGGGGGCCCACAAGTATGTGCTGAGGTGTCTTGGCCTGAACAGCCGAGAGCAGCAGCCTGTCCCCGCTACCCTACCCAGCCACCAAAGCTGGAATCACGGCAGCTGAGTTGGATGGTAGAGGCTCCCAAGCAGCTCAGGCACTGCTTGTCAGAACCCTTGGACTTCACTGAATGGTGAGCTGAGGAAGAGGGAAGCAGCCAGAATGCACCAGCCCTTGCAGCTGCCAGAAGAGGCCTGAAGTTGGGACAATTGCTAAAACACCAGGCTTCAGGGGGTGGGGGAGTCTTACCTAACAGATTGTTACAAATTACAACCAATAGGTCACGCACAAGAACAGCTGCGAATTATACCTGATAGGTCACACACAGTTTGAGTCTAGGCTGAGGCACACGAACAAAGTCCACAACTGCAGAGTTTCCAGAGACACTATGTTTATTACGCTCGAGCGTGGTGTCCCCCTGCTAGTCAGGAGGGGACCCCGAATGCAGGTTATACAGAGATTATATACCTTTTAGCAAAGCATGTTGCCCCCGTGCATCGGAAACCGTAGCCAATAGACAAACCCTTCCCTTATCTACCACCTACCCCTGCTAGGTACATAGAATCATAGAATATCAGGGTTGGAAGGGACCTCAGGAGGTCATCTAGTCCAACCCCCTGCTCAAAGCAGGACCGATCCCCGACTAAATCATCCTAGCCAGGGCTTTGTCAAGCCTGACCTTAAAAACTTCCAGAGAAGGAGATTCCACCACCTCCCTAGGTAATGCATTCCAGTGTTTCACCACCCTCGTCGTGAAAAAGTTTTTCCTAATATCCAACCTAAATCTCCCCCACTGCAACTTGAGACCATTACTCCTTGTTCTGTCATTCCCCGTGCTAGACCATTACTTCAACTACACAACATGGTCCTAAAGCAATGCACCAATAGCCTTTCTTATCAGGATGGGAGGCTCACATCAAGGCCAGGAGGCAGGGAGTTAGGAACAGACAAAGAACAGATACCGGGAGTCAAGGCAGGCTGGAAACAAGGGTGGGGGGGTTTTCACAGGAATGCAGTATCTAAGGAACACTCCTCCTGGTGCATGATGTGCTTGCTTTTAGACACTGGTGGGCCCCAAACCAAAATGGAGTCACATATGCACATATGCTAACTTTTCCTTAACAGTCCCCCCTTTTCTTTTGTACGTCAGTCAGCTATATCGGGGCTGAGTAACCACGATGCAGGGTTAGTAGTTGCCGATAGCACATACCACAACATTGTAGGCATACAAAAAAACCCACAAAAGCTATAACAGCCAAAAGGATGAAATACAAAATACACCATCCCCAAGCCCCCACATCTGGTTGCCATGAGGTGAGCCAGTTGCAGACCTCCTGGAACCCAGAGCTGGTATTGTCAAGGCTGACGTGGTGGAATAGGGCTGCTTGTTGCACGAGGATGTGGATATCAGTTTCCACCCTGTGCTGATGATTTACAAATACACAACAGCTTGAGTTAACCAGAGCACAAACCCCGCCCTGGTTTGCAAGGAAATAATCCAGGGCTAGGCGGTTTTGCAATGTAGTTTGGGATAACTAAGTTACTTCAATTTGAAGGGCAGATAAGGCATCTGCAGTCGCATTTTCCATTAATTCCAAAGCAGCTGAAATATTAACTATAGCTTTTTCTAGTTCGCTTACTCCTAGCCATGGCAGAAACCATCGTGCAAAGGAGTGAAAGCCTGTGGGCTGCTGAGAAAGAGGGTTTAAAGGAATACTTTGTCGGTTTCTCCATACTAGATTGCGGATCTCTCCCTGGGTCAGGGTTTGGTGTACTGTCACGGCGGGTACTATCGCCCCTAAGGTACATGTACCACACCATCCTGCCGGGAGAACCTTATAGGCTGTGTGATTGCATAACCAATACCAGCCAGACCCCTCAGGGACTGGCCACGGGGCCCCAGAGTAGGTGGAGGGGCCTGCCGCACCAGAGCTGATCTGGGTGGTGTCCTTGCACCCCACAAAATTTCCCACAAAAACTGTATTTTCCGTGCCCTTACGTCATGAGACACATAAAGCATAATTACCCTGGGCCACCATATCAATAGACCATCTTTGGATCGTAACATTCCAGTTAAATGTAGTGTTTGCCCATAGCTTAGCTTGGAATGTTCGATTAAGAGGGATAGGTACCCCTACCAACGGGACCCCCTGACCCAAATATGTGGGGGTATGAATACAAATCCAACACTGCGTTCGATTTACACCGTTTTATGGTGCGGGTTAAATTCAAAAAGCTATTGCCCTCCCATCCTTGTACTGGACTTGGGAATAGGGAGAGGAACCCCCAGGCAAACCGTACCAATGTCGGCATCCTCCTCTGTACCATACAAAAAACAACACCACCAATGTAAGTCCAATAAACAGGAACACAAGAAGTCCTGGTGGGCTGTAAAGGTCCCAATAGCTAGAAAGCTCAGTCCATGGGTTGGTAGTGGCATTCATTCGTGAAGTGGCTCGTCCGATGGCTTGTCAGGGTCAGGTGGGGGTCCCAGCTATGATGGATCCAGGAACCTTTACCTGCAAAGGAGTGGTGGCAGATGGTGGGAGTAATGTTCATGGCTATAAGGTGTTTTTGGTATTCATCATCCAGAAGACAATTAGGGAGGACAGTGCATTCTGGTGGTACTTGCCCACAAGCACAGATTCCAGCCCCTGAAATAAACCCACCCCACCACTTCACTCCACATTCCCAAGAATACATCCCGCAACTCCCTCCCTGCCAATGTACAATGCTCCGTCTTCGCCACCAAGGCCAATTCTTAATGTCTTTTGCAGTCAGAAATCCTTGGATCTTGGTGGTTTCAGCAGAGCAGGCGTTCCTTCTTCTCTCTTGGAACAGTCATGGTTTTGCATTATACAGGGGAGAGGTTACTAGCACGTCACCCTGTAGTGCTTTGGATTCTTTAGCAAATACTGAATGCAGGTTAGCTCTGTTAGTGGACAAGGGAGAGGTTACTAGCACTTCACCTTGTCCTTTCCCCTGCTGTCCAAAAGGAGGAAAGACAAAACCCAGAAGGAGGGACAGGCTGATCAGTAGTAGAAGTGAAGTCATCTCAAGGTGGAGGGGTCTTTTTGCAGTAAGAAGCATGGGTCCAGGCAGTCAGTCCTTGGCACTTCACAGCGGTGTTGGTAGTTAGCAGGACTTAATAAGGGCCTTTCCAGCATGGGGCCAGAGTAGTCTTTCGTTGATGGACCTTTATGTAGACCCAGTCACCTGGTTTTAACAAATGGCAGGTTTGCTCAGGATCCTTGGAGCAGGACTTCTTTCATCTGTAAATACAGACACCTAACACATTTCATTAATGTCTGGCAGTGTGTTGCAGATCTCACAGCTGCTTGGGCACATTCAAGCCCCCCTCTTTCTTGGCTGTCAGCCAAATCCTAGCTGTGAGTAGTGTCCTTGGGCAGGCCAGCGTCTTATCTTTGGACCGAGCCTGCCAGCTAAAGCGTTGAATTAACTCGTCCTTCGTTCTTTTTCTTCTCCCCTTCTTGGCTTCTATTAACCTGCAAAGGAAACTTTCACTTTCCACTCACACACCTTTGTTCAAAAATGAACACATATACATTGCCCATTATACAGCACTTTAGTCTTATTGTTCAATGTATGCCACATACACCCTTCTAGGAAAATGACTTTATTACGGAGCTTTGGAGCAACAAGCCAGGACAAGCACACCCACTTTTGAGGAGTCCACTTGGTACAACCTCTGGTGTCCAATAGCTTTCCTCCCTCCCCAGCCCTCTGGCTAGAAATTTGAGGTAGCCAGAAGGATCCCATGTATAATATGGGGAGTGGGTTAACCTTTCATGTCCTTGCTTCCAAAGACTGTTGGTGTGCGAATTTTAACAACAATTTTTTCAATTAAAAGATCTGACCCCAATGAAATTTCTTTTTCTTACTTAAGCAAATGTATTAAACTTTAGTATATCACATTTTCCTGATATTATCCAAACACTTTGTATTCCAAGTTGAATAAAACAAGTATCTGCATTTTGACTTAAACCTTCTATTTAGTTTTAAACTAAACTGTCCTATGAAAAATTAAACACAGCAATTCTGGCCACAAGACAAACACAACACAGAACATAATTCCTATTGTGCCAGTAAATTCATGATATGTTGAATTGCTTTTCAGCTGGCATCAGTTTTCTCTGATTTTCTGAAAGACAAAAAGAACATAGATCTACCTCTTCTGGGCAGTCAGTCATTGCTTAAAATATCTCCTCTTTATACAAATACCCTTGTTAATTGCAGGCAAAACAGAGGAATTACCCATATTTTCTTGTATTTGTTTCATAGGCAGCCCAGGTTTCAGTGGCTTCTACCTAATCAGTTTGGTAATTTACATTAAAACAAATGCTTTCCGGCTTGCTTTTGGATCCACAGCTTAAAGATTCTTACTTTAAAAAGGGCACAATAAACTTTACCAGATTTTTGATTGCCTTTTACTTTTAACTCCTGCTGTCAAACACACAGCGACCTGAAAAGGAAGACACCACCTATTGTTGCCCCTTGGAGCCTGATAAGATATTAATTAAGTAGCACTGTATAATTGCATTCCTTTGGAAAAGGGCCCATTTTCCTCAAAATGGCTGCAAAGAGACCAAGAATACTTTTTTCTCCAAATATTTCACAAAGTTCAACTGCTTAATTCTTTCCAGCAACTACAGAGTTAACTTCTCACTTTCCTTTCTTAAATCACTTGCTTATCTCCCAAAACGACATCCAATTAATTCAAATTTTACCATTCCAAGTATTATTCTGGGATTTACGTTTCCCATTCCTGTAATTATTTACTCCTCTTTTTCCACTATGCCCTCCAAGTTTCCAACCTGTTTTCCAATCTCTCTGTCTGTTGCCTGCCCGCTTGGGCCCGATCCCGTTTTTTCTCTCTGAACTGTCCCTTCCATGAGCACCAGCTTTATCCCACTACCAATTTAACAAGGAAGGTGGGCTTCTTAACTAGCCCCCCAGCCCTCCTGGTCTCTTCTCTTAAATATTCTCACTCACAAGGGCTACCCGAGTCCTCCCCCGTGAGGCTTGTCACTGGACAGAACGCATGGCCAATTGGCGGTTTAACTATTTAATTTCCTCTTATGACAGACTGTTATTACGTCATATGCTGAGCACAAATGGTTAAATTTTGACAAGTCTCTGAAGGACTGGTACTTGCTTAGCCAGTGCTTCCTTTTCTGCCTGGAAGTCCTGTCTTAAGGCTTGCAGCTGGTCTTGGGCATAGGTCAGAAAGCCGAGGGTAAGCCAGAGGAGGGGCAGAAGCAGACATAGCACAGAGTGGGGCTGGAGATCCCTGAGATGAATAAGAAAAGGAGGAAGAAAGAGGATGTCCTTTTGCACGCGCATAAGCGCAGTTGTCCCATACATACCAATAATCCATCTGGGCTGGAGCTTTGTCCTCCAGCCTTTTCCTAAGCGCTGTTAATTTTTCCCCAGCAAAGGAACCATCTGGTGGCCATTCGAAAGGTGTTAGTGCTGGCCACTCAACCTTGCACAAGATTACAGCTTTCTTTTTACCTAACCCATGGGTACCAGAAATATTCCTCCAATTCTCGAGAATTTCAGCCAAAGGGGTCCCCTTACTTACACTCTGCCCAGAACCCATAATGGGCTACCAAAAAGGACACCAAATGTGCCACCTTATCTCCTAAGCGACGGCTCACAACCCCCCTCCTCGGAGTTCTCAAAGGTGAACTCACCCTGTGCCGGCTGGAGCTGTCCGAGAGGAGGAGTGTAGTCTCGCTTGTTGGGGCGAGCCTAGAGTCCCATCTGGGTCGCCAAAACTGTTACGAATTACACCTGATAGGTCACGCAGAAGAACTGCTACGAATTATACCTGATAGGTCACGCACAGTTTGAGTCTAGGCTGAGGCACATGAACAAAGTCCACAACTGCAGAGTTTCCAGAGACACTATGTTTATTACGCTCGAGCGTGGTGCCCCCCTGCTAGTCAGGAGGAGACCCCGAATGCAGATTATTCAGAGATTATATACCTTTTAGCAAAGCATGTTGCCCCCGTGCATCGAAAACCTTAGCCAATAGACAAACCCTTCCCTTATCTACCACCTATCCCTGCTAGGTACATTCCCCGTGCTAGACCATTACTTCAACTACACAACATGGTCCTAAAGCAATGCACCAGTAGCCTTTCTTATCAGGCTCACATCAAGGCCTGGAGGCAGGGAGTTAGGAACAGACAAAGAACAGATACCGGGAGTCAAGGCAGGCTGGAAACAAGGGTGGGGGGTTTTCACAGAAATGCAGTATCTAAGGAACACTCCTCCTGGTGCATGATGTGCTTGTTTTTAGACACTGGTGGGCCCCAAACTAAAATGGAGTCACATATGCTAACTTTTCCTTAACACAGATGTTTGCAGTGGTGTTGTAGGTGTGTTGGTCCAGTATATTTAGAGAGACAAGGTGAGTGAGGGAATGTTTTCTTGGTACCAACTTCTGGTGGTGAGAGAGATGAATTTTC
Source organism: Caretta caretta (assembly GCF_965140235.1). NCBI lineage: Eukaryota > Metazoa > Chordata > Testudines > Cheloniidae > Caretta > Caretta caretta. The sequence goes on from NC_134217.1 coordinate 44,027,208, forward strand.
AGGCTCCATAGAGCTCTTCTTCAAGTCCCCTGAAGTTGGTCCAGTAAAAGTTATTTCCTCACCCACCATGTCTCTAATCATGTCTATTGTTAATGGATGGATTGCTGGCTTTCCCAGGTTTGTTCTCTTGGCCCTGCTCCCTTTCCCAATAAAGTGCTCTCAGTTTAAAACCCTTGGATTTGGTGCTCGGGGGAGAGAAAGTGTTGCCCACCAGGGCACCCAGGGTGGTACATGTAGTTTCCCAGGTTTCTGAATGTTACTTTCCTTTTCAGAAGGAACTCCTAGAAAAAAGAATTTTGGGCTGTATAAGCAGGAACATTGCCAGCAGATCAAGGGACGTGATCGTTCCCCTCTATTTCATAGAATCATAGAATCATAGAATATCAGGGTTGAAAGGGACCCCAGAAGGTCATCTAGTCCAACCCCCTGCTCGAAGCAGGACCAATTCCCAGTTAAATCATCCCAGCCAGGGCTTTGTCAAGCCTGACCTTAAAAACCTCTAAGGAAGGAGATTCTACCACCTCCCTAGGTAGTGCATTCCAGTGTTTCACCACCCTCTTAGTGAAAAAGTTTTTCCTAATATCCAATCTAAACCTCCCCCACTGCAGCTTGAGACCATTACTCCTCGTTCTGTCATCTGCTACCACTGAGAACAGTCTAGAGCCATCCTCTTTGGAACCCCCTTTCAGGTAGTTGAAAGCAGCTATCAAATCCCCCCTCATTCTTCTCTTCTGCAGACTAAACAATCCCAGCTCCCTCAGCCTCTCCTCATAACTCATGTGTTCCAGACCCCTAATCATTTTTGTTGCCCTCCGCTGGACTCTCTCCAATTTATCCACATCCTTCTTGAAGTGTGGGGCCCAAAACTGGACACAGTACTCCAGATGAGGCCTCACCAATGTCGAATAGAGGGGAACGATCACGTCCCTCGATCTGCTCGCTATGCCCCTACTTATACATCCCAAAATGCCATTGGCCTTCTTGGCAACAAGGGCACACTGCTGACTCATATCCAGCTTCTCGTCCACTGTCACCCCTAGGTCCTTTTCCGCAGAACTGCTGCCTAGCCATTCGGTCCCTAGTCTGTAGCTGTGCATTGGGTTCTTCCGTCCTAAGTGCAGGACCCTGCACTTATCCTTATTGAACCTCATTAGATTTCTTTTGGCCCAATCCTCCAATTTGTCTAGGTCCTTCTGTATCCTATCCCTCCCCTCCAGTGTATCTACAACTCCTCCCAGTTTAGTATCATCCGCAAATTTGCTGAGAGTGCAATCCACACCATCCTCCAGATCATTTATGAAGATATTGAACAAAACCGGCCCCAGGACCAACCCTTGGGGCACTCCACTTGACACCGGCTGCCAACTAGACATGGAGCCATTGATAACTACCCGTTGAGCCCGACAATCTAGCCAGCTTTCTACCCACCTTATAGTGCATTCTTCCAGCCCATACTTCCTTAACTTGCTGACAAGAATACTGTGGGAGACCGTGTCAAAAGCTTTGCTAAAGTCAAGAAACAATACATCCACTGCTTTCCCTTCATCCACAGAACCAGTAATCTCATCATAAAAGGCGATTAGATTAGTCAGGCATGACCTTCCCTTGGTGAATCCATGCTGGCTGTTCCTGATCACTTTCCTCTCATGCAAGTGCTTCAGGATTGATTCTTTGAGGACCTGCTCCATGATTTTTCCAGGGACTGAGGTGAGGCTGACTGGCCTGTAGTTCCCAGGATCCTCCTTCTTCCCTTTTTTAAAGATTGGCACTACATTAGCCTTTTTCCAGTCATCCGGGACTTCCCCCGTTCGCCACGAGTTTTCAAAGATAATGGCCAATGGCTCTGCAATCACAGCCGCCAATTCCTTTAGCACTCTCGGATGCAACTCGTCCGGCCCCATGGACTTGTGCACGTCCAGCTTTTCTAAATAGTCCCTAACCACCTCTATCTCCACAGAGGGCTGGCCATCTCTTCCCCATTTTGCGATGCCCAGCGCAGCAGTCTGGGAGCTGACGAGGCATTGGCGAGGCATTGGCGAGGCCTCATCTGGAGTACTGCGTCCACTTTTAGGCCCACACCACAAGAGGGATGTGGAAAAATTGGAAAGAGTCCAGCGAAGGGCAACAAAAATGATTAGGGAGCTGGAGCACATGACTCATGAGGAGAACTGGGATTTTTTAGTCTGCAGAAGAGAAGAATGAGGGGGGATTTGATACCTGCTTTCAACTACCTGAAAGGGGTTCCAAAGAGGATGGCTCTAGAATGGGATGGGCAAACTTTTTGGCCTGAGGGCCGGTCAGGGGAGGCTGTGCCTCCCCAAACTGCAAGGCATGGCCAGTCCCCCATCCTCTATCCAACCCCCCCTGCTTCTCACCCCTGATGGCCCCTCAGGACTCCTGCCCCATCCAACCCTCCCTGTCCCCTAACCACCCCTGGACCACCCCCGCCCGACTGCCCCCCTCCACCCCATCCAACCCCTCCTCTCATTCCTGACTGCCTCCCGGGACCCCTGCCCCCATTCAATCTCCCTGTTCCCTGCCCTCTGACTGCCCCACCCCCTATCCACACCCCCGCCCCCTGACCACCATCCCGAACTCCCCTGCCCTCTATCCAACCCCCACCCCTGCTCCCGGCCCCCTTACCGCACTGCCTGGAGCACTGGTGGCTGGCAGCACTATAGTCACCCATTCATGCCACCCAGCTGGAGCCAGCCATGCCACCGCGCAGCACAGAGCACCGAGTCAGGCCATGGCTCTGCAGCTGCACTGCCCCCGGCAAGAGCTCGCAGCCCCACTACCCAGAGCATGGCGCTGGCGGTGCAGTGAGCTGAGGCTGCAGAGGAGGGGGATTTCCTCCTGGGCCAGGAGTTCAGGGGCCGGGCAGGAGGGTCCCATGGGCTGGATGTGGCCCGCGGGCCATAGTTTGCCCACCTCTGGTCTAGACTGTTCTCAGTGGTAGCAGATGACAGAACAAGGAGTAATGGTCTCAAGTTGCAGTGGGGGAGGTTTAGGTTGGATATTAGGAAAAACTTTTTCACTAGGAGGGTGGTGAAACACTGGAATGCATTACCTAGGGAGGTGGTGGAATCTCCTTCCTTAGAGGTTTTCAAGGTCAGGCTTGACAAAGTCCTGGCTGGGATGATTTAGTTGGGGGTTGGCCCTGCTTTGAGCAAGGGGTTGGACTAGATGACCTCCTGAGATCCCTTCCAACCCTGATATTCTATGAAAATTGAACTGGGCCCTTTTTGCTGATAACACCTGGCAGAAGGGTTACATATGTAAGCAGGGTTTGAGCGAGCTCTCCTCTGACATATAGGGATGAGCTGGGGAAAAGATTTCAGGACCAGACTGTGTTTGTGTAGACACGCTCACTCTGCTCAGGTGCCTAGCAAATGAAGCTGCTTTGCCAAAATGAACAATTCTGCCTGGTTTGGGTTACAAATTACTCTATTTGAATGCAGGAATAATGAAATTGTTGTTATCCTGTGTATGTGTGTCAAGGGCAGCAGATCTGTGCTTAGCCTGCCCTGACTGAGCGGGGGTGGGGAGCCACCCTAAACTGAAGAGGGAGGGATGTCAAATGCCACTGAAGATGAGTGGCTGGTATGTGGATTTTGTGTAGAGAGCCCTGAGGCTGTTTGACTTGCCTTTTTGTCGGGGTTAGTGACAGAAATGCTGAGACTCCAGCATGAGTCTTTTCTTGCAGCTGGTGATGTCTAAAGCTGACATCGCTGCTGGGTACGGCTAGGAGCTGAGGCCTAGAGCTTGTGTGGGATCGGTGGCCAGGGAGACTGTGCTTGCTGTGAGCTTCCCACAACTTGCTGAAATCTGTAAAATCTGGGTTAAGTGAAAAGAAAAGGAGTACTTGTGGCACCTTAGAGACTAACCAATTTATTTGAGCATGAGCTTTTGTGAGCTACAGCTCACTTCATCAGATGCATACCGTGGAAACTGCAGCAGACTTTATATACACACAGAGAATATGAAACAATACCTCCTCCCACCCCACTGTCCTGCTGGTAATAGCTTATCTAAAATGATCATCAGGTTGGGCCATTTCCAGCACAAATCCAGGTTTTCTCACCCTCCACCCCCCCCACCCACAAATTCACTCTCCTGCTGGTGATAGCCCATCCAAAGTGACAACTCTTTACACAATGTGCATGAGAGTGAGTTTGTGTGTGTATGGGGGTGTGGGGGGTGTGAGAAAACCTGGATTTGTGCTGGAAATGGCCCACCTTGATTATCATGCACATTGTAGGGAGAGTGGTCACTTTGGATGAGCTATTACCAGCAGGATAGTGAGTTTGTGTGTGTGGTTTTTGGGAGGGGGGTGAGGGGGTGAGAGAACCTGGATTTGTGCAGGAAATGGCCCAACTTGATTATCATGCACATTGTGTAAAGAGTTGTCACTTTGGATGGGCTATCACCAGCAGGAGAGTGAATTTGTGTGGGGGGGTGGAGGGTGAGAAAACCTGGATTTGTGCTGGAAATGGCCCAACCTGATGATCATTTTATCATAGAATCATAGAATCATAGAATATAAGGGTTGGAAGGGACCCCAGAAGGTCATCTAGTCCAACCCCCTGCTCGAAGCAGGACCAATTCCCAGTTAAATCATCCCAGCCAGGGCTTTGTCAAGCCTGACCTTAAAAACCTCTAAGGAAGGAGATTCTACCACCTCCCTAGGTAACGCATTCCAGTGTTTCACCACCCTCTTAGTGAAAAAGTTTTTCCTAATATCCAATCTAAACCTCCCCCACTGCAGCTTGAGACCATTACTCCTCGTTCTGTCATCTGATACCATTGAGAACAGTCTAGAGCCATCCTCTTTGGAACCCCCTTTCAGGTAGTTGAAAGCAGCTATCAAATCCCCCCTCATTCTTCTCTTCTGCAGGCTAAACAATCCCAGCTCCCTCAGCCTCTCCTCATAACTCATGTGTTCCAGACCCCTAATCATTTTTGTTGCCCTTCGCTGGACTCTCTCCAATTTATCCACATCCTTCTTGAAGTGTGGGGCCCAAAACTGGACACAGTACTCCAGATGAGGCCTCACCAATGTCGAATAGAGGGGAACGATCACATCCCTCGATCTGCTCGCTATGCCCCTACTTATACATCCCAAAATGCCATTGGCCTTCTTGGCAACAAGGGCACACTGCTGACTCATATCCAGCTTCTCGTCCACTGTCACCCCTAGGTCCTTTTCTGCAGAACTGCTGCCTAGCCATTCGGTCCCTAGTCTGTAGCTGTGCATTGGGTTCTTCCGTCCTAAGTGCAGGACCCTGCACTTATCCTTATTGAACCTCATCAGATTTCTTTTGGCCCAATCCTCCAATTTGTCTAGGTCCTTCTGTATCCTATCCCTCCCCTCCAGCGTATCTACCACTCCTCCCAGTTTAGTATCATCCGCAAATTTGCTGAGAGTGCAATCCACACCATCCTCCAGATCATTTATGAAGATATTGAACAAAACCGGCCCCAGGACCGACCCTTGGGGCACTCCACTTGATACCGGCTGCCAACTAGACATGGAGCCATTGATAACTACCCGTTGAAACCGACAATCTAGCCAACTTTCTACCCACCTTGTAGTGCATTCATCCAGCTCATACTTCCTTAACTTGCTGACAAGAATACTGTGGGAGACCGTGTCAAAAGCTTTGCTAAAGTCAAGAAACAATACATCCACTGCTTTCCCTTCATCCACAGAACCAGTAATCTCATCATAGAAGGCGATTAGATTAGTCAGGCATGACCTTCCCTTGGTGAATCCATGCTGGCTGTTCCTGATCACTTTCCTCTCATGCAAGTGCTTCAGGATTGAGTCTTTGAGGACCTGCTCCATGATTTTTCCAGGGACTGAAGTGAGGCTGACTGGCCTGTAGTTCCCACGATCCTCCTTCTTCCCTTTTTTAAAGATTGGCACTACATTAGCCTTTTTCCAGTCATCCGGGACTTCCCCCGTTCGCCACGAGTTTTCAAAGATAATGGCCAATGGCTCTGCAATCACAGCCGCCAGTTCCTTCAGCACTCTCGGATGCAACTCGTCCGGCCCCATGGACTTGTGCACGTCCAGCTTTTCTAAATAGTCCCTAACCACCTCTATCTCCACAGAGGGCTGTCCATCTCTTCCCCATTTTGTGATGCCCAGCGTAGCAGTCTGGGAGCTGACCTTGTCAGTGAAAACAGAGACAAAAAAAGCATTGAGTACATTAGCTTTTTCCACATCCTCTGTCACTAGTTTGCCTCCCTCATTCAGTAAGGGGCCCACACATTCCTTGGCTTTCTTCTTGTTGCCAACATACCTGAAGAAACCCTTCTTGTTACTCTTGACATCTCTGGCTAGCTGCAGCTCCAGGTGCGATTTGGCCCTCCTGATAACATTCCTACATGCCCGAGCAATATTTTTATACTCTTCCCTGGTCATATGTCCAACCTTCCACTTCTTGTAAGCTTCTTTTTTATGTTTAAGATCCGCTAAGATTTCACCATTAAGCCAAGCTGGTCGCCTGCCATATTTACTAATCTTTCGACTCATTGGGATGGTTTGTCCCTGTGACCTCAACAGGGATTCCTTGAAATACAGCCAGCTCTCCTGGACTCCTTTCCCCTTCAAGTTAGTCCCCCAGGGGATCCTGGCCATCCGTTCCCTGAGGGAGTCGAAGTCTGCTTTCCTGAAGTCCAGGGTCCGTATCGTGCTGCTTACCTTTCTTCCCTGTGTCAGGATCCTGAACTCAACCAACTCATGGTCACTGCCTCCCAGATTCCCATCCACTTTTGCTTCCCCCACTAATTCTACCCGGTTTGTGAGCAGCAGGTCAAGAAAAGCGCCCCCCCTAGTTGGCTCCTCTAGCACTTGCGCCAGGAAATTGTCCCCTACGCTTTCCAAAAACTTCCTGGATTGTCTATGCACCGCTGTATTGCTCTCCCAGCAGATATCAGGAAAATTAAAGTCACCCATGAGAATCAGGGCATGCGATCCAGTAGCTTCCGTGAGCTGCCGGAAGAAAACCTCATCTACCTCATCCCCCTGGTCCGGTGGTCTATAGCAGACTCCCACCACTACATCACTCTTGTTGCACACACTTCTAAACTTAATCCAGAGACACTCAGGTTTTTCTGAGTGTTTTAGATAAGCTATTACCAGCAGGACAGTGGGGTGGGAGGAGGTATTGTTTCATATTCTCTGTGTGTATATAAAGTCTGCTGCAGTTTCCACGGTATGCATCCGATGAAGTGAGCTGTAGCTCACGAAAGCTCATGCTCAAATAAATTGGTTAGTCTCTAAGGTGCCACAAGTACTCCTTTTCTTTTTGCGAATACAGACTAACATGGCTGTTACTCTGAAACCTGGGTTAAGTGGTGCAACTTCAGAACATCACGTTGTGGGAGCAGCAAGCAGCAGCAGGCACCAGTTGGAGTGGAGAAAGAGTGGCCAAGTGGTGGCAGACTACAGTGGTGTCACCAAGTGGTGGCAGTGGTGTCCTTGCCTACAGACAGCCCCGCAACCTGAAGCAAATACTCACCAACAACCACATACCACACAACAGAACCACTAACCCAGGAACTTATCCTTGCAACAAAGCCCGTTGCCAATTGTGCCCACATATCTATTCAGGGGACACCATCACAGGGCCTAATAACATCAGCCACACTATCAGAGGCTCGTTCACCTGCACATCCACCAATGTGATATATGCCATCATGTGCCAGCAATGCCCCTCTGCCATGTACATTGGTCAAACTGGACAGTCTCTACGTAAAAGAATAAATGGACACAAATCAGATGTCAAGAATTCTAACATTCATAAACCAGTCGGAGAACACTTCAATCTCTCTGGTCACGCAATCACAGACATGAAGGTCGCTATCTTAAACCAAAAAAACTTCAAATCCAGACTCCAGCGAGAAACTGCTGAATTGGAATTCATTTGCAAATTGGATACTATTAATTTAGGCTTAAATAGAGACTGGGAGTGGCTAAGTCATTATGCAAGGTAGCCTGTTTCCTCTTGTTTTTTCCTACCCCCCCCCCCAGATATTCTGGTTTAACTTGGATTTAAACTTGGAGAGTGGTCAGTTTAGATGAGCTATTACCAGCAGGAGAGTGAGTTTTTGTGTGTGTATGGGGGTGGGGGGGAAGTGAGAAAACCTGGATCTATGCAGGAAATAGCCCGACTTGATTATGTAAAGAGTTGTCACTTTGGATGGGCTAGCACCAGCAGGAGAGTGAATTTGTGTGGGGGGGTGGAGGGTGAGAAAACCTGGATTTGTGCTGGAAATGGCCCACCTGTTGATCACTTTAGATAAGCTATTACCAGCAGGACAGTGGGGTGGGAGGAGGTATTGTTTCATATTCTCTGTGTGTATATAAAGTCTGCTGCAGTTTCCACGGTATGCATCCGATGAAGTGAGCTGTAGCTCACGAAAGCTCATGCTCAAATAAATTGGTTAGTCTCTAAGGTGCCACAAGTCCTCCTTTAAATAAGCTGCTTTTTATATACAGTGCCCCCTGGTGGCTGAACAGTACAATACAGTTTAGCATTCCATTGCCGCTGTTCTTTTAACCTAAACAACCCAGTTTCTTCTAGTGGTCACTTGCTGGCCTTTTGATAAAGTTTAATATTACAGACTGAGTTGGACTTTTCGGACCTGGCTTGGTACCTTAAATGAGCCTGACCCTCTTCATCACTGAAGACTTCTGCCACTAGCCTTGAGCCTGCTAGGGTAGAGATTGCAGGCAACAGGTGGGAGAACTCCAGAAGACCCCAGAGAGCCAGGGGGGCCATTTGCCCCTCATGCCATGAGCTGCGCAGGCTGCAAGCTGGCCGCCCCAGCCAGGCACTTGTGAAAACAAAGTGTAACTGTGAGGGTGCAAAGCCAGAGCATGAATACAGCTGGGCAGATTTAATTGGGGTTGGTCCTGCTTTGAGCAGGGGGTGGGACTAGATGACCTCCTGAGGTCTCTTCCAACCCTGATCTTCTATGATTCTATGATCCTGTGAAAAGCAGTCAGCCCACTCCCTGCAGGACCGCTCCTGGGACAGGTCATCTCTGCCTAGTGTCTGATACTCTCCACGCTGTCACAGGGCTTAGGAAAGGGGAGGAGGGAGAGGGCAGAATTCTGTGCTGAACCCCCACAGATGCTGGCACAGCCTTTCAGTGGCTGAGGACACATGGCAAATGTTGATCTCGGGTAATAATAATCCTTTGCTTCTGGCACAGTAATCCAAAATTAGTGACCCAAAAGTACACAGAGAACAATCACCATTGTTCATTTTAAGAGCCGGAGGATCCTACCACTTCCGCAAATAATGCATCTGTGACAAGGAAGAGAGCATATCCAAAGCACTCAGTGCCCTCCCCTCCACCCTCCCCCAGCTCAGAGGGACAGCATGTCCTCACCCTTCCCATGCACCTCAGGCAGGGGAAGTGGCCTTCTGGGAAGCTCAGCCATGCAATTAGCATTTGAAGTCCTTATGCAGAGCACTGCACAGAGCACCCTGTGAGCTAACAGGAAACCCTCTGGGGATGGGATTGTTGTGCACCCAAGGCCAGCGTTTTCTAGGCAAACAGCTGGCCTGCATACACAGCCTAGCGTGCAAAGTAACACAGGAGCCAGATGTTCTGCAGCAAACTGATAAATAGGAACTAAAAGGTGCCCCATGCACTCCCATGGCAGTGGGCTTCTTATGCCAAATGATACATTGTGGTTACTGTGCTAAGGCGTCTGTGCATGGATGCAGCATTGCCAGCCGGAACCCATGAATCCAAAAATCATGCGTCAGAACCCAAAAAATCTGAGACTGAGCAAATAAAACAGCAGTTATTTGGGGGTTGTGAGCTGTTTTTTGAGATCCCCCTGAAGTCCCCAGAGTATGTACGGGACAATTAGGGTTGAGAATCCACCCTAAACTGCACACAAAATAAAAAATGCAGGCGCCTACATGCCTCCCGCCCACGGCGCCTTGACTCCCCTGTTTCCTTCCCTGGCTCCTCATTGGCAAGCTCCTACAGACTCCCACAGCTGTACCTGGCTCCAGCCTGCAATGGAGGGCTTCCCCTGGGCTCCGGCCACCATCAGCTCCCTGTGACTGCCCTGTAATGGAGGGGGATGGGAGGGTTGAGGGTTTTGAGCTGAGAGGGGGCAGCTCTGGGTTTTGCAGCGTGAATGGGATGCCTGGTATTGCAGGCAGCTGCACTGGCAATGTGCTACCATTTGCACAGATGGGGGGTGAGGGCACAGGTGGAGCCCATGTCAGCTGGGAGATGCTATTTGCTAAGGAAGTGAGAGGCAGCAACGTGCAAATATTAAAAACAACGGCAACGTGGCCCTGGGTGTGTGTGGAGATCCAGGACAGGAAACCCCGCCCTGCCATGAATCATCAGGGAGCTGGAGCACAGGACTAGGGGACAAGTACCAAGCAGCCCAGCTTTTAGTCCATGATCCATGCAGGAGACACGAACTGGCTGAAAAGCCACCCTGGTGTGGCATTGGGGAGTGCAGAACAAAGCAAGGCCCTATGGCTTCTGTATCAATCCCTTGTGCCCATGCCCACATGGAGCACTGAAATGGGAGCAGCACGAGGCAGACAGCAGACCCTCTACGTGCAGCTTTAAATCAATCTTTTTTTAAAGAAAAAGCAAAATTAGTCATTAGCCACCTAATGTGCGAACACTAGCTGGCCCCAGGAGCAGCTGTCCCAGTGCTGCATGGGCCTGTCAGCTGGGACCAGTTTGCAGCAGAGCAGCTCAGTGCCCTGGGCCATTCCCTACCTTCCACCCTATGCAGAAGAGGTTAAAGGCAGGCCTTTGTCCACTGCCTGGATCGTGTCCCTGTCTCTCGCTCCCTGATCACACATGAGGGCTCCGTTGCACAGCTCCAGCCCTGCCCGCATCTCTGCCCACTGCCCAGCGCACCATCGGCAACCTGTTGTTGTGCTTCTTCCATGTCTTCCATCTGCCTGGAACTCCCTCCTTCTCCCAGCATGCCAAGCACCCGGCCCACTCTCCAGCTTACTCCTCTGAAGAACACGGCACATCCTCTAAGTGAGTCTTTCCCTCTGGAGCCCCTGTGCATCTGTGCTGGCTGGCTCTGTCGTCTGGGCCCACTCAGAGCAGGAGCCATGTCTCTTGCTGGGCCTGCACAAGCCCTAGGCATCGTGCTAGCAGATGTTAGCTGATCAAGGTAAACCACAGGCTCCTCCACAACCTGCCAACTCATGTGAAAATTGGACTGGGCCCTGTCTTCACTAGGATTTCACCACGTGTTAGTGGCCTTGCAAGAGGTGACACTGTTTAAGAGGCCCCTTTTCTCCTTGTGAAGATGCATCCGTATAGCTACAGCAGGGTGCAGCGTTAGTGACGTGCGTAGCTCCTCCAGGGCAGGGCTGACAGTAGCTCTGTGTAGGTCTGGGCTTTTTTGTCACCTCTGGCTAAGGATTTACTCCCTCTCTGGGCCTGATTCTCCTCCTCCTTCCCTCAGTTCCACACCAGTGAGGTCCCTGGCTTCACCAGCGTAAGTGACCGGGGAGCCTGTTGTCCCTGGAGAGCCATGCTGAGCTGGGAGCTTTCTGCACCTGTGCTGAACAAGATGTTGGGCAGAGGAGACTCCGGCCTCAGGCAGGCCCATTAAGGAGGAGGGGGGCTTGACAGGAGTGTGCTATGGCTATATCACTTTACACAGTTCCCAGATACAATGCCGGGAGATGGCGCTCAAGAGCACAGAGCAAATTTCTTGGATGTCGTGGGACCAGTAAAATGTGCTGTGCCCTGCAGCAGGGGTTCTCTGTGCTGCTCTTTCCCTGGGGCTCTGAGCAGGAGCTCTGCCCTGATGCCTGAGTAGCAGCCAGCTTCCCACCTGGTTTCGTGAGTCAAGTTTACCAGAGCTTGTCCAGCTGCGCCTGCAAGGTCAGGAGTGAAAGGAAGCGTGACCTGCCCCATTCAGTCCTGTCCCATCCTGTGGCAAGAGCCAGCCATGCAATTAGTCTTTCTATTCTTACTGCCTCCTATGCTCTCCTGCCCTGAACCCAGCCTGACAGAGTGAGCCTGGGGCTGCCTGGCTCCTTCCCAGGCTGCAAACAGACGGATGCTGTCAAGGAAGGCGGATGTCTCGCTGGGAGCCGATGTGACTGGCAAAAGCTTGGCCCCGAGCAGGAAGAAAGAATTATTGTCCTTATGCTGTTGTTAAATAGCAAATATTTTGTTATCTAGTTATGTAGCTAGAGTCCAGCTGCTCCTCATGGCCTGCGCAGTTCCCTCAGCCTCCTAACTTACTGGATGAACTCTCCTGCCATGTCTCCTTCTGCCCATTCTCCTTTTGTACGGATGGGCTGGGATTATAATTGAATCTTGAAATTCAAAAGGTAGTCTAATGCTGATGGGGCAGTTAGGTGGATCCCCCTTGTGCCACCATGGTAAGCATAAATGGGGCAGTTGTCTATGGTGTGTCACATGGTTTATACCACACCAGAGTCACAATCAAACACAATTTGATGTTCCATTTGTGGAGGAGATGTCCACACCTTTGTGCGTTGTCCAAACATGGGTGAGTATCATGCGCTGCCTTTGGGGAAGGCAGAATTCTGGGATTTCTTTTGTTGGATCTTCAATCAGGTCTTTGTTTGGAATGTCACAACAGCCCACGATGCAAGCCAGCAAGTGCTGGAGTCCTCTCCAATGGCCTGTAGTGTTGACGCGTGGAGCCAGAAAGGCTTCCTGGGTTTGAGTTGGGAGAGTGGCAGTGAATTGAGGTCTTGGTGTGTCAGCAGGTCCAGAGCAGCCAGGGTCATTTTGTACTCCTGGGCTACAGCAGTGTCTCACCTGATGTCGGCTGAAGCGATGCCCACCAACACGGGAGACACACTATTGGCGTGGAACTGAGAGGGCCACTAACAATCCTTAGCGCGTCATTGATTTCAGTGTCAATGAGACTGGTGTGGAAGCATCACACTCCCAGCATGTGCCAGCGAGCTGCTGGATGACGTTAAGCTTTGTCTTTATCTTCTTTTTGGTGTTGTCAAGGTGCTGGCGACAGCTCAGCATCTGATCAAGGGTAATTCCAAGCTACCAAGGACTATGGTCATGTGACAGAGGCAGACCACAAAAGTCCACTTTCAGTGGCATTTGGGCCTCATGGTTGTTCAAGTGGAAGGCAGAGACGAGTGTTTTTGAAGTCCTGGGTTTCAAGCACCAAGTTTTGAGTTACGTCTCAAGTGTTCGGAGGTCATTATTCATGATCTTGTCTGTGGCCTTCAGAGAGGACACTCGCGTTGCTAGCACAATGTCGTCTGCATAGATGAATTCACGGGATGATGTGACTGGAATGTTGCTGGTATAGAGACTGAACAGTGTAGGAACTAAAATGGATCCCTGTGGGAGGTTGTTGTTCATTCTCTGTGATTTGCTGGGAGATTCACCAAGGCGTATGTTGAATATTGTGTTACTCAGCATCTTAGTGATGAGTCTGTGTTTGATTAGCATGGAAGGTTAATGATAACTTCAGCAGGAGACCTGTGCACCATACAGTATCATATGCAGACGAAGGGTCAATGAATGTGGCTGCTGTTTTTAATTTTCGCTGGCCTTAACCAGCTAAATTGGATTTAAGGCCAGCGCCAGGTCACAGCAGTGCAACTGGTTCTAAATCCAGCCTGCTCTTTGGGACCAGTCACTCCACTACTGGCTGTAACATAGAAGTAGGAGCCGCTCCAAAGGCTTATAGCACCTGCTAAGGAAGGAGATGGGCTGGTGGGGCGTTTGGGTCGGTGGCCTCTTTTCCGAGCTTCAAAAGGGCTATGATCTTGGCTCTTCCATGTTATGCCAGAAGAGTGGATGTTGCTGACGAAGTCTGTCAGCAACCTTCTTGCCTTCAGGCCAATATTATTCAGGAATTCTTGATATATTCTGTCCATTCCTGCTGCTTTCCTGGAGTTAGTGTTGCAGAGACCCTTGTCCACTTCATCTATAGTGTAGGGGACAGAAAGGGGGACGACAACTGGCACAGGTTTAGTGCATGGTAAAGTTGTTTATGGACTTGCTGCCATAGGCAGCAGGTCCTGCCCATTGTAAACCATTAATGGGCCAGCTTCTATGTGTCAATTTTCAACTTCCCTGGCTGCCTTCTGCACTTTCTTCCATGCTTCTCCCTATGCTTGGGCATGATTCCTTACTGCTCTGCAAGGCCAACATGCTCTCTCTTTTCAGTGCCCCTGGGAGGCTTAGCTCAGCTGCAGCACTTTCAAGAAGTCAGGGACCCAAGACATTCTCTGACTCCTTTAGCAACAAAGTAAAATCAGCCAACTACACTGACACTGCCCAGCCAGGCTTTAGCAATTGACTGTGACCAACCTTCCTTCCACCACAACCCCGTTTGCCTTGTCAAGTGTGACATTAGGGTGCGGTGCCTTTGGGTGGGGACCTTGTGCAATTTACACATGGATGCCTTCCATACTTTTGGGAGTCAGGACAGCCCATGCAGCTGCCAGGGGAGCTGGCAGGGCAGTCGTGGGAGATGTGAATTTTGGAAGGACTGAGTTTGTGGTGACAACCAAGCACCCACTCCAGTGGAGGCTGAAGGGAGAGGCAGATTGGGGATCAGTGATGTGGAGGGGCCATCTGATGTGCTGGTTGGGGGGAGGGAGAGAGGAAGAGCAGAGCCTTGTGGTACAGCCCCAGTTAAAGAGAAGGGAGCATGAGGAGCCTTTATGGGGCACTGGTGGTGGGCGGAGACTCAGAAACCAAGAGCAGAGAAAAAGTGTGGGCCAAAGCAGCAGTAAGAGGGGAGGAGAGTGCCTGCCCTGAGGAGGGTGCTGGCAGGAGGGGCTGTGCCCTTGGCCAGGCAGTTCGTTGAGTTCTTGGGGCTGAAGCCAAATTGGAAGGGGTGGGGAGGAGATAGAGGCTGCAGGGGGCCGAGTGCACCCAGCAGAGGGGAGAGGGAACGGGAGCTCAAGGCCAGTGGGGCCCAGGGAAGAGGAACGAGTGTGTTAGAGGCAGAGAGGAAAGGGCCAGAGGCGCATGAAGTAGGAATGCTAAGGAAGCAGGATCCTGGTGTATGGGCGGGGGGGGGGGGGTGTCGTGTGGGCGGGCTGAAGGCTCCAGAGGAGGCTCCAAATGTGGGTCCTGAGGCAGGGGCTCTGGGTGCCATGCACAGGCCTGCCCTGTCTTTGCAGTCACACTGCATTTGGTCACTGGGTGCACGAGAGGGGCTGGCGTCTGGCAGACGAGTGAAGGGAGCTGTGACCCAGCATGTCCGGCTGTGTGGGACTCAGCACAGATCTGTGTTGCCAACCCACCTGCCCTGGCTTCCTGCCCCATCCTACCCCCACACCAGCAGTGAGCAACCATTGGAGCAGCATTCAGCCTGCTCCCCAGAGAGCACCGCGCCCTACAGAGCATGGTGCCCCAGGAAAGGAAGGGCTGGGCTGGGAGAGAACTGCCTTTCCCATGCCAACACCTGCCACTGGGAGTGGCCCAGCTGGTCTGGCAGCCTCACACTGGGTCCCATTCAGAGCACAGCGCAGGTGAGATTTGCTGGTACAGTTTCCAGTGAACACCACTTCTCAGGCTGGTACTGCCCCAAACCTGCCCAGCCCACTCTGGTGCTGACATGCCACTCTCAGTACTCCAACCACCCACGCTTACAGTCCCTGCCGCAGTGTCCCCTTCCATGGATGGGCCTCCCACCCCGCACAGGGCTCCCAGCCTCTTCTCCCCAAAAAGAGCTGTGCTCCAGCCCCAACAAGCCGCCTGCCCCCTCATTTGGCATAGCAGTGGGTCATTCAGCAAAGTGTTCACTGGGAATTTCCTGGCTCTTATCAGCTTGTGACAATTTCAGTGCTCGTGGTGTTGGTGTGACGCTGCCTGAGTGACTCCAGAGTGTGGGTCCCAGCCTCAGGGCAGCCTGTCAGGAACCAGGGCACCCCACACCCCAAAACTGGCTGTGAAGTCTGTGCTTAGTTTTCACCAACCAAGTATCAAGTGTGATCTCCTCAGGCACCAGCACAGCCTTACCATGGGGTCACAGACAGTCCCCCTAGGCACTCGGGTCTGTCTCACCTTTGTGATGGCTGGTCCCTTCCACCAAGAATCACAGCAATATTCAGGCTTCTGCCAGTCCCAAAGGACCAGTCACTTACCCCAGGTCAATTACACCTCAGATCTCACACCAAAGACAGCGCCTGTAGCCAATCCTGACATAAGCTATATGAAGCTTTATTAAACAGGCAAAGGAAACAAGAGAGTTATTTACAAGGTTAAAGCAGGGTCAGCAGAGATGCACACAAGTTATAATCTTCAGTTTCAAAGTGAATCGAAGATTCTAAAATCAGCAAGATCCATATGTCCCTAGAGCTAAGCCAGCCTAAGCCCTGGGGAATCTCTTGATCAGTGGTGGGAAACCTGCGGTCCACGGGCCACATGCGGCCTGTCAGGGTAATCTGCTGGCGGGCCGCCAGACAGTTTGTTTGCATTTGCAGGGCCACCCGCAGCTCAAAGTGGCCGCAGTTCACCGTTCCCGGCCACTGGGAGCTGCGGGAAGGGGCACGGGCCACAGGGGCATGCTGGCCGCTGCTTCCCGCAGCTCCCATTGGCCAGGAACGGTGAACCACAGCCACTGGGAGCTGCGGGTGGCCGTGCAAATGCAAACAAACTGTCTGGCGGCCCACCACCAGATTACTCTGATGGGCTGCAGGTTGCTCACTACTGGTCTTGCTTATGCTTAGAAACCTTCCTCCCAGAGTCCGAGCAGCATAGAGCTATCTAGTTCCTTTAGTTTGGGGTTTTATTCCCCTCCTGCCATGAGCTCTGAGTTGCAAACTCAGCTGATGGGAGGCATCCACTTGCATGACTCCTCTTCATGGGGGAGAGCAGAAAAACAAGGTCTTTTGTCCTCTTTAACATCCCACAATAGTCTGATGTGTCTGGACCTTTCTTGCTGGGAAGGCTGTAACACCTTCTGCTGAAGCTCAGAACTTCACCCTAATTAATGTCTCTCTCCCTTTGAGTGATTTACACAGTCACAGAGGCTCACAACACAACTGCTCAAATATCCCCTTGCAGTATGGGACACAGATGATGTAAGTGAGATTAATGCTGGCAGCAGTTCACAAGCTTTCAGTTAAAGTCTAAACATGAAACACATTTTTATAATTCTAATATCTGT
Organism: Caretta caretta; assembly: GCF_965140235.1. NCBI lineage: Eukaryota > Metazoa > Chordata > Testudines > Cheloniidae > Caretta > Caretta caretta. Next base: position 44,044,372 of record NC_134217.1, read on the forward strand.
TTTTACAATACTAATACCCTGGTGAGCCAGGCTGATCCCAGCCCTGGATTTGGCAAAGTTTAGTTGAGACATTGGTCTGAGCTGGCACCTGATCTGCCTGCGTCACAGTTGGACTCTGCCATCCCTGCTCCCTGGGAGTGACTACCTCTTTCCATCCTTTGCAGCCAGTCCTAGAAGGTGGGGTTTTCAGGCTTGAGGAAAGTACTGAAACATCTCAGACTCTCAGTCAGACAGCTGCAGCGTGTAGGGAGGGGAGGAGGGCACAGGAGCAAACAGTGGCTTAGGGCTATGAGATGCCTATGCAAATCCAGTGAGCGAAGAACCTTAGCACTGGGAGGGAGCAGGTCGCAGGTATAGGTAAGAGCCAAATCAGTCTGTGAGAAACAGTGTGTGAGTGAAAGTGTGCACATGACAGGTCAGAGTGTGCATGTATATTTATATGTGGGTAAGGGAGCAAGTGTGTGTGTCTGCACAGAGAGAAACTGTAAGGGTGGGTGGGTGGATTGCCTAGACTTGGGAAATTAATTGTGTCTTAAAAGTGCTAGTGAATGTGGGTTATTGACGTTTGTTAGACACAACTCAGCACCTAGTTATTTACAAATGTGTTGGCTGGTTGTGGTCAGCCCTAAGTCCATGGACTGACCCCATGTTACGTGTTAATGTTTGTAATGTAACATGTTAGCAAAGTGCTAAGTGTTGTTACATTACAAGGGCAGAAGCAGTTGAGCCAGGTTTGGGGAGCAGTTTCTGTTGCTGCAGACCTCCCTGGCTAGCCACTTAGAGCCTTTTTCTAAACACTTTCCACTGGCGGTGGCAGCTGTGGGAGAGATAGTGTAGACAGGGTGCTGCCACCTTTAATGTTCTGTCATCTAACGCTGCTCAGAGGAAGCCTAGACAACATTGCGGTAAAAATGCCAGTGGCTGCTTGTGCCTTAAAAAGACACAGTAGCTAGGGGCCCACGCTGCTAGCACAGCTGGAACTGCATCAGCACTAGTACAAAAGTGGGGAAGGCTAGGAAAATGTGTGTGTAGCCCAGCCCAGAAAGTCTCACAGGACACAGCTCCACTAACAAACTGAGCTGTCCGCAGCCAAGCTGGTGAGAGAGTCTGGGCATGAGAGTGTGCGCACTGGCCACGCTGTTTGGGAGTTATTTTTGCCCCATGCATGTAGTGGCACAGTTATGCTGCCTTCTAGGCGCCTATCCCACAGGTCCCAGCCTGTGTTTGGTACAGAGTCTTTCTGGGGTTATGTTTTCTCTGTATTTACTTATGAATTTTATTATCTGTATTGCCATAGCACCTAGGAATTCCAGTCATGGACAGGACTCCAGTTAAGGTCAGGCTTGACAAAGCCCTGGCTGGGATGATTTAGTTGGGGATTGGCCCTGCTTTGAGTAGGGGGTTGGATTGGATGACCTCCTGAGGTCCCTTCCAACCCTGATATTCTATGATCCTATGACTCCTTTGAGGCAGGTGCCACATAAACAGAACAAAGACAGTCCTTATCCCAAAGAGCTTAGTATTAGATAAGAGCTGGAGTGTCTTGGGAATACAAGGAAGTATGGCACCACTCATTGTTTCATGTTCTCTGAACATATATCCTCCTACTGTATTTTCCACTGCATGCATCCGATGAAGTGGGTTTTAGCCCATGAAAGCTTATGCCCAAATACATTTGTTAGTCTCTGAGGTCCACAAGGACTCCTCGTTTTTTTTGCTGATACAGACTAACATGGCTACCACTCTGAAAGGAAGTAATGAGACAGTATGGTCGGCATGATAGGCAGTAGTCTCAGCACACCTGCAGCCTAACTGCTGCCTGCTACAATGGCATTTCTTTGACAGAATCAAATTCATTCAGTGTTGTACGTTTCCCCTAGAAATTTCCAGAGCCTTCCTATTCATATTCTAAGACGTTTTCTGGCATTGTGAGGGTTGCCTGCATCCCAGGTCTGTGTCTGCTCTCTTCAGTGCCGGGAGAGGCTGTGAGACACAGCAATGGCTTTCCTGGAAGCTTCTGTTCTTTGTCTTTAGTACCCTTAAGGCTCTTCTTGTTCCGACTGAGACAATACCAGAACACCCAGATTTTCTTATCTGCATGTTCCCTTCCTGCTCTGCCACTGTTGCTGTTTGGGCCAGGCTCTGTTCTGTAATTAATGATGGGCCCAATATTTCACATCCATAGTATAAAAGGGATTGAATTGCAATAACAATTAAAGCTGGTTGTTTGTCATAGCAAAAAGTTGGAAAAGTCATCATTTCAATTAACAAAAGAAAAGCTCCAGCTCACAGGATCATAAGGACTTGTCAATGGTTATGAAAAATAAAATAAAATAAATATCTTCTGTTTTACAATAGAAATTGTCTAATAGACACCCCCCCAACACACACACACACTGCATTATCCCAGGTTTAGAGCCCCACCGTGTCCCATTCCATTAGGAGTTATATGGCCAGGACAATAGATGCCACATGGTCTTATGAAAAGACCCAAGAAATCCCCTTTTTGTGTTTGTGTTCCAATATGTGATCTTATAATGATGGACCACGCCTTGCAGGCCTTATTCAGGCAAGCTTCCGTGAAAGTGCAAGGGCTGGTGTACAAACAAACCTGCAATGAAATAACTAAGGCCATGTCTTTGCTAGGAAATAAAGTGTGTTTTTACACACCATAGCTAACGTGTGCTAGGTTCCCCCCTAGAGTTCACCTCGACCAGTTACATAGGGCAAATTGTGGGGTCTGCTCATTCTGCACTAGGGTGTTACACTGTGTTGGCTGTCTGCTTGTAAAGCCACATTCTTTCCCTCTGTAGACATGGCCTAAATAGGTTTTAATTCACATATTTTATTACTTTGGTGCTAGGTTGCACTTAAGCTAACTGCAATAGGACCCTATACATCGGAAATAAGAGGCCGCACATAGACTTGCAGTGAAATAACTAATGGTGCGGATTAAAACTGCTTTGATTATTCCAGTGCCAAACTGTGTCTGGGTACGGAGCTCTCTGGGTTTGGCCCAATGGGGCAGGGTAGACATGAGGAGTTAAAGGTGTCTAATGGTACTGATGGCATCGGAGATTTATTATGCAGGTAGGATTCTTAACAAGCCTAGCTATGTTTGCTGTTAGGGCGGAGGAGGGGGAGAGTTTATATCCTTTGTTTACAGTGTGAGGTAGTTGAAGTTGTTTTAGGCTGTCCCTGGGGTGAATCAGGAGAGACAACATGTCAGAACCAAATGCTACAGCACAGTTCTAAGAGTCAGAGCTTTTGCAGCCTTCTTGCCAGACAGAATAGACCCACCAAGTCTATTTATCTAGAATGATCCTTGTACAGCCCCATCACTGCGTTATCTGAGCACCTGGCAAACATTAGTGGAATCATCTTCACAGCCCCAGTGGAAGGCCTTATTATTATGATTTAACCATTAAACTGTGATAGTACCCAAGCAGGCAGGGCCCCATTGGATAAATGACACTCTGCTCCAAAGAGCCTACACTCAAAGAGAGACGCCATAACAGGGGGATGAGACCAACAAAGAGGTCAGGGTGGGGTGGAGAGACGGACTAACAAATAACTATTTTAGGATGTGCACTCTTCATAACTGGCCAGTAGCAGTGATTCGAGCTGGATACTCCGTTGCTCAGTTTCTGTGGGGATGGGTGGTCGTATAAAATGCCAGTGTAGATAGCTCTCTGCTTACCCATTAGGCTGCACTGTCCTGTAGGCATTATGGCAGAGGTGAGTTGAAGGAGGAATATGAAGGAGGATAAAAGGGTAGCTTTATGGATTTGGACTGGGAGCTTTTCCCAATCATAAGTGGGGCACAGGATAAAGAGCAAAAGTGCTTGTTGCAGAGGAAGAGATCTGGCATTTGCTGCTGGCGTTATTGCAGAGCACAGGTGGCAGTCAACCTGGAGCTAAGATCAGCTAGATAGGGTGTGCCTTAAGAAAAGGAGTACTTGGGGCACCTTAGAGACTAACCAATTTATTTGAGCATAAGCTTTCGTGAGCTACCGCTCACTTCATTGTAACAGATAACCAATAACCTGCTTCTGCCGCTCAGCGCACCATATGTCAGGGTGGGTTTGGAGGGTGTGGGGGCAGAAAGGGATCCAGCCTGTTTAGGGGCAACCGAAGACTGTCAGAACCTTTACTCCACAAACACCGTGGTGCTCTCCCTTCTGCATGGTAGAAGGTAGCTCCATCCTAGTCAGGTGCTGTCTTCATTGTTACTGCTTTCATCACACTGGCTTCTAGATCTGTTAAAGCATAAATGGTAAAGGCTGCTACCTGGAAGCTGAATGGACAACACTGATCTCTGACCAGCCTCCTTCCAATATGTGCAGCTGATATTTCATTTCACCTCTAGCCTATTTGACAAAGCTCCACTGAGTAAGCAGAGCAGTGTGGCAGGAGGGCAGGGGCAAGTTGTTTGCTGGGGCAGGAGCATGGGGTGAGGACAATAGGAAGCGCTTAGAAGAAAATCTTCCATTTTAGCTGCAGTTTATGTTCCCGGAGAGCATCCAAGAGCATAGGCTCTAGAACTAGGGGAGCTGCCGCACCCCCTGGCTTGAAGTAGTTTCCATTATATGCAGGGTTTACAGTTTGGTTCAATGGCTCTCAGCACCCCCACTATACACATTGTTCCAGCACCCCTGTCCAAGAGGCTGCTTCTGCTGAAGTCTCTGCTCTTTCCCACACAGCTCTCCAACACCAATAGGGGGCAGCCTTTCCCAGCACCAATGGCAGGGACACACATGGCTCTCCCAGCTGTACCACCAGCCACCATCCCCTTCCTTCTGTATCTGGAAGTTGCTGTCTCTTGTCCCTGTTCAGGTTAAAGGACATTCCAAGAGAGTGACCACATCCCTCCAGTATAGGAACATAAGAACCAAAGAAGGGCCAGACTGGGTCAGACCAAAAGTCCAATTAGCCCAGGGTCCTGTCTTCTGACAGGTTTCAGAGTAGCAGCCGTGTTAGTCTGTATTTGCAAAAAGAAAAGGAGGACTTGTGGCACCTTAGAGACTAACCAATTTATTTGAGCATAAGCTTTTGTGAGCTACAGCTCACTTCATCGGATGCATTCAGTGGAAGATACCACTGAATGCACGTATTTTCCATTGAATGCATCCGATGAAGTGAGCTGTAACTCACGAAAGCTCATGCTCAAATAAATTGGTTAGTCTCAAAGGTGCCACAAGTCCTCCTTTTCTTTTTGTCTTCTGACAGTGGCCAATGCCAGGTGCTTCAGAGGCAATGAACAGGATAATTTTGGGAGTCATCCATCCGCTGTCACCCACTCCCAGCTTCTGGCAGTTAGAGGAGAGTAAACTAGATTGAGAAATTCTTTCCAGAGTAATCAGTGCTATTAGAAACCCAGGGGGAGTTATTTGAGGGAAAGGATTATGTGGCAAATTGCCGGCACTACTATGATGGGTCTTGCGCTTTCTCTTCTGGGGTGGGAGGGGGAGGTTTCAGGGCACCGTTTCTTGCCCCTGAACAGGAGTATTATCTGCCCCACTAGTGTCCTAGAGGAGGGGAGTGGAGAGGGAGGGACCCAGGTCCGCCCTCTACTCCGGGTCCCAGCCCAGGGGCCCTAGGGATAGTGATAAACCGCTTGAACTAGAGGTTCCTTCCCCTGGGCTACTTCCCTCTCCTGCCCTTCAGCTTATGGGGCTTCCTGCCCTCCCTCTGCACAAACCAGGTGTCCCTTTACCTAGGGTCTTGGTCTTCTTAGCCCACTGCAGCACTTCTCCAAACTCTCCTCTGCTTCCCTCCAAACTGCTCTCTGCTCCAACGCCAATCCACTCTGCTTCAACACCTCCAAACTGCTCTCTGCTCCAACGCCAATCCACTCTACTTCAACTCCTCCTCTTGTCTGATTGAAGCAGGGGGGTTTTATCATGTGACTGGCTTCAGGTGCTCTAACTGGCTTCAAGTGCTTTAATTGGCTTCAGGTGCTTTAATTAATCTATAGCAAACTTTCTTCCCTCTACGGGGAATAAGGCTCCCTTCTAACACTCTCCTGCTGCCCTCTGGCCATGCTGTATCACATATCTGCCCCCACCGCCCCGCCCCACTCAACACCATAGGGTTGGGCTACTTGGGACAAGAGGCAGTGCTGTCGTGATAGGCCATCAGCATTGCCATGTTGGCTTCCAGCCCTATGCTGTACCCGGAAATGGAAGGGCTGCAGGGACAGGAACCACCTAGTCACTCTTGCGTTCTTCTCCTTGTTTCTGTACATCCACTGGAGTGGGGCATGGTCTGTCATGAGGGTAAACCGCCGCCCCAGTAGGTATCATAGAATCATAGAATATCAGGGTTGGAAGGGACCTCAGGAGGTCATCTAGTCCAACCCCCTGCTCAAAGCAGGACCGATCCCCAATTAAATCATCCCAGCCAGGGCTTTGTCAAGCCTGACCTTAAAAACTTCTAAGGAAGGAGATTCCACCACCGCCCTAGGTAACTCATTCCAGCGTTTCACCACCCTCCTAGTGAAAAAGTCTTTCCTAATATCCAACCTATACCTCCCCCACTGCAACTTGAGACCATTACTCCTTGTTCTATCATCAGCTACCACTGAGAACAGTCTAGATCCATCCTCTTTGGAACCCCCTTTCAGGTAGTTGAAAGCAGCTATCAAATCCCCCCTCATTCTTCTCTTCTGTAGACTAAACATCCCCAGTTCCCTCAGCCTCTCCTCATAAGTCTTGTGTTCCAGTCCCCTAATCATTTTTGTTGCCCTCTGCTGGACTCTTTCCAACTTTTCCACATCCTTCTTGTAGTGTGGGGCCCAAAACTGGACACAGTACTCCAGATGAGGCCTCACCAATGTCGAATAGAGGGGAACAATCACGTCCCTCGATCTGCTGGCAATGTCCCTACTTATACATCCCAAAATGCCATTGGCCTTCCTGGCAACAAGCGCTCACTGTTGACTCATAACTAGCTTCTCATCCACTGTAACCCCTAGGTCCTTTTCTGCAGAACTGCTGCCTAGCCATTCGGTCCCTGTCTGTAACGGTGCATTGGATTCTTCTGTCCTACGTGCAGGACTCTGCACTTGTCCTTGTTGAACCTCATCAGATTTCTTTTGGCCCAATCCTCCAAATTGTCTAGGTCCCTCTGTATCCTATCCCTACCCTCCAGCGTATTTACCTCTCCTCCCAGTTTAGTGTCATCTGCAAACTTGCTGAGGGTGCAATCCACACCATCCTCCAGATAATTTATGAAATTATTGAACAAAACCGGCCCCAGGACCGACCCTTGGGGCACTCCACTTGATACCGGCTGCCAACTAGACATGGAGCCATTGATCACTACCTGTTGAGCCCGACAATCTAGCCAGCTTTCTATCCACCTTCTAGTCCATTCATCCAGCCCATACTTCTTTAACTTGCTGGTAAGAATACTGTGGGATACCGTGTCAAAAGTCAAGGAACAACACGTCCACTGCTTTCCCTTCATCCACAGACCCAGTTATCTTGTCATAGAAGGCAATTAGATTAGTCAGGCATGACTTGCCCTTGGTGAATCCATGCTGACTGTTCCTGATCACTTTCCTCTCCTCTAAGTGCTTCAGAATTGATTCCTTGAGGACCTGCTCCATGATTTTTCCAGGGACTGAGGTGAGGTTGACTGGCCTGTAGTTCCCAGGATCCTCCTTCTTCCCTTTTTTAAAGATGGGCACTACATTAGCCTTTTTTCAGTCGTCCGGGACCTCCCCCGATCGCCATGAGTTTTCAAAGATAATGGCCAATGGCTCTGCAATCACATCCGCCAACTCCTTTAGCACTCTCGGATGCAACGCATCCAGCCCCATGGACTTGTGCATGTCCAGCTTTTCGAAATGGTCCCGAACCACTTCTTTCTCCACAGAGGGCTGGTCATCTCCTCCCCATGCTGTGCTGCCCAGTGCAGTAGTCTAGGAGCTGACCTTGTTCGTGACGACAGAGGCAAAAAAAGCATTGAGTACATTAGCTTTTTCCACATCCTCTATCACTAGGTTGCCTCCCTCATTCAGTAAGGGGCCCACACTTTCCTTGACTTTCTTCTTGTTGCTAACATACCTGAAGAAACCCTTCTTGTTACTCTTAACATCTCTTGCTAGCTGCAACTCCAGGTGTGATTTGGCCTTCCTGATTTCACTCCTGCATGCCCGAGCAATATTTTTATACTCATTCCTGGTCATTTGTCCAATCTTCCACTTCTTGTAAGCTTCTTTTTTGTATTCAAGATCAGCAAGGATTTCACTTTTAAGCCAAGCCGGTCGCCTGCCATATTTACTATTCTTTCTACACATCGGGATGGTTTGTCCCTGTAACCTCAATAAGGATTCTTTAAAATACAGCCAGCTCTCCTGTACTCCTTTCCCCCTCATGTTATTCTCCCAGGGGATCTTGCCCATCAGCTCCCTGAGGGAGTCAAAGTCTGCTTTTCTGAAGTCCAGGGTCCGTATTCTGCTGCTTTCCTTTCTTCCTTGTGTCAGGATCCTGAACTCGACCATCTCATGGTCACTGCCTCCCAGGTTCCCATCCACTTTTGCTTCCCCTACTAATTCTTCCCAGTTTGTGAGCAGCAGGTCAAGAAGAGCTCTGCCCCTAGTTGGTTCCTCCAGCACTTGCTCCAGGAAATTGTCCCCTACACTTTCCAAAAACTTCCTGGATTGTCTGTGCACCGCTGTATTGCTCTCCCAGCAGATATCAGGGTGATTAAAGTCGCCCATGAGAACCAGGGCGTGCGATCTAGTAGCTTCTGCGAGTTGCCGGAAGAAAGCCTCATCCACCTCATCCCTCTGGTCCGGTGGTCTATAGCAGACTCCCACCATGACATCACTCTTGTTGCTCACACTTCTAAACTTAATCCAGAGACACTCAGGTTTTTCTGCAGTTTCATACTTGAGCTCTGAGCAGTCATACTGCTTCCTTACATACAGTGCCACTCCCACCTTTTCTGCCCTGCCTGTCCTTCCTGAACAGCTTATATCCATCCATGACAGTACTCCAGTCATGTGAGTTATCCCACCAAGTCTCTGTTAGTAGCAGAGAGTCTCCATAGCCCATTTTAGCACCAGACATTCCTTTTCAACGATGGCGTACTTTTGTTCCCTGGGGAGGAGTTTGTGGCTGAGGTACAAGGTCGGGTGTTCCTCCTCCCCTACCATCTGCGAAAGGATGGCTCCTAGCCCTACCTCCGAGGCATCTATTTGTAGGATGAATTCCTTCTCGAAGTCTGGGGCTATGAGTACTGGATGGCAGCAAAGGGCTGTCCTTAAATCTGCAAATGCTCCTTCTGCCACGTCAGTCCACTTTACTATCTCGGGGCCCTGAGCCTTTATCAAATCCATCAATGGCCCATCAATTTTGTGGCAAAATGAGGGATGAATCTCCGATAGTATCCTACTATCCCTAGAAATGCTCTGACCTGCTTTTTGCGGACTGGTCAAGGCCAACCTTGTATTGCCTCCACTTTGTTCCATTGGGGTTTCACCAAACCTCTCCCTACTATGTACCCGAGGTATCTGGCCTCAGCTAGTCCTATCACACACTTGAGAAGGTTGGCAGTGAGGTCGGCCTTCTTCAGGGCGTCTAGCACTGCTTCTACTTTTCCTAGGTGCGTTTCCCAGTCAGGGCTATGGATGACTATGTCGTCTAGATAGGCGGTGGCATACTTGGCATGGGGTCGCAGCAATTTGTCCATAAGTCATTGGAATGTTGCAGGGGCCCCATGGAGTCCGAAAGAGAGGACAGTGTATTGAACAGGCCATTGGGTATAGGGAAATTACACAAAGTAAAACTATTTCCCCATGTTTATTCCACCCCCCACCCGCTGTTCCTCAGACGTTCTTGTCAACTGCTGGAAATGGCCCACCTTGATTATCACTACAAAAGGTTCCGCCCCCCCCGCACTCTCCTGCTGGTAATAGCTCACCTTACCTGATCACTCTCGTTACAGTGTGTATGGTAACACCCATTGTTTCATGTTCTCTGTGTATATAAATCTCCCCACTGTATTTTCCACTGAATGCATCTGATGAAGTGAGCTGTAGCTCATGAAAGCTTATGCTCAAATAAATTTGTTAGTCTCAAGTCCTCCTTTTCTTTTTGCGGATACAGACTAACACGGCTGCTACTCTGAAACCAGTCTTTTCCTTGGCATTCTCAGCCAGGGGAATTTGCCAATATCCTTTGGTCAGGTCCAGAGTGGTTAAGTATTGGGCCTTGCCTAACTGATCAACTAGCTCGTCAATGCGTGTGTCAGGGTTCCTTCCCCACTCTGAACTCTAGGGTACAGATGTGGGGACCCACATGAAAGACCCCCTAAGCTTATTCTTACCAACTTAGGTTAAAAACTTCCCCAAGGTACAAACTTTGCCTTGTCCTTGAACAGTATGCTGCCACCCACCAAGCGTTTTAAACAAAGAACAGGGAAAGAGACCACTTGGAGATGTCTTCCCCAAAAATATCCCCCCAAGGCCTACACACCCCCTTTCCTGGGGAGGTTTGATAATAATATCCTAACCAATTTGTTACATAATCATCAAAGACCCAAACCCCTGAATCTTGGAACAATGGAAAAATCAGTCAGGTTCTTAAAAGAAGGATTTTATTAAAAAAAAAGAAAGGTAAAAATTATCTCTGTAAAATCAGGATGGAAAATACTTTACAGGGTATTCAGATTCAAAATACAGAGGATCCCCCTCTGGGCAAAACCTTAAAGTAACACAAAACAGAAATAAACCTCCCTCTTAACACAGAGAAAATTCACATAAAACAAAAGATAAATTAATCTGTCTTGCCTGGCTTACCTATACTTGTTTGAATATTGGAGACTTGGATTAAGATGGGTTGGAGAAGATGGATTTCTGTCTGGCCTCTCTCAGTCCCAAGAGAGAACAACCACGTAAACAAAGAGCACAAACAAAAGCCTTTCCCCCCCAAGATTTGAAAGTATCTTGTCCTCTTATTGGTCCTTTGGGTCAGATGCTAGCCAGGTTAGCTGAGCTTAACCCTTTACAGGTAACAGGATGTTGTCTCTGGCCAGGAGGGATTTTATAGCACTGTATACAGAAAGGTGGTTACCCTTCCCTTTATATTTGTGACACACCCCCCCAAAATCACAGATAGGGTGAAACACTGGCTGTAATTTCTTCCTGGAGCTCTAGGAGAAAACAGAGTTAATAAGACACATGCATGTCTAAATATACTACTAACTGTATAAAGACTAACAATATTTCCCACATCTTAAGGATGATTTGGACCAGTTGATTCTGGGAAACTTTCACGGGAGAGTGCATCAGCCACTTTGTTAGAAGCTTTTGAGATGTGCTGGATGTCGAAATCAAAATCTTGGAGAGCTAAACTCCACCGAATAAGTTTTTTGTTATATCCCTTGGTGGTATGAAGCCACTGTAGCGCAGCATGGTTGGTTTGCAGGTGAAACGCAGTCCCCAAACGTGTGGGCGTAGCTTTTCCAGAGCGTAGACAATAGCATAACATTCCTTTTCACTGATTGACCCGTGGCTTTCCCTCTCAGACAGCTTCTTGCTGAAAAACACGACAGGATGGAACTCTTGATTCGGTCCTTCCGGCATAAAGACTGCTCCCACACCACGCTCGGATGCATCTGTGGTTACTAGGAACGATTTGTCAAAGTCTGGGACCCTTAGCACAGGGTCAGACATGAGTGTCGCTTTAAGGTGGTTAAAGGCCTTCTGACACTCTTCAGTCCACTGAACTGCATTTGGCTGTTTCTTTTTGGTTAGGTCTGTCAGTGGGGGGACCCACCTGGTGTCCAAGGTAAATCACTCTGTTGAGGCCTATTTGACACTTCTTAGCCTTAACAGTTATTCCTGCCTCCTAAAATCCATTACAATCTACATACCACACAGACTATGCTGACAGCTTGTGCCACACACACTCAAAGAAACTGCAGAACCACCTGATCAACATCCTCTACAGCAAACAGGGAAAGATTAAGAATGAGCTCTCAAAACGGGATACTCTCATAAAAAACCAACCTTCCACACAAACTTCCTCGTGGCTGGAATTTACTAAAACTAGACAAGCCATTTACAACACACACTTTGCTTCTCTACAAAAGAAAAAGGACACTAAACTTTCTAAACTACTACATGCCACAAGGGGCCACAGCAATGGTTCCCTCAACCCACCCAGCAATATTGTTAACCTATCCAACTATACTCTTAGCCCAGCAGAAGCACTGTCCTATCTCGGGGCCTCTCCTTCTGCCCCTCCACCCCCACGAACATGATACAGTTCTGTGGTGACCTAGAATCCTATTTTCGACGTCTCCGACTCAAGGAATATTTCCAACACACCTCTGAACAACATACTAATCCACAGAGACCTCCCTACCAACACTACAAAAAGAAGGATTCTAGGTGGACTCCTCCTGAAGGTCGAAACAGCAGACTGGACTTCTACATAGAGTGCTTCTGCCGACGTGCACGGGCTGAAATTGTGGACAAGCAGCATCACTTGCCCCACAACCTCAGCCGTGCAGAACACAATGCCATCCACAGCCTCAGAAACAACTCTGACATCATAATCAAAAAGGCTGACAAAGGAGGTGCTGTTGTCATCATGAATAGGTTGGAGTATGAACAAGAGGCTGCTCGGCAGCTCTCCAACACCACTTTCTACAAGCTGTTACCCTCTGATCCCACTGAGAGTTACCAAAAGAAACTACAGCATTTGCTCAAGAAACTCCCTGAAAAAGCACAAGATCAAATCTGCACAGACACACCCCTGGAACCCCGACCTGGGATATTCTATCTACTACCAAAGATCCATAAACCTGGAAATCCTGGGCGCCCCATCATCTCAGGCATTGGCACCCTGACAGCAGGATTGTCTGGCTATGTAGATTCACTCCTCAGGCCCTACGCTACCAGCACTCCCAGCTACCTTCAAGACACCACTGACTTCCTGAGGAAACTACAATCCATCGGTGATCTTCCTGATAACACCATCCTGGCCACTATGGATGTAGAAGCCCTCTACACCAACATTCCACACAAAGATGGACTACAAGCCGTCAAGAACACTATCCCTATAGTTCACCACTACCTGGTGGCTGAACTTTGTGACTTTATCCTTACCCATAACTATTTTACATTTGGGGACAATGTATACCTTCAAATCAGTGGCACTGCTATGGGTACCCACATGGCCCCACAGTATGCCAACATTTTTATGGCTGACTTAGAACAACGCTTCCTCAGCTCTCGTCCCCTAACGCCCCTACTCTACTTGTGCTATATTAATGACATCTTTATCATCTGGACCCATGGAAAAGAAGCCCTTGAGGAATTCCACTATGATTTCAACAATTTCCATCCCACCATCAACCTCAGCCTGGTCCAGTCCACACAAGAGATCCACTTCCCGGACACTACAGTGCTAATAAACGATGGTCACATAAACACCACCCTATATCGGAAACCTACTGACCGCTATTCCTACCTACATGCCTCCAGCTTTCACCCTGACCACACCACACGATCCATTGTCTACAGCCAAGCTCTGCGATACAACCGCATTTGCTCCAACCCCTCAGACAGAGACAAACACCTACAAGATCTCTATCAAGCATTCTTACAACTACAATACCCACCTGCGGAAGTGAGAAACAGATTGATAGAGCCAGAAGAGTTCCCAGAAGTCACCTACTACAGGACAGGCCTAACAAAGAAAATAACAGAACGCCACTAGCTGTCACCTTCAGCCCTCAACTAAAACCCCTCCAACGCATTATCAAGGATCTACAACCTATCCTGAAGGACGACCCAACACCATCACAAATCTTGGGAGACAGGCCAGTCCTTGCCTACAGACAGACCCCCAACCTGAAGCGAATACTCCCCAGAAACCACATACCACACAACGGAACCACTAACCCAGGAACTTATCCTTGCAACAAAGCCCGTTGCCAACTGTGTCCACATATCTATTCAGGGGACACCATCACAGGGCCTAATAACATCAGCCACACTATCAGAGACTCGTTCACCTGCACATCTGCCAATGTGATATATGCCATCGTGTGCCAGCAATGCCCCTTTGCCATGTATATTGGTCAAACTGGACAGTCTCTATGTAAAAGAATAAATGGACACAAATCAGATGTCAAGAATTATAACGTTCATAAACCAGTTGGAGAACACTTCAATCTCTCTGGTCACGCGATTACAGACATGAAAGTTGCGATATTACAACAGAAAAACTTCAGAAACAGACTCCAAAGAGAGATTGCTGAATTGGAATTAATTTGCAAATTGGATACAATTAACTTAGGCTTGAATAGAGACTGGGAATGGTTGATTCATTATAAAAAGTAATGTATTTCCCCTTGTTTATTCCTTCCCCCCCCCCACTGTTCCTCAGATGTTCTTGTTAAACCCTGGATTTGTGCTGGAAATGGGCCACCTTGATTACCATACACATTGTAAGGAGCGTGATCACTTTAGATAAGCTATTACCAACAGGAGAGTGGGGTGTGGTGGGGGGGAAGAAACCTGGATTTGTGCTGGAAATGCCCCACCTTGATTATCATACACATTGTAAGGAGAGTGATCACTTTAGATAAGCTATTACCAACAGGAGAGTGGGGTTTCGGGGGGAGAGAAAACCTTTTGTAGTGATAAACACCCATTTTTTCATGGTCTGCGTGTATAAAAACATCTTCTGTATTTTCCACGGTATGCATCCGATGAAGTGAGCTGTAGCTCACGAAAGCTTATGCTCAAATAAATTGGTTAGTCTCTAAGGTGCCACAAGTACTCCTTTTCTTTTTGCGAATACAGACTAACACGGCTGTTACTCTGAAACCTGTCGAAGACTTTTTGTAGATGTTCCAGGTGTTCTGCCCAGGAATCTGAAATATGGCCACATTGTCAAGGTAGGTGACTGCATATTCTCCCAATAACTCTAGGAGACCATCTACAAGTCTTTGGAAGGTGGCGGGTGCATTCCGCAGCGCAAAAGGGAGCACATTAAATTCATACAGCCCAGCATGTGTGATGAAGGTTGACCTTTCCTTGGCGGATTTATCTAGCGGTACCTGCCAGTACCCCTTGGTTAAGTTCAAAGTAGAGATGAACTGGGCCCATCCCAGCTTCTCCAAAAATTCATCTGTGCATGGCATTGGATAGTTGTCTGGGCGAGTTACAGCATTTAGCTTACGGTAGTCCATGCAAAAACGTATCTCCCCTTCTGGTTTGGGAACTAGAACCACTGGAGATGCCCATGCACTGCGGGAGGGGCAGATTAAGCCCATCTGTAGCATATCCCGGATCTCCCATTCTATAGCAGTTTTAGCTTGAGGAGACACCCGGTAAGGTTGGACTTTAATTGGGTGAGCATTACTTGTGTCAATGGAGTGGTATGCCCTTTCAGTCAGTCCTGGGGTGGCTGAGAACGTTGGCAGGTAGCTAGTGCACAGCTCCTTGATCTGCTGTCGCTGCATATGCCCAAGGGTCATGGAGAGGTTCACCTCTTCCATGCCACCATCACTTTTCCTTTCGTAGTAGACACCTTCAGGCCACTCAGCGTCATCTCCTCCCTGGGCTGTTAACTGACAAACCTTTAATTCTCTGGAATAAAAGGGCTTTAGAGAATTAATATGGTACACCTTAGGCTTTCGGTTTGAAGTGGGGAATGCTATAAGATAATTAACAGCTCCCAGGCACTCTTGGACCATGAATGGCCCTTCCCACGACGCTTCAATTTTATGGGCCTGGAGCACCTTTAAGACCATGACCTGGTCCCCTACTTTGAAGGAACGCTCTCTGGCATGTTTATCATACCAGGCTTTTTGCTCTTTTTGAGCATCCTGTAGGTTTTCTTTAGCAAGGGCTAGAGAGGTTTGGAGGCTGTTTTGTAGGTTAGTTACAAAATCCAGAATGTTAGTTCCTGGAGAAGGTGTAAACCCCTCCCATTGCTGCTCCACCAACTGTAATGGCCCCTTAACCTCGCGGCCATATACAAGTTCAAATGGGGAAAACCCTAAACTGGGATGTAGTACAGCTCTGTAGGCAAAGAGAAACTGCTGCAACTCTAGGTCCCAATCATTGAAGTGCTCATTTATATATCATGGCCCCCAAAGTTCCATTAAACTTCTCCACCACGCCATTTGTTTGATGGTGGTAAGGAGTGGCAACCAAGTGATTTACCCTATGAGCTTCCCAAAGGCTTTCCATAGTTCCTGCCAGGAAATTAGTTCCTGCATCTGTGAGGATGTCGGAGGGCCAACCTACCCTGGCAAAAATGTCTGCTAGTGCCTGGCACACACTTTTAGCCCTGGTGTTGCTTAGAGCTACTGCTTCCGGCCATCGGGTGGCAAAATCCATGAAAGTCAGTATGTACTGCTTTCCTCTGGGTATCTTTTTCGGAAAAGGACCCAGAATATTCACAGCTACTCACTGAAATGGAACCTCAACGATGGGGAGTGGCTGGAGAGGGGCTTTGACCCGGTCTTGGGGCTGTGGGAAGTGGGAGCTGATACGTCCCTTCACCTGCGCCACTTCCCGCAGCCCCCATTGGCCTGCAGCGGTAAACCACGGCCAGTGGCAGCTGCGATCAGCCGAACCTGCAGACGCGATAGTTAAACAAACTGGCCGGTCCCGCCAGGGGCTTTCCCTGAACAAGTGGCATCCCAAGTTTGGGAAACACTGCACTAGGGAAATGTGGTCTAGATGAAATTACTCTAAGGTGAGTGGACCACTTGTTAAAAGACTGTGCCACTGGTTGAAAGACGGTACTCAAAGAGTAGTTCTCAATGGTTTGCAGTCAAACTAGAAGGGTGTCTCTCGTGGGGTCCCACAGGGACCACTCCTGGGTTTGGTACCATTCAATATTTTCATTAATGACTTACATAATGGAGTGAAGAATATGCTTATAACATTTGAAGATGGCACCAAGCTGGGAGGGGTTGAAAGATCTATGGAGGACAGGATTAGAATTCAAAACAACCTTGACAAATTAAAGAATTAGTCTGAATTCAACAAGATGAAATTCATAGAATCATAGAATATCAGGGTTGGAGGGGACCTCAGGAGGTCATCTAGTCCAACCCCCTGCTCAAAGCAGGGCCAATCCCCAACTAAAACATCCCAGCCAGGACTTTGTCAAGCCTGACCTTAAAAACTTCTAAGGAAGGAGATTCCACCACCTCCCTAGGTAACGCATTCCAGTGTTTCACCACCCTCCTAGTGAAAAAGTTTTTCCTAATATCCAACCTAAACCTCTCCCACTGTATCTTGAGACCATTACTCCTCGTTCTGTCATCTGCTATCACTGTGAACAGTCTAGATCCATCCTCTTTGGAACCCCCTTTCAGGTAGTTGAAAGCCGCTATCAAATCCCTCCTCATTCTTCTCTTCCGCAGACTAAACAATCCCAGTTCCCTCAGCCTCTCCTCATAAGTCATGTGTTCCAGTCCCCTAATCATTTTCGTTGCCCTCCGCTGGACTCTTTCCAATGTTTCCACATCCTTCTTGAAGTGTGGAGCCCAAAACTGGACACAGTACTCCAGATGAGGCCTCACCAATGTCGAATAGAGGGGAACGATCACGTCCCTCGATCTGCTCGCTATGCCCCTACTTATACATCCCAAAATGCCATTGGCCTTCTTGGCAACAAGGGCACACTGTTGACTCATATCCAGCTTCTCGTCCACTGTAACCCCTAGGTCCTTTTCTGCAGAACTGCTGCCGAGCCATTCGGTCCCTAGTCTGTAGTGGTGCATTGGATTCTTCCGTCCTAAGTGCAGGACTCTGCACTTGTCCTTGTTGAACCTCATCAGATTTCTTTTGGCCCAATCCTCCAGTTTGTCTAGGTCCCTCTGTGTCCTAGACATTCGGTCCCTAGTCTGTAGCGGCGCATGGGATTCTTCCATCTTAAGTGCAGGACTCTGCACTTGTCCTTGTTGAACCTTTTAATAAAGGTAGACAGCAATTCTAAGTCAAGGAGATTTTTCTCCTGGAAGCATGGCATCTTGTCTTAGTGTCTCCTTCAGAAAGACTAAATCTAGGACTCTCCTCCCCGGCACCTCATTCACTACTGCTCAGTTCCCAGCCCATGGGAAAACAGACAGGCCATGCAAGGCACCAGTTAATGGATTGGTGATGTGGACAACAGACTACCGTACCGGAACACGGCCAAGACTGCCAACTATTTTCCCATTTATCTGCGGTGTGGGTCTTGCCTACATGCTCAGGGTCTAACTGATCACCATATTTGGGGTCAGGAAGGAATTTTCCTCCAGGGGTCTGGCCATTCTTATGTTCTGACTGCTAGGTGCTGAGAGCCCACCCTGCCAGCAGAAAACAGTGGGAGCAGCCTGTGCTCAGCTGCTCTGATAGGGCTGCCAACCCTCCAGGATTGTCCTGGAGTCTTCAGGAATTAAAGATTAATCTTTAATTAAAGATAATGTCATGTGATGAAACCTCCAGGAATTCATCCAACCAAAGCTGGCAACCCTACGCTCTGACCTCAGGCCTGGTGTGTGAGGCATCCGTGCTAAGGCTGTGTGAGGGGTTGACCTGCGCGCCAGCCCTTTGGCACCTTTCCCATCAACATTTATTGTTGGAGGTACATTTTATAAACTTTTCACCTACTTTTCAATTCCTGAGCTCACAATTGGGGAAAGCCTGCTAGGCCCCAAGTGTTACAACAGGTCCATTATAGCTGTTCACCACCCAAAAAAACCACCCAAAGAGTTAAAAATCCAGCCCCCTTCCCAAAAGGTGGCACTAACATGCTGTATGTAAACACTGGCTCTGCATGTGCTGAATCCCTTTGTCCTGCCCCGTGTCTGCCTTGTCTGCTTAGTCTGTGTCTGTAAGGGGCAGGGGCAGTCTCTTGCTATGTGTTTGTGCAGCACCAGTTGGCCCCGGGCACTACCATACCACAAATTATCACTAATAATGGCACATGAGACGCTGTCATCACTGGAATTATCCAGCATGTGTGAGGCTTTGAAGCTAGCATGATGCTCAGTGCATGTGAGGCTCAGCTGAGACTGTGAACCCCAAACAATTAGACAATGTTTGTACAGCACTAAAAATGTTAAAGACCCAATTGTAATACTCAGCCCTTCTAATTACAGTGTAAGAAGAGCCCAGAGCAGGAAAGAGGCCTGGGCTGTGGGGGATGGAGGCCTGTGATCCAGTAAGAGGTAAATAAACCAAAACAATTTACATAATATTGGGCATCAAGACAGGTGAAACGGAGGTACCAGAAGGGTGAGGGCCAGGCCCTTTCCCCAGCCTGACTAAGGGGTTTGAATGAGTCAATCTGGAGCATGCCTTCACTTCTGAAAGCGGGGCGGCGGGGGGGCAGGAGCTAGGGCTGCCTGGTCCCTGTGAGCTGTGGCTGGAACTGCCACGATGCTGAATGCAGAAATATTGGCTGTGTTTTTTTAGTCCAAAAGCTGAGTCCAAATGGCACAGCAGGCAGGCAGCCTGGATTCTGTTCTCAGTCCCCCTCTGCCTCCAGCACACACAGGGTACATCTACACCACAAATTAAGGTGTAACAGTAGCATGGCTAGTCATACCCACGCTTGCGTTCCTCTAGCTAGCATGGGTAACAATAGCAGTGAAGGTGTAGTTGCAAGGACTTAAGCATGGGCTAGCTGCCCCAGCACAAGCCTGCTGGGTACCCTGGGTATGTACTTGGGTTGCTAGCCACACTTAAGCCTGTGCTGTCATGTCTTCACTACCATTGTTACCCATGCTAGCTAGATTAAAGATAGCAGGGATAGGCCTACCCAGGTGCCAATCACATCTTAATTTGCAATTTAGACGCATTCTAAGTCCTTCAGAAGAGTGGGAAGTGGCAGGCCTCTCCAGGCAGGTAAGGAGCACAGAAGTGCTGTGGTTGTCTTCAATGCCCAGCCACAATGTGATGGGAAGTTAAGAACAACCCTTGGACTCTTAAATCAGGGCCCTTCCCCTCTGACTGCTGTGGAGGAACACTGCGCTTCTGATGGACATGATGCCGACAATCGGCAGATTATTATTTAGTTGGGCTTGGAAACTGAAAAGCAGTTACTTGGCAAGAACAACACACTTTTATTGAAATGTAATTGGGGCCCGGTGCCAGCTTGGCTCCTGCAGAAGGAACTGTGCTCGTCACATCATGGGTGTGAGTCCTGTTCCAGAAGGAGCTCAAAAGGAGAAAATGCAGTCTCTTTGCAGCCCCATACCCCGAGATCAGTGCTAAACACAGTTGCATAATATATAATAAGGAAAAAATGCGCAAGATACAAAGAGCTCTGTATTGTGAATTATTTACACCTGCGGAGAAGTGTCAGGTGGGGCTCTGGGCTCATGTACTTGCCTGTCAATCAGTGTTTAAGCCAAGGATGCATGGGCAATACCTTCCAGCTTTGGACAAATTATTCTCCCCTCACTGTGTTTCCTGCAAAATCAAATCCTGCATAGATGCAGGAGTGCACACTTTCACCAGTGTCACTGGGACCCTCCAAACTCTGGTCACTTCAACCAGCTAGCAAGTTAGTGCTAGAGTCAGTGCTCGGAAGCAGGGGACAGCTCTAGGGCAGTGCCCAAGCACATGGTCAGTCTAACTTAGCTGGAGAGCTGAATGGTGCAAACACCTGTCAGCAGAGCCCATAGCCATACCAGTTCTTTGTCCAAGAGTGAGGGTAATTAACCATTGGAACAATTTACCGAGGGGCGTGGTGATTTCTCAGTCACTGAGCATTTTTAAATCAAGACTGGGTATTCTTCTAAGAGAACTGCAGGAATTATCCTGGGGCATGACTCTGGCCAATGTTACATAGCAAGTCAGACTGGATGATCACAGTGCTCCCTTCTGGCCTTGGAATCTCTGAACCTAAGCAGAATTGTCAGATCAGTGTCTGATGGGAGACCTCTAGGAAAATCTAAGGTGCTGCATGGAGCATGTGGGTGACTCAGTAAGGGGTGCTCTCCACTCTAAGCCATCATGACACCAATGCCCCACTGTGGCAGTAGAGGGTATTGTGCTTCAGGGAGCACGTGGGTGGCTCAGAAGGGCGCATTGTCCCCTCCCAGTCAGTTCTGGCACCGATGTTGCAATGTGGACTTAGTGGGTACTGGGCTGCAGGTGGCTCAGAGGGGTAGTAGAGAGACAAGCTGCGCGAGGTAATACCTTTTACTGGAACAACTTCTGCTTCAACATAGAGCTCTTCTCTGCGCAGGCTTACCGTGGGCAGCTCCCAGTCAGCAGCACAGCGAGGATGCAGAGGCAGGCTTCCTGCCTGTCCTGACACCGCAGACTACACTGCGTCCCGGAAGCGGCCAGCAGCAGGTCTGGCTCCACACAGCTCTCACTCACAGGTACCGCCTCCCCCAGCTCCTGTTGGCCGGGAACTGGCCAATGGAGGTGCGGAGCCAGTGCTTGGGGCGAAAGCAGCGCGCGGAGCCCCCTGGCCCCCCGCCTAGGAGCCAGACCTGCTGCTGACTGCTTCCAGGGCACAGCACGGTGTCAGAACAGGTAGGGACTAGCCTGCTTTAGCCGGGCAGCACCGCCGATGGGACTTCTAACGGCCTCGTCGGCAGTGCTGACCAGAGGTGCCGTGACCCAGTGCCTTCCATTCTGCAACCCAGTACTGGGTCGCAACCCATAGTTTGAAAACCAATCTCCTAAGACGTGCTAGCTTGTTCATCACATCTTATATGCTGCCATCTAAGGCTCTGAAAGAGGGACCTGTGCAGGCTGTTATATTGACTGTCGCACTAACAGAAAGGAACCGCGTCACTCTCAGGACTTGTCGGCACAACAAAGCTGCACCGGTTTAACCTCTGCTGTGATTTTTGAACCAACTTAGTTAAATGGGTGCATAAGGCTGTGTGGATGCTCATAGTTCCGTTTAACTAAAGTTGATTCCTTCTTGAGTTTTGCTAAATGAAATGAGCCTGCTTTACGCTTAACTACAAGTGTCCACACAGCCCTGTACACTGATTTAACTAAACTGGTTTTAAGTCACCCCTTAGGGTTCCCCTTTCTCATGTAATCAAGGCCTCATTTTAGGGTGTAGCTTTGGGTGTGCCAGGTCCTTCTCAAGTGAGCATGTTCATTTGGCTGACCCTGCTCCACCTGGGAGAGCCCTGCCTAGCAGCTGGGGCAGCCTGTTCCTGAGGACAGCCATTTCAAGGTAGGAGCTGATTATGAAGAGTTCCTGCCTTCCCCCAAATCAGGTGGGGAGAGGAAACCTGTGGTGGGATCGTATCAGCTCCTCTGGAAGCTCAGCAGGTAGGGTAGTGCGTGCCATCTGGCAAAGGTGCCAGATTACCAGTGAGAATGGGCCTGTCGCTCGGGGTGCAGGAAGGGGTACCACTGTTGCTCAGGGTAGGGGGACTAGCTGTGGGCTGACCCCCGTCACTCAGGATAGAGGGGTTAATTGAGGGACTGACCTCATGGCTAGCGAGCAGCAGAAGGGGTGATGCTTGTCACTCAAGGCAGGGAGATGGGCAGGAGCTGACCCTGTCGCTCAGTTTTATGCGGAAGCGACAGCAGTGGTGGTGACCCCATCCCCAAGCTGTCCTTGTTTATACATAAAGAGCGTTTGATACTTTACAGCGTGCTTTCTCATTAAAATGAAGGAAGCAGCTGGCAAGAGCCGGAGATGATTTTCTGTTGCTGAGCTTCAGATCCTGCCCGTGACTCTGAGGCACAATAAACCATTCACAGCAGCCTGACCACTTGCCACTGGGGAGCTAGTCCCCGCCTCATCCCTTGCCTCCTGCGCTGGGAACAGGCCAGGCAAACCCTGCTCCTCCTAGCCCAGGGGCAGCTTTGGCATCACCCGCTAGGCTTTGGCAGTCAGTCAGGTGGCTGGTGTCAGCCTCTGTTTGGGAGGGCTGCTGCCGCCAACAGTTTGGCCTGGAGCAAATGGCATCCCTGCACTGCCTCCCTGCAGGTCGGGAGCACAGGAAACTGATGGTCTCTTTTAAGGCTCCAAATTTCAGGGACAAGCTGTTTAAAAATGGGACATTTGGGCACTTTACAGACATGCCTGTGAGGCTGTACGTGGAAGCATGTGCCAGGGGCTTGAGCACAGGATGGGGGTCAGAAAGTCATGGTGCAGATACCAGTGCATAAGGGAGGCTCTGAGAAGGTCATATGTCAGCCCCATGCCTCAGTTTCTCTATTTGTAAACTTAGAATAATGCTAGATCTGTGTCTCCCAGAGGACTGTGAGAAGTAGTTATTTATTTGCAGTTATAGTTAGCTGGGCTCTCTCACCTGTTTGTTGCATCCACCTGCTATCTCTCAGCTTCCACTTGGATTGTAATCTCTTCAAAGCAGGGATTGTTGTCTTGTTCTCTGTGTCTACAATACCTTCCTTCATTAGATCACACAGACCAACTGGGGTCTCTAGGCCATACTGCAATAATAACAACCATCAAGTCAGTATAATTAAAAACAGAACTCTGATTTTTAAACATACCAGGGGGCACTAGCCAGGATGTAGCCAGGACCCTCCCAGTTCCACTGTGATGCAGCTGCTTTGCACCATGCAGCTGTCTGAGCCTCACCAAAGGCTTCCTTTCTTTCCAGGCTTCTCTCTCTCCCACCAGCTGGGAAATTCAATCCAGGGCAAGGCTGAAAAAATGGACAAGTCCCCATCAAGGGAAATACTTTGGCTCCTCCGGGGCTGTATAAATCCCTTCTTGATAAGGAAAAGAGAAAAAAAATGTGATTTTTCTTTCGCCTGAGGAGGGTTAGGAGTAAGGACGCTGTAGTGACTTACAGCACAGAAACAGCAGACCTAGGTGGGCATATATAGCGTTCAATCCCACTCTCTCCTAGTGTGTAGGCTCACAAACAGACCCACAGTCCCTTTTATCTGCTTTCACCAGAGACCATTCAAATTTATTACCAGAATGTGGACTTATTATTATTGCAGTATGGCCTAGAGACCCCAGTTGGTCTGTGTGATCTAATGAAGGAAGGTATTGTAGACACAGAGAACAAGACAACAATCCCTGCTTTGAAGAGATTACAATGGATTCACCAAGGGAAGGTCATGCCTGACTAATCTAATCGCCTTTTATGATGAGATTACTGGTTCTGTGGATGAAGGGAAAGCAGTGGATGTATTGTTTCTTGACTTTAGCAAAGCTTTTGACACGGTCTCCCACAGTATTCTTGTCAGCAAGTTAAGGAAGTATGGGCTGGATGAATGCACTACTAGATTGTCGGGCTCAACGGGTAGTGATCAATGGCTCCATATCTAGTTGGCAGCCGGTATCAAGTGGAGTGCCCCAAGGGTCGGTCCTGGGGCCGGTTTTGTTCAATATCTTCATAAATGATCTGGAGGATGGTGTGGATTGCACTCTCAGCAAATTTGCGGATGATACTAAACTGGGAGGAGTGGTAGATACGCTGGAGGGGAGGGATAGGATACAGAAAGACCTAGACAAATTGGAGGATTGGGCCAAAAGAAATCTGATGAGGTTCAATAAGGATAAGTGCAGGGTCCTGCACTTAGGACGGAAGAACCCAATGCACCGCTACAGACTAGGGACCGAATGGCTAGGCAGCAGTTCTGCGGAAAAGGACCTAGGGGTGACAGTGGACGAGAAGCTGGATATGAGTCAGCAGTGTGCCCTTGTTGCCAAGAAGGCCAATGGCATTTTGGGATGTATAAGTAGGGGCATAGCGAGCAGATTGAGGGACGTGATCGTTCCCCTCTATTTGACATTGGTGAGGCCTCATCTGGAGTACTGTGTCCAGTTTTGGGCCCCACACTTCAAGAAGGATGTGGATAAATTGGAGAGAGTCCAGCGAAGGGCAACAAAAATGATTAGGGGACTGGAACACATGAGTTATGAGGAGAGGCTGAGGGAGATGGGATTGTTTAGCCTGCAGAAGAGAAGAATGAGGGGGGATTTGATAGCTGCTTTCAACTACCTGAAAGGGGGTTCCAAAGAGGATGGCTCTAGACTGTTCTCAATGGTAGCAGATGACAGAACGAGGAGTAATGGTCTCAAGTTGCAGTGGGGGAGGTTTAGATTGGATATTAGGAAAAACTTTTTCACTGAGAGGGTGGTGAAACACTGGAATGCGTTACCTAGGGAGGTGGTAGAATCTCCTTCCTTAGAGGTTTTTAAGGTCAGGCTTGACAAAGCCCTGGCTGGGATGATTTAACTGGGAATTGGTCCTGCTTTGAGCAGGGGGTTGGACTAGATGACCTTCTGGGGTCCCTTCCAACCCTGATATTCTATGATTCTAATGTCATTGCTGGCAAGGCAGCGCTCTGTTTCCCCAGAACAGGGGTGCTGCGGTTTTCTCTGAGGCCCAGTCCTGGGTGGTCTGGTTTCCCACAGTGTTTGTTAACCCAACGATCTGAATGCACTCACTCTCTCTCTCTCTCTCTCTCTCGCCCCTCCTTAGGCTCTCAGCCACCATGCTGAAGTCAAACAAGACAATAGTGATAGTGGTCCTGGCAGTTCAGTCC
This sequence comes from Caretta caretta, assembly GCF_965140235.1. Classification (NCBI taxonomy): domain Eukaryota; kingdom Metazoa; phylum Chordata; order Testudines; family Cheloniidae; genus Caretta; species Caretta caretta. Next base: position 44,069,867 of record NC_134217.1, read on the forward strand.
ATTGTTTTCATGTGCTTCCTCGCTCAGCTTCGCAGCAGCTATTCCCCGCAGGAACAGAAACCAGCTCAGGTGCACATTCTCATTCTCTCCTCCTGGAGGTCAGGATCTTCCTTCACTGGCCAGCTCTTCAGCCAGCACCCTGATGTCTTCTACCTGATGGAGCCTGCCTGGCACGTGTGGACAGCCATGTACCAGAACAGGGCCAAAACCTTACAGATGGCAGCACGTGACCTCATCAGGTCTGTCTTTCTGTGCGACATGTCTGTGTTTGATGCCTACATGTCTACGCGGAGGAATAAATCTGATTTATTTCAGTGGGAGACCAGCCGGGCTCTGTGCTCCCCCCCTGCATGTGACCTCTTCCAGCGCAACCACATCATTTCCAAAACTGCCTGCAAGACCCTCTGCAGCAGGTATCCATTCAGCAAGGTGGAGGAGGCTTGCAAGACCTATAGCCACACAGTCCTCAAGGAGGTCCGGTTCTTTGATCTGACGGTTCTCTATCCCCTTCTCACTGACCCCTCCCTGAATCTCAAAATCATTCACTTGGTTCGTGACCCCAGGGCTGTGTTTCACTCTCGTGAGAAAACAGTGGCTGCTCTGATGCGCGACAGTAACATTGTGGTGGGGCCCCAGAAGAACCAAGGGGAGAGTGGGCCATACAATGTGATGCAAGAAATCTGTAAAAGTCACATCCGTATTTATACTGAAGGCAGCCAGGCCCTTCCCAGCTTCCTCAAAGGCCGCTACATGCTGGTGCGCTACGAAGATATTGTCAACGATCCCCTGGCGAAGGCTGAACAGTTGTACAAGTTTGCAGAGCTCCACTTCACACCCAAACTTCAGGTGTGGGTGTACAACATTACTCATGGGAAAGGCCTAGGGATGCAGGCCTTTGACATCAGCTCCAGAGATGCAGTGAATGTGTCCCAGGCCTGGAGGAAGAACCTGCCTTTCCAGAAAATAGAAAAGTTGCAAAATGTGTGCAAGGATGCCATGGACCTGTTGGGTTATCGACTACTGATGTCCAAGGAAGAACAGAAAGATACGGCACTGAACCTGTTATTTACTCAGGGCCCTCCGCCCGGTGACACAGGGAGCTGAATGCAGAAAATTTGCCTCCTGTTTGTCAGCTGAAGGCTGCAGAATTCAGAACAGTGTGCACAAGTGAAAGTGTGTGTGCGTGTGTGTGTGCGCGGCCATGTGTCCAGCGTGATAATAGCACCTGAAACAGAGCACAGTTGGAGGCAGTGAGATCACGGCTAATTTTCTTCCCTGCGTAACTCTGCTGTGCAATCTCCACACTAAAAATACATTAAAGCAATAAATAAATGACATTAGGTTGGAAGCACCCTTCAAGGCCCCGCAGCAAAGCAAGCCTTGTTTTTTCTGAAAAAGTCCACAATTTAGGAGGGACAGTAAAAGGAGAAAACGCAGCTGAGAGGGAACAGAACATCCAACAAACAGGACCCAAAAGAGTCAGAAACCTCCCAGAAGGCCAATTTAATTAAACACCAAGAAAACTACAATTAGCAGGTGTATTCCTGGAGACCAGAAGGCACAGTGAGTGTACAGGTAGGGACCTATGTGTCTGACAAATTCCATGAAGGAGTAAATGATGCCACAGGAGAAATGGATTTGGTTAGAATTGAGTTTCTGGGTAGCTTCTTTTCTGAGAGTACTGAGCTTTCTAGTCCAGCTTTCTTTTTCTCCACTTCTGTGCCTGAGCATCCACCACTGGTTAACAGTGTTGGAAAGTATTGTGTTTGTTTACTGTATAACACCAGTGTGGAACAGGGGACAAGAACAGCCATGGCTGAACCAGTAAAAGGGAAATCAGTTCTCTCTGGGTTTGAATAGTCGGATCCATTTCTGGGAATATGTAAACCCACTTGTCCTAGTAAAATAATAATCTTCTGATCTTCAGAAATAATAATTTCTTCCCCAAGAGATCTCAAAGACAATGTCCAAGACTGAGACCCCAGCCCTGTATGATCAGTTATAGCCAAAGAAATTAAATACAAAAAAGTGTATTAACACAATGTTAAGGCTGAGAATTTAAACACATGAGAATATTCTAAAGGTGCTCAGATTACACAGCGCTAAGCATGGTGAAAAACTGGAATGGAATAGTTACGTTTCCTGCTGCTTGTCCATAGTTACAGATGTTGTAGAATAGGTATAGCTTGTGCTGGATTTATTTAATGCAGCAGAGGCTGGATGGAGCTGTGGGAAAACTTCCAGGCAGAGGCAGAGGAAGAAGAGAAGGGCTGCCAGTGCTCATGGCAGTGGAGAGTAGAAGGATAGTGTAGAACAGGCAACTTCCCCTTTTAGCTTATTTATGTGCCGGGGCGATTTCCAGGTCTACACTGTGTTAAAGTTGCATTACAGGCTGGGGCAATTTCCAGGTCTACACTGCATTAAAGTTGCATTTAACAGAATAAGCTGTTCTCCAGAATCCAAAAAATGGGAAATTGGGCAGCAACCTTTACAACTGAATTTCAAGTTTGTGGATTTAAATCCTCTCTCTTTATGGTGAAGTAGAAGTATTTTGTAGTTATTGTATGTTATCTTGTGAAGCACTCTGGGATGAAAGGTGCTATGTAAATCCAAGAGTTTATACATTTTTACCTAGGGATCTAGTGGATTATCCAGAACTTGAAGTTTTTAAATCAAGCTTATTGTCTTTTTAGAAGAGATGCTCTAGCTCAATCATAAATTATGGGCTTGTTGCAGGAATCACTTGATGAAATTCTCTGTCCTGTATCATGCAGGAGGGCAGGCTGGATGGCCACAATGCTCCCTTCTGGTCTTAAACAGCTCGGAATCCTTGCAAATATTAAGAGTTCAGGAACAGGTTTAAAACTCAGGTAACCCAAGTATCCTCGGTACGCTCAGTTAGTTTTCATATCGTTGTCAAACTACATGTAATCAGGGAATGGTCCTGCTGTTGTGAGGAATTTGCCTGGCTTCTCTACTGCCCCAGGTGGAATTGGAGGTAACAGGGTCTGAGTCTGCACCTCAACAATATTTACTGGATGCCTGCTTGAGCTCAAGAACTCCTCTTCCTTGCTGCCATCTGACAGAGACCTCGTAACCCCGATAAGGCTGGGGCCAGGATCACTGGGGGCTTAACCCCCAGTCTCATTATGGGTTTCTCAGGACTGGGCCTAGGGTCTTCCTACTGTGGGGTACTCTCTCCTCCCTGGCCACTTCCCTGATCCAGTGATCATTGCATTGAGTTTAAACCACGTACAATTTATTAACCTGCAACTGTAAACCAATCAGGGAAAAATGGAGACGGTGGGAGACTAGACGAGGTTTTTTTGGATTCTTTTGGAAACTAACACAATGGGCATAGGGATACCATAAACTACACTCTCGGGGGCTAGTCACAGCCTATTCCTACACATCCCAAGTCCTGGCTGCACTGTGGTGACACCATAGGTCAGACACCTGCCCTGGGGTGCGGGTGGGGGCCTGGGATGCATGCTCTCAGGCTCCAGGTGGCAGGATGCTTCTCCCCAGTATCAGCCCTCCCATTGGGGTCGTGGTCCCTACTCCCAGTCTGGCCTTCAAGTCCCTCTTGTCTGACACCATCTCCCTCCACTGAACCCTCTGCCCATGGCCCCCGTCACTTTCCCTAGGTGTTCGCTGTGCTCAGCTCCAGTTTGCTTGTGGCATGGCCAGCGTCATTATCCTAGCTCTGGCCCCTCAGCTCTCTGCGGTAGCTCAGCCCTGGCTCCCCAGTGGTGGAGCTGGTCAGCGCTGCCGCAGCTCTGGCTCCCCTGGCTTTGTCCTGGCAGCCCCGGCTCACACCTGCCAGTCCTGTCAATCCAGCTGATTTGGAGTGCTGGCCTCTCTGCATTGGCCTAGGGACCTGTCAGTCTCAGGATCCTGACTCCTCTGCAGCCCTTCCCCTTTCTCCTAGCACTGGGAGGGGGCCAACCGAAAGATGCATTCAGTCATCTTCCCTCCAGATTAGCCTTACAGGGCCCAAATGCAGTGTTGCTAACTCTTGTGATTCTATTGCAAGTCTTCTGATGTTTGGTGAAGAAGAATCTGAAAACATGGCCCCCAAGTGCATCCTTCAGTCTCAGAAATCAAAAGGCAAATAATAAGCCCTCAAAATGTATTATTATGGTGCTGTGGTAGCACCTGCTACAAATTTCTATTCATCTTAAGAATGTATTATGTGTTTCATTTTATAGGGGTAGTTCTTTTTTGGGCCCCTTTTGCAGGAAATCTGAAATGCTCGGGGCTGTGCTCTACGGTGCTCCTTCTGCTGCTGATTCAGACTATCAGTTATACAAAGCACTGTTTGTTAATAGAGCGTATTTTAGAATAAATACTTCCACTGCTGTCTAGAAAACAGTGTGTCACCCATTGGGAAAGTGTGTGTGAAGTCATTCTCTAGTTGATGGTCCACAAAGAGGCAATTACTCCAGGAGTTAAAGCAGTAGGGGTCTGAACTGGGAATCTGATGTTCAATGTTCAAATGCTTCTGCTGATCTGCATGGGAGATATTCTGATTACGTGTGATTCACACAGTCGGAAGAAAACTGGGATAATCAATAAATTATGGCGTGAAACATCAAAAGAATACAGGTGTCTCATAGAATCATAGAATATCAGAGTTGGAGGGGACCTCTGGAGGTCATCTAGTCCAATCCCCTGCCCAGAGCAGGACCAATCCCCAACTAAATCATCCCAGCCAGGGCTTTGTCAAGCCTGACCTTAAAAACTTCAAAGAAAGGGGATTCCACCACCTCCCTAGGTAATGCATTCCAGTGCTTCACTACCCTTCTAGTGAAAAAGTTTTTTCCAATATTCAACCTAAATCTCCCCTACTGCAACTTGAGACCATTACTCCTTGTCCTGTCATCTGCTATCACTGAGAATAGTCTAGATCCATCCTCTTTGGATCCACCTTTCAGGTAGTTAAAAGCAGCTATCAAATCCCCCCTCATTCTTCTCTTCCGTAGACTAAACAATCCCAGTTCCCTCAGCCTCTCCTCATAAGTCATGTTCCAGAACCCTAATCATTTTTGTTGCCCTTCGCTGGATTCTCACCAATTTTTCCACATCCTTCTTGTAGTGTGGGGCCCAAAACTGGACACAGTACTCCAGACGGGGCCTCACCAATGTCGAATAGAGGGGAACGATCACGTCCCTCGATCTGCTGGCAATGCCCCTACTTATACACCCCAAAATGCCATTGGCCTTCCTGGCAACAAGGGCACACTGTTGACTCATATCCAGCTTCTCGTCCACTGTCACCCCTAGGTCCTTCTCTGCAGAACTGCTGCCTAGCCATTCGGTCCCTAGTCTGTAGCGGTGCATTGGATTCTTCTGTCCTAAGTGCAGTCTTACATTTAAGACTAAGTCTCACATTTCAGTCACATGTCTGGGTTGCAGGTGTCACAGATGAATAGGTTTGAAGGTTTATGAGCGTGATATTTCACACTAGTAGGCCAGACAAACACAGTAGTTAGACACGCTAGAGGAGTGCAGCCACTCCTGGCTGTATCAGGTTCCAAAAATCCATGAGAGGCTACATTCTTGGGCTGGCAGGGAGCTGGACTTCTGCCATGTGTACTGATATCTACACTCCTAGTGGGAGAGCGTGCAGTCTCTGTGCTGGGTTGACATGGAAAGAGTTAACCTTGTCCTAGGAAGGGCCACAGCTGTTTGCAGTGATTGCAAAGACTCTCAGGAGAAGGTGGAGAGAGTAGGAAAAAGAGAAAGAGGTAATAAGGTCAGAGGAAGGAGGGGTGTAATGGGAAGAACTTGCAAGGCTCTCCAAAGGGACTAAACCCTGTGAAGGGCTATGAGAACTATTGAGCTATTGCCTCGAGGGGTGGAGGACTAAACCCCGCCACAAAGGGGAGAACAGGTGGGCCCCGAGAAGTGCAGGAAGACCATTGAGGCTGTGATAGCAGATGACAGGCTTTATGTTAATGGATTCTTTTGGACGTTTTATTCTGGAAGACTTGGGGGCTAAACCTCGTCTAGTCTCCCACCTAGCTGGAAGAAAATTGCCACCCACAGGGGAAACTGAGGCACAACTGCACTTGGTGGTAAGACTGCCTTCCAACACAGGGATAAAGTGTTATAGACACAGACTGGAATGAGCCATATCGCAGCATCTCACATCCTTCAGGGATTGGTACAGCCTGCAGTGGGTTCAGCAGCACAGGTTCTCTCTTGCTTCCCAGGCACATGCAGCTCCCCTTTTATCTTCCTGAGCCCCTGCGGAGCTACTCACATGAGCTAACCACGCCTGTATAACAAAAGCTACATTTAGTGACAGATAAGGCTGCTTCATGACCCACTCAAAACCTTTAACAGTGTGGAAACAAAATGTTGGCTTCATTACTTGCCACCTTCACATACATTGCCTACGATGCTTTGGATAAAATGCTCCAAAAGGCTTTTCCTTCCATCTCCAATATATACTGAAGAGCAACATACACCTCAACTTGGGCTTTCACACAAAACCACAATGATGATCTCATGTGTTCTTATATCAACAGTTTAGCACATCTGACTGTCACACACTCTCCATGCACTTGGGACATTATTCTACCTTTATCAGTGCTAAAGTCCCTTTGAGATGACCACTTCCTTTAAAGATATTGTGGTGGGTGGGAGGAGGATGGGTGCTGATTCACTCTTAACTGTCACTAAGAAGTCAACTACTACAGGACAGACCCAACAAAGAAAATAACAGAACGCCACTAGCCATCACCTTCAGCCCCCAACTAAAACCTCTCCAACGCATCATCAAGGATCCACAACCTATCCTGAAGGACGACCCATCACTCTCACAGATCTTGGGAGACAGGCCAGTCCTTGCCTACAGACAGCCCCCCAACCTGAAGCAAATACTCACCAGCAACCACACACCACACAACAGAACCACTAACCCAGGAACAAGAAAAGGAGTACTTGTGGCACCTTAGAGACGAAAGCTTATGCTCAAATAAATTTGTTATTCTCTAAGGTGCCACAAGTCCTCCTTTTCTTTTTGCGAATACAGACTAACACGGCTGCTACTCTGTAACCCAGGAACCTATCCTTGCAACAAAGCCCGTTGCCAACTGTGTCCACATATCTATTCAGGGGACACCATCATAGGGCCTAATCACATCAGCCACACTATCAGAGGCTCGTTCACCTGCACATCTACCAATGTGATCTATGCCATCATGTGCCAGCAATGCCCCTCTGCCATGTACATTGACCAAACTGGATAGTCTCTACGTAAAAGAATAAATTGACACAAATCAGACGTCAAGAATTATAACATTCAAAAACCAGTCGGAGAACACTTCAATCTCTTTGATCACTCGATTACAGACCTAAAAGTTGCAATTCTTCAACAAAAAAACTTCAAAACCAGACTCCAACGAGAGACTGCTGAATTGGAATTAATTTGCAAACTGGATACAATTAATTTAGGCTTGAATAAAAACTGGGAGTGGATGGGTCATTACACAAAGTAAAACTATTTCCCCTCCCCCGCCCCCCCACTGTTCCTCAGACGTTCTTGTCAACTGCTGGAAATGGCCCATCTTGATTATCACTACAAAGGGTTTTCTCCCCCCACTCTCCTGCTGGTAACAGCTCACCTTACCTGATCACTCTGGTTACAGTGTGTATGGTAACAGCCATTGTTTCATGTTTTCTGTGTATATAAATCTCCCCACTGTATTTTCCACTGAATGTATCAGATGAAGCGAGCTGTAGCTCACGAAAGCTCATGCTCAAATAAATTGGTTAGTCTCTAAGGTGCCACAAGTCCTCCTTTTCTTTTTGCGGATACAGACTAACACGGCTGCTACTCTGATAAATGTAGTTTGTTTGTTTATAAACTTTTAAAACTATGTGCTTTTTTCCAAGCCTGTCTCCTGCCTTTTGAACACTGTGTTGCCAGAACTGCAGATGCATTGGAGTTAGTCTCCGGTGTTACCCCCAAAGCTCCATTTGGCTGAAGCATGTTATGTGGAGAATAGCTGGTGGTTCCTCCTGGGAAATTATTTTCCAATTTTTCATTCACCAACAGCAGGTGTCAAGCCCCCTTCCCTGCAATTGGAGTTCAAAGGAGAGGGAATGGAGGCTCCTCTAGAGTCTTGTTAGGCCTGAAGACCTGAAGAAATCCATCTAGCACATTGGGTCCTGTTCTTTGTAGAAGCCCATTAAAGCTCCCAGCAAAGCACTGCCAATACACCACAGGGCACCTTAAAAGGAAAGAAGAAACTCCAAAACTGCATGTTGGATCAATGGAGCAAGATCTTTCACCTATAATGCTATGGCAGAACATTTGAGTACACTGCTGCTACCTTGCTACACTCACATGGGAAATTTTTAGTAATTTTTTTTAAGGTAGGCCCATAAAAAAGTGTTTGGAAATCACAAAATATAGTTTAAGAACATAATTTGTAAAGGAGGCAAGAGTGTTCAGATACCAAGATGATAGAAACATCCGCCAGACAGAGGGGAAGGATCAACAGGTTTGCACTAGAGTCTCTCAGAACAGAGAAATCTTACCTTTGAGCTCCTTCTGGAACTAGGGGCAGAAATCAGAGTGAGCGTATGAAACAGGAGAGGAGGCAAGTGTGTTCAGATTGAGAGAGTGGGCTGGGGGAAGAAGAGGGTGTGGTCTGCAAAGGGCATGTAGCAGAGGTAAATTAAATTTATCCAAATTAAAAACATAATATAATATTTTACATCAGGTTTCAGAGTAGCAGCCGTGTTAGTCTGTATTCGCAAAAAGAAAAGGAGTACTTGTGGCACCTTAGAGACTGCTCTAAGGTGCCACAAGTACTCCTTTTCTTTTTGCGAATACAGACTAACACGGCTGCTACTCTGAAACCTGTCATTATGCAAGGCACTGAATTTAGCCGTATGGAGTGGAAATCTATCAAATTTGTTAGTCTCTAAGGTGCCACAAGTACTCCTTTTCTATTTTACATCTGTGGCCCCAGTGATCAGACTCTTTTACTGTAGGATTTGGGACATTTAGTGTAGAAAGTGGCAGACTGTTGTGTGCTAGTGGTTGTTATAGGGTGAAGGGGAGGGGTGGGTGTGATGCACTCACAGGTTGTAGGTGTCCAGGGTGTGGTGTTCTATACCATCTTGTGGCACTGAGGCTACTTAGAGAGAGCGAGGTTAATGAGTTTTGCTCTACAACCTTAGCTAACAGCCATATGGCTTTTAGCTCATGCTGTGGAGGCTTATGCACTAAGCTCCAGAGGCCCCAGGTTCGATCCTGCCTGCCGACGACCAGGGTCTGTTGGTGTTTCATAGGCAACAGACACAAATATTAAATCTCTGAAACCGCCGGGAGCCAGGACCAGACCCCTGAAATGCAGCTTCTCTCCACTTCAGCTAAAGGAGCACTCCCTCAACCTGTGTGAGCCCAGCCCCTGCTCTCCGGGCAGCAGCACAGACACAGCCCACAAGAGGTTCCCCTGAGTTAACGGAAGCACCATGGCAATGCCCACTGCCCATCATGCTGACCAATATTGTTTCCTTGTATGCCTGTCTGTATCCAGCTATCTCATACTTAGATTGGAAGCTCCTTGGGGCAGGTACCATCTTTTTGTTGTCTCTCTATAGTATCTACTGCAGTGGGGCCTTGGCCATGAATGGGGCTCCTAGCTGCTATGATGATACAAATATACTCCGTCCATTTCAAAAGCTTAAGAAACAGGAGCCAGAGAGGGCAGTTTCTATCTGCTCTGTCTGGTGCTATGGAGGGGTGGGAGTGGAGAAGGACTTGCTCTCAGCCTGGTATGACAAGAGGCATCTCTCTGCATGCATGCTCCTGAAACATCCTGTTCTGAGTGCCAGCTGGAGAGCCCAATTCACAAATTCTCACTGTGACTATGCTGTCAGGCTGATGCATGTGAAGTGTTGGCTTCTCGAGGACTGGTCTGTGTGCACATCTTGCTGCCCTCAACAGAAAATGAGAGAGGACTCATATGGACAACAGCTCATGTTGCTCTACAAAGACTTACTCACCTGAGCAGTCCTACTGATTTCAAAGGGACTCTGTAGCAGGGTGGTCACCTGCTCTGGCCTTAAAGGGCTTAAAACAGCCTAGGAGAGGGCTGTGGCTGGGAGCAAGCAGTTCCCAGGCTGATTGGGGGAAGCAGGCTCAGATGTGGCCACACCCCAATCAGGCCTCAGCTGGCTCTTATAAGAGGGCAGTGGGCCAGGAGTAGACAGTCTTCTCTAGCTGTAGAGGGAGATGGGTCTGACTGCTGGAGAGCTTGAGAAGGTACCTGGAGTGGAGCAGGGCTGGGGAAGGCTAGAGGAGCTGGGAGGCTCCAGACTGGAAAAGCTCCAGGCTACAGGCCTGGCAGACAGCCTAATAAAGGGTACTGGGGTTGCAGGGGGCAGCTTATGGGTAGACAGAGGCAGCAGGTCCAAACCCCCCTTGCCTGTGATGATTGGCTTATACACTGCAGTCTGCCCCAGTGTGTTGGGGCTCAGTGATGACTGGCAGTAGCCAAAGACTGAGGTGAGGTGGGGGTTCCCTGGGGAGGAGAGACCCAGAGACTGTGGGGGTACTGCCAGGGGGCAGCACCCTGGGTAAAAGGGGCACTGGGGTCTGGGAGAGACATGGGGCAAGCAGGACACTGGCCTACAGAGGGTGCTCTGGAGGCTGGAAGAGCTAATTCCCTGAGAGACCAGCAGGAGGCACTGCAGGGTGAGTCCTGCACCATCACAGACTCCTTGTGTGAATAAGGCTTGAAGTATCAGGCCAGATACTAGTGGAAGGAAGTGTTCTATGGATTAGCTGGTTCAGCCTGGCCCCGTAGAGAGCAGATGTGAAACTCCATACTCCCTGTTTTGCAATTTCATATAGTCATCCTATGTTAAGCTTAGCAGGGAGATAGCCCTTGATTTGTGGAAGCGAGAGGGGGTCAGTAACTTGACAGAGACTTACACTGAGGTTTTGGCATATGGAAGGCACAGCCTACTTTTGCTTATTAAACATTTCCCAGGCTTGAATCTAGCCAGATCTTTCATGCTCTTATCTCAGAATAAGAGATCCTATGTCTGACAGAAAACGTTCAGTACAACTGGGCTTTTCCTGTTGGATTTGGGTTCTTTGCTCCCATGAAGCAAGGATCTCAAATAGGGCTGTCAAGTGATTTTTTTTAAGAAAAATTAATTGTGCTGTTAAAGAATAATATATCATTTATTTAAATATTGGATGTTTTCTACATTTTCAGATATATTTTATTTCTGTTACCACACAATACCTAGTGTACAGTGCTCACTTTATATTTTTGATTACAAATATTTGCACAATAAAAAACAAATAGTATTTTTCAATTCACCTAATACAAATGTGCTGCAATCTTTCATGAAAGTTGAACTTTCAAATATAGAATTATGAACAAAATAACTGCACTCCATAATAAAACAATGTAAAACTTTAGAGCCTACAAGTCCACTCAGTCCTCCTCCTTGTTAAGCCAATTGCTCAGACAAACAAGTTTGTTTATATTTTCAGGAGATAATGCTGCCCGCTTCTTGTTCATGTCACCTGAAAGTGACAAGAGGTGTTTGCATGGCACTGTTGTAGCTGGCATCGCAAGATATTTGTGTACCAGATGCGCTAAAGATTCATATGTCCCTTCATGCTTCAACCACCATTCCACAGGACATGTGTCCATGCTGATGATGGGTTCTGCAGCCGTGCAGACTGACACATATTCATTTTCATCATCTGAGTCAGATGCCACCAGCAGAAGCTTGATTTTCTTTTTTGGTGGTTCAGTTCTGTAATTTCCATATTGGAGTATTACTCTTTTAAGGCTTCTGAAAGCTTGCTCCACACCTCATCCCTCTCAGATTTTGGAAGGCACTTCAGATTCTTAAATCTTGGGTCAAGTGCTGTAGCTATCTTTAGAAATCTCACATTTATACCTTCTTTGCATTTTGTCAGATCTGCAGTGAAAGTGCTCTTAAAATGAACAACATGTACTGGGTCATCATATGAGATTGCCATAACATGAAATATAGGGCAGAATGTGAGTAAGACAGAGCAGGAGATGTACAATTCTCCCCAGGGAGTTCAGCCACAAATTTAATGAACACATTTTTTTTAATGACAGGTTTCAGAGTAGCAGCTGTGTTGGTCTGTATCTGCAAAAAGAACAAGAGTATTTGTGGCATCTTAGAGACTAACAAATTTATTAGCACATAAGCTTTTGTGGGTTACAGCCCACTTCATCGGATGCATAGAATGGAACATAGTAAAATGGAGTGTGTGTGTGTATACACACACACACTTATATATACTAAGAAGGTAACTCCTGCTGATAATAGCTCATCTTAATTAATTAGCCTCTTAAAGTTTGTATGGCAACTTCCACCTTCTGTGTGTGTGTATACACATGTATATCTATCTATCTTCTTACTAAATGTTCCATTCTATGCATCCGATGAAGTGGGCTGTAGCCCACGAAAGCTTATGCTCTAATAAATTTGTTAGTCTCTAAGGTTCCACAAGTCCTCCTATTTTTTTAATGAGCATCATCAGCATGGAAGCATGTCCTCTGAGATGGTGGCCGAAGCATGAAGGGGCATATAGAATCATAGAATATAAGGGTTGGAAGGGACCCCAGAAGGTCATCTAGTCCAACCCCCTGCTCGAAGCAGGACCAAATCCCAGTTAAATCATCCCAGCCAGGGCTTTGTCAAGCCTGACCTTAAAAACCTCTAAGGAAGGAGATTCTACCACCTCCCTAGGTAACGCATTCCAGTGTTTCACCACCCTCTTAGTGAAAAAGTTTTTCCTAATATCCAATCTAAACCTCCCCCACTGCAACTTGAGACCATTACTCCTCGTTCTGTCATCTGCTACCATTGAGAACAGTCTAGAGCCATCCTCTTTGGAACCCCCTTTCAGGTAGTTGAAAGCAGCTATCAAATCCCCCCTCATTCTTCTCTTCTGTAGACTAAACATCCCCAGTTCCCTCAGCCTCTCCTCATAACTCATGTGTTCCAGACCCCTAATCATTTTTGTTGCCCTCCGCTGGACTCTCTCCAATTTATCCACATCCTTCTTGAAGTGTGGGGCCCAAAACTGGACACAGTACTCCAGATGAGGCCTCACCAATGTCGAATAGAGGGGAACGATCACGTCCCTCGATCTGCTCGCTATGCCCCTACTTATACATCCCAAAATGCCATTGGCCTTCTTGGCAACAAGGGCACACTGCTGACTCATATCTAGCTTCTCGTCCACTGTCACCCCTAGGTCCTTTTCCGCAGAACTGCTGCCTAGCCATTCGGTCCCTAGTCTGTAGCGGTGCATTGGGTTCTTCCGTCCTAAGTGCAGGACCCTGCACTTATCCTTATTGAACCTCATCAGATTTCTTTTGGCCCAATCCTCCAATTTGTCTAGGTCCTTCTGTATCCTATCCCTCCCCTCCAGCGTATCTACCACTCCTCCCAGTTTAGTATCATCCGCAAATTTGCTGAGAGTGCAATCCACACCATCCTCCAGATCATTTATGAAGATATTGAACAAAACCGGCCCCAGGACCGACCCTTGGGGCACTCCACTTGATACCGGCTGCCAACTAGACATGGAACCATTGATAACTACCCATTGAGCCCGACAATCTAGCCAGCTTTCTACCCACCTTATAGTGCATTCATCCAGCCCATACTTCCTTAACTTGCTGACAAGAATACTGCGGGAGACCGTGTCAAAAGCTTTGCTAAAGTCAAGAAACAATACATCCACTGCTTTCCCTTCATCCACAGAACCAGTAATCTCATCATAAAAGGCGATTAGATTAGTCAGGCATGACCTTCCCTTGGTGAATGTTTAGCATATGAATGTTCAGCATTTCTGGCACATAAATAACTTGCCATGCTGGCCACAAGTGCCATGCAAACACCTGTTCTCACTTTCAGGTGACCTTGTAGGTAAGGAGAGGGCAGTATTATGTCATAGAATCATAGAATATCAGGGTTGGAAGGGACCTCAGGAGGTCATCTAGTCCAATCCCCTGCTCAAAGCAGGACCGATCCCCAATTAAATCATCCCAGCCAGGGCTTTGTCAAGCCCAACCTTAAAAACTTCTAAGGAAGGAGATTCCACCACCGCCCTAGGTAACTCATTCCAGCGTTTCACCACCCTCCTAGTGAAAAAGTCTTTCCTAATATCCAACCTAAATCTCCCCCACTGCAACTTGAGACCATTACTCCTTGTTCTGTCATCTGCTACCACTGAGAACAGTCTAGATCCACCCTCTTTGGAACCCCCTTTCAGGTAGTTGAAAGCAGCTATCAAATCCCCCCTCATTCTTCTCTTCTGTAGACTAAACATCCCCAGTTCCCTCAGCCTCTCCTCATAAGTCATGTGTTCCGGTCCCCTAATCATTTTTGTTGCCCTTCGCTGGACTCTTTCCAATGTTTCCACATCCTTCTTGAAGTGTGGGGCCCAAAACTGGACACAGTACTCCAGATGAGGCCTCACCAATGTCGAATAGAGGGGAACGATCACGTCCCTCGATCTGCTCGCTATGCCCCTACTTATACATCCCAAAATGCCATTGGCCTTCTTGGCAACAAGGGCACACTGTTGACTCATATCCAGCTTCTCGTCCACTGTAACCCCTAGGTCCTTTTCTGCAGAACTGCTGCCGAGCCATTCGGTCCCTAGTCTGTAGTAGTGCATTGGATTCTTCCTTCCTAAGTGCAGGACTCTGCACTTGTCCTTGTTGAACCTCATCAGATTTCTTTTGGCCCAATCCTCCAGTTTGTCTAGGTCCCTCTGTGTCCTATCCCTACCCTCCAGCGTATTTACCTCTCCTCCCAGTTTAGTGTCATCTGCAAACTTGCTGAGGGTGCAATCCACACCACCCTCCAGATCATTTATGAAGATATTGAACAAAAGCGGCCCCAGGACCGATCCCTGGGGCACTCCACTTGACACCAGCTGCCAACTAGACATGGAGCCATTGATCACTACCCTGAGCCCGACAATCTAGCCAGCTTTCTATCCACCTTATAGTCCATTCATCCAGCCCATACTTCTTTAACTTGCTGACAAGTGGAGTGCCCCAGGGGTCGGTCCTGGGGCCGGTTTTGTTCAATATCTTCAATGATCTGGAGGATGGTGTAGATTGCACTCTCAGCAAATTTGCGGATGATACTAAACTGGGAGGAGTGGTAGATACGCTGGAGGGGAGGGATAGGATACAGAAGGACCTAGACAAATTGGAGGATTGGGCCAAAAGAAATCTGATGAGGTTCAATAAGGATAAGTGCAGGGTCCTGCACTTAGGACGGAAGAATCCAATGCACCGCTACAGACTAGGGGCCGAATGGCTTGGCAGCAGTTCTGCGGAAAAGGACCTAGGGGTGACAGTGGACGAGAAGCTGGATATGAGTCAGCAGTGTGCCCTTGTTGCCAAGAAGGCCAATGGCATTTTGGGATGTATAAGTAGGGACATTGCCAGCAGATTGAGGGACGTGATCATTCCCCTCTATTCGACACTGGTGAGGCCTCATCTGGAGTACTGTGTCCAGTTTTGGGCCCCACACTACAAGGAGAATGTGGAAACATTGGAAAGAGTCCAGCGGAGGGCAGCAAAAATGATTAGGGGTCTAGAACACATGACTTATGAGGAGAGGCTGAGGGAGCTGGGATTGTTTAGCCTGCAGAAGAGAAGAATGAGGGGGGATTTGATAGCTGCTTTCAACTACCTGAAAGGGGGTTCCAAAGAGGATGGCTCTAGACTGTTCTCAATGGTAGCAGATGACAGAACGAGGAGTAATGGTCTCAAGTTGCAGTGGGGGAGGTTTAGATTGGATATTAGGAAAAACTTTTTCACTAGGAGGGTGGTGAAACACTGGAATGCGTTAGGTGGTAGAATCTCCTTCCTTAGAGGTTTTTAAAGTCAGGCTTGACAAAGCCCTGGCTGGGATGATTTAACTGGGAATTGGTCCTGCTTCGAGCAGGGGGTTGGACTAGATGACCTTCTGGGGTCCCTTCCAACCCTGATATTCTATGATTCTATGTTAGCTGCTGTGCTGTTTGCTGCTCAGCTGGTTCGTAGCTGACTGGCTTTTTATACAGTCAGGCCCACTTAAGGCTCACCTGGAACAAAGCACTCCCAGTTCCTGTAAATGTAAACAAATGTCCTGTAAATGTAAACAAACTTGTTTGTCTGAGTGATTGGCTGAACAACAAGTAGGACTGAATGGATTTGTAGGCTCTAAAGGTTTACATTGTTTTGTTTTTTGAGTGCAGTTATGTAACAAAAAAAGCTACATTTGTAAATTGCACTTTCATGATAAAGAGATTGCACTACGGTACTTGTATGAGGTGAATTGAAAAATACTATTTTTACAGTCCAAATATTTTTAATAAAAATAAAGTGAGCATTGTAGACTATGTTCTTGAAATCAATATATTTGAAAATGTAGAAAAACATCCAAAACTACTTACTTTCAATTGGTGGTCTATTGATTAAAAGTGCGATGAATATTTTTGAGTTAATCGCGTGAGTTAAGTGTGATTAATTGACAGCCATAATCTCAACCTTTTTCACCCACCATCCAAATCCCACCCACTTGTCTCTTTAGTGACTCTCTAGCTCAGAATTGTTTGAGGTGTTTTAACCAGAAATGTACAAAATGCTATGATAGAGACCATCTTCTTATAGCCAAAGTCAGACTTCAGTTATGTTTATAAACTTGATAATTTTATATTGTTAATGAAAATATCATGGAAATGTACATTCCCTGGTGCTATGTCTTCAGTATGCCTAATGACTGCAGGGGTTCGTAATTTAAAGATTTTTTTCTTCACACCCAGAAGGGCTAGAAGCATAGTTAATAACAGAAATATTGTGTGTATTAAAGCCATTACACTCCTACCTCATTTCCCCTCATGAAAATAGCCATAGACACCAACTTTGTGGGTGCTCCAGGGCCAGAGTACCCACAGATTAAAAAATGGTGAGTGCTCCCCATCCCAGCACCTCCCGCCCACCACTGTCAGCTATTCCGCAGCATGCAGGAGGTGCTGGGGGTGGGAGAGGAGCGAGGGCCAGGTGTGCTCGGGGGAGGGACTGGGGGTAGGGCCTGAGCCAGGGATGGGGGAGCACTGCCCATCACATTAGAAACTCTGCATATGAAAATAGCTATCCCATCCTGGGTTTGAAAACCAGCCAATTTCTGTATGTTTGTAGTCTATACAGAGAACATTCCCCCCTGTATGTTAATATTAGTGGTAGGAGAAGGACTCAGAGCAATGCATCTGGAAGAAAGAGACCAAGGATTATAGGAAAGCGGGTGGTAGCATCTGGCAGTAAACGGGCACAACAGCAATAAATTACTAATGGCACCTTCTCGTGTAGAAGGTCCTCAGCTGGCTGCAACTGGAATTTTGTGGTCAGGGCTAATCACTGACTTTGTCAGGACAAAATGGGAAGATAGTATTGAACAAACAAGATTAATCTGGATAATGGCAGGAAAGACTGCTAATGTTAAACATGACCAGATTCTATCATGCTGTGTGTGTAAGTATTTATGGAAGGAGCTGCTCAACCAACTGTGGTCATAATCTGAAACTAAAGAAGGCAAGACTTATGGTAGATGGTTTCTTAGCCAAATGGTCTAGAAAGGCCAGTGGTATGTGAGCAATTAAGGCAAGGACAGATTCTTGAGCCTTCTCTACACTAGGAAAATGACCTGCTGCTGAAAATGCCTGTTAGCTAAGGAAAGTCTCAATCACACTTTCTGTAATGGAGCTGAAAATAGTTTTTTTCTGTCTGCACTAGCAGTTAAACTATTTTCAGCAGTGGGTCAATTTCCATGGGAGACATTACCATATGTGTCTGGTTCTGCTCATTAAGAGGGTGGGTCCCTCTTGCAGCAAGACAGGGTATAGACTATATGACCCTTACCTTCACAAAATGATCTTGTTTCTCTGTCACCCTCTTTTCAGGGTGCTTTTTCTAATGATGCCTACAAGGATGTGAGCTCAGTCTGTCTATTCAGCACAGCCTTGTTACACATCAAAATGGAATGTATTTCCATTTCTGTTGTAAATGTAAATCCTGTCCTCCTTCAGAATATCTACAAATGACTGTATGCCATATGCTATCCATTCCTTCCAGAGCAGAGACCACTTTTGAATCTTAAGCAATGGGCTCAGCTACAAAGATCATTGAGGAAATTAATAATAGAATGAATTATAAAAAGGCTGCTATTTGATTTATTTTACTCTGTATTTAGAGCTTGGGTATAAGTCTGTAATTTGGATTCAAATTAAAGACCATGTTATCAATTCTAACACCCAGTACTGATTCATACCCCTTAGGAACTCAAGAGTATAGTATAGCCACAACTATAATAAGACCTCACCCCATCTATAAAGATTTCTTAACTGTTCTACCTTATCACTCTGCCACCTGTTTCCCTATTACCTTGTAATGGACTGGCTGTTATGGAAAACTATTGCTCTTTCACTGAGTGAGCTGCCTCTTCATCCTGGATTAGAACAGAACATCTTTCTAAAGTCCCTTTAAATCTGAACTGCACTCAATATATTGCTTTAGTTAAAAGGGCAGAGTCCCAGTGACCAGCTCTTTACTGAGGCCCAAGAGGTGTTAGGAAAACTTGTTTCTCAGCAGGTGCAGATTTTTTGTAAACCAGGCTAGTTATATTTCTGCAGGAATTGAGCGGTCAGTCTGCATGGCATAAATTTTGTTGGTAATGCTTGTGCTGGATTAACTTGGTTACTCTTATCTCAGTCTGCAGCTACATGATTGGAACATGAGCGTTCCCAAACTGAGCAGAAAGTCATCCAATAAACACATGATTTCAAGATTTACACAGTTTAGGTTAACAATATGCTGCTGTGGGTTTTGTTTTTTGTTTTTTTTACCCCCCTCTCAAATTTCTCTAGTAGCTGAAGCATTTACAGTATCAGGGAAAAGCCAGGACAGTTAATTTTAACAAGTTCTCACTGTGCTTAACTGGCTATCTCCTAATGACGATAGCTGGTTAGATACCGGCAAGGAAATACCAGAGATGCACTCTGTAGCTGAACAGAACAAATTAAAGCTGTCCTCATGCTAACACAGGCAAAGATGACTTAAAATATTAAGGGAGGAGCTTGAAATAAAAAATATTGATCAGTCTTATGGAAAATGATTTGGAAAAGAGAGTGGGATGCTTATAAAAGAGCATCACTGCACACAATCATATGAATGCTACAGGAAGATGAAGGTCTGAGATTTCTCCAACTGCAGAGATATGTAAACTGCTGCCTTTTGGAAGCGAACTAAAAGCATGGTCTTTAAGTTCTTTATACTGGGCAGGTTCAGAGTAATAAGGCTCCCTTTTAAGAATCACCTTTATAACAAATACAATTTGTTAAAAATGTAGGAAGAAGTTTTCTCCTGAACTTCTTTGCCTGGGCAAAGTGAGATCTAACACCCAACTCAAGGTGTTTCTTCATCTGGACTGAATCACAATAACTTTTGAAAACTACAACCATTCAATTCCAAAATTTCAGAGAATGTTATAGGCATCAAAGGCCAGATCGCTGTGGATTATGGCAAAAAAACTGAAATGGGGAAACGAGGGACACATGGAGCCCCAGGGATCTGGTAGTAGCACCAGAAGCTTCAACCACCTCTATAATGGTCTATAGATCAGAGAACCAGTTGTTGGTAGCCATTGACAGATTCCAGTATAACACAAGGCAATAGGAATAGGTTCTTTAAAAACATTGGGATGAAGAGAAAGATGAAGGAAAATGTAGATCTACTTAATGAAGGAGAGCTAATATCGGATATCAAGAAAGCTGAGATGTTTAATACCTATTTTTCTTCAGTTTTCCTTAAAAAGGTTAAGGGTGACCAGATTCTCAACATAATTAGTATTAACAACAAAGCATAAGGAATGCAAGCCAAAATAGGGAAAGAACAGATTAAAGAAATAGTTAGACATATTCAAGTCAGCATAGCCTGGTGAAATTCATACTGGGGTACTTAAGGAACTAGCTGAAGCAATCTCAGAACTGTTAGCAATTATCCTTAAACTCCTGGAGGATGAGTGTGGTCCCAGGGGACTGGAGAAGGGCAAACATAGTACTTATTTTTCAAAAGAGGAACAAAGAGAACCTGGGGAATTATAGACCAGGCATTATAGACCTGGGGAATTATACACCGAACTTTGATACTTGGAAAGATATTGGAACAAATTAATAAACCATCAACTTGTAAACACCTGGAGGACAGTGGGGTTATAAGGAATAGTCAGCATGTTTATTGTCAAGAACAAATCATGCCAAACTAACTAAATTTCTTCTTTGATAGGGATACTGGCCTAGTGTATAGGGGAGAAGTGGTAGCTGCCAGATATCTTGATTTTTTAGTAAGGTTTTTGAGACAGTCACACAAGATATTCTCAAACACTACAAAATTGTGGTCTGGATTAAATTGTAATGTGGGTGTACAACTAGTTGAAAGACTATACTCAAAGGGTAGTTATCAATGGTTCACTGTCAAACTGGGAGGATTCAGAGGAACAGCCGTGTTAGTCTGTATTCGCAAAAAGAAAAGGAGTACTTGTGGCACCTTAGAGACTAACCAATTTATTTGAGCATGAGCTTTCGTGAGCTACCGCTCACTTCATCGGATGCATACCGTGGAAACTGCAGAAGACATTATATACACACAGAGACCATGAAACAATACCCCCTCCCACCCCACTGTCCTGCTGGTAATAGCTTATCTAAAGTGATCACTCTCCTTACAATGTGTATGATAATCAAGTTCGGCCATTTCCAGCACAAATCCAGGTTTTCTCACCCTCCGCCCCCTCCTCCCCCCACAAACTCACTCTCCTGCTGGTAATAGCCCATCCAAAGTGACCACTTTCTTTACAATAAGAAAAGGAGTACTTGTGGCACCTTAGAGACTAACCAATTTATTTGAGCATGAGCTTTCGTGAGCTACCGCTCACTTCATCGGATGCATACCGTGGAAACTGCAGCAGACTTTATATATACACAGAGAATATGAAACAATACCTCCTCCCACCCCACTGTCCTGCTGGTAATAGCTTATCTAAAGTGATCAACAGGTGGGCCATTTCCAGCACAAATCCAGGTTTTCTCACCCTCCATCCCCCACACAAATTCACTCTCCTGCTGGTGCTAGCCCATCTAAAGTGTTGCCGGCACCCAGTGCCGAGAGGCTGAACAACAGCTTGAGTGGTTCGTTACCCGGTGTGCTACACCCAATAATCACAACGGGGTGGAGAAGCAGAAAAGTTTATTTGCAGCTGCAAAAAGGTACAGGGAGAATAAAATCTCAAATCCTGCACAACAGAGCAGGAAGTTACACAGGCTTTTATACATCCTTTTTCCCAGCATACTTATCCAATAGCAAGCTGCTCCAAGTATCCATATAGCCAGCCAATCCAGTTCCCAGCTAGTTCCCTGATTCTCTGTATCATTTGTTAAACTATACATAAAGCTGCTTTATTCAGCATTGTTCTTCCATATCTCCCCTGTTTGGCCTTGCTTAGTTTCAGGCAGTCTGACTCTGCAACATACTGTTGCAGATTCTCAGCATAACTGCTGTGTGTGCCTCCAGGCGGGGGGGCCAAGGACACTTGGGCCTAGCACGCAGAGCTGCTGTGAGTGCCTCCAGGCAGGAGGAGGGGGGCCAAGGACACCGGGGCCTAGTGCGAGGGGGCTTCATCGACACTCGTGGTCTTCCATCCCCTCGAGTTACCTAGTGGCCATGCCCCAGTGTTCCCAACAACTCCCCCCTTTGAGAACACTCAACAGCCTTGGCTCTGAGTTTTCTCACTTGGGCTACTTATTTCTTTACAATATGACTTTGCATAAGCACTTTGTGATAGCCCTGAAGAGAATTACTTATTAACTTTTGCAAAAGGGCCCTAACACATGATACTGCACAGCATAATACCAGTAATACAATCAATACAGTAAAGAAAAATTTCAATAGCAGGCTAAATAAACCACCAAGCCAAGACGACAAACCCCAACCTGAAAACAAGGTTTGCAACCAATCGCTCTCTGGAGCAGTATAGGCAACCTGTGCTCCGGCTCGGGCATGGGCCTCAGCCTGTACCACCTTTTTATAGATCTTATAACTGCTATCATTTACATATACACAACATTGGGGCCCGATGAGGGCACAAACCCCTCCTTGGGATGCCAAGAGATAGTCCAAAGCCAGCCTGTTTTGGAGGGAAAACGTCCTGAGCTGCTGTACCTCTTTATTTAATGTTTTTACTGCTGACCCTAAATCACTAACCGAGTCCTCTAACTCTAAGGCCACTTTCTCAAGTACCATCTGCAGCCTTATAGTATAGCGGCCTATGCATGCCATGGCTGGCCCAGTAAACAGTGGCGCTATTCCCAGGACAGAGCACCCTACCAGCTTCTCGGTTGTGAGGGCATTTTTCATATTGCCCTCCAATGCCTTAGTCAGTCGCCGCAGGGTCTTTTCTCGTGACTCAACAGAGGTGTCTCGGGCATTTCTAATCTTTCCTTTGGGCAGTGTGGCAGTTATGGAAAGATGAGGAACTCCATGAGCTATATAACAGCTACCTGTCCAGTTGGCTGGCAGCACCTTGTAAGCCTTTCGGCCACATACAAAATAGTGACCCTGTAGGGCCCAGTAAGGACTGTTTCTTAAGGGGATTCCTGGGATATTTAGGGCTGCTTTGGCTGTTTTTTTAAAAATAATTTATATGCCCCAAAGGGGGCATCCCATCCTCCTGATTGGGTACAAGTGGGGGCATTTCTAATTGTCCCGTTCAAATTACACTCGCCATAGGGACCACTACAAACCCACCATTGGCTTGCTACATTGGAGATATTAACTGGACGGCAAGTTACATTTCCAAACCCCTTTTTTGTGGTAAGATTATTTGTAAGTGTTTCCCTAAAAGGGGAGCAACCATTACACCCACACTGTTGGCCTCCCCTGTTGGTCTTTATCCAATACCCATCAGCCCACTGTGTAATAACACAGGAGCTCTTTCCCACAGGATGCCCATAGGGATCAGATTGGTTTCGGGTAAAACATAACACTCCCTCAGTGAGTACTGCAACTGAATACTCCTGGTCCTGATAGGTGGCTTGCTGTAAAGAGGTCTTGTTCCAGAACGGTGAGTTCGTTCTTTCCTGCTCTTTGGTGGTGGCTAATTCTGCTAGGGTCAAGGGCAGCATGTCAAGGGGCATTCCCGTCTTGGGGGATAGTGGAGTTGGAGCACATACTCAGCAATCAGTCTGGTTTGTTAAATTAGCAACATGGTGCGCAAGCAAAACAAAGGAGTTATGCTCCCGATATGCACAGTTTGGAAATACCAATACAAAGAATAACAATGTTACCCAATTAATTATTACCAAAGTCTTCCCAACCCAAGGTCTCCAATACCTGGGTGGGCCCATTTTAGCATTAAGGTGCCCGCTATTTGTGTCTTTTAAACAGTAGCTTTAGCCCGAGATCTTCACTAGATGAGGAGTCAGCAGGTTGGACGGTCCACTGTTCTGCTGACGAGGGGGCAGGTACTGCCTTCAGACGAGAGTGATGGATCCAGTTCTTGTGTCCCTCGATCTTTGCCGCTGTATGGGAGATCAGCAGGACGGTATAGGGTCCTTTCCACTTTTCCTGGAGAGGCTCGTCTTTCCAGGTGCGAACAAGCACAGAGTCACCGGGCTGTAAGGAGTGAACGGGAGAGTCCAAGGGGAGAGGCTGGGAATCCTTGGTATGTCTGTGAAGAGACAAGAGAACAGCAGAAAGGGAACACATATACTGTGACAAAAAAACATCACCCAACTCCCATTCCCCTGACAGAACCGGGGTGCCATTCATGGGCCATGCCCTTCCAAACATAATTTCAAAGGGACTGAGCCCTAATCTACCCTTTGGGAGAACGCGGATACGGAGTAGGACGAGGGGCAAAGCATCAGGCCATCGCAGTGAGGCTTCTTGGCACACTTTTGAGAGATGCCGTTTAAGGGTCTGATTGGTACGCTCCACTACACCACTGGCTTGCGGTCTCCAGGGTGTATGGAGTTTCCAGGGGATCTGTAAGGCATGTGAGATGCTTTGAATGATTTTTGACGTGAAGTGTGTCCCATTGTCAGATTCCATCCACAGGGGGAGTCCAAAGCGAGGAATGATCTCTTTAACAAACTTGAGGGCCACTGTTCTGGCAGTGCAGTTACAGCATGGGAAGGCTTCTGGCCATCCGCTGAACCGATCCACTATGACAAGGAGATATTTGAACCCTTGGGTCCGGAAAAACTCAGTAAAGTCTATTTGCCACACTTGTCCGGGGCCCGGAGTGGGTTCTAGGGCAGCTGGTGGCACAGGATGTCCCGGTCGGGGGTTATTCTTTTGGCAGACTAAGCAGTCCGCTTGTACCTGCGCAGCCAGGGGTTGGAGTCCGGAAGTGATAAAGTATTTTCCCATTAGCTGGATAAGTGCTTCCCTGCCAGCATGAGTGGTTTGATGTAGTTTCTGCAGCACTGGCCGGATTAGGCCCTTTGGTAAGAGGACCTTCCCTTCTGGGGAATGGAGCCATCCCTCCTTTTCCCGGAGACTGAGTTTGTCAGTTAGCTGTCTCTCCTCCCCAGAGTACTGAGGGGTTGGAAGCTCCCCTCCTGATGGGCTAAGGGCATGCATATGGGCGTTCTCAGCCTGAGGGGATGGCAGGGTGGCAGCATGCTTAGCCTCTCTATCTGCCCGGGCGTTACCTCTGGCCACATCTTGATCCTCCCTTTGATGGGCTTTACAATGTACCACCGCCACTTCCGAGGGGAGTTGTACGGCTTCTAGGAGCCGGAGGATTTGGGGCCCATACTTGACTGGGGAGCCTTGGGCTGTCAGCATTCCCCTTTGCTTCCATAGGCCAGCATGAGCATGCAGCACACCAAAAGCATACTTTGAATCAGTAAAAATGTTGACCCGCTTTCCTTTTGACAGTTCAAGTGCACGGGTCAGGGCTATTAGTTCGGCAAGCTGGGCAGAGGTCCCAGCAGGCAAACCTTCAGCTTCCACAGTGTCATGGAGGGTCACAACAGCATAACCCGCCCTCCTTTGCCCATCTATTACAGTACTGCTACCATCAGTGTACCACTCATGATCTGCATTTGGGAGAGGTACATCCTTTAAATCCGGACGGCTGGAGTACTGGACATCTATGATCTCTAAACAGTCATGTTTCTGTTCCTCTGTTTCTGGCAAGAGAGTGGCTGGGTTAAGGGAGGGGCAAGGCTGTAGGGTGACTTCAGAGTTCTCTAACAGCTTAGCCTGGTACCGAGCAATCCGAGCCTGGGTGAGCCAAAGCCCTCCCTTTGCATCCAATAAGGCTCGGACCATATGGGGAGTATAGATTTGCATAACCCCTCCCAATGTTAGCTTCTCGGCTTCCTCAAGCAATAGGGCAGTAGCTGCGACCGCCCGTAAACATGCCGGCCAACCCTTTGCAACCTGATCCAATTGCTTAGAAAAATAAGCCACAGGACGCTTCCATGCTCCTAACAGCTGTGTAAGCACTCCTAGGGCCACCCCCCTTCGTTCATGTACATACAACTGAAACGGCTTAGAGAGATCTGGCAGGCCCAGAGCTGGGGCTTCCATCAATTTTCTTTTCAGAATTTTAAATGCCCTGTCAGCCTCTGGGGTCCAATAGAAGGGGTCATGATCTGCTCCTTTTACACAGTCATACAGGGGTTTAGCCCACAGTCCAAACTCTGGGATCCATATCCTGCAAAAGCCTGCCATACCCAGAAATGCCCTGAGCCGCTTACGGTTACTTGGGGTAGGAACTTGACAGATAGCTTCCTTTCTTTTTTTTTCGCTTGAACGCTGGTGCTCCCCTTGCCTTAGCTGTAACCTGATCCCTCTCCACCTCAGACAACAGGGTTCTCAGGAGGATATTACAGTCGTCTCAATCGGCTTGTGACTACTGAGGCACCCCTCAAAGACTGATATAAACCTGCTTGCGTTGGTTGAGAATTCCCCAGCCTGTGTTTTAAAAGCTGCTAAGTCTATTGGATTGAATGGCACATGGGTTTAAACTTGCATAGTGGTAGCCTGACGTCCGTCTGCCCCTGGGCAAGCCACAACAGTCTCGGTAAGCAAAGGATAGAGTCCCACCGAGAGGGCAATCTCTGTAACCCGAGGCATCCTACCCTTATAAGGTGGGGGTGTGGGGGCCGAAGGGGACACCGGCTCTGCCATTACAGTGGGGGTGGGGGTCTGGGGACTAACATTAGCTGCTACCGAACCAGTCGGAGTCAGATTACAGCGCTGTAAAATATCTGGTTGAGTACATAAAGTCAGAAACAAATGCGCATACATATGTTCATTTCATTTCCTTGTTCTCTGACAGAACAGGAGTAACTGAAGGATCATGTTGTAATTAATTGACCCTCCTGGTGGCCACCACTCCTGGTCCTCTAGTTGATATTGAGGCCAGTCAACTGTACAGAATCGTTTTAATTGGCTCTTAGTCATCGGATCCGCACCAAATACCTTCCAGTTTGCTAGAATGCACTCTAGGGGCGTACACCGTGCCCTAACCTCTGAGCTCTGTCCCTGTCCCATACCTACAGGGTAACTCTGGGCGTCCCCAGGTTCCAACAGAGCATACAATCCGGATTTTAATAGGTTCCTACCTTATCCAAGGGTCCGGTTCTTCACCGTGGCCTGCAGCTGCTCCTCCCCCATGTCTAAGGGACCGGTTCTTCACCGCCGTCCACAACAGCTTCTCCACTATATGAGTGCGTTGCACCGTTGTGCCCTCTGGGGTCGATCAAATCGCGTCTCCTCCGAGGCCCCCGATGAACTCACCGGTGCGCGCTGGGTGTCGGTTCTCGCCGCAATCCTTGACCTCCAGGAGGGGTCCGGGCAAGGCTAAATTGCAGCCTCGTCGCCCACCCAGGGACGCCAAAAGCTGTTGCCGGCACCCAGTGCCGAGAGGCTGAACAACAGCTTGAGTGGTTCGTTACCCGGTGTGCTACACCCAATAATCACAACGGGGTGGAGAAGCAGAAAAGTTTATTTGCAGCTGCAAAAAGGTACAGGGAGAATAAAATCTCAAATCCTGCACAACAGAGCAGGAAGTTACACAGGCTTTTATACATCCTTTTACCCAGCATACTTATCCAATAGCAAGCTGCTCCAAGTATCCATATAGCCAGCCAATCCAGTTCCCAGCTAGTTCCCTGATTCTCTGTATCATTTGTTAAACTATACATAAAGCTGCTTTATTCAGCATTGTTCTTCCATATCTCCCCTGTTTGGCCTTGCTTAGTTTCAGGCAGTCTGACTCTGCAACATACTGTTGCAGATTCTCAGCATAACTGCTGTGTGTGCCTCCAGGCGGGGGGGCCAAGGACACTTGGGCCTAGCACGCAGAGCTGCTGTGAGTGCCTCCAGGCAGGAGGAGGGGGGCCAAGGACACCGGGGCCTAGTGCGAGGGGGCTTCATCGACACTCGTGGTCTTCCATCCCCTCGAGTTACCTAGTGGCCATGCCCCAGTGTTCCCAACAAAAGTGACAACTCTTTACATAATCAAGTCGGGCTATTTCCTGCATAAATCCAGGTTTTCTCACATCCCCCCCACCCCCATACACACACAAACTCACTCTCCTGCTGGTAATAGCTCATCTAAACTGACCACTCTCCAAGTTTAAATCCAAGTTAAACCAGAACATCGGGGGGGGGGGTAGGAAAAAACAAGAGGAAACAGGCTATCTTGCATAATGACTTAGCCACTCCCAGTCTCTATTTAAGCCTAAATTAATAGTATCCAATTTGCAAATGAATTCCAATTCAGCAGTTTCTCGCTGGAGTCTGGATTTGAAGTTTTTTTGTTTTAAGATAGTGACCTTCATGTCTGTGATTGCGTGACCAGAGAGATTGAAGTGTTCTCCGACTGGTTTATGAATGTTATAATTCTTGACATCTGATTTGTGTCCATTTATTCTTTTACGTAGAGACTGACCAGTTGGACCAATGTACATGGCAGAGGGGCATTGCTGGCACATGATGGCATATATCACATTGGTGGATGTGCAGGTGAACGAGCCTCTGATAGTGTGGCTGATGTTATTAGGCCCTGTGATGGTGTCCCCTGAATAGATATGTGGGCACAATTGGCAACGGGCTTTGTTGCAAGGATAAGTTCCTGGGTTAGTGGTTCTGTTGTGTGGTATGTGGTTGTTGGTGAGTATTTGCTTCAGGTTGCGGGGCTGTCTGTAGGCAAGGACTGGCCTGTCTCCCAAGACTTGTGAGAGTGTTGGGTCATCCTTTAGGATAGGTTGTAGATCCTTAATAATGCGTTGGAGGGGTTTTAGTTGGGGGCTGAAGGTGACCGCTAGTGGTGTTCTGTTATTTTCTTTGTTAGGCCTGTCCTGTAGTAGGTAACTTCTGGGAACTCTTCTGGCTCTATCAATCTGTTTCTTTACTTCTGCAGGTGGGTATTGTAGTTGTAAGAAAGCTTGACAGAGATCTTGTAGGTGTTTGTCTCTGTCTGAGGGGTTGGAGCTGGGAGGATGTTTCTAGTGCAGTCCCACAGGGGTCAGTCCTGAGTCTATTAACGTTCAATATTTTCTCTTGAATGACCTTGGATAATGGAAGTGAGTGTGCTTATAAAATTCCCAGATGACACCAAGCTGGGAGGAGTTGCAACCACATTGGATGACAGGATTAGAATTAAAAACAACCGTAACAAATTGAAGAATTGGTCTGAAATCAACAAAATGAAATTCAATAAAGTACAAAGTACTTCACTTAGGAAGGAAAAATCAAATGCACAACTACAAAATGGGGAATAACTGTCTAGGCAGTAGTATTGGTGAAAAGGATCTGGGGGTTATAGTGGATCATAAATTGAATGTGATGCAGCTGAGAAAAAGGATATCATCATTCTGGGGTGTGTTAACAAGAGTGGTGTATGCAGGACAGGGAAGGTCATTGTCCTGCTCTACTTGGTGCTGGTGAGGGCTCAGCTGAAATATTGTGTCCAGTTCTGGGTGCCACACTTTAGGAAAGATGTGGACAAACTGGAGACAGTCCAGAGGAGAGCAACAAAACTGATAGGTTAAATTTGGGCATGTTTTTTCTTGAGAAAAGAAGACTCAGGAAGAGGGGAATTTAAGGGTGTCATAAATATAAAGGGAAGGCTAACCATCTTTAAATCCCTCCTGGCCAGAGGAAAAAACCATTTCACCTGTAAAGGGTTAAGAAGCTAAAGATCACCGTGCTGGCACCTGGCCAAAATGACCAATGAGGAGACAAGATACTTTCAAAGCTGGAGGGGAGGGGAACAAAGGGTTCTCTCTCTCTGTGTTTTTTGCCTTTGCCGGGACCAGAGCAGGAATGCAGGTCAGAACTCCTGTAAAAAATCAGTGAGCAATCTAGTTAGATATGCATCAGATTCTGTTTTGTTTAAATGGCTGATAAAATAAGTTGTGCTGAATGGAATGTATATTCCTGTTTTTGTGTCTTTTTGTAAATTAAGGTTTTGCCTAGAGGGATTCTCTGTTTTGAATCTGATTATCCTGTAAGGTATTTACCATCCTGATTTTACAGAGGTGATTCTTGTTCTTCAATTAAAATTCTTCTTTTAAGAACCTGATTGCTTTTTCATTGTTCTTAAGATCCAAGGGTTTGGGTCTGTGTTCATCTATGCAAATTGGTAAGGATTTTTATCAAGCCCTCCTCAGGAAAGGAGGGGTTTGAAAAGGGGGGTTTGGAAGACATTTCCAAACGGGCTCTTTCCCTGTTATATTTGTTAGACGCTTGGTAGTGGCAGCAATAAAGTCCAGGGACAAAAGGTAAAATAGTTTATACCTTGGGGAAGTTTTAACCTAAGCTGGTAAAAATAAGCTTAGAGGGTTTTTCATGCAGGTCCCCACATCTGTACCCTAGAGTTCAGAGTGGGGAAGGAACCTTGACATGGTGGCAGAGCAGTGGGATTAACTTGAAATCATTTTGAGATCAACTTGAGATTTTTTTTTTGAACCAGAAACAGATTTTTAAAAAACAAAAATTTTTTTCATTTGGGCTGCTGGAAAGCAGGTTTTAAGCTGAAAGCAGTTAGTTGTTTTTTGTCTCTGCTTAGGGGCCAGAGCAGAGACAAAAGGGAATTGTCTTTTGTGAGCTGGGAGTTTTCTCTACCTAAAGGCAGGGTGTTATCCTCCTGCAGGGAAATTCACAAGTCTTCACAGACCTGAAGAGGTGGATGTTGTGGGTTCTTTTGTTTGTTTTTACTTAAGAGCAACTGGAGGGTTTTTCTGTCTCTTTGTCTGGAGCCAAAGGTGTTGGGGTTTTTTTTAGGATTTTTCTGCAGGCTGACAATCACGATCAGACCCCATCGGTATCCGGGTACAGCACAATCTATATTTTTTGTTGACAAACAAAGTTTTTTGTTTTTCTTTCTAACTCTCGGGTGTAAAGTTAGTTAAAAACAGAGGCTAACGTGACAGAAACCAAGGCACAACACAAATTGGAGTTAACCAGACTGGAGGCAGCGAAAGAGGCAGAAAAAGCCCTAGAGGCTGCCTACAGGAGAGCTATGGAGGCAAGGGAAAAAGAGGAAGCATGCACTGGAGTTGGAGAAGGTAAGGGCTGAGTGGAATCTACTGGATAACCCTAACCATTCTTCCCCAACAATCCACAAATGGGAGTGACTATGTCCACAGTATGATGAATCCAGTGATATTGCTGAATATTTTCTCACCTTTGAGAGACTGTGCACTCTCCATAAAATTCCTGAAGCTCACAAGATGATCACATTGGTTGCAAAACTGACTGGAAGAGCTCTGGACATATTCAATAAGATGCCTATTGATGAGGCTTCTGACTAGAATAAGTTCAAGGATTTTGTTTTAAAGCAATTTCAAATTACATCTGAAACGTACAGAGTAAAATTTCGA
This sequence comes from Caretta caretta, assembly GCF_965140235.1. Classification (NCBI taxonomy): domain Eukaryota; kingdom Metazoa; phylum Chordata; order Testudines; family Cheloniidae; genus Caretta; species Caretta caretta. The sequence goes on from NC_134217.1 coordinate 44,100,861, forward strand.
ACCCTTAAGAGAGGGCCTGGACTAAGTAATGTGGCTTATCTAAATCAGATGAAGGATCTGTTAGATAAATGGGTCCAAGGAAGGGGTGTCACTAGCTTTGACAAAATGTGTGATTTGATAGCTCAGGAGCAATTCCTGAATATGTCCAAGGAGGAAATAAAACAGTGTTTATGGGATAAGGAAATGGACTCAGCAGAACATCTTGCTTCTTATGCTGATTGATATGAGCAGTCCTGGACCAACAGAACAGGTGGAGGGAGGAGAGAGGAACAACCCTGGTCGCAGTTGGAGCAGATACCAGAAGGGACACCCTCAGACCACACCCTACTACCGGGAGCAGCCCAAGGCCCCAACTACACGCCAAGGAATACTCCAGACACCTTATCGTCCTGCCAAACTGTTCTCCAGTAAACCACCTCGACCCAGTGACCCATCAGCTGGACGATGTTTTAAATGTAAATCCGCCCTTCCCGCAGTGCATGGGCATCTCCAGTGGTTCTAGTTCCCAAACCAGATGGGGAGATACGTTTTTGCGTGGACTACCGTAAGCTAAATGCTGTAACTTGCCCAGACAACTATCCAATGCCATTCATAGATGAACTATTGGAGAAACTGGGACGGGCCCAGTTCATCTCTACCTTGGACTTAACCAAGGGGTTCTGGCAGGTACCCCTAGATGAATCCGCCAAGGAAAGGTCAGCCTTCACCACATATGTCAGGCTGTATGAATTTAATGTGCTCCCTTTTGGGCTGCGGAATGCACCCGCCACCTTCCAAAGACTTGTAGATGGTCTTCTAGCGGGATTGGGAGAATATGCAGTCACCTACCTTGACGATGTGGCCATATTTTCGGATTCCTGGGCAGAACACCTGGAACATCTACAAAAAGTCTTTGAGCGCATAAGGAAGGCTGGACTAACTGTTAAGGCTAAGAAGTGTCAAATAGGCCTCAACAGAGTGACTTACCTTGGACACTAGGTGGGTCAAGGAACTATTAACCCCCTACAGGCCAAAGTGGATGCTATCCAAAAGTGGCCTGTCCCAAAGTGAAAGAAACAGGTCTAATCCTTCTTAGGTTTGGCCGGATATTACAGGCGATTTGTACCACACTACAGCCAAATCGCCCCCCACTGACAGACCTAACCAAAAAGAAACAGCCAAATGCGTTCAGTGGTCCTGAAGCACTTACATGAGAGGAAAGTGATCAGGAACAGTCAGCATGGATTCACCAAGGGAAGGTCATGCCTGACTAATCTAATCGCCTTCTATGATGAGATTACTGGTTCTGTGGATGAAGGGAAAGCAGTGGATGTATTGTTTCTTGACTTTAGCAAAGCTTCTCCCACGGTCTCTTGTCAGCAAGTTAAAGTAGTATGGGCTGGATGAATGCACTATAAGGTGGGTAGAAAGTTGGCTAGATTGTCGGGCTCAACGGGTAGTGATCAATGGCTCCATGTCTAGTTGGCAGCCGGTGTCAAGTGGAGTGCCCCAGGGGTCGGTCTGGGGCCGGTTTTGTTCAATATCTTCATAAATGATCTGGAGGATGGTGTGGATTGCACTCTCAGCAAATTTGCAGATGATACTAAACTAGGAGGAGTGGTAGATACGCTGGAGGGCAGAGATAGGATAGAGAGGGACCTAGACAAATTGGAGGATTGGGCCAAAAGAAATCTGATGAGGTTCAATAAGGATAAGTGCAGGGTCCTGCACTTAGGACGGAAGAACCCAATGCACCGCTACAGACTAGGGACTGAATGGCTAGGCAGCTGTTCTGCGGAAAAGGACCTAGGGGTGACAGTGGATGAGAAGCTGGATATGAGTCAGCAGTGTGCCCTTGTTGCCAAGAAGGCCAATGGCATTTTGGGATGTATAAGTAGGGGCATAGCGAGCAGATCGAGGGACGTGATCGTCCCCCTCTAGTCGACATTGGTGAGGCCTCATCTGGAGTACTGTGTCCAGTTTTGGGCCCCACACTACAAGAAGGATGTGGATAAATTGGAGAGAGCCCAGCGAAGGGCAACAAAAATGATTAGGGGTCTGGAACACATGACTTATGAGGAGAGGCTGAGGAACTGGGATTGTTTAGTCTGCAGAAGAGAAGAATGAGGGGGGATTTGATAGCTGCTTTCAACTACCTGAGAGGTGGTTCCAGAGAGGGTGGTTCTAGACTATTCTCAGTGGTAGAAGAGGACAGGAGAAGGAGTAATGGTCTCAAGTTGCAGTGGGGGAGGTTTAGGTTGGATATTAGGAAAAACTTTTTCACTAGGAGGGTGGTGAAACACTGGAATGCATTACCTAGGGAGGTGGTAGAATCTCCTTCCTTAGAGGTTTTTAAGGTCAGGCTTGACAAAGCCCTGGCTGGGATGATTTAATTGGGGATTGGTCCTGCTTTGAGCAGGGGGTTGGACTAGATGACTTCCTGAGGTCCCTTCCAACCCTGATATTCTATGATTCTATGACCAAAGAGTGTCAGAAGGCCTTTAACCAGCTTAAAGCAACACTCATATCTGACCCTGTGCTAAGGGCCCTAGACTTTGACAAATCGTTCCTAGTAACCACAGATGCATCCGAGCGTGGTGTGGGAGCAGTTTTAATACAGGAAGGACCAGATGAAGAATTCCACCCAAGAAGCAGTCTGAGAGGGAAAGCCACTGGTCAGTCAGTGAAAAAGAATGTTATGTTATTGTCTAGGCTCTGGAAAAGCTACGCCCACATGTTTGGGGACGGCGTTTCCACCTGCAAACTGACCATGCTGTGCTACAGTGACTTCATACCGCCATAGGAAATAAACTTATTTGGAGTTTAGCTCTCTAAGATCTTGATTTCGACATCCAACACATCTCAGGAGCTTGTAACAAAGTGGTTAATTCACTTTCCCGTAAAAGTTTCCCAGAATCCACTGGTAAAAATTTTCCTTGAGATGTGGAAAATATTGTTAGTCTTTTTATACTTGGTAGTATATTTAGAGGTGCATGTGTCTTATTAACTCTGTTTTCTCCCAGAGCTCCAGGAAGAAATCACAGCCAGTATTTCACCCTATCTGTGATTAGAGGGGTGTGTCATAAATATAAAGGGAAGGCTAACCACCTTTAAATCCCTCCTGGCCAGAGGAAAAAACCCTTTCGCCTGTAAAGGGTTAAGAAGCTAAGATAACCTCGCTGGCACCTGGCCAAAATGACCAAAGAGGAGACAAGATACTTTCAAAGCTGGAGGGGGGGGGGGGAAACAAAAGGTTCTCTCTCTGTGTTTTTTCCATTTGCCAGGACCAGAGCAGGAATGCAGGTCAGAACTCCTGTAAAAAATCAGTGAGCAATCTAGTTAGATATGCGTCAGATTCTGTTTTTTGTTTAAATGGCTGATAAAATAAGTTGTGCTGAATGGAATGTATATTCCTGTTTTTTTGTCTTTTTGTAAATTAAGGTTTTGCCTAGAGGGATTCTCTGTTTTGAATCTGATTATCCTGTAAGGTATTTACCATCCTGATTTTACAGAGGTGATTCTTTTACTTTTTCTTCAATTAAAATTCTTCTTTTAAGAACCTGATTGCTTTTTCAGTGTTCTTAAGATCCAAGGGTTTGGGTCTGTGTTCACCTATGCAAATTGGTGAGGATTTTTAATCAAGCCCTCCCCAGGGAAGGGGGTGTAGGGCTTGGCAGGGGGGGATCTTGGGGGGAAAGACGTTTCCAAGCGGGCTCTTTCCCTGTTATATTTGTTAGACGCTTGGTAGTGGCAGCAATAAAGTACAGGGACAAAAGGTAAAATAGTTTGTACCTTGGGGAAGTTTTAACCTAAGCTGGTAAAAATAAGGTGTCAAGGTTCCTCCCCCACTCTGAACTCTAGGGTACAGATGTGGGGACCTGCATGAAAAACCTCCTAAGCTTATCTTTACCAGCTTAGGTCAAAACTTCCAAGGACAGTATTTTGTACCTTGGGGATTGGCTGCTACCACCATCAAACAAATACTGGTTACTGGGGAAGAGCTGTTTGGAAATGTCTTTCCCTCCAAAATATTTCCCAAAGCCTTGCACCCCACTTCCTGGACAAGGTTTGGTAAAAAGCCTCACCAATTTGCCTAGGTGACTACAGACCCAGACACTTGGATCTTAAGAACAATGAACAATTCTCCCAACACTTGCACCCCCCCTTTCCTGGGAAATGTTGGATAAAAAGCCTCACCAATTTGCATAGGTGACCACAGACCCAAACCCTTGGATCTGAGAACAATGAAAAAAACATTCAGTTTTCTTACAAGAAGACTTTTAATGGAAATAGAAGTAAATAGAAGTAAAGAAATCACCTCTGTAAAATCAGGATAGTAGATACCTTACAGGGTAATTAGATTCAAAACATAGAGAACCCCTCTAGGCAAAACCTTAAGTTACAAAAAAGATACACAGACAGAAATAGTTATTCTATTCAGCACAATTCTTTTCTCAGCCATTTAAAGAAATCATAATCTAACGCATACCTAGCTAGATTACTTACTAAAAGTTCTAAAACTCCATTCCTGGTCTATCCCCGGCAGAAACAGCATATAGACAGGCAGAGACCCTTTGTTTCTCTCCCTCCTCCCAGCTTTTGAAAGTATCTTGTCTCCTCATTGGTCATTTTGGTCAGGTGCCAGCGAGGTTACCTTTAGCTTCTTAACCCTTTACAGGTGAGAGAAGTTTTCCCCTGGCCAGGAGGGATTTCAAAGGGGTTTACCCTTCCCTTTATATTTATGACATAAGGTTAGGGGATTTTTCAGCAGGTCCCCACATCTGTACCCTAGAGTTCAGAGTGGGGAAGGAACTTTGACAAAGGGCTATTCTAAAGAGTAGTATGATCAATTGCTTGCCATGTCTACTGGATGTAGGACTAGAAGTAATGGGCTTAATGTGCAGCTAGGGACACTGAGGTTAGATAGAAGGAAAAAACTTTCTAATTCTAAGAAGTTAAGCTGTGGAATATCCTTCTAAGGTAAGCTCTGGAATTCCCATCATTGGAGGTTTTTAAGAACAGGTTGGACAAACCCCTGTTAAGGATGTCTATACTTTCATGATCCTCCCTCAGCAGAGAGCTGGACTTGATGACTCCTCAAGGTCCCTTCCAGCCCTACATTTCTATGATTCTACAATATCTCCAAACTTAACTCTGCCCAGCCTCTCAGTACAAGTTAAAATTCTAACATCCTGAAAGAGAGAAGAAAAATATGAAAATGGTATAGGAGTTGAGGGGTGCACACAGTCCTGGTATGGGGGGGGGAGGGTACACACAGAATCCCAAGGGGTGGGATGGTGAACCTGCTATAGGGAGAATGGGGGTGCAAACTGAGCCCCTGGCTTGGTGTGTATGTCATACACATAGCCCTTGGCGTGGTGTGGTGGGCAGAATAGGGAACCTGGCATTGGGGAAAGAGGAAATGAGGAGGTTGACTGGAGCTGGAGTGGCTTCTCCCTGCTCCACCCAACCTCATTAATATAGCTATTCACTGATCAGAGTAGTCATTACAGTTAACTGCTCTAGTCTGAGAAACATGCTTTCATCTCCCCCATTCTTCCCTCACCAGTAGTTGTGTGCTAGCCCTTCCTTCCTTCTCTTGCCAGGGTCTGTGTACCCCCCTTCCCTATTGTGCCAGAGTCCTAGTCTCCCCCCATGCCAGGAGCTCTGTGTGCCCCTGTATTTCCTCCTGATCTTTAGGGGCACTGAGGTTTTGAGACCAGAAAACAACCAGCATCAGGACAAAGGTTTGTAGTGGTATATATAGATTTGAGGGACTCAGCAACTTTAGGGACTCAGTTTTGATGTAATATACTTAGACTTCTGTAAGGTATCTGACTTGATACTACACAATTTATTAAAAAAATTGGAATATAAAATTAAAATGGCATCCATTAAATGGATTAAAAACTGGCAGGTCTCAAAATGTAACTATAAATGGAGAATCATCACTGAGCAAGTCTGTTTCGAGTGGGTCCCACTGGGATCAGTTCTTGGCCCTATGCTATTTAAGATTTTTATCAATGACTTGGAAGAAAAAATCATCAAGATAAAGCTTGCAGATGACTCAAAAAATGGGGAAGTGGTATATCATGAAGAGGACAAATCACTGAATCAGAGTGATATAGATTGATTGTGCCTAGTTTACCAAGCAAACAGTATGTACATGTAAATGTATACAAATAGGAACAAAGAATGTAGGCCATTTTTACACAGTGAGGGACTCTATGCTGGAAAGCAGTGACTCTGAAAGATTTGGGAGTCATGGTGGATAATCACCTGAACATGAGTTCCCAGTGTGAGGCTGTGGCCAAAAGAGCTAATGCGATCTTGGGATGCACAAACAGGGGAATCTTGTGTAGGGTTATTTGGCATTGCTGAAACTGCTTCTGGAATACTGTATCTACATTGATATCTTCATCATCTGGAAAAGAAGCCCTTGAGGAATTCCACCATTATTTCAACAATTTCCATCCCACCATCAACCTCAGCCTGGACCAGTCCACACAAGAGATCCACTTCCTGGACACTACATTGCTAATAAACAATGGTCACATAAACACCACCCTATACCGGAAACCTACTGACCGCTATTCCTACCTACATGCCTCCAGCTTTCATCCAGACCATACCACACGATCCATTGTCTACAGCCAAGCTCTGCGATACAACCGCATTTGCTCCAACCCCTCAGACAGAGAAACATCTACAAGATCTCTATCAAGCATTTTTACAACTACAATACCCACCTGCTGAAGTGAAGAAACAGTTTGACAGAGCCAGAAGAGTACCCAGAAGTCACCTACTACAGGACAAGCCTAACAAAGAAAATAACAGAACGCCACTAGCCATCACCTTCAGCCCCAAACTAAAACCTCTCCAACGCATCATCAAGGATCTACAACCTATCCTGAAGGACGACCCATCACTCTCACAGATTTCGGGAGACAGGCCAGTCCTTGCTTACAGACAGCCCCCCAACCTGAAGCAAATACTCACCAGCAACCACACAACAGAACCACTAACCCAGGAACCTATCCTTGCAACAAAGCCTGTCGCCAACTGTGTCCACATATCTATTCAGGGGACACCATGATAGGGCCTAATCACATCAGCCACACTCTCAGAGGCTCGTTCATCTGCACATCTACCAATGTGATATGCCATCATGTGCCAGCAATGCCCCTCTGCCATGTACATTGGGCAAACTGGACAGTCTCTACGTAAAAGAATAAATGGACACAAATCAAACGTCAAGAATTATAACATCCAAAAACCAGTTGGAGAACACTTCAATCTCTCTGGTCACTCGATTACAGGCCTAAAAGTGGCAAGACTTCAATAAAAAAACTTCAAAAACAGACTCCAAGAAGAGACTGCTGAAATTTGAATTAATATGCAAACTGGATACAATTAACTTAGGCTTGAATAGAGACTGGGAGTGGATGGGTCATTACACAAAGTTAAACTATTTCCCCATGTTTATTCCCCCCCCCACCCCGTTCCTCAGATGTTCTTGTCAACTGCTGGAAATGGCCCACCTTGATTATCACTACAAAAGGTCCCCCCCCACCCCACCTCGGCCCCGCTCTCCTGCTGGTAATAGCTCACCTTAAGTGATCACTCTGGTTACAGTGTGTATGGTAACACCCATTGTTTCATGTTCTCTATGTATATAAATGTTCCCACTGTATTTTCCACTGAATGCATCCGATGAAGTGAGCTGTAGCTCACAAAAGCTTATGCTCAAATAAATTGGTTAGTCTCTAAGGTGCCACAAATACTCCTTTTCTTTTTGCGAATGCAGACTAACACAGTTGCTGCTCTGAAACCTTTAGCTACTTCTGGTGCTCATGCTCCAAGATGAATGTTGATAAATTGAAGAAGGTATAGAGAAGAGTCAAGGATTAGAAAACATGAGCGCAATTTAAGTATCTTAACAAAGAAAGGGGTGTCTATTACAATGTGTAACAAACTACATGGGAAACAAATATTTAATAATTGGCTTTCAGCCTAGCAGAAAAATGTCTAACACCATCCAATGGCTGGGAGTTGAAGCAAGACAAATTCAGAATGGAAAGAAGGCATACATTTTTAACAGTGAGAGTAATTAACCCATGGGAACAATTTATCAAGGGTCATGGTAGAGTCTCCTATCACTGACAATTTTATAATCAAGATGGGACAATTTCCTAAGACTTGCTTTAAGAATTATTTAGGGGAAGTTCTGTGGCCTGTGTTATACAGATCAGACTAGATGACCACAAAGTCCCTTCTAGCCTTAGAATCTATAAGCCACACAGGAAGCTTTAGGCAGGAGACAAAGAGAGAGGCATGCTTTCATGGGGAAAAGGGGTTAGCTGCAGCATCAGCCAAGATCAAGGGAAAAACAAGCTAACCTAGAAGGGGAGAAACTCTATGGTTCAGAAGTCAAGCCATGAGATGCAGCAGATCTGGACCCCAGCTCCAGAGTGGTGAGGAAACTGAGTTAGAAAAATGCATGTAGGGTTTATTATAGAGCTGTGCATTTCTCTTGCTATTATCTTGCTCTTAGAGAGCTATGGGGTGTTAGAATCCTGTACCAAGTTTTTCTGCTTGCGTACAGCTATTGTGCCTTGAAGGGGTAAACTGTAAAACAGAAAGCTCACACCTTTGGGTGGCATTCTGGGAGAAGGTATAGGTATGGGGAGAGTCTTAAAGAGTCAGCACTGGTGCCAGTGACTGGACAGTCAGACTGTGGGGCCTCACCCAACATAACTTGTGATAACTTATAAGATACTTTTCTTCATATAACATGAAATCTCATAATGCATCTGACAATGTTATAGGTGAAGTGAAGGAAGTTCTTGGCTGCACTGAATGATTGAACTTAATGTAGTTTTGATACTCCATAGTCCTTGAAAATTAAACCTACCTGGTAACTACTCCTGCTATTCATGTAAAAAGTGTTTAAACTTACATTATTTTACCTCAAAAGCTTGGGGCCTCTAGCTAAACACTTGCCTCTTCCATAAACATCTTGAAGAGCCAGGTTGAAAGGCTTGAATTTAGCATCCACATCATTGTACTCTTGTCATTTTGTAAGCAATAGGTCTTAGAGCACTTTGTAGAGGTAAAAACATGCTACTGGCATTTTAGTGGGTGCAAGTATAACATTTCTCTAGCAAGGTCTGCTCATGTAACAGTGTTGAATAGGAGTGATATTCTCTCCCCACCAAGTTACAGCTGAATTTAAAAATATATTCCCACATTTGCTAACTACCAATTCAACTTAAAACAAAACCAGAAAACAGGCAGAGAGACTAGAAAGACTTTAGCAGGACCCCCTACAAGCTGTGTTTAATACCTGTAAGCCCTTCCAAGCTTTGGTCAGGTAGCAGTGATCAGAAAAAATTTCAACCCTTAGCTAGCATTTGTATCACATATTAAACTCCCTACTAGAAAGTGTAGTTTTATATGGCTATAAATATATTCAATACCTGCATTCTGCAGTGGAATCTTCCCCCCCCCCCCCAAAGGCTTGGAAACAGCAAGTCTAAAACCCCTCCTCAGACTAGACAATCATGCCATCTGTTAAGGACTGGTGGCTTAGCAGCTGCTACATGCAGCAATGCTAGTGAGTCTTACAGGATGTACAGGGTTATAAGACAGCTCAAGGGTACAGAAATCTGGAGCATAAAGGAGAATCAAGATGCTTGCTCTGTAACTCCAAGGCAAGTCTTATCAGATAAGCCTGTTTACTTTGACCTAGAAGGAAGAGAGGTCTGCCTCTGACAATAGGGAAGCCTTACAGGTGCAAGACAGTGGTTTTTGTTTGTATAATGAGGCACACCTTCCCACCTTAACACAGATTAAAGTATGTTGAAATGCATGTTCATGTATCATCCCATCTCAGTGGATGAATGTGCAGACTCCTCCCCCCACCACTGTGTATAGGACAAAAGCAGATTTCCAATGCTCAGCCACTCAGCTCTGAAGAGATTAAGGAGCTCTCATCTTCACCCAATATTTTATTTTTAGATTTAATCAACAGGATACTCAGCATGTACAAAAAAAATCAAATATAAAACAAGGCCTTGCATAAACATGGAAACTTATGGAAAAGTTAACAGAAAACGATGGAAAGGACGAAGTGTTTAGCACAGAGATCTTAATTTTCAATGCCAGATTTTTCCTGTATGAAATGAGATTGCAGGTGGCTATCCTAGAGACTTCAGAACATCTACAAATCCTCATTCCTTTTTCCATGAAGGTCAGAGATGCAAGTCTCATCTCCTGCTTTCCTGGGAGGGTCCCAGTCCATGAACCATCCTTCACAAGTTACCATCTAACGCTTCCTGAACGCAACCCGCTTTACCACATTCTGGGCTCCAAATTTTGCTATTAATTTGCTTCTGAGATTTTCATCTACTTTTTGCAAATCTAAATCATCCTGTCTGCTCCATATAGGATATCCATCCAAGCGCTGGCTGTTATGTAAGAAGTAGGAAGTGGCCTCCACTTCACCACTGTTTTTCAGAAAGGCTTGTATAACAGTTGAGAGGTCCATGCTGAATTCCTCCATGAAGTGCTGTACTGTCTTCACTGCATCTGCCACCTCTGTGGGGGAAGGGCAAGTCCTTATGGGATTTTCCTCCTCTTGAGGCGGAGTTTCAGTTATAGCAGAGTCCTCAGCAGTTACCCATTCCTTCAGTTCCATTTTCTGACTGGAGGCTATTTTTTCAGGGGACTTCGGCTCTTCATCTTTTGCCGGATTTTCTTCCTGAAGGTCAGAGGTCTCATTTTCTGACTAGGAATAGAAGTTAGGGTGAGTGACATTCCACTATAACTCAGTCACACAAAACTGCGAAATTAGGAGTCCAGAGCAGTGCTGTCCTCCCCTCCTCCCATATGAATCCTTCTAAAGTATACTGATGTGTTGAACATAATACCTGTGCACAATAAAATCCAATAATCCAAGTACAGCAATGCACAGCACCAAGGATATAGTGGAATGTGGAAAGGCAGGAGACAAGGGATAGGATTTAAATAAACTAAAATCTAACCAGTCAAAAATAAATTTGTCATTCTGAATTGTGTAAATCTGCTCAAGGCTCACACTCGCCTTGTGATACTAAAGCCTTGTCTAAACGGCCACTTTACAGCACTGAAACTTTCTCGCTCAGGGGTATGACCCCCCCCACCCCCCGCAATGCAAGTTTCAGTGCTGTAAAGTGGTGGTGTAGACAGTGCCCCAGTGCTGGACGCTGCGCTCCCAGCGCTGGTGGCGGGTTTTTTTGTTGTTTAACAGCACTGAGAGAGCTCTCTCCCAGCGCTGGTGCTGCAACTACACAGCCACGTTAAAGTGTTGCCACAGCAGCACTTTAACGTTGATAGGGAAGGCATACCCTTAGTGAATCACTCCCTGCTTGCCAATGGAGCCTTAACACTTACAACTTAACTCAAGGTGACGGTGATGTGCAGATGACCATTCTTTATCAACCATGTTTGGTCTCTAACATCCTCCAAGTATCTGGACACAGGGTCAAATTGGAAAAAATTAGTCATGCTCTTTTTACTTGATATGCCACGACACACCATTCATAGTAAGTTGTGTAGTTAATAATATCCTTCCATGCTTTAGCTAGCTGTGTAAAAGTTTAAAATGTTGACACTAAGACGTTTTCTAGGTGTTAACTCAGATGACTGACTATCTGGGAATCAATTGACTAGTCATAGTTTTGTAATTAATCTTAAATTGGAATAGAACTTGGTAAACATTTATTGCTGCTGAAGCTATTTTTGCTTCTTCATTATTAAAATGTAAGCCATTGGTATAAAAAAAAGCATGCTGTACCCCCATTAAGCTGTAATTGCCGAGCTAGAGAGCATAAATCTGCACCTGTGAATTAGAGAAAAATGCTTCACAGGATGGCATGCTCCAGATGCTGAGTCTTACACAAAGGCATTTTAGCCATATTTTTTTTTTTTATTTCAGTCAGTTCTGGGTAATTCTAAGAAGCAGTTTGTAAATTTATAACCATGAATGTCTGATGGTCATTCTCCAGGGAGATGTCTGGTGTAACCCATGTACTTATAACTTTATTGGAAAGGATGGGGTGTGTGCGCATACGTGTATATACATATATTTATTTTGCCAATACTATCCTCTCTTTGGCACCAACACAAGACTCTACTCCCTCTCTGCTACCTTGATATACCAACCTGTTCTGACTAACCTCTGTATTGTTTTCCCCCAGCCACTGGTCCCGTTGTTTTTCATGCCATACAGATATTGCACCCAGCTGATTTACCACCACTGTCAATTCCTGATTCAATGGTCAAGCTGAAAAGCATCAGAAGTGGGAAGCAGTCTTGGGAATGGTAAAGGTTTTAATTAGCAGGCAGGGCAGGCCTTGCTGTAAGCAGGGGCCCCAATATAGCCAGCTGCTGAAAACTCCTTTATCCCTGAACTAGCACACCCTAATTAATGTTACTACAAAGTCGTAAAAAGAATCAGCATCCTGGTGGTGTTCACACAGAAACAAAGTCATATTTAAGATTAAAATTACTTATGAAGGCTTAAGTACATCTGAAGTTTCACTAGTTTGGGATTTTAATCTATACATCATAAAGCGTTCAACACATCTGTGTGATCACATTATGCAGATATAGCTGTCCAACTATGAATGTATACCTCACTGTCTTCAAATTCTTTGTTAGCCAGCTGGAAAAGGCTACCCCCTTTTGTTAATTGGTCTTGAACCACTCCTTGGGGTATATCGGCTACTTCCTTCCTCCAAAACTCTGTTAGAGAGAGAGAGAACATTAGCATTTGTTATGCAACTGCAATGCTAATCATGACTTCAGATTACATTTCACATCCTACTGCCTGCTACGATTAATCAGTTTGGTAGTCTTCTAATCACTCTGAAAAGGTAAGAAGAAACTCATGTTCTGGCAGAGTTAGTGGTTTCTGTCCAGATGAGGTATAGAGTGAGGAAGTAATGGGTCTGCAACAACCATCTATGTTCAGTTTTAATAAAGATTCTAGGCGTGATCCAAGGAATTAAACCAGTAAATATTACACTTGCCAAAAACATCACATATCAACCAACCCCAATTCATTCCCAGAGCACCATCCATCCGGTGCACTGAAACTATCACATCATTAAGACAACCTGCATCTGCACAAGGAAGCCAAAGGAAAGCCACCTGTATGACTTGAAATCTGGCATTTCCAAACTTTTAATGTTACAAAGTCAAGAACTCAGTGCTCCTTAGATGTTTTACAGAACAGACTTATAAACTATAAGTTCAGAAGGGACAAACATGATCATCTATTCTGACCTCCTGCACATTGTAGGCCACAGAACCTAAGCCACCCATTCCTGGAATAGACCCCTAACCTCTGGCTGAGTTATTGAAGTCCTCAAATCATGGTTTAAAGGCTTTAAGTTACAAAGAATGCACCATTTACACTAGTTTAAACCCACAAGTGACCTGTGCCCTATGCTGCAGAGGAAGGCAAAAAGTATGTCAGCGTAGGTACTCTAACTTTCTGAGAGGTGGTAGTTACATTGACGGGAGAAAACCTCCTGTCAACGTAGTGTTGTCTATGCTGGGGGTTAGGTTAGTATAACTACATCCATACCCCTGAGACACATTGTTACACTGACCTAAGTTCCTTGTGTAGACCAAACCTCAATAGCTTGTGGCAATGAATTAACAGCTTAACTGTTAAGATAAATATTTCCTTTGATCAATTTTAAATTTGCCATCTTTCATGTCCTTGTATTATGATAGGAAAATTAGCATTACCCAGTTTATTTTTACTACACCACTTATTTTGTATAATATCTATTGTACCTTCCTACTCAACTCTTCTCTAAACAGACACAGTGTTTTCTCTCTCCTCACATGAAAGCCTTTCCACACTAATTTCACTGCCCATCTGATCTTTGTGCTCTCTTTCTCAAGACAATCTACCAGAATTGAACAAAGGATTCCTGCAGATGTCATGCCATTACATTATGATTTAATTCTGTTCAGCCTAAATTATAATGAAAAGCTCCCAGGTGTGCCTATTACACTGTGGAACAGTTTCTCTAAGGAATGTGGGGGTAACTCCAGGCTTGGGGCATTTCCAGCCAGACTCCCCAAAGCACTGTAAGGAAGAGCCTAGTGGAGGAAACACTAGATCTACTGCAGCTTTTGCAGCTCAGGTTTCTAGGATTTCATGAGGACAGGTCACGGAGGTGTATTTACCAGCTGTGTACCGGCTATGCTCCCCTAACCCAATGGCTGAAGGAATGCTGGTCTACACGGCTGACCCAAGTGCTTGCAGGCAGGGTCGGCGCTTGTCCCCACGGCACACACCGGTGGAGAGACTACACGCGGCAGCGGCAGAGCCGGGAACGAAGCCCAGCAAGTCTCTGCCTCCCGAGGGCCCGCCCCGCCCCCGCTCATCCGCACCGCTGTCCGCCGGCTGCCAGGCGCTCCGGGGGAGGCCGCGGGGCGGCGCGGGGCCGGGCCCGCCCAGCAGGTACTTGTGCTCCTGGCCCCGCAGGCGCCGCAGGTAGCGGTCCCGCATGGCTTGCCAGGAGTGCGGCGTCAGGCGGGCCCGCTCCATCTCCTTCCAGAGCGCGGTGCCGGTGACGCTGCCCTGCGCCCGGCCCCGCACGTGCAGCAGGATGGCCTCGTCCTCTGAGCCCGTGAAGGCAGAGCGGCCGGCCCGGGCCCCGGCCGGGACCGGGGCCGGGGCCGCCGCCAGCCGCCAGCGCTCCAGCGGCAGCCGCTCGTTGCTCTCCACGCAGCGCCGCACGTACTCGCTGGAGACGAAGTTGCCCGTGGCCCCCCGCTCGTCGGGCTGGGCCAGCAGCACCGCGCCCGGCTCCTGCACGCGGCAAAGGCGCCCGCCGCCCGCCAGGATCAGCGGCGCGAGCTGCAGCTTGGCGGGCCCGGGCCGCACGTAGAAGCGCATGGGGCTGCCATCGTCCTGCAGGAACAGCGTCCGCGAGCGAGCGGGGCCCGCGCGCTCCAAGGCCATGGGCGGGCGCCGCCGACGCGCGGCTCGGCTCGCACTCGGAGCCTTCCCGCCACCCAGGGTGCGCGCGCCTCTCTGCGCACGCGCCTAAACCAGGCTGCTGCCCCGCCCCCTCCCAAATGGTCTCTGACCCGGAAGTGCTCCTTCTCTCTCGGCCCGGCCGGGAAGATGGAGGCGGCGACCGGTGCTGCTCCGGCTGGTGACATGGCGGAGGCTGAGGCCCCTCTTAGCAAAAAGTGAGAGTGCGGGGTCGGGGGCCGGTGCCCGGGGCTGGGACCCAGCGGGAGGACCCGGGCGGGGCCCCGGGAGGCGCTGCCCGTCGCTGACCGGTGTCTGTTTCCTACCAGGTGACGGTCTCTAGAGCCGGGCGCTCGCGCCATGCTGAGCCCCGCAGCTGTTCGGCTCCTTGGGGGCCGCTTTGGCTGGGTCTGGCGGGCTCGGCAGCTCCGCGCCGCCTGCCCCGCGCTCCGAAGGCTCCAGGCACTTCATGACCAAAGAAGGTTGGTGATTTGTTGCTCTCGTCTCGAGTGTCGCCACCTGCTTTCTCGTGAAGTCCCTGTCCGGGGTGCTACGGGTGGGGGCGAGTGTCTTGCGGAGTCAGTGACCCTTCCTGAGGAATCTCCCTCTCATGGAATTCCCTCCCCCCTTTGCCTGGGGGCCCTTGGGCATCCTAGAAACCTTTGTGCTTTGGCATTTGTCTGTGGAGCATGTGGTAGAGTGGAGGTCCTGCAGTGTTTAAGGCCCAGATGCTCAAAGGCATTTAGGCTCTTTCTGGTTTCAGAGTAGCAGCCGTGTTAGTCTGTATTCGCAAAAAGAAAAGGAGGACTTGTGGCACCTTAGAGACTAACCAATTTATTTGAGCATGAGCTTTCGTGAGCCACAGCTCACTTCATCAGATGCAACCGATGTAGCTCACGAAAGCTTATGCTCAAATAAATTGGTTAGTCTCTAAGGTGCCACAAGTACTCCTTTATTTTAGGCTGTTTCTATCTTTCATTTCCTTCAGTGGAGGTTAGGAGCTAAATACTTTTCAGAATCTGGGCCTAAGTAGGTTACAGATATGCATGGTGATTGTTATAGACTGAAGACTCTAAACTGGAGACTCTAAATCTGTCATGCCCAGGGCGAAAACACTCTAGTTACTTCAAACTGTACTGTAATTATCCTTGGTGCTTTGCTCACTGAAGACTTTTACCTTATTTTGATTGTTATGCAAAGTTTCTAGGGCAACAAAATGGCAGATGACATTTAATGTTGATAAATGAAAAGTAATGCTTTCAGGGTTCCCTCCCAACTCTGAACTCTAGGGTACAGATGTGGGGACCTGCATGAAAGACCCCATAAGCTTATTTCTACCAACTTAGGTTAAAACTTCCCCAAAGCACAAATTCTTTGCCCTTGGAGGGTATGCTGCCACCACCACGTGATTTAACAAAGAATCAGGGAAAGGACCACTTGGAGTTCCTATTCCCCCAAAATATTCTCCCAAGCCCTTACACCTCCTTTCCTGGGGAGGCTTGAGAATACTATCCTAACCAATTGGTTACAAAGTGATCACAGACCCAAACCCCTGGGTCTTAGGACAATAGAGAAATCAGTCAGGTTCTTAAAAGAAGGATTTTATTTTTTTTTTAAAAAAAGGTAATAATCACCTCTGTAAAATCAGGATGGAAAATAACTTTACAGGGTAACAAAAGATTCAAAAACACAGCAGAACTTCCTCTCTGCTTAGTTTCAAAGTTACAAAAAACAGGAATAAACCTCCTTCCAGCAAAGGAAAAATTCACAAGCAGAACAAAAGATAATCCAACACGCCTTATCTGGCTTTTACTTACAATTTTTTGTAACATGAGAGACTTTTAGGATGATTTATAGGAGGAGTTTTCTGACCTGATGCTTCTCTGCTTCCCAAGAGAACACACACAACAAAGCCTCCCCCCCCCCCAAGATCTGAAAGTATCTTCTTTCCCCATTGGTCCTTTTGGTCAGGTGCCAACCAGGTTATTTAAGCTTCTTAACCTCTTACAGGTAAGGAGGAATTCTAGGCTACCCTTAGCTGTATGGTTATGACAAATGCACATTGGAAAACATAATTCTAACTATACATATACAATGATGGGGTCAAAATTAGTTGTTACCACTCAAGAAAGAGATCTTGGAGTCATTGTGGATAGTTCTCTGAAATCATCCATTCAAAGTGCAGCGGCAGTCAAAAAAGCTAACAGAATGTTGGGAATCATCAAGAAAGGGATCGATAATAAGACAGAAAATATCATATTGCCTCTGTATAAATCCATGGTATGCCCACACCTTGAATACTACGTGCAGATGTGGTCGCCCCATCTCAAAAAAGATATATTGGAATTGGAAAAGGTTCAGAAAAGGGCAACAAAAATTTATTAGGGGTATATAGAACGGCTTCCATATGAGGAGAGACTAATAAGACTGGGACTTTTCACCTTGGAAAAGCGGCAACTAAGAGGGTGATATGATAGAGGTCTATAAAATCATGAGTGGTTTAGAGAAAGTAAATAAGGAAGTGTTATTTACTCCTTATAATACAAGAACAAGGGGCCACCAAATGAAATTAATAGGTAGCAGGTTTAAAACTAACATAAGAAAGTATTTTTTCACGCAATGCACTGTCAGCCTCTGGAACGCCTTGCCAGAGGGTGTTGTGAAGGCCAGTACTATAATGGGGTTCAAAAGGGAGCTAGATAGCCATTGATGGAACCATCTTCCATGAATCTGTTAGCCAGGATGGGCAGGAATGGTGTCCTTAGCCTCTGTTTGCCAGAAGCTGGGATTGGGTGACAGGAGATGGATCACTTGATGATAACCTGTCTGTTCATTCCCTTTGGGGCACCTGGCATTGGCCACTGTCGGTAGACAAGATACTGGGCTTGATAGGCCTTTGGTCTGACCCAGTATGGCTGTTCTTATGTTCTAGGGCTGTAAAGGGTGAACAGTGAAGGATCAAGGAAAAAAAAAACAAGTATGTTTCCTCTATATGAGACAATGCCCAGCTAGTACTGCTTTATCTGGATACTGCTGACTGTAAGGTGAGGGACTGGAGCAGTCCAGAACAGAATTTGGGTACTTTTCACTTCCTATGAAGTGGAGCAAGGCAACATGTCCTCTTGGGGAGAGGAGAGAGAGTTAAGTGTAGGATGACCCTTGGACAGAATCTCTCTGGCAAGTGTTTCTTTCTGTAAGTTTCAAAGTGGCTTCTGTATCTGGTTTCCTCTCTTTTTCCAGTGAGCTGAAGAGACGTTTGAAGGCTGAGAGAAAAGTAGCTGAGAAAGAGGCAAAGCAAAAAGAGCAAAGTGAGAAGCATCTGAGCAAATCTGCCTTGACCCTGGGATCTGAGAACTGCAATGGAGCTGATGAGGAAAGCCTGGACCCCAATGTGAGCAGTTAGCCCGGATGGACAAGCGTGGTGTCTCTAGCCTTTATTTGCCAGAAACTGGGAATGGGTGACAGAGGATGGATCACGTGATGATTGCCTGTTCTGTTATTTCCTCTGAAGCACCTGGCATTGGCCACTGTTGGAAGACAGGATACTGGGCTACATGGAGTTTTGCTCTGGCCCAGTGTGGCTGTTCTTATGTTCTTAGCTGGACAGTGAGGCTGCAAGCATAGATTAATAATATTCCCCAAAAAAACTGCCTGAGGGAGAGGATATATCTAAGGTTTGAATGGTAATGGCTTAAAGCAATGACTTCTTCTTGTCTCATCACTGCATTTGTTTAGCCCCTTCTTAGTCCAATGTCTTAAGTGCTTTCTGTCAGAGGAGCTGACTCTTCTGACGTAGTCACTCAGGTGTTGTCTAACTTCTGTAGTCAAATAAATATTCCCAAATCAAATCAATTATGCTTTAGCTTGTGAACTGTACAGTCCCTTTGGTGTCTAACATAAATGTTCTTGTTTATGACTGATGACAGCAATATTACAAGATCCGCAGTCAGGCAATCCAGCAGCTGAAAGGCACCAATGAAGATCCTTACCCTCATAAGTTCCACGTAGACCTTTCCCTCACAGACTTCATAGAGAGGTACAGCCATCTGCAGGCAGGAGATCACCTGAGAGACATTACAGTGAGAGTGGCAGGTAAAGACTCACCTGGGACTTGGAGACAGTCTGCCACTTTGCGAAGACAAGCACTTACCATTCTTGGAGGGAGATAGATGGGAATGCCTCCACAGCTCTGTGGACCTTGCTTGGCAATTCCTCATAGTGCTAGAGCTGTAGCAAGATTAGGCTAAGTTTGGGTTGGGACCTTTGGGATAGAAGGTAGAGCGTTAGAGTCCTTGACAAGCAAGGGAGCAGGTCTGATGAGAGGACTCCAAGGCCCTGTGTTCATAACTAGAGACTCGTTACTTTGTCATCCAATGATGGGATGGAGGTTGGTGATATGTTGCCTGGGCTGCAGGGTAGGAGTGATGCTGTGCCGGGGCTTGTGCATGGAGATGGATCTTTGTTTTGGGGAAATGGAAAGATTTCTGACTTTGACTTGCTGTAACCATTGGACCATCTAACTTTGGGTTTCTAGGTCGAATCCATGCAAAACGTGCCTCTGGAGGGAAACTGATCTTCTATGATCTTCGTGGAGAGGGAGTCAAATTGCAAGTCATGGCAAACTCCAGGTAACTAGGGATCACTATAGCAACATTCTAAATCAAACTGTACTTTCTGGGAGGAGGAGATTAGAAGATGGACATCTTATTCTTCCCCATGCCTGTGAGCTTCAGCTCAGATTCCTAGTCTGTAGTCAGGTGGTGGAGAACACAATACAGTACGTCGAGGCTCCTATGCATGGAGACTCCATGCATCTGAAGAAGTGGGTTTTTTACCCACTAAAGCTTATGCCCAAATAAATCTGTTAGTCTTTAAGGTGCCACCGGACTCCTCATTGTTTTTGTGGATACAGACTAACATGGCTGCCCCTCTGATACTTGAATATTAAGTGTTTTGGGTGGGAAGAGACTGAGCAAAGCTTGATCTATGGACAAAAAGTGCTTAAAAGATGCATGTTTTTCCACTTGCAGGAACTACAAATCAGAGGAAGAATATATCCACATTAACAACAAGCTGCGTCGGGGTGACATTATTGGGGTTCAGGGGAATCCTGGAAAGACAAAGAAAGGAGAGCTGAGCGTTATTCCCTGGGAAATCACTCTGCTCTCTCCATGCCTGCACATGTTGCCCCACCTTCACTTCGGGCTCAAAGACAAGGTAACAACCACTCCTGGTGTTGAAGCCAAACTGGCAGCTTTTTGTATGTGTGGTATCATTGGTATCAGTGCACCAAATGAAGATCAAATTTTATTTTTTTTCTCTTTGGCAATAAGTATAATTTAGATTGTTCTAAAATTATCCACCCTTTTCAGGAAACTAGATTTCGCCAGAGATACTTGGATTTAATTCTTAATGACTATGTGAGACAGAAGTTTATAATCCGTGCAAAGATCATCACATACCTCCGGAGCTTCCTGGATGAGTTGGGCTTTCTTGAGGTAAGGTTTGGTACTTTGTTTCTCTCTGTGTGTGCTGCTCTTTTTCACACTTCTTCAGCTCCAAGGAGAGACCAACACCCACCTCACGTACAAAATGTGCATGGGACCGGGAAAAGTATACATATTGACTTTGGCTCAGTATACATGTTCTGACAATTTTGTGCCATAGAGCCACAAAGCACACTAAGTGCAATAGAGTTAATTATTGTTTATCTCTTTGTCTGCTCCCCTTCAAGTGACAGAGCAATTTCTGAGGGATACTCTTCTTTGACTGAGCAAACCCAAAGTTAGCAATTCAAGTTATTAATTATATTTGTTCCCCCATTGCTTTCTTCCATAATTGAAGTTGGGTAAATTGTCCCCTCATTCTCAAAGGTGTTAATTCCCCTCCTCCCCCCCCCCAAAAAAAAAAAAAAGGTAGAGTCAATCTAATTTACATAAAACATATGTAGTATTTATTGTCAGGTATAACAGAGAACAACATACCAGAACAAAAGACCTGTTTACTTCTAGATAATTCCTGTTTCCACTTCACACTCAAAGTATGACTCTCTTTGCTATCCACTACTTGGCAGATTTTAACCTCTTAGTCTACTGGATCCACAAAAGCTGCTAGTGGAGTTGTTTGTGTGAAATAACTAATATTGAGAACCGTGATATATTCAACACAGTAGATTTGTGCTGTGTTAAGGTGCCATTACTTCTTGACTGTACGTTTCCTATTTTCCTGAAATTAATCACTTGTAAACTAGCATTTAAATAGGCCATTTAGGCTTGGTGATCATGCTGGGAATTAACTACAGTGCAGGAGAAACAGCCAGTGTCTTTAATACAAAGTGACTTGGGTAGGCATTGCTACACAAACTCTACAAAAGTTACTCTTTCCCTTCAGATTCTAGATCCGTTCTGAATCTTTCTTCAACAGAGACTCCCATTTGGCTTCCATTTCCTAGGTTGTGGACAGACCTTTTTTCTTCCATTGGAACCCTGAGCCTCATTCTGAATCAGCATGAGAAATTCCTCTTCCTTGTTTTTTCCTGTTTTAAATGGTTGCAGCTGGAATACAAAAGTGCTTGTTTTGTACAGTTCCTAAATGAGTAGCAGAGCTGGATTAATTCCTGCTAATGCAGCCCAAGCTCCGGACCCCTAGTGGTGGTATTCTACCTAATGCAGTGGGACAAGCAGCCTGCAACCCCTACTTTGAGCTGTAGCTTACGAAAGCTTATGCTCAAATAAATTTGTTAGTCTCTACGGTGCCACAAATACTCCTTTTCTTTCTACTTTACTTGTGTGGAGGCCAGAGCTGACTGGTCAGCACAACCCTGATAGTGGGTAGAACAAGGCAGACTCTTGAGGAGCCTAACCAAATTGTAAAATTGCCCACATCTTGGGGAGCCCTTTTAAAAGAGGAGCGGGTATCATTGGTATTGCCACCTGCCCTCCCATTTGGGTGAACTGCCATGCCACATCACCTTCTTCCCATCATTGATGACTGTTTTCAGAAAATGTTTATTTTGTCTATATACCTGGCAGCATCTTCCTCTCCCTGGCATTTTACTCTTTATTTGGACCTAATGTGTATAGTACTCTTGAATAGACTAAGTTGTGAGGCATGTGGTTATACTCCATTACCCATGCACCTTTAAACATCCGAAAAATGCAGCTTCCGTGAAAGTTAGGTTGGCATAGTCTCCGGGAGCGCTGCAGCCCAGAGAGAGAAAAATCACATGTTGATTTTGCCTACCTACATGCTCGTATCTACAAGAGACATTATTTGAAAATAATTGTATACTGTAGAACTCCTTTTGGGCTCCAGAACTCTGTCTCTCCATACAGACAGACCCCTTTTTCCCCTCTGACGCTAATTTTAAATTAACAAAGCTAGCCATATAATATCCTTATACTCTTGGAAACTTTTTCAGATGCAATATTTTATATCTTAATTTTAAATCATTAAAACCCCCATCTTTTACCAAAGCAATTACATTTAAAGGAGTGTAGTTTTTGCAAAGTGTTCAGGTAGTGAAAGGAATACTGCTTCTTTCAGTGTTTATCAGTTGGCTGCTGTCAGTTGCTGCCCAAGGAACTTAGTGTAAATGATGAAATGGAGCAGATGGGACACACTGAGAAGGATTGATAAACATTGTTTCCACATACATAGTTTCACTTCACTTCTTGTCAGTGTAGTTTTACAAGGTTTAGACTTCCTGAGAAGCCAGACTTTCTCTGCTGGAGGTTGGTGATATGACTGCAAATGTCTTCAACAGCTTGGCCCAGTCCCTGTCCCTTCCCTACTCCACAGCTCCTTAATTGTGCAGAATATGGTTGTTCCTGCTATGTTCTTGATAGAGAAGATGGCTTAAATAGGCTTACCTTGTTGATTACAAAGGAGGAAGAATTTTTGTTTCAGAATAATATCTTTGTTCATGATGGTGAATTAATACATAGAATGTAAAAATTTCACATCTGAGCCAGGTGTTCTCTCTCTCTTTAACTGAAGTATTTATTGAACACTGTCAAGGTTCCTTCCCCACTCTGAACTCTAGGTACAGATGTGGGGACCTGCATGAAAAACCTCCTAAGCTTATTTTTACCAGCTTAGGTTAAAACTTCCCCAAGGTACAAACTATTTTATCTTTTGCCCTTGTACTTTATCGCTGCCACCACCAAACATCTAACAGATATATATAACCGGGAAAGAGCCCGTTTGGAAACGTCTTTCCCTCCAAAATCTTCCCAAACCCTACACCCCCTTTCCTGGGGAAGGTTTGATAAAAATCCTCACCAATTTGCATAGGTGAACACAGACCCAACCCCTTGGATCTTAAGAACAATGAAAAAGCAATCAGATTCTTTAAAAGAAGAATTTTAATAGAAGAAAAAGTAAAAGAATCACCTCTGTAAAATCAGGATGGTAAATACCTTACAGGGTAATTAGATTCAAAACATAGAGAATCCCTCTAGGCAAAACCTTAAGTTACAAAAAGACACAAAAACAGGAATCTGCATTCCATTCAGCACAGCTTATTTTCTCAGCCATTTAAAGAAAACTGAATCTAACGCATATCTAGCTAGATTACTTACTAAGTTCTAAGACTCCATTCCTGTTCTGTTCCCATCACACGGACAGAGAGAGAGAGGCTTTGTTTGTCCCTCCCCCCAGCTTTTGAAAGTATCTTGTCTCCTCATTGGTCATTTTGGTCAGGTGCCAGCGAGGTTATCCTAGCTTCTTAACCCTTTACAGATGAAAGGGTTTTTCCTCTGGCCAGGAGGGATTTTAAAGGTGTTAACCCTTCCCTTTTATGTTTATGACAAACACATATTATCAAAATAGTTGTAGCATGGGGAATGGAGGGAGGGTATGATTGAGTCAGGGGCATGAGAGTATTTGAGCTAAGGTTTAACACTTTTTTTTTTTCCATCAGATTGAAACTCCCATGATGAATATTATTCCAGGTGGAGCTGTGGCTAAACCTTTCATTACCTATCACAATGAACTGGACATGAACTTATACATGAGAATTGCTCCAGAACTCTATCACAAGGTGAGAGGTGATCCCCACATGGGTTAAGCTTCACACTTTTCTGACTCTATCTGCCTTCCCAAAATGTGAAGCATAAGATTGAAGTAAGGATTAGACTGGGGATCTCAAACTTGAATCACCGGGAGGCCCACATGAGGACTAGTACATTGGTCCGAGAGCCACATCACTGACACCCTCTGTCCCCACCCCCATTCCAACCCCTTCCTCAAAGTCCCCACCCCTGCCCTGCCTCTTCTCTGCCTCCTCCCCTGAGCATGCAGCTCCCCGCTCCTCCCACCTCCCTCCTGGAAAGCGCTAAGCGCCTGGAGGTAGGCAGAGGAGTGGGGATGTGGCGCGCTGGGCGGGAGGGGAGCTTGGCAGCCCGCAGATTAGACTAAAGGCCAGCAGATTAATTGGGTTGACAAAAGCAATTTCGCTTGGGTGGAGTATGGCTAAAGAGGTGAGCAGGAAAGAGACCCATATTGATTGGAGAATAGTGGATGTCAGGATAATTGAATCAGAGTTCTTCATTAGGTTTGTCTAGTGCTGCTTTTACCTCTGTGTTTTGCTGATAATCTTGGGAATGTAGATTTGGTGCAATTTTGTGCTAGTCAGAACTTTCTTGACTCCATTTCAGAAGGCTAATGTGACCAGCTGGATTTCTTTTTGTTTAGATGTTGGTGGTTGGAGGCATGGACAGGGTGTACGAAATTGGGCGCCAGTTCCGGAATGAAGGAATTGATTTGACTCATAATCCTGAATTCACAACCTGTGAGTTTTACATGGCTTATGCAGACTATCATGACCTGATGGAGATCACAGAAAAGTTGCTTTCAGGTGACCTAACCTAATATTAATTAAAGGAGAATAAGAATCTGTGTGAAGATAGCATGTGATACAGCATGGCATTGATTTTAAGTGTAGTTTTATCTTGTAGGAATGGTGAAGCACATTACTGGAAGTTACAAGGTCACTTATCACCCAGATGGTCCTGAGGGTCATGCCTATGAGATAGATTTCACCCCACCCTTCCGGAAAATTAGCATGGTGCATGAACTGGAGAGAATCCTGGGAATGAAACTTCCAGCAACTGATCACTTTGAGACTGAAGGTCAGATGAGTCTCTGTGCTTTCACCTCCCCCTGGCTATTATGGGGCAAAGACCTCTAACCCCCAGTCCATGTTGATCTATAAGCTGCCTTCAATACTGTTTATTGCAAGGTGCTGTTTTGCTCAGATCTACATGTGAGCTGAGTAGATGGGGTTGCCCGACTGTGTGGTTTTGTTGGATTAACTACAAGATTTCAGAGTGTAGTCTTGATGTCCTGCAGGTTCTTGTAAGGGTCAGCAAGGTTCCACTTTATTGCCTTTAAATCTTCATTGTGTATACATGACACTGTTGAGAGAGTTAATGAGGAGGCCTGTCTTGAAGTGTTTTCACTACATTGACACCTGGCATTGTATCTGTTTCGTCTGTCTCTTAGGAAGCAGAGAAGACCCTCTGTATCTGGTAGTGATTAGGGCATGGAGGGCAAATAGGTTGGGGTAGCAACTGGAAGATTATATCGGGCCCTTTGGTTGAAAATGCATCTGCCATTTGTCCCTTGAGTTGACAGTTGTGGAGAGCTGCTTTTAGGTGATTACATAGCAGCAATGATTTGGTTGGGTAGTTATGATCTTTCCCTCAATGTGAGCCTTGCTACCTCTAGACAAGGCTATAATGCACTATACCTCAGTCAACACCAGTGGTTTTCAAACTTTTTTTCTGGTGACTCAGTTGAAGAAAATTGTTGATGCCCGCGACCTAACGGAGCTGGGGCAGAGGGTTGGGGTGAGGGCTGCAGGGTGGGGCTGGGAATGAATCATAGAATATCAGGGTTGGAAGGGACCCCAGAAGGTCATCTAGTCCAACCCCCTGCTTGAAGCAGGACCAATTCCCAGTTAAATCATCCCAGGCAGGGCTTTGTCAAGCCTGATCTTTAAAATGAGTGGTTCAGGGTATGGGAGGGGGCTCTGGGCTGGGGCCAGCGAGGGGTTTGGGGTGCAGGAGGGGGCTCTGGGCTGGTGATGAGGGGTTTGGGGTGCAGGAGGGTGCTCAGGGCTGGGGCAGGGGCTTGGGGTGTGGGCTTACCTTGGGCAACTCCTGGTCAATGGCGCAGTGGGGGTGCTAAGGCAGGCTTCCTGACTGTCCTGGCACCGTGGACCATGCTATGCCCTGGAAGCGGCCAGCAGCAAGTCCAGTCCCTAAGTATCTTCCTGCTCCCGTTGGCTGGGAACTTGCCAGTGGGAGTGCAGAGCCAGTGCTCGGTGTGGGGGCAGCGTACAGAGCCCCGTGGCCCGCCCCGCCTAGGAGCCGGACCTGCTGCTGGCCGCTTCCAGAGTGCAGCGCCGTATCAGAACAGGTAGGGACTAGCCTTCCTTAGCCGGGCAGCACCACCGACGGGACTTCTCATGGCCCAGTCGGCAGTGCTGACCAGAGCTGCCATGACCCAGTGCCTTGTATTTCATGACCCAGTACTGGGTTGCAACCCGAAGTTTGAAAACCACTGGTCTACACTTTAAATATATCTAAAAACTAAAGTTAGTGAACAATATGGTGGTTCTCTTAAGTGGAAAATCTTATCATGAGCATGTGACACTAGTGCACTAGGACCTGCATGGGTTTTCCGGTGGCTTTTTCAGCTGCTTGATTTAGTTTTGTTAGCCCTAAAATAGCTCTGGGACCTGCCTACTTGAGAGACTGCCTCTCTCTTTGTGATACCGATGCTACTGCAATCAGCAGAAGTGCTTAACATGGGAGCCCCTTGATTTATGAGAGTGAAGGCTGCTGGCAGATATGCTCTTTGTGGACCTGTCAACTTTGGAGCGTGCTCCCACTGCCTCATTGATCTGAAATGGTCCAAATCTGTTGACCATTAGGACGTTCTTCAAAACTCCTCAGTTTGAGCAGGTATTTGGGAGAAATGATAGATTGATCTATCTATATATAGATTTTTTTTTTTTTTTTAAATAATGCTGAGACTAGCTGTTTGTCCACAGTGGCGCTCTCTGTGTGGGATAGTGTTTATAACTGTTGTCAGAGCATCTAGAGCTGGGTTTAGGAATCTTATGTTTGAGTTTAAATTGGAAGCAATTAATACTGCTCTTCATGCTCTGTGGAAGGCTGAAACCATATTCCTGAGCTGGTATGTCCCAGAGTGTATTATAACAGAAAATATTGAAAGTCATTCCAGTCCTCCTCCATTGTGTCTGGATCATTCTGCGGGTCGGGAGGAGGGGGAGAAGAACTAACTATATGAATAGCTTCTCTAATATTTTGCATTATGAAAACAGAAACTCGCAAGTTCTTTGATGCTATTTGTGTGGAGAGAGGTGTTGAGTGTCCACCTCCCAGGACCACGGCCAGGCTTCTTGATAAGGTAAGTGGAGGTGGATTTTTCATAATCCTGAGATCTGGCCCTACGAAGCAGTGGGGCCCATTTGAAGTTGCAGGTTCTTTGCGGACTACTGGTTAGCTTGATGGAGCATTTAGTAAAAATGAATGGCAGAAAATTTAAAACTAATAAAAGAAAGTATGTCAACGCACAACCTGCAGTTAGCCTGCAGAACTCAGAGAAAGCTGTAAGTAAGCAGTTTTCTTTGCACCATTTAAGTCAATAAGAAATTTGCCACTGATTTTAAGAAGAGCGTAAGAATTGCCATAATGGGGCAGAAAATGGTCCATCTAGCCCAGTATCTTGTCTCCGACAGTGGCCAGTACCGGAGCTTTGGGGGAGTGTACATAATAGGGCAGTTGGAGTGATCAACCTTTGTCTTCCCCTTCTGGCAGTTAGACTACGAGTGTTGCTCTATTCATGGGGTTACATCTCTGACCATCTTGGCTAATAGCCATTGATGGACCTTGTGACAGGCTCCCCGGGCTGCCACCTGATGTACCTGAGTACCACTGAGCCCACCTGTAACACCTTGGGCTCCCTTACACTGTCTTGCTCAGCTAGGCCCTCAAGCCTCTTCCAGCACGCGCGCGCGCGCGCACACACACACATTTTGAACATTTTTGTATCCTCTGCAAACATTGCCACTTCATTGTTCACTCTTTTTTCCAAATCATTAATGAATATGTTGAACCGCGCAGGTCCCAGGCCAGATCCTTGGGAGACCCCGCTATTTACCTCTTTCCATTGTGAAAACTGGCCATTTATTCCTACCTTTTGGTTTCTATCTTTTAACCAGTTACTGATCTATGAGAGGACCGTCACTGTTGTTCTATGACTAGTTTCCTTAAGAGACTTTGGTGAGGGACCTTATCAAAGACTTTCTGAAAATCCAAGTATACTATATTAATTGGATCACCCTTGTCCACATGCTTGTTGATTCCCTCAAAGAATTCAATAGATTGGTTAGGCATGATTTCCCTTTACAAAAGTTGTATTGAATCATGTTTATCTGTGTGTCTGATAATTTTGTTCTTTAGTATAATTTCTACCAGTTTGCCCAGTACTGGAGGTAGGCTTACTGGCTTGTGTTTGCCAGAATCACCTCTGGAGCCCTTTTTAAAAATCTGCATTATGTTAACTATTTATTTTCCAGTGATCTGGTACAGAGGCTTGTTTCAGTGGTAGATTACATATGGAGAGTAGGATCCGGCCCTCTGAAAGGACCTCAGTTCAGATTCCATAGATGTTCCAGGTGAAGAAAGAAAATGGCTTGCAATCTTGCTTGTCTTTACCAGTCCAGAGGTCAGAGGTGCTGGCTTTGTGGAGATGTCGTGGGGAGGGACTGCAGCATCTATAGAATGATCGTGTAGCAGAGATGTACATGAGACTTTCAGTGAATCATGATGTTTGGCTACATCTAGGAAAATACACTGGAATTTAATTCAGCCCTTTTCCTGTTGCCAGAGAGAATTCAGTAATACCCCAGAGATGTCGTTCTGTGTCTGTTTATAACAGAACACGTTGTACTGGTGGCAGAGTGATGGAGATCTATAGAGGATTCTGGATTGATACCTGGCCTCTTAGTTCCGGGGCTAGTAGGATAAAAGAGAGCTATTTTAGTACAGTGGATGGTCCCAGGTAGGAAGAAATATCTTGTAACAGGGGCTTCCAAACCGTGGCTTGTGAGCCACATGCAGCTCTTTTACAGTTAAAGTGTGGCTCACCCCAGGGCTCCTCCCATTCTCCACCTACTAGACTGTAGGGGAGCGGGGACTTGGGGCTTCTTCCCTGCGGGGAGAGGCATCTTGGGGCTTCAGACCCACAGGGTACGTGCACTGGCTGGGGCTTTAGCAGGAGCAGGGATGAAGCTGCGGCAAGTGCCTCTTGCGGGGCTGAAGTCCCAACATCTCCTCCCCTCCCCCCCCCCCTCCCCGCAGGACTGAAGCCCCTTAGCCCTGCCAGGAGCAGCCTGGCTCCCAGACTTCTGAAGATTGTCATATGTGGCTTGGAGAATCAGTAAGTTTGGCCACCCCTGCCTTATAACTTTGCAGGGACACTTCCAGTCAATTAGAAGCAGTGTAGACCAACTCTGAAAGCTATTCCAATTGTCATCCAAGTGTAATGGCCTTGAGAAATAGGGGATCAACAGTGTTTTGTGGAGGACCCCTCCCTCCACACATTCTGCATGAGTGGAGAGAAGAGTATAATTAGATTCACATGTGCCTCCAAAATGTACAGTAAAGCACAGGGCCAGTATGAGTATTATTCATTTGTTTTCCTCTTTTCTGCCCCTTCTCACCCCAACTATTGCCTGAATGTGTTTTTTTTTCTGGCTGCTTTGTCTAGTGGCTTGTGCCACAGATGTCAAAACTGGAATTAAACTCCCAATACCACCCTGAGACATTGTAGGTAACAGTGGTAGGCTTATGTTCTGACACTGGAGTTCTTGTTAAACTTGATGAATTTTAGACAGTCTTGTGTTTTATACAGTCTTGGGCTAGATCAGATTTTAATCTCTCCAAGCAGGACGCTTGGCCTCTCTTGCAGGCACCCATTGCTGTTTATGAAGACATTACTCTAAGTAGGCTTTTGAAGTAGTGAGTCATCTCAGTCTTATGGCACCTCCTTTATTATGAGATGTTCTAACTTGAAAATTCTGTCCTGCTCCTGTTTTTCAGCTTGTTGGTGAGTTTCTGGAAGTCACCTGTATCCATCCCACATTCATATGTGATCATCCGCAGATCATGAGCCCTTTGGCCAAATGGTAAGAGTATGAGATTTTATATAAAGTCATGAAATAATGACCACCTTTGTTATCTCCATGAGAAAAATTATGTCTGTGAAAAGGAAAGATTTGATGCCATGTGACAGTTTGGGAAGTCTGACATTTGCCCAGGTCTTGGTTCCTGAGCCAGGGAATCCCATTTCATAGGGCATAAAATCCAGGGGGAAAATGTCTATACTGAGTGGCCTGGAGTTTTAGAGTGGTGGCCGTCAGAGTGGGCATCTCTTCTGAAACAGCGATCTTGTTGTTTTTCCTGAGGAAGCTGTGTTAGTTTCTGAGCTGCCTGCTGACTTATCTCCTCTTCACAGGCATCGCTCTCAGCAGGGACTGACAGAACGCTTTGAACTCTTTGTGATGAAGAAGGAAATATGCAATGCATACACAGAGCTCAACGACCCCTTCCAGCAGCGGCAGTTTTTTGAAGATCAAGCGAAGGTAGGGAATTGTAGAGATTAGAGACCGAAAACACTTTATGGTTGGGGTGAATGCCAGAATGTGTATTTCCAGTTTACACAGACTCCTATCTCCTCTTTCTGTGCTCCCTACTGGCTGTTCTAAACATTCACAACTAACACCACAGGAATCTTACTGGCATTGAATCTCAATCAAATGGGTCTAACATAAGCTTTTGCAAGAAATATCTCCTACATCGAGTCCAGTCCTATCAGCTCTGCCTGCCATCAAAGGGAGAATTGTTAGAGGACAAATGAATGCTGCAGCAGGCACAGAGGGAAGAGTTTGGAACAAAACACATGGTAAAGATGGAAAAAATGGAAAACCAAAAGAGCTTGTGTTAACTTTTTTCAAGAAGAACAAAATACATATTGCATTAGAGAATTGATTCCTAAACACTTTCTTAATATATCTTCGATGTAAGCAACTGCTGTAGACTGCCATCAGGGTGATATTGATTAGGAGAGGAGATAGACAAGATTACCTATTGAAATGTAATAGTAAAAGTTTTAAAGATACCTGTTATACTCCCTTCTTCTGGTGCTAGTGGAGTGCTCTGTCTCCAGTATCCCAAGGTACATTTCTTCACATGTGCCAAAAGGAATCCTTGCAGCTTGAGTGTCAGAGACACTGTTTCACAAGACAACATTTAACTTGGCTAGAATTAGATGTTGCTGTCAGCACCCATGCCATTTTCTAAGGCTATATCTACCCTACTGCAGTAAGTTGACCTACACTGTGCAACTCCAGCTACGTGAATAACGTAGCTGGAGTTGATGTACCTTAGGTCGAGTTACCACGGGGTCTACACTGAGGGAGGTTGACGGGAGAAACTCTCCCATCAACTTACCTTAATCTTCTCGTTGGGGGTTGTCGGGTTCCCTTCCCACTCTGAACTCTGGGGTACAAATGTGGGGACCCGCATGAAAGACCCCCTAAGCTTATTTTTACCAGCTTTGGGTTAAAATTTCCCCAAGGCACAAATCCCTTGTCCTTGGACGGATGGTATGCTGCCACCACCAAGTGATTTAGACAAAGATTCGGGGAAAGGACCATTTGGAGTGCTTATTCCCCCAAAATATCCCCCCAAGACCCTACACCCCCTTGAGAATAATATCCTCACCAATTGGTACAGGTGAGCACAAATCAAACCCTTGGGTCTTTAGGACACTGAAAATCAATCAGGTTCTTAAGAGAAGAATTTTATTAAAAAAAGTAAAATAATCACCTCTGTAAAATCAAGATGGAAGGCAATTTTACAGGGAAAAATAAAAAGATTTAAGACAGAGAATTCCCTTCTAGGCTTAGTTTCAAAGTTACAAAAACAGGAATAAACCTCCCTCCAGCATAGGGAAAATTCACAAGCTAAAACAAAAGATAATCTGATGCCTTTTCTGGCTTTACTTACTGTCTTAGTAATTTTGGATGCTTTTTCAGGCAGGTTCTTAAGAGATGTTTTTTTCTGCCCCTGGTGTTTGTGTGTGTGTGTGTGTCTCTCTCTCTCTCTCTCTCTCCTTGAGAGAACACACAAACAAAGCCCCCTCCTCTCTTCCCCCCCCCTCCCATTTGAAAGTATCTTCCTTCCCCATTGGTCCTTGTGGTCAGGCACCAACTAGGTTATTTGATTTTCTTAACCCCTTACAGGTAACCTCTGACCAGGAGGAATTTTATATTACTGCATACATAAAGGTTGTTACCCTTCCCTTTGTATTTATGACAGGGGTAGAGTACAGGGGTCTACTGGAGAGCGATCTGTTGTTGATTTGGCAGGTTTTCAGTAGACCCACTAAATGGACCGCTGGTGGATTGGTCTCAGAGTGTCAGTCCCAGCTGTAGTGTAGATATAGCCTATGATGTGGCCTTCAGAATACTTCTCCAGATACTAACACCCCGGGATGAGGGGTAAGATCACCTCCTTGTTCATTTCTTCAGCTGATTTTACAAATATGCAGACCCTACTGGAACATAGCCCCCTAGGTTCCAGGAGTGTAGTAGCACCCCTTTGAGGTGACACAAAAATTAGCAGTAGCGTTGACATTTCCTGCACTATGGGCGATGGGAACTTCTTCTCACTGTTCATTTAGGCAAAAGCAGCAGGTGATGATGAAGCCATGTTCATCGATGACAACTTTTGCACTGCATTGGAATATGGACTTCCACCGACAGCTGGATGGGGCATGGGCATCGATCGGCTCACCATGTTCCTTACAGACTCCAATAATATTAAGGTAATGGACCACCTGGAGGAAATAGGGAGTAAGAAATCCTGCAAAGTACTCTCCAGTTGTAAAAACAAAAGGCTACTTACGTTATGAGAGTCTGATTGAAACACCTGTCTACTTCCACATCCCATCCTAAAGGCCAGGAAATTCAGGGTTATAGCTGAAATCCAAACTCCATAGGTACTGTTGTGGGGATTAAATGGTGCAATGGTAAAAATTAAAATTGCCTTTTTTCTGAATTAGCCATTTCTGGGGTTTTCTCTCCAACACCTGCAGTTTCATGGTGTCCATTATGGGACCTGGGGAAATCCAACTTGAGCATTGAGGAAGTAAATAGGGTTTGTAATTAAGTATGCACAAATCAAGTACTTATAATTTGCTGGTTTAGGGGCTCTTATTTTTATGCAAAAAGGAATGTGAATGGGGAGGTGAGGAATAGGGAGAGGGGGGAAGCTGATGGTGTTTGGTTCCCTCCACAGGAAGTGCTGCTGTTTCCTGCTATGAAACCTGAAGACAATAAGAAAGAGGTTGAGTCCAGTCCCTCTGCTGAAGGCACCTCAGTGTGAGGGGCTGCTGATCCTTGCCTGTGTCCAGTTGGGAGGCAGATGTTTGCTTTGTCTTCAGTAATTACGGGTTGTGGACAAAGGTTGCTCCTGCCCTGAGGAGACCAGTGAAAGCTGCTGTGTCACGGTTTCTGTAAATGAATAAAAGACAATGCTATCCTGCCTCCTCTTGCTTGGTGTTTGTGTGCAAGGTGGCAGCGTACAGGGCCGGATTAACCTTTTGTGGCCCCGGTGCCAACCCTATCTGTGGGCCCATTCTGAGGTGGGCCTAGTGGCAGTGCCATTGGAACCCTAGTAAATCTGGTGCTGAATCTGAGACATTTTTCATTTTGATCACGCACCTCTGCACGACTATATGTATTGCCATACGCAGCTTCCTCAGCCCCCAGTTTTTCTCACTGAGCTGTACCCATGTGGGTTTACCAGTGTCCACTATGAAAGTTCTGTTCATTGTGATCAGAGGAAACTCTCCACAGATTTAGCTCCTTCCTCATTCAGAAGTTTTGTAGTCATGTCTCTCACACCATCCTGTTTCACCAGTCACTATATGTGGTCCTGGCCTCAGCTCAACCAAGTTCCACAGCCAGCAGATATCCGATCAGTTCTGACAGTCCCCTCCCCTGGCGCCCATCCTGCCATTTGCAAACACCATTTTCCCCAACCCTAGCTCAGTGAGCACTTAGCCCCTGGGACCCTGAAATCACCAGCCTTTTTCCCTCTGCTCCTATCTACATGCTATTCCACTACCTGGTCACTAACACCTTTCCTCATGTGTTTCCCTTCTACCTTGGTTGTGCTCCCCAGTCAGTCCTATTCTCCCCCTGTAAACCTGACCTGCTTCTTCTTTCCCTGTTCCCCTTGACATTCCTTTTCTACTGGTGACCTCTGTTCCTTGAAGTTAACTCCAGTTTCTTTCTCTGCTCCTAGCTTAATCTCCCCTAATAGTCACAGTCACCTGTAGCTTCTCTGGCTAAAGCCATGGGGCCAATTGCTAGAGGCCAGCCTTAGACAGCTGCAGCTACTAGATGCAAGAGGGCTGGCAGTTCCAAGGCTGAGTATGCTTGAACCTTGCAATGGCAGCAGTAGGGACTCTGTCCTCAGCGCTAGCCCTAGGCAACTGTAGAGTCTGCAGTTAAGTGCTTCCCTACTCCAGGCCATGGCTTTGAGATGCCCATCACCTGCTGCAGATGCCCCCCAATGTAGTCAGAAATCACCAGTGTGGTGCTCTGCTCTATCCAATGTTGATAAGTTAGCTGTGTGTGTGTTCTCCCTGTGTGCTGTCCCAGCTCTGCGCAGGCAGCTGGCACAGCAGATTTTGAGTGAACTGACCAATGACCACAGATTCCAATAAGGTATGAAGGCACCCGGATAGGTTTATTGCCAAATGAAACAATGTCTGCAGTTCTGCTAGTACATGTGTGCTCCCTGAAAATGGACCAGTTCAGTCACTGGCGGGATTTACCACTGACCCCTAAGCCAGACAAAGACACCTCCTCAGGGGTGCATTCTTATACATAGGTACAAACTACACATCACTCCTGATGTATTGAGGTACAACCCCTCTACGTGTTAGGGTGCTGCCTCTCACCTGGTACATGTTGGTTCGAACAAAACAACTCTATCCATATTATCCTTTTGATCCTGTCTTTGGGATGGGTCAGCATGTTCCTTGTTATCTGTGTGGAATATAGTAGTATCTGTGTTCTTGGTACCATCCTGGCACATGTTTATATCTCTAGTGTCCAGTACCTTTTAGGTTTCAGAGTAACAGCTGTGTTAGTCTGTATTTGCAAAAAGAAAAGGAGTACTTGTGGCACCTTAGAGACTAACCAATTTATTTGAGCATAAGCTTTCGTGAGCTACCGCTCACTTCATCGGATGCATACTGTGGAAAGTGTAGAAGATCTTTTTATATACACACAAAGCATGAAAAAATACCTCCTCCCACCCCACTCTCCTGCTGGTAATAGCTTATCTAAAGTGATCAATCTCCTTACAATGTGTATGATAATCAAGTTTGGCCATTTCCAGCACAAATCCAGGTTTTCTCACCCCCCTGAACTCCCCCCCCCACACACACACACAGCAGGAGAGTGCTTCCTACACTTTCCACAGTATGCATCCGATGAAGTGAGCTGTAGCTCACGAAAGCTTATGCTCAAATAAATTGGTTAGTCTCTAAGGTGCCCCAAGTACTCCTTTTCTTTTTGCAAGTACCTTTTAGGTATGTATGTTTTTGCAACATCAGCCCTTTCCTTGCCAGACTATGAGCAAGTTCTGCTTCTTGCTCACGGCTCAATTTTGCTTTATGTTAAAGTCTTGAACATTACTTTAGTTCAGGTCTTAGGCCTCATACTGGGCCTCTGATACAAGGGTTTATGTTTCAGGGCCTCATTTTACTACATTATGCACCCCTCATCTAGCACATAGTCATGCAGTCTGGATGATTTTGGAGGCTGGGATGCCAGAAGGTTCACCATCCCTGAGCAGTAGCTCTGCAACAAGTTCACACCACCCCCCTCCACAGTGGGACCCTGTGAAGACAGTGGAGTTACCCCATGTATAACCAGTTCCACCCAAAGCCTGTTGAAGTGAGTGGGAGTCTTTTCACTGTCTTTAATGGGCTGTGTATGGAGTCTAGAATGAGGTCCTTTGCTTCTAGGAGCACAGTACATTCTAAAACTATGCTACACTGGTTTACTATTGTAAGCAGGAGGGTCGCACATGACCTATTGAATAATCAACACCTCCGGTCTGAAAATATCAGGTGGTATGGTTACAAAAGCAAGGCACTTCTGAATTCAGTAGGACTTTTGGATGTGCACAGAATGCAGGACTGCAGTAAAGTGGAACAATTTTCAGTTTGTGTAAGTGGAGGATATCTGGATCCATATTGTAAGGCTGTCCTACATAATGAAGAAAAGTTGAGGTCCTTTGCTGTTCTTTTCTACCACTCTTAGTTTCTGTGGAGAACTTGCCAGTGCAATATTACTGTCATATTTTTATGGGAAATAAAACTTAAAAAAAAAGGTACTGGTTGTTGAAAATAGCAATTCCAGTCCTGGTTAGCATTGGGAAGAGACCAGCATTCGTTATTCAATTTTATCCTACTTTTTCTACAGCAAATTATAGTGGAGACTTGGGAGAGATGAAGTAACAGAGTGGCCCCGCTGAACTTGAGCATTCCTGAACTCTGAGGGTGTTCAAATCTGGAAGGCAGGCACTAGATTCCCTTTTTGAGTATTAGATAAATCTGGAAAGGAAAAGCCAACTTCTGCTTCCATGGCTCAGAAATGGAAATTGAGTCACATCCTGGTGCGTGTCTGGTCCCTAAAGTGGCCCCGTCTGCAAGTAGAGCCTTTTCTCCCTTCCCTACTATTTTAACTTCTCCTGGTGGAGTCCTCCCGGCTCAGGGCTGGATCCATGCGGCGGGGTGCGCGCTGGAGTCATGTCCGGGGGTGGCCAGCGGTGGCCGGGGGTGGCCAGCGGCTGCCCGGGACCAGGGCTTTCTCCGGGGCTGCAGGCTGGGCGCTGTGGTAATCGGGGAGGAAGCGGGCGTTACGGGCCCCTTCGGAGCCTGGTGCTGAGAGGCGCAGGTCGGGCCGGCCCGGGGCTGCTGCTAACTGCAGCTCCTGGGCGAGCGCCCCGTGCCCGGGCGCGACCGGCAGTCCAGCGCGGCATGGACTTTTGCGCATGCGCTCTCCTCTCCAACCTCTCCCCAGAGCGCCGGCTCGCAAATGTCCTCGTGCGCGGCCTGGGCTAAGGGCGTGGCTGCGGAATTACCCCCGATAGGTCGCGGGCGAAGCTTGCCTTGGGATCTGCTTCCGGAGCAGCCGGAAGACGTGGGAGTCGCGACCCCAGCCCGGGTAAGGCTGGGAGCCGAGCAGGCCTGGGCGAGTGGCGCGGCGCGGCGCCGGGACTCCTGGGCTCCCTGTCCGGCCCCGCCGCCGGCGGCCTCCTGGCGCGGAGGAGGGGTAAGCGACCTGGCGGGAAGAGGCGCAGCCTAGGGGAGAAGCGGGAATTTGAATGACACGTTCCCAGTCCTCGCTCTTTTAAACCGTGTGTTCGTGTCGTCAGCGCGAGGGCCTAACTGTGATCGGTCCCGCCTCGCGCCGGCCGCTCTACGGGCGCAGCGACCATTCGCAGCCTGCCTGGCAGACGGAGGGGGGAGGGGAGAGGGCGGGAGGGCGGCACAGAGCGGAGAACTGAACGGCGCGCGGCGGGCCGGAGCTGGGCATAGGAACTGGGTCTCCTGACTTCTGGTCCAGTGCCTTATCTAGTAGCCAGCTCCTCCCTTGTCGCCTCTCCATGCCTCCGGCAGCTCTGGGAAACATCTAAGGGACTAGCTTGTTTGAAATACCACCTGAAAATACAGTTCTGCTGTCTTCTGCTGAAGTATAGGTGGGAACTGATGGCAGTAGTGCGGCTGGGGGTTTGTATGGGGGTACAAGGAAGGGTAATATGAGGTGGTGGACTGGGAAGGGAAGGTGATGCTTTTCTGGTCGTTTTTATGCTGTATCCAATTCTGTTCAGAAGCTGATGTGGCAGCTGTAGCCATGTGGTCAGCTGATGAGGTTGCTGGTCTGTGCTACACACATTATAGCACCAAGCTTCCTAAGCAGGGGAAGCCGGATCCTAACCGGGAGTGGACTTTACTGGCAGCTGTGGTTAAAGTGGAGTCTGCGCCTGAAAGAGAGGCTTGCCTTAATGTTGGGAATCTGCAGGGTGAGAATGAATCTTCTTTTCTCAGTAAATGCCTGTAATGTGATTTTCAGCTTAATTAAAGGTGACCTGTAAAGGAAAAAAAATTGTGGGGTTTTTGCCTAAAAAGTGTTTGAATTTATTTTCTTACTTTTATCCTAGAAACATAGGGAATGTTAAATATTCTTTTCTGTTTGGTGGAGATCTCCATTGGAGGACCCTGAGAAGTAAAGTGAGATCTTTTGCAGATCTTGTTTGAAAGGACAGGGATGTGACTCTAGCAAAATTATTTTCTCTCAGGAAAAATAGAGTACATAATTATTATGAGACCTGATCAGATAAGTGGTCTTGCTAGTCCAGTATCCTGTCTCTGACCGTGCCCATTTTCGGCTGCTTTACAGGAAGGTCTGAGAAACCCCATAATGAAAAATAATGGCATAAACAGCACAAAGGAAGATGTCCCTTCCTTTCTGTCTATTAGCTCCTAGAGTTTTGTTGTGCCACACATCAGTGTATTGTCTGATCGCTTCCCATATAAAATAGACTGGCAATAGAAAAGTTCCTAGTGGGTTTTACAGAGTGTCTTACTCTTCTCCCTTTTTGGGTTTTGAAAACTCTGCAGGGGCCGGTGGTTTGTAATGTGTTTTGTGAGTGTGTGTGTATGGTGGGGGGGGGATTGGTGTTGTGAGTATCATTCTTGTCTTGGTGGAAGGGCTCTTTCTGGAGGAAGGTTTTGCAATACTTGTGAAGGGGCTCGAACTCTGCAGTTTTCTGCTTTCTGGAAGTTTGTTCCACAGCCACATCTCTTTGATTCCCGGCTGTCACATGCTTTGTTCTGGACTTTGTGGTCTGCATTGGCCCAACTCTCTTGGCATTTTACAGTTTGGAATTTGATCTCTAATGTAACTGGTCTTGAGTCATTAATTGGTCCTAATCTTCAAAGCAGTCTTAAAACTGGCATTGGAAATGGACTGGGAACCAGTGGAGGGACAGTGCCATGTTCTCATGGCAACCAAAACCATGGAAGAGGTGGACAACTGCACGTTGTATCAGCTGGAGCCTTTGCATTATTCTTACACTCTGTGTCAGACACAGTGAATTACTGTAATCTAGCTTGGACGTGACAAATATATGCATCATTGTGGTCAGATCTTCATCTGGGAGGAGTTACCTAGTGAGCTGGAGGTGAAAAGTGGCATTTTTAGATACTGATGCTAACTGGTCATCCAGGGTTAGTGGGGAGTCAAACAGGACCCTGAGGCCTCACATCATTTTGATGAATGGACATGGTGTGCCTTCAGGGAGAGGGCTCTTAAGTGTTGCTCTTTCACAGCAACCCCACCAAATTTACTAGCTTCACCAGGGTGAGACAGTGTCTCAGCTCATTCTTCAGTGTTTCCCCATTCTGACCAGCATCACTTCCTGTCCCACATTCTAACCCTCATAAGGTAGTGGTTGATTTATATCCTAAGGCATGAGAGATTAGACTGCCATATAATGTGGATATTATTTATTTATTTATTTATTTATTATTCATATTAATGTTTAATCCTCCTAAGCCCTTGACCTTGGTGACATCTTGTGGCAGAGAGTTCCACATGTCCGTTGTTCAATGTGCACGAGTATTTTATCAGTTTTTAAATGTAAAGGACGGAAGAAGAAAAAACTTTCTCCCAACAGGCAGCTGACCCTCCAGGAAATATCTGCACCTACTGCGGGCAGATCTGTGTTTCCAGGATTGGACTCCTGAGTCATCTTGGGACCAATATGTAAATCGGTGGTAGAGATCATCCTTGAATTGAGGGATCACTGATGATGATGAAATGTACTGCTCTTCAATTTCAGTGAATGTTCCTTGTTCTTGTATTATGAAAGAGCATAAACAAGTCCCCAGCTGACTTCTCTATACAATTAATTGTTTTTATATGTATTTATCATATCCCCTCTCTGAATAAAACAGTCCAAGTCTCTTCAATCTCTCCTTATACAGAAGTCTTTCCAGGACTCTAGTCATCCTTGTTGCCTTTCTCTGGAACTCTTCTGTTTTGCTATATCTTTCCTGAGAAGAGGTGACTAGAAATGAACATAGTGTTCAGGGTGCTACGAATCAAAATTCGGGCCTTGTTGTGCTGGGTGCTGTAGCAATGCATATGAAGAGATGATTCCTGCCTCAGACTGTGCAGTCTAAGAAGACAAGTGACTACAAAGGATGAGGGGACAGGATCACCGTGAAATACATACCATATTTATGGAGTTTTGCATCTGCACTTTTTTTTTGCTAAGTATAGATAAAATAAATGACAGCCAACCCCATCTGCCCACCCATCATCATTATTCTATAAATGGAGACAAGGAGGGGACTGAGAACAGAGCTTTGCAGGACCTGTTTGGAGAGCGGAAAAAGAGGAACAATTGAAAGAAACTGACGGAGTGATCTGAGAGGTAGGAGAGTTGTGAGAGGAAAACCACAAAAGCCAAGATGATGAGATTTCAAGGAGTGTTACAGAATTACAGGCTCTGGGTTTGGGCCAAGAAAAGGCAATAGAAATCTTGGGGAGAGCAGTTTCAGTGGAGCTCAGGGGATAGAAGTCAGACTGGAGGGGGGTCCATGATGGAGCTGGAGAAGAGGAACTCTAGACAGTGGTTGCACATGGCATATTCTCAAGTTTGGTGGTGAAGGGGAGGAGGAGATAGGGTGGGCAATATTTGGAGAGGCAGGTGGGGTTGAAGGAAGGCACTTTCAGCAGAGGTGAGTGAGATTAAAGAGGAGTGTGAGAGAGGAATGAGGGGGTGAAGGAGGTCATGAGGCAGAAGGGGGATGAATGGGGTCACTGCTGCATGTGGAAGGTTTAGAGGAGGAGAGCAAATGACAAACCTCTGTCGGTGATGATAGAAAGATTTTTGTGGTAGTTTTTTGTCAATCTTCTCTATTTGAAAGAGCAAAATTTTGCATGGAGAGGGTGGAGGAAGGAGGCTTTAAGGAAGGTGTCAGACATAGTGACTAGGCAGCTGGGATTGTGGATGTGGCCAGGTCACCACTCTCCCCTTTCTCCAAATCATTGTTAGATATATTTTAAAACTAGTCTTAATATGAATCCTTGGTGTACCTGCTGTTAGCCACTTAATCATGGGAAGTGGTTATTTATTTCTCTTTTGTTTCCTGTCTTAGACAGTTTTTGATCCATGACAGAAATGTATCGCTCTCCCCATGTTACTTATAATTTATTGGGACTTTCATTAATGACCCGTCAACGTGTTCTCCTGTATCCTCTGTTTTCTTGACACGCTCAAAGATTGAAGAGACGGTTTTCCTTTACAGAAGCTGTGCTTATTTGTCCCTATATCATCTGTTGTCAGACATCACCAGTGTGGTGCTCTGCTCTATCCAATGCTGATAACAGTCGGCTGTGTGCCTGTGTTTCCTCTGTGTGCTGCCCCGGCTCTGTGCAGATAGCTGACGCAGCAGACCCTGAGAGAACCCCCAATGACCACAGACTCCGATAAGGTACGAAGGCACCCGGCCAGGTTTATTGTCAAACGAAACAGTCTCTAGCTCCCCGGATCAGATGTCTACAGTTCTGCTAGTACATATGTGCTCCCTGACAATGGACACAGCTCAGTCAGTGGCGGGACACTCAACTGCCCCCTAGGCTGGACAGAGTCAATGCCCCAGGGATGCATTCTTCTACACAGGCACAAACAAGTTACACATTTTTCCTTACGTATTGAGGTGTAACCCCTCTACATAGTAAGGTGCCGCTTCTCACCTTGTACATGTTGGTTAGAACAAAACAACTCTATTCATCATATTACGCTTTTGCCCCTGTCTTCAGGGTGGGTCAGCCTGTTCCTTGTTATGTGTGTGGAATGTGCAAGGATCGGAGTGTTCAGGTATCTCTAGTGTCCAGTACCTTTTAGGTATGTGTATTTTTGCAACATCAGCCCTTTCCTTGCCAGCTTCTGTGAGCAGGGTCTGCCTTGGCTCACGGCTTAACTTTGCTTTATGTTAGTAAAGTCTTGACCATTACTTTAGTTCAGGACCTTAGGCCTCATACCAGGCCTCTGATATAAGGGTTTATGTTTCAGGGCCTTATCTTACTACAGTATCCTCTCTATCTTGGTGCTTCATAAGTCTCTGTAGTTAGCCACTTTACATAGTACTAAAATAAAACTTTCTGGTTTATAATTCCTAGGATCACTCTTAGTACTGGACAGAAAGACATTTGCTACTTTCCAGTCCCCTGGCATAGTAATTGATTTTTAATGAGTGCATATTTTTGGTAGTAGCTCATCCACTTCATCCTTAAGCTCCTTCTGAACTCCTGGATGTATGTGCTGCTGGTTAATTTATCAGTGTCTCCCTTGACACCGCAGTCTCCGATGGTGCCACATTTACCTTTTCTGTGATGTCCTTGTTCTCTGTAATTGCTTAATCTGGTGATCCAGTGTAACCACCAATTTTTTTGTGGGCTTCCTATTTCTGGTATACTTAAATTATGTCTTTGGCTATGTGTTCTTTCAATTCTGTCTTAATTAAAATGGAAGTTACAGAAGTGATTACATGCTGTAGTTTATGCTTTGCTTGGGCTGGATTTCCATTTTCTGATTGATGCTTGCTTTGATTTGCATAACTTCTTGAACCTTGCCAGTTAGCCATGATGGCTTAATTTTTTGTTTCCTGCTTCTTTTTTGTTTGGGGCACACATGTCTTCTTTACTGTTGCAGTTATTTAATTTAGTTACTCTGAGACTAAAGGTTTTCTTAAGTTTCCTCACTTCTGACTTTTTAGGTGAGTTAAATCCCTCTTTCTAGTTCTTGATATTCTTCCCATGATAATACTGAAGCAAAAGTGATCAGGAGATAATTTCTATAGTTACTTCCCAAACCAGCTCCTACACATTTCCTCTCCTTTG
Source organism: Caretta caretta (assembly GCF_965140235.1). Classification (NCBI taxonomy): domain Eukaryota; kingdom Metazoa; phylum Chordata; order Testudines; family Cheloniidae; genus Caretta; species Caretta caretta. The sequence continues at coordinate 44,143,979 of NC_134217.1, forward strand.
CGCACTTCAGAGTTAGCAGTTCCAAGAAGCAATCATTTAAGCTGTTGAAAAATTGCAGTTTAAGTTTTCAGAAGTGGGTAATATTTTTTGAGTGTACAACTTGATGCATCTTAGAGGTTCCCTCTTTTCAGACAGTGCTGAGCACCCACCCTTTTAAAGTGTCTCTTTGGACATCCAAAATCCCTAGTCACTTAGCAAATGTAGACCTTCTCTACCATGTGTTCTGATGTGAAACTGACCAATTAGTATGCAGTGAAATAGGCAAGACCTGAATTTCAGATGTAAAAAAACCCAAACTCACACTTTTTGACTTTCTTAATAAGAATCTAAAAAAGGATACTAACCCAATATTTTTTTTCTGAGCAGGTCTCCTTTAAAAGGGGGTAAGGGTAACCCTGTCGCTTCATACTGCCTCATCAGCATCTCCTTTGTGCTATGCATTGTATGGTGCATTCCCCTTCTGTCCTCTTCCCTGTTTGGGGGTCCCTGAGTTGGTCATCTTGTGTTGTCTGTGTATAGGACCCCATGTCAGTGCTCCCCTCTTCCCTTGCCACATGCCATGTCTTTCCCCCAACATTGGTGCTGTGCCTGGTACCTGACTTTCCTCCCCTCTGTGTGAGTCTGGTACATAGCCTTCCCCTCCAGTGGGGGTGTGTGAGAGAGAGGTGTTACTTCATCCCTCCTCTTGTACCTTGTCTCCTGTGGTGCTGTCTGATTTAAAATGATCAAATTAGGGTAATGCTTTTAGAAGTGGTTCAGCTAACTTTATTTTCTTTTTCAGTAACTAAGGAAGTTGTTGCTATGGGGACTGGAACTAAATGCATTGGCCGTGCAAGAATGAGGAAAACTGGTAAGTATTGTGTAGAAACCAAGGCAACCTATCTTGGCCTCTTCGTCACTTGTCATTGGTATGAGCTCAGCCTCAGAAAGGCAACAACGGTACAAGAGAAAGTCCCAAACCTATAGGGTTGGGTAGACAGCATTACCGGCTAGGTTTGCTGCACTGCGCTCCCACTATCCACAGCCCTTAAGAGGAACTGACAAAAGCCGTATAAATGGACATTGTCAGGTAGTGTAGGTCCCAAATGTACTGGCGTTTACAAAAACAACAAAAAAGGCAAATCTTGTTTTCTAGTCTGATTCCTTCAGAGCCTGTTGTGAAAAACACCACAGTAACCAAACTCCAGAAAAGTGAGAGAAAACCCCTCTTATTTAGCTATAATCAGCCGCTACATACTGCACTGATTTCTCTATAAGTAACTGAGAGCTGCTGTGAGAAGTTATTCATCCTGTCTCCTCCCTTAATATGCATATTTATAAGAGAGGAGGACCAAACTGCACTTGGCTGCTCCTCCTTGGAGAGTGGAGGGGCCACAGAGACTCATGTCAGGAAATAACCTGGGAAGGAGACATGGCCAAGAGCCTTTCAATACAAGGATCTTTGTCTTCCCCAGAATCTAGAGGTAGAATATAGCAAGAGAAGAGAGCAGCTCTGGCAGATCCCATGTTGGCAAAGCTGTTTCTGTGCTCTGTAGTGCATTTTGCACATAAAAACATTTTAAAGCCTTTTTTGTTTTTTGCTTTGCACTAAATGCTGTGTCTCGGATTACTTATTATGGGTGTTTCTGGGGTCAGCACCACCACAATGTAATATTAATCTGGATGGTTTCATGATTTATCTTTTAATTTTAAATAAAAACCATGTTTTAACTTTTTTTTTATTGCATTGATTGCAACCCATATGATGTCTTTAAAGATCTAAAGGATGAAATTTACCAGACATATGAGTGAAATTGAGTAGGTTTTTTCATTATCTAAGTTGAGTGCAATGAAACTTGTACAAAGAATGCCACTGGTGAAAAGTCAACTAGATGTTAAAATTAAATTTTGCTTTAATAATTTTGGGTAGCATTGGTAGCCTGACAAATCTATTAAGAGAATAGGGAAAGTTTCTTTGGTGCTATTAGCAATCTCAAAACCCTGTACGTCTAAGACAAAAAGACAGCTAGAATGTATATGCATTTTGTGATATTTTATTTTAAATGCACTTTATTAAATTATTAAACTTAAGTGCAAGAGATTAGACAAATGCATTATGCAGTATAAAGAAAAGGAATACTTGTGGCACCTTAGAGACTAACCAATTTATTTGAGCATAAGCTTTCGTGAGCTACAGCTCACTTCATTGGATGAATGATGCATGTTGCATCTGATAAAGTGAGCTGTGGCTCACGAAAGCTCATGCTCAAATAAATTGGTTAGTCTCTAAGGTGCCACAAGTACTCCTTTTCTTTTTGCGAATACAGACTAACATGGCTGTTACTCTGAAACCTGTCATTATACAGTACAGTGATGAAAGTGCATATGATTGCATTAAAATGTAAAGAAAGCAAGGATATGTGCTTTAAAGTGCATTGCATAGATATGTGATTGGCAAGAAGGACATTTCTGAGAAGCTAACTGATTTCTTTGCATCAGTCTTCACCATCAAAAAGGAGATTCATATCCCACATCTGCTGTTTCCTGGTAACAAAGAGGAGGTAGTCTCAGATCCTGATGACAGGAGAAGAGATACTAGAGCAAATCAATAATATTAAATGCAGTAAGTCACCAGCCCAGATGGTCCATCAAGTTCTGAAGAAGCTCAAATATGAAGTGTCTGAATTGCTCACAAAAATATGCAATCTTTCACTAAAAACAGCTACTGTTCAAGAGACTTAGGGGGTAGCAAATGTTGTAGTCCTTTTGAAAAGGCTCTAGGGCAGGGGTTTTCAACCTTTTTCTTTCCGAGGCCCCCCCCTCAACGTGCTATAAAATTTCAGGGCCCACCAAGGGAGGTGGGGGACTTGGGGCTCTGGGCCAGGGGTGGCCCTTGGGCATAGGCATAGTTTGACTTCTATTTGGGGGGGGTGGCAGGGCTTGGGCAAGCTCTGCACAGTGGGGTCCAGGAAGGCAGTGCCACCTCTACCCCGTGACTCACCTCAGCAGGCCACCCAGCCTGTCTGGGTTGTGTGTGGTGGGGGTTCAGCTCAAAAAGTTTGAAAATCACTCAGGGGACAGGGAGGGGGTAGCTAAGCGCTGTGTGCAGGCAGGGGGGTAGCTCAGGGTGCAGGCAGGGGGTAGCGAGGGGCTGTGTGTGGTGTGGGGTAGTTAGGGGCTGTGTGCCAGGAGGGCTCCCCTGTGGTCATTGCTCCCCAAGGGTTCTGCTGGCCACAGAGCGGGGTCCCCCTCTGTGGGGCGGCTCTTACCAGCTGCATGAGCTGAGGAGCAGCAGCAACTTAGGCACCAGCAACAGATGGGGGAACCTGCTTCATGGCACTAGCCAGAGCAGTAACTGCTTGACTCCAACTTCTGCCTCTGACCTGGCCAGGGGGTTGGGCATTGGGGGGAGGGGGGGTAGGAAGAGGGACGTATGTGGAGCTGCTCCTGGGACTGCCCCACTCTGGCACTGCGGTCGGGGGTGGTGGCATCCAGTGCTCAGGGTTTTAGCTGTGGGGTCCCATGGTCCCTGAAATGGCTCACAGACCCCCTCGGTTGAGAACCACTGCTTTAGGGGGTAATTTGGGGCAATATAGACCAATTAACTTTATAGCTATACCTGGCAAATTAGTTCTGTTTTTAAATTTTTGATTCAACCAATAAAACACCTGGAAGATAATGATACAATAGGGTCTAACCAGCATGGAATCTGCAGAGGAAAATCATCTAATTAATCTCTGAGAATTTCTTCAACATGTCAATAAAGTAATGGATAAAAGAGAAATGTTTGGCCTAATTTATTTAGCCTTTCAAAATGGTCCCTCACTAGAGGTTATTAAAGCAGCTAAGTAGTCTTGGTGTGAGAGGTAAAGTATTGTCTTGGATCAAAAACTGTCTAGGAGACAGAAAGGAAAAAGGACTAAATGGTCAGTTTTTGTCATTGGAAAAGGTTAACAGTGGGGCCTCAAGATTCTATACTAGGTGCTGTGTTTAATATTAAATTATCTCAAAACTAGGTGAGTACTGAGGTAACACTGTAGACTGCTTAGAGACCTCAGCATCAAAAAAGCAAACAAGGTTTGGATGCATGAGGAATGGCATGGAGAATACCAAAAATAGTATTTCTTTGTATAAATCAGTGATGCAACCCGTGCAGTACTGCGTCCCCACTCCCATCTCAAAAGCAATATTTCAGAATGGGAGGGGTTTCAGAGAAGAGAAAGTATGATGAAGGCCCTGGAAAAGTCACATGAAGAGAGATTGAAAAGATTGGGATTGTTGACTTTAGAGAGGAGATGATTAAGAGGGGACATAAGAACAAATGGACATTCAATGAAATCAAAAGATGGAAAATTAATAACTCATAAAAGGAAGCACTTTCACACAAACGTGCAATTACACTGTGGAAGTCAGTGCTGCAAGGAGTCATTTGAAGTCAAGAACTTTAGGTTTAAAAAGGGATTGGACATCTATATGGATATCAAGACCTATCCAGAGGTCGTATTCTAAAATTAATTATGCCTAATTTTGGAAGGATTATTCAGCCTTGTGGTTTAGGCTTTAAGTCAATCTCTAACTGGTAAAGACCAGGATGAGATCTATGTGGGGGAGAGATTACCCATATTTGTCTACTGCAGGGCTCTTACACCTTCATTTAAAACAGCTGGTTCTGGTCACAGAAAGAGAGAATACTGGACTAGATAGATTTTGGTGTCTGGTCCACTATGGAAATTTCCATGTTCCTAATACATGGTTAAAATCTTTTAAAGAATTTATTCTGAAGCAGGAAATTAATTATACTCAGCTATAGATATTTCACTGTAACATTTGTAGTAACTCAAAATTTATTTCTGTACATTAATATTTCCATCAGTTTTCTGTTCCTAGAAATGGGTGGAGGCTTTCTGATGGTCTAAAGCGGGGATCTCAAACTCAAATCACCACGAGAGCCACATGAGGACTAGTACATTGGCCCGAGGGCTGCATAACTGAAACCTTTTCATACAAGGATACAAAAGTGTAGTCAAAAATGACAAAAATGAAGAGTAATATAGTATGCTATTAAAAGTCAATGTATTAACTTTAAAAGTTTGAAGAGGGGTTTTAATAAAATATAAACACCTGTAACTATTCCTTAGGTGGTCAGTAACACTGATGTCTATCAACATAGCTGTACTAGCAGGAACTTTTAAAAGTAACTATTCATACAAAATACGTTGCCACTTTTAACAAACATTCTTCCCAACCACTCACAGCAAAGAATCCTACATGCTGAACTTTATACCTCAGACTGCTCGTCTAGTCCATAAGGCTGTGCCCCAACTCTTCCCCCTCCCTGGCCCTATTCCAATGCCTTATAGAATCATAGAATATCAGGGTTGGAAGGGACCTCAGGAGGTCATCTAGTCCAACCCCCTGCTCAAAAGCAGGACCCATCCCCAATTAAATCATCCTTCTCCAAATCCCCGGTCTGGCCCCATCTCTTTCCCGCCTCTTCCCCTGAGCGTACCACATCCCTGCTCCTCCCTCCTGGAAAGTCCTAAGTGCCAAAGTCCTAAGTCCCAAACAGCTGTGGAGTCAGTGCCTATGGTGGGCCGGGGCCGTGTATCTAAAACCTTTGGCTAAACCTTTGTGATTGAATTTTTGTCGACAGGAGTCATCATCCTCTGAATCAGACACACACAGTTCCTCCTGCACCAATTTATCAGAAGAAATTTTGCTTGTAACAGGCAAAACACATTCAAATTTAGTAAATATTTCAGTTCTCTTCAGTAAATATATCCCAGATCTATTAGCAGCCTTTAGTATATTAACAAGGGCTCATTATCAGATTTCAAAACATCACCAATTTTCATAATCAGACCTATCGACACTGAATGTTACCTTCTCTAACATTAATAGAGGAACATTCTACCTTCTATTTAGGTTGCTAATAGATGATCCAACCAGCCTCTGCTGTTTTTAAAACCATCCTGAAGCATTAGCTCTGAGAAATCCTTTGCTTTTGTCTGGAATGCTGTGTTTCTTAGGGTACGTCTACAGTACGAAATTATTTTGAAATTATTCTATTTGAATTTTCAGAAGCAATTTTATACATTCGGTCTTCTGCGTCCCCACTAAAGCGTGTGAATTCGGTGGAGTGCATCCACAGTACCGAGGCTAGCATTGAATGTCGGAACGGTGCACTGTGGGTAGCTATGCCACAGTTCCCGCAGTCCATGCCACCCATTGGAATTCTGGGTTAAGCTCCCAGTGCATGATGGGGCAAAAACATTCTTACAGGTGTTTCTGGGTGTGTGTTGTCAGTCGCTCCTCCCTTCGTGAAAGCTATGTCAGACAATCGTTTCATGCTTTTTTGGCTTGCAGACGCCATATTGATTTCAGCAGACGGTGCACCACTGCTCTCCTGCTACTATGAATCTACCTCGCATTTTCTCTTGTCTTCCTATGTAATCTCTGGTATCTACTCTTTCTCTTCCTCGTTGAATGTTTCCGTTGCCAACTCTGCTCGGCCGTCATGAACCGAGCAGCACAACTTCCACTGCCAACTCTGCTCTCCTGCTCTTGCCAAGCTACTGAGCTTCTCCATGTTGTCTGTCCTGGTCTCCCGCCTCCGTGAAAGCTACAGAAGACAACCGTTTCCCGCCTTTTTCTGGCTATCGTGAACCAAACAGCACCTCTTCCGCTGCCACTCTGCTCTCCTACATTTCGTGCCTTTTTTCCAGAATTATCCGTGCAGGCGCCATAGCCATGGAGCCCACTCAGATCTCCGCTGCAGTTTTGACCATTGTAAATACCTCGCGCGTTATCCAGCAATGTGCAGTACCTGCAAAACCGGGCAATGAAGCGACAACAGCGCGATTACTATACTGATGAGGACATGGACACAGACGTTCTTAAAAGCACAGCATGTGGTGATTGGGAGATCATGGTGGTGTTGGGCCAGCTTCATGCTGTGGAACATTGATTCTGGGCCCAGGAAACAAGCACAGATTGGTGGGACCGCATAGTGTTGCAGGTATGGGATGATTCCCAGTGGCTGCGAAACTTTCGTATGCGTAGGGCCACTTTCATGGAACTTTGTGACGTGTTGTCCCCTGCCCTGAAGCGCAAAGACACCAAAATGAGAGCAGCCCTCACTGTTGAGAAGCGAGTGGCCATAGCTCTGTGGAAGCTTGCAACGCCCAACAGCTACTCCTGTGCTGCAAGTAGCCAACACAATCATTGACCAGCTGCTATCAAGGGTAGTGACTTTGGGAAATGTGCAGACCATTGTGGATGGCTTTAATGCGTTGGGGTTCCCTAACCGTGGAGGGTCAATAGATGGAACGCATATCCCTATCTTGACCCTGGAACACCGGGGCGGCCAGTACATAAACCGCAAGGGGTACTTTTCCATGGTGCTGCAAGCACTGGTGGATCACAAGGGACGTTTCACTGACATAGAATCATAGAATATAAGGGTTGGAAGGGACCCCAGAAGGTCATCTAGTCCAACCCCCTGCTCATCACTGTGGGATGGCTGGGAAAGGTGCATGCTGCTCGCATCTTCAGGAATCCTGGTCTGTTTGAACAGCTGCAGGAAGGGACTTACTTCCCAGACCAGAAAATTACTGTTGGGGATGTTGAAATGTCTATAGTTCTCCTCGGGGACCGAGCCTACTCCTTAATGCCATGGCTCATGAAGCCGTACACAGGCACCCTGGACAGTAGTAAGGAGCAGTTCAACTACAGGCTGAGCAAGTACAGAATGGTTGTAGAATGTGCTTTGGATGTTTGAAAGTGCGCTGGCGCAGTTTACTGACAACCAATATTCCAATTGTAATTGCTGCTTGTTGTGTGCTCCACAATATCTGTGAGAGTAAGGGGGAGACATTTATGGCGGGATGGAGGTTGAGGCAGCTCGCCTGGCTGCCAGTTTCGCACAGCCAGACAACAGGACGATTAGAAGAGCGCAGCAGGGTGTGCTGCACATCAGAAAGGCTTTGAAAGCCAGTTTCATGACTGGTTAGGGTACGGTGTGACAGTTTGTTTCTCTTAAAGTTACCCGCCTCCTATATATATATATGAAAGGAAATAAAGTCGCAATTGTTTAAAAACCGTTCTTTATTATTTGTTGCACAAAACATTGAGAGAAATCAGAAGCTGGGGGGGTGGGGGTGTTGGGTTAGGGGGTGGAGGAGGAGGAGGAGGGAAGGACAACTCCAGAAACCAAATCAAAATTTCTGATATGCCAGTTTTCTGCTGCTTGTGCAATCCTCTGGGGTTGACTGTGTGGGTCCCCGTAGCCTCCCGCTCCCTCCCATGTTCTTGGGTGTCTGAGTGAGGAGGCTATGGAACTTGGGGAGGAGGGAGGGCTGTTATACAGGGGTTGCAGCGGCAGTCTGTGGTCTTGCTGCCTTTCCCACATTAGATCCACCATACAGTGGAGCATGTCAGTTTGCTCCACCATGAGGTTGACCATCGCATCCTGCCTGCTCTCATCGCGCGTGTCCCTCCTCTCTTCGTATTCATGTAACGCTTTTCGCGACTCCGCAATTGTTTGCCTCCACGCATTCAGCTGGGCCCTATCAGTGCGGGAGGAACATGTCGTCTGAGTTCATTTTTTCCGCTTTCTAATCTGGACCAGCCTCTGGGACGGAGTAGATAGGGGCCCTGTTGAAACATTTGCACCTTTGGGAGGAGAAAAAGGGAGGGTAGTATTTTAAAAGATACATTTTAGAGAACAAAGGGGACACTCTCTTTCTCAGTGAAACAGGCAATTCATAGTACACAGCCACATGTTCTTTCTGTACAAGGTCGTATTTTGCCTCTTATACTGAAGTGCCTGCCGCTTTGGTGTGAGTAAGCCATCACATGCAACCAGGCAACAGAATTCAGCTTGCAGGCAGCCATGGTAAGCCCTAGGGGCACACGGGGTTCTGCTTCTTCTGCATTCATTTCAATGCTTTCAAACTGCCGGGCCCCCTTTCCCATAGCAAGCAATGCCTGGTGGGTTTGCCATATAAAAAGAGGGTTTGCGGGCTCTCTGGGATGATTGCTTCACACAACACCCTCCCCCGCCCCCCTCGCTCCCCACCCACCGCATGGCTCTGATGAGGCACTGAGCAGGGATGAGACCTTTAAACTAAACGCTGGGAACAGCCCAGCGTGGCTGGGTTTCCCCCCCATCCTCCACCGCATGGCTCCGATCAAGCTCTCACTCACCAGAAGTGCCTTCTCCAGGGTCATGGTCCAGGAGCATGCCTTGGGAGTGGGGGAAGGCTATTGGCTCCAGCATTAAGAATAGTTCCTGGCTAGGGGGGAAAACGGATTCCCCACTTCCCGTCTGTGCACTGTCCTCCTCCTCTTCATCCTCCAAAAACTCATCCGCCTCGCTCCGTGCTACTCCCCCCTTGCAGGTGTCCACGGACAGTGGTGGGGTAGTGGTGGCGTCACCCCCCATAACTGCATGCAACTCATGTTAGAAGCGGCATATATGGGGCTGTGACCAAGAGCGCCCGTTCGCCTCCCTGGCTTTTTGGTACGCTTGCCTGAGCTCCTTGATTTTTGTACAATACTGCTCTGTGTCCCTGGAGTAGTCTCTTTCCGTCATGGCCCTGGAGACTTTAGCGTACATATTTGCGTTCCTTTTTTTGGAACGTAGTTCTTCCATAACAGATTAGTCTCCCCAACATGCGATGAGATCCAGTACCTCCCATTTGGATCATGCTGGAGCTCGTCTGCGAATCTGGGACTGTGTGGTCGCCTGTGATGGTGGACTCTGCGTGGTCGCCTGTGATGGTGGACTGTGCTGATGGTGACCAAACAGGAAATTCAAAAGTTCCCGGGGCTTTTACTGTCTACCTGGCTAGTGTATCGGAGTTGAGAGTGTTGTCCAGAGCAGTCACAAGGGAGCATTCTGGGATAGCTCCCGGAGGCCAGTAACGTCGAATTGCGTCCACAGTACCTGTCACCCGGAACTGCGATCTCAATTTTAGCGCTACTCCACTTGCCAAGGTGGAGTACAGAAATCGAATTAAAGAGCCCTTTAAATTGAAAAAACTGGTTTGGTTGTGTGGACTGAATCAGTTTTATTTCAAAGTAACTCGGCTAATTCTGAAATAACTGTGTACTGTAGACCAGGCCTTAGTGTCTTACCCATGGCCTGAGGGTTTTTTTTTGTTTTTTTGTTTTTTTAAAGAAGGGCAGTTAAGGATGTGACACACTCTGTATATAGGTTTCAGAGTAGCAGCCATGTTAGTCTGTATTCACAAAAAGAAAAGGAATACTTGTGGCACCTTAGAGACTAACAAATTTATTTGAGCATAAGCTTTTGTGAGCTACAGCTCACTTCATCAGATGCATTCAGTGGAAAATACAGTAAGGAGATTTATATACATAAAGAACATGAAACAATGGGTGTTACCATACACATTGTAAGGAGAGTGATCACTTAAGATGGAATTTAGCTGTATCTATCAACTTCATGAAAAAACTCGTACAGATACAGACAGACATCTTTCTTTCCAAATGCAAACGGATGGACATCATACCAAAAGGACTGAAGGTAAAAAATCCATTACAATATACATACCACACAGACTATGCTGACAGCTTGTGCCACACACACTCAAAGAAACTGCAGAACCACCTGATCAACATCCTCTACAGCAAACAGGGAAAGATTAAGAATGAGCTGTCAAAACTGGATACTCTTATAAAAAACCAACCTTCCACACAAACTTCCTTGTGGCTGGACTTTACAAAAACTAGACAAGCCATTTACAACACACACTTTGCTTCTCTACAAAAGAAAAAGGACACTAAACTACTACATGCCACAAGGGGCCACAACAGTGGTTCCCTTAACCCACCCAGCAATATTGTTAATCTATCCAACTATACTCTTAGCCCAGCAGAAGAATCTGTCCTATCTCGGAACCTCAACTTCTGCCCGTCCACCCCCACGGACATGATACAGTTCTGTAATGACCTAGAATCCTATTTTTGACGTCTCTGACTCAAGGAATATTTCCACACGCCTCTGAACAACATTCTAACCCACAGAGACCTTCCTACCAAGACTACAAAAAGAAGGATTCTGGGTGGACTCCTCCTGAAGGTCGAAACAACAGACTGGACTTCTACATAGAGTGCTTCCGCCGACGTGCACAGGCTGAAATTGTGGAAAAGCAGCATTACTTACCCCATAACCTCAGTCGTGCAGAATACAATGCCATCCACAGCCTCAGAAACAACTCTGACATCATAATCAAAAAGGCTGACAAAGGAGGTGCTGTCGTCATCATGAATAGGTCAGAATATGAACAAGAGGCTGCTCGGCAGCTCTCCAACCCCACTTTCTACAAGCCATTACCCTCTGATCCCACTGAGGGTTACTAAAAAAAACTACAGCATTTGCTCAAGAAACTCCCTGAAAAAGCACAAGATCAAATCTGCACAGGCATACCCCTGGAATCCCGACCTGGGGTATTCTATCTGCTACCCAAGATCCATAAACCTGGAAATCCTGGGCACCCCATCATCTCAGGCATTGGCACCCTGACAGCAGGATTGTCTGGCTATGTAGATTCACTCCTCAGGCCCTACGCTACCAGCACTCCCAGCTACCTTCGAGACACCACTGACTTCCTGAGGAAACTACAGTCCATCGGTGATCTTCCTGATAACACCATCCCGGCCACTATGGATGTAGAAGCCCTCTACGCCAACATTCCACACAAAGATGGACTACAAGGCATCAGGAACCGTATCCCTGATAATGTCACGGCAAACCTGGTGGCTGAACTTTGTGACTTTGTCCTCACCCATAACTATTTCACATTTGGGGACAATGTATACCTTCAAATCAGCAGCTCTGCTGTGGGTACCCGCATGGCCCCACAGAATGCCAACATTTTTATGGCTGATTTAGAACAACGCTTCCTCAGCTCTCGTCCCCTAATGCCCCTACTCTACTTCTGCTACATTGATGACATCTTCATCATCTGGACCCATGGAAAAGAAGCCCTTGAGGAATTCCACCATGATTTCAACAATTTCCATCCCACTAGCCGTCACCTTCAGCCCCCAACTAAAACCTCTCCAACGCATCATCAAGGATCTACAACCTATCCTGAAGGATGACCCATCACTCTCACAGATTTTGGGAGACAGGTCAGTCCTTGCTTACAGACAGCCCCCCAACCTGAAGCAAATACTCACCAGCAACCACACAACAGAACCACTAACCCAGGAACCTATCCTTGCAACAAAGCCCGTCGCCAACTGTGTCCACATATCTATTCAGGGGACACCATGATAGGGCCTAATCACATCAGCCACACAATCAGAGGCTCGTTCACCTGCACATCTACCAATGTGATATATGCCATCATGTGTCAGCAATGTCCCTCTGCCATGTACATTGGTCAAACTGGACAGTCTCTATGTAAAAGAATAAATGGACACAAATCAGATGTCAAGAATTATAACATTCAAAAACCACTTGGAGAACATTTCAATCTCTCTGTTCACTCGATTACAGACCTAAAAGTGGCAAGACTTCAACAAAAAACTTCAGAAACAGACTCCAAGGAGAGACTGCTGAATTGGAATTAATTTGCAAACTGGATACAATTAACTTAAGCTTGAATAGAGACTGGGAGTGGGTGGGTCATTACACAAAGTAAAACTATTCCCCCATGTTTATTCCCCCCCCCCCACCTCCCACTGTTCCTCAGACGTCCTTGTCAACTGCTGGAAATGGCCCACCTTGATTATCACTACAAAAGGTCTGTCGTCTCCTCCCTCTCTCCTGCTGGTAACAGCTCACCTTAAGTGATCACTCTGGTTACAGTGTGTATGGTAACACCCATTGTTTCATGTTCTCTATGTATATAAATCTCCCCACTATATTTTTCCACTGAATGCATCCGATGAAGTGAGCTGTAGCTCACGCTCAAATAAATTTGTTAGTCTCTAAGGTGCCACAAGTACTCCTTTTCTTTTTACTCTATATATAGAGTGTGAATATAATGTAACTAAAATATGTTTCATGCAAAAGGTCTCTTGTAAGGTATCATTACAAAGCTCATAATCTTCTGAGTGGTCATCCTATCTGTATAAATATATCACTCTTGTATCTGAAACTAGAAATATGAAATATAACTCTGAGGGCGTATTGTAGTTATGCAAAGTGTGGGCCATTAATGGTGGTTTGGAATCTTGATGGCTCCCATCAACCAGGACAATTGACTGGATGGCTATGTTTGCAGGCGGGCCTTCCTGTGAGTCAGGCTGGAAGGAATGAAGGCTTGGGTTCTCACAGGACATGTGATCATGTCACCTGAACTGGAATCTATCTTTAACCTGGTGCTTTTCCACTGAGAAGGATGGGTGGGAACCCAGAGGGACAAAGGAGTCCCTCCTTATGCAAAAGATATATAAGTGGGTGAACAGAACAAGGGAGGAAGCCATCATGAGTAATCCCCTAGCTACCACCTGAGCTGGAACAAGGGCTGTACCAGGGGAAAGGATTGTGCCCAGACTAGGAAGGTGTTCAGCTTCAGTCTGTGAAAGAAACTTTTATTGAAACATCTCTAAGGGTGAGATTTTATCTGTATTCAGTTTTTATTACTGTACTAGACTTAGATTGGCGTATTTTATTTTATTTTGCTTGGTAATTCACTTTGTTCCGTCTCTTACTACTTGGAACCACTTAAATCCTACTTCCTGTATTTAATAAAATCACTTTTTACTTGTTAATTAACCCAGAGTATGTATTAATACTTGGCTGGGGGGGCAAACAGCTGTGCATATCTCTCTTTCAGTGTTATAGCGGGTGAACAATTTATGAGTTTACCCTGTATAAGCGTTATACATGGTAAAACCAATTTATTTAGGGTTTGGACCCCATTGAGAATTGGGTATCTGAGTGTTAGACAGGCACGCTTTTGTAAGCTGCTTTCAGTTAAGCCTACAGCTGTTGGGGGATGTGGTTCAGACTTCGGTCTGGGTTTGAAGCAGGCTAGCAGGTCTGGCTCAAACCAGGCAGGGCACTGAAGTCCTAAGCTGTCTGGGCAGGAAAGCAGGGGCAGAAGTAGTCTTGGCACATTAGGTGGCAGCTCCCAGGAGGTTTCTGCGATTCAACCCAGCACAAAGGAGATTAATGAACATACAGCTGTGCAATGCTAAATGCTTTGGGAAGTTCATTTCCAGTGGGCCCACGTCCAGTGTGGTGAATAAATTATTTTTTTCCAGTGTGCACACCCATATACTCCCCATCACTGTTATACATGCCTGCTCTGAATGCTGTGGAATGAGATCATTAGAGGTCTCCCATTCAAGTACTGTCCCAGCCCTGCTTACCTTATAGGATCTGACTGGATCATAGCCCAAAGAGGTATGGCTTTAGGTGATGGTCCTCTGGGTTGGTAGTGGGCTGCAAGAGTCACTGCATCATGGTGCAAGAGTATGACAGTAAGCATTTATGGTAAATGAGTTGTTTAAATATCTTAGGATAGCCTAGTTCAGACAACTGTACTAATACTAGTTTCAGACCCACGAAATGCTGGGGCAGCCGGCAGAGTGCACACGTCTGCCTCATTAGATGGTGCTCTACTTGTTGCATGTGACTTTTTCCTTCTGTCTGGTCTGCAGTAATGTTGAATTATTTAATTTTTTTGGATGCTGCTGCAGGGGATATTCTCAACGACAGTCATGCTGAAGTCGTTGCCAAGAGGAGTTTCCAGAGGTGAGACATTAAGCCCCTTGTGGTGTTATCTGTTCAGTGGTCGGTTTGGTCATATCCCCTTTCTTCAGGGTGTTTACGCTATTATAATGTAAATGCATGTGTCCTTCACCTGTAACATTTGGAACACCGCCCCTTTCCCCTCTCCAATGAGCTAAGCTGTGCAAGAAGAGAATGGGAGCGGCTAGCACCTGCCATGTTCCTTCCACAGGCAATATGTATCTGTCCTGTGCACGGGTCTGTTTTTTTTCCCTTTCTCTCCTGTCCTACACACCCAGGCTTCTTCCTGCCCCTTTGTATACAGGCTTTGCAAAAATAACTCTTCTCATGGGGCTGAATCCAGGTCCTCTGGGCTCACTATGAAGCTTCTGATCAGACAGCAGGTGTCCTTGTGGAGTCTTTTGGATCATATTTGCCTATAGAAGGCTAACCAGCCATTTGACTCACTGTAGTGCACTTCAGTATCAACTGGCTAGAGGTTTGTGGGTAGAGTCCTGCAAATCTGTAGATATCGCGAACCATTTTTTGTGGATTGTGGATGGATGCAGATCCAAATTTTATATATTTAAAGCCCCGCAATCTACGGATATCCACAGATCGCTTAGGTGGATCATGGATTGGATGCAGATACAAATTTTGTATTAATGCAGGGCTCAATTTGTGGGCCTTAATTTAATTATCTTTACTTCTTCCTCTGTCCTAAGATAAGTGAGTGATTCTCAGTAACCCTTTCTTGCCCTCTAGGTATCTCCTCCACCAGCTGTGGCTGGCAGCCTCACACCAGCAGGGCAGCATCTTCAGCCCAGGGACTGAGAGTGGGAAATGGAAACTCAAACCACATATCACCTTTATTTTTTTCTGCAGCCATACCCCCTGTAAGTACATAAGAGCCAATCCCTCGCCCTCTCATCCCTGCCTGATGCATCTGAGCCAGCTACCCCAACCATGGCTGAGAGAGGGTGAGCCAGCCTCCATTAATATCAGTAACATATGCAGTGGATCAGCATTGGCTTGGCAAATTGGTGCGCTGCACTTTCTACCCTATTGGGTATATTGATGTGGGAAGGGAGCATATGTGTAAGCCAGTACCCTGTTCAATACATACAAGTGCTTCAGTGCTCTCCTGATTAGATAGAGATATGGGCCACCATTTTCTTGCCCCAAAACTAGCATCTGCCAGTGATCCTGTCATACGAAGCCTGTCATTTTTCCTGGTTGCTTTGCTTTACCTGCCTACTCACCTCTCATAGGGAGCCCAAGTACGTTTATTATATTCTGTTGGCTAAAGATAATTATTTTATTCCCCAATCCCCAAAAAATCCAATAAATTAGTAGGATTTTTTAATAAAATGAAATCCAAAACCCATGCTGTATGACTCGCTTCACAGCAGATTTATTCCCCCGACATAAAAAGATGCAGTGTCCGAAATCCAAAACCCATGCTGTATGACTCGCTTCACAGCAGATTTATTCCCCCGACATAAAAAGATGCAGTGTCCAAAATGACAGTGTTGCAATTCTATCAGTGAAACCCAAGAACATGAGTCCCCAACCTACTAAGTAGTTAGGCCTATTGATGTTTCATATGTGCCCTTAGATACAGATGCACTTTTGTCCCAGGTTTGCTTTTTCAACACTGATCCTACTACAAAGGTTTTGCTAAAACATTCCAAATACGCTGAAACATGCTTGACTGAGAATGAACTGGCATAGTCAGAGTGCAGGCCTTCTAAAAAGTAGCAAACTGTGAATTTACATCAGTGATTTTCCACCAATTTGGTACAACAAACTGATACAATCTTCTTCACTAACATAGATTTGGGACAGGAATCCGGATCTTCAAATGTAAGTGTGGAAAGAGAAGGAAGGATACTCAGGGTCACTGTTGTCCTCTAAGCTGTGCGCGTATGCACACAGATCCTAAACCCCATGCACACGGCAAAACACCATGCACACAAAAATTTGCACAGAACCAAAACAATTTGCACAGATGAATTTTTTTGCGCACACGGCCTGTCAAAAATTAGAGGGAACATTCCTCAGGGTTATGTTCTGTCGGCTATGTATCAGCCCCTTTCTGTTCTAGGTGTGACCCGGAGTACCTGTGGTAGCCCTCGCTGAAAATGCCAAGATCAGGGTAGACTGCAAAAAGGAGAACAGATTGTCCCAAAACTGGTGGTTAACATTGAAATTAGACTCACCAACCAGTCACAAACTGTGCTCCTGTTTTCCCCCACACTGGCTATCAAGAAGCTAAAAAGAAACCACACAACTCCCTTTATTGCATTCCAGTTCTCTGGCTCCCAATAACTTAGGTCCAGGACAGTGAGAAGTTATTTAAAAACTCTGTTTACTATACAAAATGTTCTTAAAATCATAGAATATCAGGGTTGGAAGGGACCTCAGGAGGTCATCTAGTCCAACCCCCTGCTCAAAGCAGGACCAATCCCCAACTAAATCATCCCAGCCAGGACTTTGTCAAGCCTGACCTTAAAAATATCTAAGGAAGGAGATTCCACAACCTCCCTAGGTAACTCATTCCAGTGTTTCACCACCCTCCGAGTGAAAAAGTTTTTCCTAATATCCAACCTAAACCTCCCCCACTGCAACTTGAGACCATTACTCCTTGTTCTGTCATCCGCTACCACTGAGAACAGTCTAGATCCATCCTCTTTGGAACCCCCTTTCAGGTAGTTGAAAGCAGCTATCAAATCCGCCCTCATTCTTGTCTTCCACAGACTAAACAATCCCAGTTCCCTCAGCCTCTCCTCATAAGTTATGTGTTCCAGACCCCTAATCATTTTTGTTGCCCTCCGCTGGACTCTTTCCAATTTTTCCACATCCTTCTTGTAGTGTGTGGCCCAAAACTGGACACAGTACTCCAGATGAGGCCTCACCAATGTCGAATAGAGGGGAACGGTCACGTCCCTCGATCTGCTGGCAATGCCCCTACATATACATCCCAAAATGCCATTGGCCTTCTTGGCAACAAGGGCACACTGTTGACTCATATCCAGCTTCTCGTCCACTGTCACCCCTAGGTCCTTTTCCGCAGAACTGCTGCCTAGCCATTCGGTCCCTAGTCTGTAGCTGTGCATTGGGTTCTTCCGTCCTAAGTGCAGGACCCTGCACTTATCCTTATTGAACCTCATCAGATTTCTTTTGGCCCAATCCTCCAATTTCTCTAGGTCCCTCTGTATCCTATCCCTGCCCTCCAGCGTATCTACCACTCCTCCCAGTTTAATATCATCCGCAAATTTGCTGAGAGTGCAATCCACACCATCCTCCAGATCATTTATGAAGATATTGAACAAAACCGGCCCCAGACCGACCCCTGGGGCACTCCACTTGACACCGGCTGCCAACTAGACATGGAGCCATTGATCACTACCCGTTGAACCCGACAATCTAGCCAACTTTCTACCCACCTTATAGTGCATTCATCCAGCCCATACTTCCTTAACTTGCTGACAAGAATACTGTGGGAGACCGTGTCAAAAGCTTTGCTAAAGTCAAGAAACAATACATCCACTGCTTTCCCTTCATCCACAGAACCAGTAATCTCATCATAGAAGGCAATTAGATTAGTCAGGCTTGACCTTCCCTTGGTGAATCCATGATGACTGTTCCTGATCACTTTCCTCTCATGTAAGTGCTTCAGGATTGATTCTTTGAGGACCTGCTCCATGATTTTTCCGGGGACTGAGGTGAGGCTGACTGGCCTGTAGTTCCCAGGATCCTCCTTCTTCCCTTTTTTAAAGATTGGCACTCCATTAGCCTTTTTCCAGTCATCTGGGACTTCCCCCGTTCGCCACGAGTTTTCAAAGATAATGGCCAATGGCTCTGCAATCACAGCCGCCAATTCCTTTAGCACTCTCGGATGCAACTCGTCCGGCCCCATGGACTTGTGCACGTCCAGCTTTTCTAAATAGTCCCTAACCACCTCTTTCTCCACAGAGGGCTGGCCATCTATTCCCCATGTTGTGATGCCCAGCGCAGCAGTCTGGGAGCTGACCTTATTAGTGAAGACAGAGGCAAAAAAAGCATTGAGTACATTAGCTTTTTCCACATCCTCTGTCACTAGGTTGCTTCCCTCATTCATTAAGGGGCCCACACTTTCCTTGGCTTTCTTCTTGTTGCCAACATACCTGAAGAAATCCTTCTTGTTACTCTTGACATCTCTCGCTAGCCGCATCTCCAGGTGCGATTTGGCCCTCCTGATTTCATTTCTACATGCCCGAGCAATATTTTTATACTCTTCCCTGGTCTTATGTCCAACCTTCCACTTCTTGTAAGCTTCTTTTTTATGTTTAAGATCCGCTAGGATTTCACCGTTAAGCCAAGCTGGTCGCCTGCCATATTTACTATTCTTTCGACACATCGGGATGGTTTGTCCCTGTAACCTCAACAGGGATTCCTTGAAATACAGCCAGCTCTCCTGGACTCCTTTCCCCTTCATGTTAGTCCCCCAGGGGATCCTACCCATCCGTTCCCTGAGGGAGTCGAAGTCTGCTTTCCTGAAGTCCAGGGTCCGTATCCTGATACTTACCTTTCTTCTCTGTGTCAGGATCCTGAACTCAACCAACTCATGGTCACTGCCTCCCAGATTCCCATCCACTTTTGCTTCCCCTACTAATTCTTCCCGGTTTGTGAGCAGCAGGTCAAGAAAAGCTCCCCCCCTAGTTGGCTCGTCTAGCACTTGCACCAGGAAATTGTCCCCTACGCTTTCCAAAAACTTCCTGGATTGTCTATGCACTGCTGTCTTGCTCTCCCAGCAGATATCAGGAAAATTAAAGTCACCCATGAGAATCAGGGCGTGCGATCTAGTAGCTTCTGCGAGCTGCCGGAAGAAAGCCTCATCCACCTCATCCCCCTGGTCCGGTGGTCTATAGCAGATTCCCACCACTACATCACTATTGTTGCTCACACTTCTAAACTTAATCCAGAGACAGTCAGGTTTTTCTGCAGTTTCGTACCGGAGCTCTGAGCAGTCGTACTGCTCCCTTACATACAGTGCTACTCCCCCACCTTTTCTGCCCTGCCTGTCCTTCCTGAACAGTTTATAACCATCCATGACAGTACTCCAGTCATGTGAGTTATCCCACCAAGTCTCTGTTATTCCAATCACGTCATAGTTCCTTGACATCACCAGGACCTCCAGTTCTCCCTGCTTGTTTCCAAGGCTTTGTGCATTCGTATATAAGCACTTGAGATAACCTGCTGATCGCCCCTCATTCTCAGTATGAGGCAGGAGCCCTCCCCTCACAGACATTCCTGCCTGTGCTTCCTCCCGGTATCCTGCTTTCCCACTTACCTCAGGGCTTTGGTCTCCTTCCCCCAGTGAACCTAGTTTAAAGCCCTCCTCACTAGGTTTGCCAGCCTGCTCGCAAAGATGCTCTTCCCTCTCTTCGTAAGGTGGAACCCGTCTCTGCCCAGCACTCCTCCTTCATGGAAGACCATCCCATGGTCAAAGAGTCACGGGTAGTGATCAATGGCTCCATGTCTAGTTGGCAGCCGGTATCAAGTGGAGTGCCCCAAGGGTCAGTCCTGGGGCCGGTTTTGTTCAATATCTTCATAAATGATCTGGAGGATGGTGTGGATTGCACTCTCAGCAAATTTGCGGATGATACTAAACTGGGAGGAGTGGTAGATACGCTGGAGGGGAGGGATAGGATACAGAAGGACCTAGACAAATTGGAGGATTGGGCCAAAAGAAATCTGATGAGGTTCAATAAGGATAAGTGCAGGGTCCTGCACTTAGGACGGAAGAACCCAATGCACAGCTACAGACTAGGGACCGAATGGCTAGGCAGCAGTTCTGCGGAAAAGGACCTAGGGGTGACAGTGGACGAGAAGCTGGATATGAGTCAGCAGTGTGCCCTTGTTGCCAAGAAGGCCAATGGCATTTTGGGATGTATAAGTAGGGGCATAGCGAGCAGATCGAGGGACGTGATCGTTCCCCTCTATTTGACATTGGTGAGGCCTCATCTGGAGTACTGTGTCCAGTTTTGGGCCCCACACTTCAAGAAGGATGTGGATAAATTGGAGAGAGTCCAGCGAAGGGCAACAAAAATGATTAGGGGTCTGGAACACATGAGTTATGAGGAGAGGCTGAGGGAGCTGGGATTGTTTAGCCTGCAGAAGAGAAGAATGAGGGGGGATTTGATAGCTGCTTTCAACTACCTGAAAGGGGGTTCCAAAGAGGATGGCTCTAGACTGTTCTCAGTGGTATCAGATGACAGAACGAGGAGTAATGGTCTCAAGCTGCAGTGGGGGAGGTTTAGATTGGATATTAGGAAAAACTTTTTCACTAAGAGGGTGGTGAAACACTGGAATGCGTTACCTAGGGAGGTGGTAGAATCTCCTTCCTTAGAGGTTTTTAAGGTCAGGCTTGACAAAGCCCTGGCTGGGATGATTTAACTGGGAATTGGTCCTGCTTCGAGCAGGGGGTTGGACTAGATGACCTTCTGGGGTCCCTTCCAACCCTTATATTCTATGATTCTATGATTCTATGAATCCAAAGCCTTCTCTCCGACACCACCTGCGTAGCCATTCGTTGACTTCCAGAACTGCTGCCGAGCCATTCGGTCCCTAGTCTGTAGCGGTGCATGGGATTCTTCCGTCCTAAGTGCAGGACTCTGCACTTGTCCTTGTTGAACCTCATCAGACTTCTTTTGCCCAGTTCTCTAATTTGTCTAGGGCCCTAGGATATCCTATGCCTACCCTCCAACGTATCTACCTCTCCTCCCAGTTTAGTGTCATCTGCAAACTTGCTGAGGGTGCAATCCACACCATTCTCCAGATCATTTATGAAGATATTAAACAAAACCGGCCCCAGGACCGACCCTTGGGGCACTCCACTTGATACCGGCTGCCAACTAGACATGGAGCCATTGATCACTACCCGTTGAGCCCGACAATCTAGCCAGCTTTCTATCCACCTTCTAGTCCATTCATCCAGCCCATACTTCTTTAACTTGCTGGCAAGAATACTATGGGAGACTGTGTCAAAAGCTTTGCTAAAGTCAAGAAACAATACGTCCACTGCTTTTCCTCATCCACAGAGCCAGTTATCTCATCATGGAAGGCAATTAGATTAGTCAGGCAGGACTTGCCCTTGGTGAATTCATGCTGACTGTTCCTGATCACTTTCCTCTCCTCTAAGTGCTTCAGAATTGATTCCTTGAGGACCTGCTCCATGATTTTTCCGGGGACTGAGGTGAGGCTGACTGGCCTGTAGTTCCCCAGATCCTCCTCCTTCCCTTTTTTAAAGATGGGCACTACATTAGCCTTTTTCCAGTTGTCCGGGAGTCCCCCCGATCACCGTGAGTTTTCAAAGATAATGGCCAATGGCTCTGCAATCACATCCGCCAACTCCTTTAGCACTCTCGGATGCAACGCATCCAGCCCCATGGACTTGTGCTCATCCAGCATTTCTAAATAGTCCCGAACCACTTCTTTCTCCACAGAGGGCTGGTCACCTCCTCCCCATGCTGTGCTGCCCAGTGCAGTAGTCTGGGAGCTGACCTTGTTTGTGAAGACAGAGGCAAAAAAAGCACTGAGTACATTAGCTTTTTCCACATCCTCTATCACTAGGTTGCCTCCCTCATTCAGTAAGGGGCCCACACTTTCCTTGACTTTCTTCTTGTTGCTAACATACCTGAAGAAACCCTTCTTGTTACTCTTAACATCTCTTGCTAGCTGCAACTCCAGGTGTGTTTTGGCCTTCCTGGTTTCACTCCTGCATCCCTGAGCAATATTTTTATACTCACCCCTGGTCATTTGTCCAATCTTCCACTTCTTGTAAGCTTCTTTTTTGTGTTTAAGATCAGCAAGGATTTCACCGTTAAGCCAAGCTGGTTGCCTGCCATATTTACTATTCTTTCTACACATCGGGATGGTTTGTCCCTGTAACCTCAATAAGGATTCTTTAAAATACAGCCAGCTCTCCTGGACTCCTTTCCCCCTCATGTTATTCTCCCAGGGGATCTTGCCCATCAGTTCCCTGAGGGAGTCGAAGTCTGCTTTTCTGAAGTCCAGGGTCCGTATTCTGCTGCTCTCCTTTCTTCCCTGTGTCAGGATCCTGAACTTGATCATCTCATGGTCACTGCCTCCCAGATTCCCATCCACTTTTGCTTCCCCTACTAATTCTTCCCAGTTTGTGAGCAGCAGGTCAAGAAGAGCTCTGCCCCTTGTTGGTTCCTCCAGCACTTGCACCAGGAAGTTGTCCCCTACAGTTTCCAAAAACTTCCTGGATTGTCTGTGCACCGCTGTATTGCTCTCCCAGCAGATATCAGGGTGATTGAAGTCTCCCAAGAGAACCAGGGCCTGTGGTCTAGTAACTTCTGCAAGTTGCCGGAAGAAAGTCTCGTCCACCTCATCCCCCTGGTCCGGTGGTCTATAGCAGACTCCCACCATGACATCACCCTTGTTGCTCACACTGCAGTTTCATACTTGAGCTCTGAGCAGTCATACTGCTCCCTTACATACAGTGCAACTCCCCCACCTTTTCTGCCCTGCCTGTCCTTCCTGAACAGTTTATATCCGTCCATGACAGTATTCCAGTCATGTGAGTTATCCCACCAAGTCTCTATTATTCCAATCACATCATAGTTCCTTGACTGTGCCAGGACTTCCAGTTCTCCCTGCTTGTTTCCCAGGCTTCTTGCATTTGTGTATAGGCACTTGAGATAACTCGCTGATCATCCCTCTTTCTCAGTATGAGGCAGGAGCCCTGCCCTCTCTCGCGCTCCTGCTCATGCTTCCTCCCGGTATCCCACTTCCCCACTTACCTCAGGGCTTTGGTCTCCTTCCCTCGGTGAACCTAGTTTAAAGCCCTCCTCCCTAGGTTAGCCAGCCTGCTTGCGAAGATGCTCTTCCCTCTCTTCGTTAGTCTTCTGACCCCAAAGAGCTGGCCCCATTACCAGGTCAATATTAGCTTGGATCTTATCCAAAATACCATGCTTCCAGCCAATCCTTTAGTATCGAAAACTAAAGGTTTATTAGAAAAGAACAAGAAGAGTTGCTGAATGGTCAGTCAGATACATATAGAAACTTCAAAGTCCATATACCAGTTTCTTAGCAGTGTTGGTGAGTTTGCTGGCTTGAAAGTCCCTCTGGAACATATCCACAGCTTGGATGGGTCATTCAGTCCTTTGTTCAGAGGTTCACTTTGTAGAAAAGTTGCTCCAGAGGTAAGAAGCAGGATTGAAGACAAAATGGAGATGATGCAGCTGCCCTTTATATTCCTTTTGACATCTGGCTTGTACTTCCTGTGTCCCAAACACAAGTTTCACAACACGTAGCATGGAAAAGCCTTAGGGCACGTCTACACTGGCAAAGTTACAGCGCCGCTCAGAGAGCGCTGCAGGGAAACTGCTGTTGTGTGTTCACACTGTCAGCTGCCTGCGCAATAGCGTGTTCACAGTTGCGGCACTTGCAGCAGTATTCGGAGTGGTGCACTCTGGACAGCTATCCCACAGAGCACCTCTTTCTCTTCAGCCGCTAAGACTCGTGGGAAGGCGGAAGGGGTCACGGGGAATCCTGGGTCCTGTTCCAATGACCTGTGATGTATTGCTTCACATCCCAGAAATCCCTGTGCTTCCATCCACATTTGGTGCCATCTTTCAACGGTTTGTGTACTGCGCACCCTGCCTCTTCAGGCTGCAGGAATGGATCCCGAACTGTTGACCAGGATGCTGCTTGCTCTGACTAACACATCACAAGTGGCATTGGAGTTATTCCTTAAACTACAAAGGCAAGAGAAGTGCGACATTGATCTTGCCACGCCTACTAGCTATGACATGAGAGTGCTTGTGGCATTCATGGAGGTGCTGACCATAGTGGAACGCTGCTTTTGGGCTCGGAAAACAAGCACTGAGTGGTGGGATCACATCGTCATGCATGTCTGGGATGATGAGCAGTGGCTGCAGAACTTCTGGATGAGGAAAGCCACATTCATGGGACTGTGTGATGAGTTTGCCCCAGTCCTGCGGCACAGGGACACAAGAATGAGGGCTGGCCTGTTGGAGAAGCGTGTGGTGATTGCACTGTGGAAGCTGGCTACTCCAGACTGCTACCGATCAGTCAGTAACCAGTTCAGAATGGGAAAGTTGACGTTGGACTCATGTTGACGGAAGTGTGCAGGGCTATTAATCGCATCCTGCTCCAAAAGACCGTGACTTTGGGCAATGTGCATGACATAGATGGCTTTGCACAAATGGGCTTCCCTAACTGTGGAGGGGCGATAGATGGCAAGCACATTCCAATTCTGGCACCAGACCACCTAGCCATGGAGTACATTAATCGGAAGGAGTATTTCTCAAGGGTTCTCCAGGCGCGTGTGGATCACCATGTGTGTTTCACAGAATCATGAATCATAGAATATCAGGGTTGGAAGGGACCCCAGAAGGTCATCTAGTCCAACCCCCTGCTCGAAGCAGGACCAATTCCCAGTTAAATCATCCCAGCCAGGGCTTTGTCAAGCCTGACCTTAAAAACCTCTAAGGAAGGAGATTCTACCACCTCCCTAGGTAACGCATTCCAGTGTTTCACCACCCTCTTAGTGAAAAAGTTTTTCCTAATATCCAATCTAAACCTCCCCCACTGCAACTTGAGACCATTACTCCTCGTTCTGTCATCTGCTACCATTGAGAACAGTCTAGAGCCATCCTCTTTGGAACCCCCTTTCAGGTAGTTGAAAGCAGCTATCAAATCCCCCCTCATTCTTCTCTTCTGCAGGCTAAACAATCCCAGCTCCCTCAGCCTCTCCTCATAAGTCATGTGTTCCAGACCCCTAATCATTTTTGTTGCCCTTCGCTGGACTCTCTCCAGTTTATCCACATCCTTCTTCTAGTGTGGAACCCAAAACTGGACACAGTACTCCAGATGAGGCCTCACCAATGTCGAATAGAGGGGAACGATCACGTCCCTCGATCTGCTCGCTATGCCCCTACTTATACATCCCAAAATGCCATTGGCCTTCTTGGCAACAAGGGCACACTGCTGACTCATATCCCGCTTCTCGTCCACTGTCACCCCTAGGTCCTTTTCCGCAGAACTGCTGCCTAGCCATTCGGTCCCTAGTCTGTAGCTGTGCATTGGGTTCTTCCGTCCTAAGTGCAGGACCCTGCACTTATCCTTATTGAACCTCATCAGATTTCTTTTGGCCCAATCCTCCAATTTGTCTAGGTCCTTCTGTATCCTATCCCTCCCCTCCAGCGTATCTACCACTCCTCCCAGTTTAGTATCATCTGCAAATTTGCTGAGAGTGCAATCCACACCATCCTCCAGATCATTTATGAAGATATTGAACAAAACCGGCCCCAGGACCGACCCTTGGGGCACTCCACTTGATACCGGCTGCCAACTAGACATGGAGCCATTGATCACTACCCGTTGAGCCCGACAATCTAGCCAGCTTTCTACCCACCTTATAGTGCATTCATCCAGCCCATACTTCCTTAACTTGCTGACAAGAATACTGTGGGAGACCGTGTCAAAAGCTTTGCTAAAGTCAAGAAACAATACATCCACTGCTTTCCCTTCATCCACAGAACCAGTAATCTCATCATAAAAGGCGATTAGATTAGTCAGGCATGACCTTCCCTTGGTGAATCCATGCTGGCTGTTCCTGATCACTTTCCTCTCATCTCAGACATTAACGCAGTCTGGAAAGGTGGCCTGTTCAAGAAGCTGCAAGCAGGAACTTTCTTCCCAGACCAGAAGATCATCATAGGGGAAGTCAAAATACCCACTGTGATCCTGGGAGACCCCGCTTATTCCTTAATGCCATGGCTTATGAAGCCATACATGGGGCAACTGTTTAACAGGCTGAGCAAGTGCAGAATGACTGTTGAGTGTGCTTTTGGCCATTTAAAAGCCCACTGGTGCTGCCTCTGTAGGAAGCTGGACCTGGCCGATAACAGTATTCCTATGCTTATAGCCGTATGCTGTATGCTCCATAATATTTGTGAAGGGAAGGGTGAAAGCTTCACTCAGGGCTGAACCGCAGAGGCTCAGCGCCTGGAGGTTGAGTTTGAACTGCCAGAGAACAGGGCTTTTAGAGGGACACAGCGCAGGGACATAAGGATCAGGGATGCCTTGAGGAAGCAATCTGAAGCTGAAAGCCACTATTTGTTGCTATGCTTGGGATTGTAGTGCTTGTAATGCTAGGAGGTGATCGGTGCACACGATGCAATAAGGGGGTTTAACATAATTGTATGTTGCTTTGCAGAGCTCGTTTTGCTTTCAGTTAATAGAATAAAAGATGTCTTTTAATAAAAGAACTGTGTAGGTTTTAAAGCAAACAACCAGAGGAGAGAGTCCAAATGAAAAAATATGTCAGCAGGGATGGGGAAGGGAAGGTCCCAGGAGGAGGAGGGGTCCCAGGATGGCTAAAGATTTGTGTATGTCCAGGGATCATATCCAGCCTTCTCCTTTGGAGTACAATGCAGTGGGTACTGTACTTCAGTAGGGCCAAACTGCAGAGGGATGGGTGTGGGTAGTGGGAGTCCACAGTGCTGGACTGTGAGGAGGGAGGAGTGGAATGCTGCCGGTAGAGACTGGAGCCAGCAGGTTGATAAGAGTGTGTTGGCAGTGTCTGTGGGGTGCATGGGAAAGAATTTTGTGACAGCGGCTGCAGGGGAGGGTGGGTGCATAGCTGCTCAGTTTGAAGAGCTAGTATTGCCTGGAGCATGTCTTCTTGGCACTCAATAACATTTAAGAGCCGCTCTGTGGCTTCTTTCTGGCATGCTGTGTTCTCCTTTCAGTCCCTCTTCTCACTGTCCCGCCACTCCTTCAATTCCTGTTTTTCGGCAGCAGAGTACATCATAACCTCTCACAGAAAGTCCTCCTTAGTTCTTCTTGGCCGCTTTCTAATTCTGCCCAGCCATTCTGCCGCCAATAACAGGGAAGCTGGGCTCCGAAGGTCATCTCTGTGAAGTTTAAATGCGACAGTTTAAAGAAGCAGTATTGTTTGCAACACACACAACACTGATTGAGTGCTTTAAAACACAGCCAGTACTCACACACCTATCACTAACTTGCTGACTCCAGGCAAGAACACATGAGCCACCCCAGTGGGAGCTGTGGGGGTGGCGCTTGGGGGAGGGGCAGCATGTGGAGCCCCCTGGCAGCCCTTACACATAGGAGCTGAAGGGGAGACATGCCGCTGCTTCTGGGAGCCACAGCACACGCAGAATGGGGCAAGCCCCCAACCCCGCTTTGCAGCGGGAGCTCGAGGGCCGGATTAAAACGTCTGAAGGGCTGGATGTGGCCCCCGGGCCGTAGTTTGCCCATCCTTGGCTAGGTGGTGCTGATGCCAATCTGTCTGGGGTGTCACCCAGAAACACAGCACAAGTTTGGAAATACAGATGTACCATACATATTTATAACACAATACAAAGGTATAACAAATATATAAATAAGATTATCATACTTGGCAAATCATAAAATTTTTACTGACACCTTACACGGCATATCTGGCACGATTCGTTGCAATTTTATAACATTGATGATAATATTATCAGTGTTTCCATATCCCGTTCAGTGTCACATTAGGCTCAACCCTGAACTTTGTATTTGGGATCAGTCATTTTAGCTAAGCTGTAGAAAGGTTCTATCGCTCCTCATGGGAGTTTTTCATTATTATTATTATTATTATTTTATTTTATTTCTTTTGTCCTTGTGTGGTTCCATTTCTTTGTAAATTAGATCAAGTCAGATTTCCACTGAGACTGCAACAATACTGTCATCAGTCTGCAATCTGTCAAGACTCTCCAATAACTCCTTCAGTTATTCTTGTAATTGAATGTTATTGTTTTGATCTGTCTCTGCTCTGTTCAGTGCAAATTGCAACATTCTCATGGTAGCTGGAAGCAAATGGAAACACACAATCTTCCTGAGAGTTCCAGCATGTATCATTGCAAAATTGGGGTGTGTCAGTCATAATTTTTTAATCAACTAATCATGCCATTGATGTAACTGCTTTCTCCATATGGTTTAAATAGTTGCTGAACACTAATGTGCCAGACGTATGAGATGATCAAAGCTGAGAAGTTTTCTAATCTTTTCCATTTTAGTTTCTTTTAAGGAAATGGCGAAGATCTCCTTGTCATTCTTTTCACTGCATTTTTGGGTGGTATTTTCAGCAACTTGGACACAGTGTTTTGCTAGGGGGTGGGATTCAGATATAAGATCATTAGCATTAATCAGGAATGCAATTTCCCCTATATAGATGTGTACGCACATCATATCATTTCTCATGCTTGATGAGTCACCTAGCATTAAGTATTTATCTTGATTCCTGTGGGAACTGATATTTAATTTTTCCTCTGTTTCTTCATTTACAACCTCTATTAGTGTACATGTGAGTTTAAATCTGTCTGGAGAAGACTATCTAGGGCACAATGCTTTATTTCTTTCTTTTTATGGCTTATTTTGTGCTACACTAAAGGTGATATTGTTAACATAAAAGAGAGTTGCAACTTTCTTACTGAGTTTAAATCTTGGTCTTTCCGTTGTTTCAGTTTAATAATTTCTGACTGAAGTTTACTATTTGAGTGCCAAACTAACAAAAACTGATGTTGAAGAGTTGATGGAAAGCCTAGAACCAGAGACCTCAAATTATCATCATGGCTATGTTTCGAGGATGGCAGTGGCATACTCATAACTGTTCTGCGCTTCTGCTTAATTAGACAGCTCTATTCAGTGGCACATTTGATCTTGAAATACATGGACAAAAATGGATTGTCTACGCTTCTGAGATGAGCACACATCTTTTCTTTTTCGATATTTAACCCTTGATATTAATATTTTATTTTAGAATTCATGTTTTCATTACTTCAGTCACTTGCTTCCTGTCACTTCAACTTCAAGCATACTGAATCAGATAAATGCTGATGTTAATCACTGATTGCTAATCACTTGTTTGCCGTATTGATTGGTAGCTTTCACATTTCTACACTTAGAATAAGAAATAACCACCTTGTGGACTGAATCTTGTGAAGACTTTAAAAAAAAAAATATACGATGAGCTACTTAGTTAAATATAATCATCTTATCAGCTGTCCTGCCCACCTTCCAGAAATTTCTATATTCTATCAAATAAACACCCAAACAGCTCACAATTCCATCTATTCCCCTCTTTTCAACATGATAGTTGATTCTAGCCATGTCCTTGCCACAAATGACTCTACCTGTTCCTCTTTCCTTTCCAGAGTTCTAGATTGCTCAGTAAGAAAGTTATATTTTCATCATTGGTGTCATAGGAAACTTTCTTTTTTCATTACTTCAGCTAACTTCTTAGAGTAGTTAATTTTAGGGTGAGATTTTCAAAAGCTTTGTCCCAATTCTTTCCAACCTTTGTGTTTTGTTTCTTGTAACGTTAATCTTCTTGTAAGGGGACAGTAATCCTCATTTTCTGGTTGGTCAACAGTGGAGTTTTGGGAATTGAAAATCTCCCATTGTGGAAGAGTACAAGAAGCACAGGGCAATAGTGAGCATCTGCAGTCTTTACTTCAGGTTAACAAAGTTTTTTGCATGTGAATTAATGGAACAATGAAAGTACCCACTGACTGAACACATATGGAACCTGAATTTAGTTCTTACCTTGTGAAACAGAGTTGGTTCCTTCAGGATAGGCGTGAGGTCCATTGCTGGAGGCATGTGAGGGCTACTTGAATTAAATGTAAACCACGTCTGAATTCTCGTTCAAGTCTAACTAAAGTACAGTACAGTGTTATTTGAAGAGCTTATTCTCCCTGGTACTTCAGGTACATTTTTTTTAGTTCAAATCTTTAAAAACGCATGGTGGTTGCCCTATCTATGAAGGGGTCTGCATTAAATGGCAAGGACAAACAGAAATCTCTTTCCAGGCCAGTGCTAATGTAACTTCCTTTCTTCTAGGTGGGGATGCCTCCATTATTCCAATGACCAAACCAGAGGACCAGCCTTGTGAGCTGGTTAGTAGAAAAGATCCAAGAAGGCATTCAGCTGAGTGCAGTGGCAACCATGATCCTGTGGGTCCAGAAAATAAAAGGAAAACAGAGGAAACTGCAAGTGATCATGTGATCAAGAGAATGAAAACTGTCATCAGTGATTCTACATGTGAGGTCACTGAAAGAATAGCTGATCAGTATGTTCCTGGCAATCAACAAAATGTACAAGACACAGATCCCAGCTGCTCTGAATTTATTACAGGTGGACAAAGACAGATCTTAACGTGTGCTAAGGAGACTGGACTAATAGGAGCCAAAGTGATGGATGTTTATAGAACTGGAGCAAAGTGTGTGCTGGGAGAGAGGGATGATGCTCGGAGACCTGGGGTAGAATATCATCATGTTGGGTTACTACGAGTGAAGCCAGGCCGTGGAGACAGGACCTGCTCCATGTCCTGCAGTGATAAACTAGCTCGCTGGAATGTACTGGGCTGTCAAGGAGCCCTCTTGATGCATTTCCTACAGCACCCGGTATATCTCTCAGCAGTTGTAGTGGGGAAATGCCCATATAGCCAAGAAGTCATGCGGAGAGCAGTTATTGAAAGGTACATGACCCATAGAAGACCAGGAAGAGCGTACCAAGACTGAGTCATGGAGAGCATGAGCATTAGAAAGTTTGCAGTGCTCAGTCAGACAATCAGAAGAGAGATCAAAGTGATAAAGCAGCCATGTGTGACTTAGAGGGAAGGTGATGCTCCTGGTGAATCAATAATAAGAATTTGGTGGTCTCCAGGAAACACTTCTCGGTTTTCTAACTCTTGCTGTTCTTAATCCTTTGATCTACTCCTAATCCCCCTATCATCATGCAGTCCTTCAAGAAAATAACCTCCTTTTCTCTTCGATCCCTGCTCTCCCTTCCCCCTCACTTCCTTTTCACATTATGGCAATCACAACAATCGTTCCTTTTCTTCTGATATTGCTCCCAGTACTCTCAAATCTGTCGCTTTGGCCCTTTCTTAAAAGGGACCTACTGAGATTGATATTGGGTTTGCACTTTTTTTTTATGAGGTACAGAGAAGGGCCTGCAAGAATTTTATCAAAATAAAGTTGTTTTTTTTTCCTACTTGCTTTTTACATTTGAAATTCAGGACTTGTCTACCCAGGAAGATTCCCTGGTGACTGTAGATCCAGTGACATTGTGTCACACATGACAGTGCTGCAGCTGAGAGGGGAAGATTTTTAGTTAGACTGTTTATAACTGTTTAAGATGTTTTTGTTAATACCTTTTAAAAATCTTAAGACCATTGAACATTTAGGGTTTTTGTTTGGTTCAAAACCTATCCAGCTTCCCTTCAGTTAAGCTATCAGAGCACATGATACATACTTGAGCCTCCACAGTGGCTCTCCAGCAAAACCAGGGAAGGCCAAAT
This sequence comes from Caretta caretta, assembly GCF_965140235.1. Lineage (NCBI taxonomy): Eukaryota > Metazoa > Chordata > Testudines > Cheloniidae > Caretta > Caretta caretta. The sequence goes on from NC_134217.1 coordinate 44,176,060, forward strand.
TTAGATATATCAATTTTCTTTTAAAATATAGAGGATAACAATATACTACTGCTATCAATTACTCCTTTAATTTAACTGGCAGAGGTCGGTGGATTTAAATGTCCTGATGATTGCCCATGCAGGGATCAGTATGATTCTATACGATAAAATTTCTGTTTCTTCAGTTTTCTTTTTACAAATTCTAGGAAATTTCATTTAAAAAAAAAAACATTAAAAGATCATTAAGCTCTCAAAAGTTCGGAAATGCGAAAATTAAGGTTGGCCATGCTACCTTAATTTTGCCTTTTTGTGCAGCGGCATTCTGATACGGTCTTAGATGATCACATTTTATGTGGGAGCCTCTACATTTATTTATTGACAAAATCTGCAGAATTTTAAAATATTGTGTGCCGAATTTTTTAATTTTTTTTTTGGCATGGAATTCCCTCAGGAATAATATAGTGTACTACAGTTTTTGCTTACAATCTTAGATACATAGTATGTGTATCTTCTGGTACTGTGTTCCAGTCTGTGTATGCCAGACAGTCCAGGAAAATAATTTTAGTTACAAAATGCACAATGAATGAGTCATGGATTCTGGTGGAGACCTTTCCTCACTCGCTCTGTACCTTACAACATAAGAGATGTTTAAAATAAGGAATATGATTTGTCCTTTTCTTAATTTAATTACATTACTCCTGGTTTTATTCTGGGGATATGTGATACAGCTCCTAACTAGGAAGTTGTTTGTATTAGGTTGTGGAATAGTCTGTCAACGTAAGTGGTGGATGCCAAGTCTCCAAGGATAGCTAACTGTTGCAAATTGTGCATATTTAAACTTTTTAATTCTTGCTTATTTGATTTACCTTAAGTTGTCTACATTAGGTGTTTGCACCAGTATAATTAGATCTCTCTTCAAATGAAATTGGTATAGATAAGGCTTTACTAAGCTATTTGGTTTTTCAATGTCATGAGGCACAGAGTTCCACAGATCAAACAAAAGTTGCTTGGTAAAGTATTTCCTTGTATCTGTGCTGACTTCGTAGCATTTCAGTTTCATGAAGTGGAGGTTGCAGGGTTGTACCTGGGAGTCTGTTGAAGGAGACTTTCAGTGACTTGCATTTCTCTATATCTACTGTAGGTGTCAGCACATCTCATTTTTACCAGATGGTTTCCATGTTCAGGAGGTGAAAATGTTGCAGTCAAATCTTCAGTTTAAACATAGCCGCCATGCAATTCAGACAGCTCACACTAATGGCAAAGCAAAGCTTGTTCCTTGTGGAGCAGGTGAGTGACTTGGACCAATTCCTTAAATACCTACAAAGACCAAAGAGTAAATGGCATGACTTTGGTACATTTTTCCTGTAGCATTATCTCTTTAGGGTTTTATGTAGCAAGAGACCGCTTTTATGCCAAGACTTCATCATCATTAGTAATTATGATTAATATTAAATTATTAATACAGCTCCTGAAGTGTGCTGAAGACACTTCACAGAATGTGTAAAAGACTTGGTCAATGCCCTGAGGAATTTACAATGTGAATATAGACAATGGATAATAAGTGAAGGCAGATAGGAAGGTAATGAAAGCACAAGGGTTACATCAATAAGACTATGTCCTTGTTTCAGTTAGTTATGCATTCTCATTGGTGTAGGAATGCAGGAGTTGCCATACTGGATCAGACCCACACCAGCTAGAGATTCCTATATATAGTGAGAGAATACAAAATAGTATGATGTAAAAGTTTAATTGGTATGAGTCTGGGATGTATGCCTTATTTATCAGTGGCAGTGAGTGAGTTAAGCAGGTCATTGCATGGTTTCACAGTTTATTCTCATGGCTTTGCAAAGTATTACATGGATGTCACCACCACATGTGTAATATGCAGTTTCTCTGCATCTATGGCATACACAGGTATCATATGCTACTGTGTACTTCTCTGGCTTAGCTGAAAACTGACTTGGAATGTTTAATGGAGATGTGCCTAGGAATACTGACACATGAATGGAAAACTGGTGGAAGGATTGTACACAAAATAATAGTCATGTCACAGGTTGGATGGGTGCTTAAATTAAGCAGGTCCAGGTGCTCCCAGTGTGGCCAGTTCATAGATATTAAGGTCAGAAGGGACCATTATGATCATCTAGTCTGACCTCCTGTACAACGCAGGCCACAGAATCTCACCCACCCACTCCTGCAATAAACCTCTCACCTATGTCTGAGCTATTGAAGTCCTCAAACCATGGTTTAAAGACTCCGAGGAGCAGAGAATCCTCCAACAAGTGACCCGAGCCCCATGCTACAGAGGAAGGCGAAAAACCTCCAGGGCCTCTTCCAATCTGCCCTGGAGGAAAATTCCTTCCCGACCCCAAATATGGTGATCAGCTGAACCCTGAGCATATGGGCAAGATTCACCAGCCAGATACCCAGGAAAGAATTCTCTGTAGTAACTCAGGTCCCACCCCATCTAACATCCCATCACAGGCCATTGGGCCTATTTACCATGAATATTTAAAGATCAATTAATTGCCAAAATCATGTTATCCCATCATACCATCTCCTCCATAAATTTACCGAGTTTAATCTTGAAGCCAGATAGGTCTTTTGCCCCCACTGCTTCCCTTGGAAGGCTATTTCAAAACTTCACTCTGATGGTTAGAAACCTTCATCTAATTTCAAGTCTAAGCTTCCTGATGACCAGTTTATATCCATTTGTTCTTGTGTCCACATTGGTACTGAGCTTAAATAATTCCTCTCCCTCTCCAGTATTTATTCCTCTGATATATTTATAGAGAGCAATCGTATCTCCCCTCAACCTTCTTTTGGTTAGGCTAAACAAGCCAAGCTCCTTGAGTCTCTTTTCATGACAGGTTTTCCATTCCTTGGATCATCCTAGTAGCCCTTCTCTGTACCTGTTCCAGTTTGAATTCATCCTTCTTAAACATGGGAGACCAGAACTGCACACAGTATTCCAGATGGGGTCTCATCAGTACCTTGTATAATGGTACTAAAACCTCCTTATCTCTACTGGAAATACCTCGCCTGATGCATCCCAAGACCGCATTAGCTTTTTTCACAGCCATGTCATATTGGCAGCTCATAGTCATCCTGTGATCAACCAATACTCCACGGTCCTTCTCCTCCTCCGTTACGTCTAATTGATGTGTCCCCAGCTTATAATTAAAATGCTTGTTATTAATCCCTAAATGCATAACCTTACACTTCTCACTATTAAATTTCATCCTATTACTGTTACTCCAGTTTACAAGTCATCCAGATCTTCCTGTATGATATCCCGGTCTCTCTCTGAATCGGCAATACCTCCCAGCTTTGTATCATCCGCAGACTTTATTAGCACACTCCTACTTTTTGTGCCAAGGTCAGTAATAAAAAGATTAAATAAGATTGGTCCCAAAACTGATCCCTGAGGAACTCCACTGGTAACCTCCCTCCAGCCTGACAGTTCACCTTTCAGTATGACCCGTTGTAGTCTCCCTGTTAACCAATTCCTTATCCACCTTTCAATTTTCATATTGATCCCCATCTTTTCCAATTTAACTAATAATTCCCCATGTGGCACGGTATCAAACGCCTTACTGAAATCTAGGTAAATTAGATCCACTGCGTTTCCTTTGTCTAAAAAATCTGTTACTTTTTCAAAGAAGGAGATCAGGTTGGTTTGGCACGATCTACCTTTTGTAAAACCATGTTGTATTTTGTTCCATTTACCATTGACCTCAATGTCCTTAATTACTTTCTCCTTCAAAATTTTTTCCAAGACCTTGCATACTACAGATGTCAAACTAACAGGCCTGTAGTTATCCGGATCACTTTTTTTTCCTTTCTTAAAAATAGGAACTATGTTAGCAATTCTCCAATTGTACGGTACAATTCCTGAGTTTATGGATTCATTAAAAATACTTGCTAATGGGCTTGCAATTTCATGTGTCAATTCCTTTAATATTCTTGGATGAAGATTATCTGGGCCCCCCGATTTAGTCCCATTAAGCTATTCGAGTTTCGCTTCTACCTCAGATATTGTAATATCTACCTCCATATCCTCATTCCCATTTGTCATGCTACCATTATCCCTAAGATCCTCATTAGCCTTATTAAAGACCTGAGGCAAAGTATTTGTTTAGCTATTGGGCCATGCCTAGATTATACTTAACCTCCACTCCATCCTCAGTGTTTAGCAGTCCCACTTCTTCCTTCTTTGCTTTCTTCTTATTTATATGGCTATCGAACCTTTTACTATTGGTTTTAATTCCCTTTGCAAAGTCCAACTCTACTTGACTTTTAGCCTGTCTCACTTTATCCCTACATGTTCTGACCTCAATAAGGTAGCTTTCCTTGCTGATCCCTCCCATCTTCCACTCCCTGTATGCTTTCTGCTTTTTCTTAATCTCCTCTCTGAGATGCTTGCTCATCCAGCTTGGTCTACAACTCCTACCTATGAATTTTTTCCCCTTTCTTGGGATGCAGGCTTCCGATAGCTTCTGCAGCTTTGACTTAAAGTAATCCCAAGCCTCCTCTGCCTTTAGATCCATAAATTCTTCAGTCCAATCCACTTCCCGAATTAATTTCCTTAATTTTTGAAAGTCAGTCCTTTTGAAATCAAAAACCCTAGTCACAGATTTATTTTTGTTTATCCTTCCATTCAGTTTGAACTGAATTAGCTCATGATCACTTGAACCAAGATTGTCCCCTACAACCATTTCTTCTATGAAATCCTCACTACTCACCAAAACCAAATCTAAAATGGCATCCCCTCTAGTTGGTTCAGCAACTGCTTGATGAAGGAATCCATCAGCTATCACATCTAGGAAAAACTGAGCCCTATTATTATTACTAGCACTCATCCTTCAGTCTATATCTGGGAAGTTAGTCTCCCATGATCACGCAGTTTCCATTATTATTTACTTCATTAAAAACATTAAAGAGGGCTCTATCCATATCCAAATTAGATCCCGGCGGTCTATAGCACACCCCAAGCACTATCACAGGGGAGGCTCTAGTAGTTTTCTTCCCCAGTGTGATTTTTGCCCAGACGGACTCTGTCTTATCCATCCCATCGCTTCTTATTTCTTTACATTCTACCTCATCATTGATATACAATGCTTCTCCACCACCTTTATCTTTATTTCTGTCTTTCCTAAACAGCACATACCCTTCAATACCTGTAGTCCAGTCATGACGACTATTCCACCATGTTTCTGTTATCCCTAGAATATCTGGTTTCACTTCCTGCACCAGTAGCTCTAGTTCCTCCATTTTGTTACCTAGGCTCCTCGCATTGGTGTACAAACATCTTAATTTTTGCTGTTTGGCCTCACTCACATTCTGTACCCGATTAGGCATGGTCATTCTACAACCAGTATGACCTATTAGACTGGTATCCACACTGCCATTCCTCCTTATGTTCATTCTCCTACCCACGATTGTATCCTTTCTTACTTTGTTTTCTTCCCTCTCAATGCTAAAATCCGGCGTGGAGATTACCTGGACATCTCCCAACCATCTCCCCCAAATTCCTAGTTTAAAGCTCTCTTAATCAGTTGTGCCAGCCTCCATCCTAGAAGTCTATTTCCTTCCCTACTCAGATGAAGTCCATCCCGAGAGAACTGTCCTCTGTCCATGAATGCCTCCCAGTGGCCATACATCCGCAAAGCCCTCCTTATAGCACCACTGCCTAAGCCATCTGTTGATAGTCATAATCTTGTCACACCTTTGTTGCCCTTCTCTAGGAACAGGCAGAATCCCACTGTTGCCGGCACCCAGTGCCGAGAGGCTGAACAACAGCTTGAGTGGTTCGTTACCCGGTGTGCTACACCCAATAATCACAACGGGGTGGAGAAGCAGAAAAGTTTATTTGCAGCTGCAAAAAGGTACAGGGAGAATAAAATCTCAAATCCTGCACACAGAGCAGGAAGTTACACAGGCTTTTATACATCCTTTTTCCCAGCATACTTATCCAATAGCAAGCTGCCCCAAGTATCCATATAGCCAGCCAATCCAGTTCCCAGCTAGTTCCCTGATTCTCTGTATCATTTGTTAAACTATACATAAAGCTGCTTTATTCAGCATTGTTCTTCCCTATCTCCCTTGTTTGGCCTTGCTTAGTTTCAGGCAGTCTGACTCTGCAACATACTGTTGCAGATTCTCAGCATAACTGCTGTGTGTGCCTCCAGACGGGGGGGCCAAGGACACTTGGGCCTAGTACGCAGAGCTGCTGCGAGTGCCTCCAGGCAGGAGGAGGGGGGCCAAGGACACCGGGGCCTAGTGCGAGGGGGCTTCATCGACACTCGTGGTCTTCCATCCCCTCGAGTTACCTAGTGGCCATGCCCCAGTGTTCCCAACAACTCCCCCCTTTGAGAACACTCAACAGCCTTGGCTCTGAGTTTTCTCACTTGGGCTTGCTACATTGGAGATATTAACTGGACAGCAAGTTACATTTCCAAACCCCTTTTTTGTGGTAAGATTATTTGTAAGAGTTTCCCTAAAAGGGGAGGAACCATTACACCCACACTGCTGGCCTCCCCTGTTGGTTTTTATCCAATACCCATCAGCCCACTGTGTAATAACACAGGAGCTCTTTCCCACAGGATGCCCATAGGGATCAGATTGGTTTCGGGTAAAACATAACACTCCCTCAGTGAGTACTGCAACTGAATACTCCTGGTCCTGATAGGTGGCCTGCTGTAAAGAGGTCTTGTTCCAGAACGGTGAGTTCGTTCTTTCCTGCTCTTTGGTGGTGGCTAATTCTGCTAGGGTCAAGGGCAGCATGTCAAGGGGCATTCCCGTTTTGGGGGATAGTGGAGTTGGAGCACATACCCAGCAATCAGTCTGGTTTGTTAAATTAGCAACATGGTGCGCAAGCAAAACAAAGGAGTTATGCTCCCGATATGCACAGTTTGGAAATACCAATACAGAGAATAACAATGTTACCCAATTAATTATTACCAGAGTCTTCCCAACCCAGGGTCTCCAATACCTGGGTGGGCCCATTTTAGCATTAAGGTGCCCGCTATTTGTGTCTTTTAAACAGTAGCTTTAGCCCGAGATCGTCACTAGATGAGGAGTCAGCAGGTTGGACGGTCCACTGTTCTGCTGACGAGGGGGCTGTTACTGCCTTCAGACGAGAGTGATGGATCCAGTTCTTGTGGCCCTCGATCTTTGCTGCTGTATGGGAGGTCAGCAGGACGGTATAGGGTCCTTTCCACTTTTCCTGGAGAGGCTCATCTTTCCAGGTGCGAACAAGCACAGAGTCACCGGGCTGTAAGGAGTGAACGGGAGAGTCCAAGGGGAGAGGCTGGGAATCCTTGGTATACCTGTGAAGAAACAAGAGAACAGCAGACAGGGAACACAAATACTGTGACAAAAAACCATTACCCAACTTCCATTTTTTTGACAGAACCGGGGTGCCATTCATAGGCCATGCCCTTCCAAACATAATTTCAAAGGGACTACGCCCTAATCTACCCTTTGGGAGAACGCGGATATGGAGTAGGACGAGGGGCAAAGCATCAGGCCATCGCAGTGAGGCTTCTTGGCACACTTTTGAGAGATGCCATTTAAGGGTCTGATTGGTACGCTCCACTACACCACTGGCTTGCGGTCTCCAGGGCGTATGGAGTTTCCAGGGCATCTGTAAGGCATGTGAGATGCTTTGAATGATTTTTGATGTGAAGTGTGTCCCATTGTCAGATTCCATCCACAGGGGGAGTCCAAAGCGAGGAACGATCTCCTTAACAAACTTGAGGGCCACTGTCCTGGCAGTGCAGTTACGGCATGGGAAGGCTTCTGGCCATCCGCTGAACCGATCCACTATAACAAGGAGATATTTGAACCCTTGGGTCCGGGGAAACTCAGTAAAGTCTATTTGCCACACCCGTCTGGGGCCCGGAGTGGGTTCTAGGGCAGCTGGTGGCACAGGATGTCCCGGTCGGGGGTTATTCTTTTGGCAGACTAAGCAGTCCGCTTGTACCTGGGCAGCCAGGGGTCGGAGTCCGGAAGTGATAAAGTATTTTCCCATTAGCTGGATAAGTGTTTCCCTGCCAGCATGAGTGGTTTGATGTAGTTTCTGCAGCACTGGCCGGATTAGGCCCTTTGGTAAGAGGACCTTCCCTTCTGGGGAATGGAGCCATCCCTCCTTTTCCCGGAGACAGAGTTTGTCAGTTAGCTGTCTCTCCTCCCCAGAGTACTGAGGGGTTGGAAGCTCCCCTACTGATGGGATAAGGGCATGTATATGGGCGTTCTCAGCCTGAGGGGATGGCAGGGTGGCAGCATGCTTAGCCTCTCTATCTGCCCGGACGTTACCCGGACATCTTGATCCTCCCTTTGATGGGCTTTACAGTGTACCACCGCCACTTCCGAGGGGAGTTGTATGGCTTCTAGGAGCCGGAGGATTTGGGGCCCGTACTTGACTGGGGAGCCTTGGGCTGTCAGCATTCCCCTTTGCTTCCATAGGCCAGCATGAGCATGCAGCACACCAAAAGCATACTTTGAATCAGTAAAAATGTTGACCCGCTTTCCTTTTGACAGTTCAAGTGCACGGGTCAGGGCTATTAGTTCAGCAAGCTGGGCAGAGGTCCCAGCAGGCAAACCTTCAGCTTCCACAGTGTCATGGAGGGTCACAACAGCATAACCCGCCCTCCTTTGCCCATTTATTACAGTACTGCTACCATCAGTGTACCACTCATAATCTGCATTTGGGAGGGGTACATCTTTTAAATCCGGACGGCTGGAGTACTGGACATCTGTAATCTCTAAACAGTCATGTTTCTGTTCCTCTGTTTCTGGCAAGAGGGTGGCTGGGTTAAGGGAGGGGCAAGGCTGTAGGGTGACTTCAGAGTTCTCTAACAGCTTAGCCTGGTACCGAGCAATCCGAGCCTGGGTGAGCCAAAGCCCTCCCTTTGCATCCAATAAGGCTCGGACCATATGGGGAGTATAGATTTGCATAACCCCTCCCAATGTTAGCTTCTCCGCTTCCTCAAGCAATAGGGCAGTAGCTGCGACCGCCCGTAAACATGCCGGCCAACCCTTTGCAACCTGATCCAATTGCTTAGAAAAATAAGCCACAGGACGTCTCCATGCTCCTAACAGCTGTGTAAGCACTCCTAGGGCCACCCCCCTTCGTTCATGTACATACAACTGAAACGGCTTAGAGAGATCCGGCAGGTCCAGAGCTGGGGCTTCCATTAATTTTCTTTTCAGGATTTTAAATGCCCTATCAGCCTCTGGGGTCCAATAGAAGGGGTCATGATCCACTCCTTTTACACAGTCATACAGGGGTTTAGCCCACAGTCCAAACTCTGGGATCCATATCCTGCAAAAGCCTGCCATACCCAGAAATGCCCTGAGCCGCTTACAATTATTTGGAGAGGAACTTGACAGATAGATTCCTTTCTTTTTTTTTCGCTTGAACGCTGACGCTCCCCTTGCCTTAGCTGTAACCTGATCCCTCTCCACCTCAGACAACAGGGTTCTCAGGAGGATATTACAGTCGTCTCAATCGGCTTGTGACTATTGAGGCACCCCTCAAAGACCGAAATAAACCGGCTTGCGTTCGTTGAGAATTCCCCAGCCTGTGTTTTAAAAGCTGCTAAGTCTATTGGATTGAATGGCACATGGGTGTAAACTTGCATAGTTGTGGCAGGACGCCTATCTGATCCAGACCGGGCGACTTTAGTTTCGGTGATTAAGGGGTATAGGCCAACCATGGGGGACTTACAAGGTGTGGGTGTGGGTGTAGGGGCCGAAGGGGACACCGGCTCTGCCATTACAGTGGGGGTGGGGGTCTGGGGACTAACATTAGCTGCTACCGAACCAGTCGGAGTCAGATTACAGCGCTGTAAAATATCTGGTTGAGTACATAAAGTCAGAAACAAATGCGCATACATATGTTCATTCCATTTCCTTGTTCTCTGACAGAACAGGAGTAACTGAAGGATCGTGTTGTAATTAATTGACCCTCCTGGTGGCCACCACTCCTGGTCCTCTAGTTGATATTGAGGCCAGTCAACTGTACAGAATTGTTTTAATTGGCTCTTAGTCATCGGATCCGCACCAAATACCTTCCAGTTTGCTAGAATGCACTCTAGGGGCGTACACCGTGCCCTAACCTCTGAGCTCTGTCCCTGTCCCATACCTACAGGGTAACTCTGGGCGTCCCCAGGTTCCAACAGAGCATATAATCCGGATTTTAATAGGTTCCTACCTTATCCAAGGGTCCGGTTCTTCACCGTGGCCTGCAGCTGCTCCTCCCCCACGTCTAAGGGACCGGTTCTTCACCTCCGTCCACAACAGCTTCTCCACTATATGAGTGCGTTGCACCGTTGTGCCCTCTGGGGTTGATCAAATCGCGTCTCCTCCGAGGCCCCCGATGAACTCACCGGTGCGCGCTGGGCATCGGTTCTCGCCGCACTTCTCGACCTCCAGGAGGGGTCCGGGCAAGGCTAAATTGCAGCCTCGTCGCCCACCCAGGGACGCCAAAAGCTGTTGCCGGCACCCAGTGCCGAGAGGCTGAACAACAGCTTGAGTGGTTCGTTACCCGGTGTGCTACACCCAATAATCACAACGGGGTGGAGAAGCAGAAAAGTTTATTTGCAGCTGCAAAAAGGTACAGGGAGAATAAAATCTCAAATCCTGCACACAGAGCAGGAAGTTACACAGGCTTTTATACATCCTTTTTCCCAGCATACTTATCCAATAGCAAGCTGCCCCAAGTATCCATATAGCCAGCCAATCCAGTTCCCAGCTAGTTCCCTGATTCTCTGTATCATCACCTAGGGAGGTGGTAGAATCTCCTTCCTTAGAGGTTTTTAAGGTCAGGCTTGACAAAGCCCTGGCTGGGATGATTTAACTGGGAATTGGTCCTGCTTTGAGCAGGGGGTTGGACTAGATGACCTTCTGGGGTCCCTTCCAACCCTTTTATTCTATGATTTGTTAAACTATACATAAAGCTGCTTTATTCAGCATTGTTCTTCCCTATCTCCCTTGTTTGGCCTTGCTTAGTTTCAGGCAGTCTGACTCTGCAACATACTGTTGCAGATTCTCAGCATAACTGCTGTGTGTGCCTCCAGACGGGGGGGCCAAGGACACTTGGGCCTAGTACGCAGAGCTGCTGCGAGTGCCTCCAGGCAGGAGGAGGGGGGCCAAGGACACCGGGGCCTAGTGCGAGGGGGCTTCATCGACACTCGTGGTCTTCCATCCCCTCGAGTTACCTAGTGGCCATGCCCCAGTGTTCCCAACACCACTAAAGATCACATGCTTCCACTGTCCACTTTCCTCACCCAGCAGTCTCCTCTCAGAGTTCCTCAGTCCTGCTTCCATCTGCAAGTCTAAGCTTTTCCCTTCAGCTACCTCAGGCCTTTGCTCTATAATCTGCTCGAACCCCCTTCTAAACTCAACCAGACTTTCCACCTACATCTCCAATCCTCGGATCTTTTCCTCCATCAGCTCTATCAGATGGCATTTCATGCAGACAAAACTCTTACCAGATAGCCCCTCCAGGATCAGGTACATACTGCAGCTTCCTCATCCAGTCATCCTCATTGTGTCTTCCACTACATGGGTCACTCCCACTGCTGCCTCTGTATCTGTCATAGCTTTCCCACCTAAATCCTGTTAATCTGGGAAACACAAACCACATCAAAACACCACCACCAGCAGCAAAAACAAACCGCAAACAAGCACCACAATACAAACTCCCCCTGAAACCCCCCTATTTACAGCTCTGTTTGCTAGCTTCTGTGCTGCTGCCAGTTAAGAGGGCAGGGCAGCATCTGGGGTTATAGAGAGAAGTTGTCAGTAAGGAAGTGGGAGATCAGCAGAGAGTTTGCTGGGAGGGGAGGGAGTGGGAACCTTTTTGGAGTTAGGGGAGAAGGGCAAGCCCAGGGAGGTGGTGGTCAGTTAAAAGAGCAAGGAATAATCCTGCAAAAGGGCCTGAAGCAGGAAGGACTGAGATAAGCAAAGGGAAAATCCCCTGGAAGCTGTAGCCCAGCATAGGCTGAGGAACTGTTTTGTGTTTTACTTGTGTTTAGAAAATAAAACTGACCTGAAAAGAGACTCTGGGTGTAGCAATAGGTCCTTCACGGGCTGAAGACACGCCTACACTGTATGAACCACCTCTGGCCATTTGGTTGCCAAAGATTTCTGTGTTAGGACTGGTCTTATTTAGCAACTTCATTGGTAGGATAGAATGGGAAAGAAACAGTATATTAATAACATTCACTAAATTGGAGGATATTGCAAATACCAGTGAGGAATATATTTAGCTACTATGGTGATAAGGGCTCAAAATAATTACAATAGAGAGAGATTAGAAACATTTGTAGGAAATAACAAAATGAGATTTCTCTTGGAAAAATGCAGCTGATTCATCTGGGAAAAGATAATCTGAAACACAGGTACCAGTGGAACAGAGGAACCTTAGAAGCAATAATGCTGAAAGAGACCCAAGGTGGAAGTGGACTACAAATCAGACTCGAATTTTTTGCAGTGCAATACAGTGGCTAAAAAAACAGTGCAATTTTAAGCTGATCCTACAGAGGCATTGTATCATGGAGCTGAGCAGCAATGGGCTCTCCATATGCTGCTTGATACAACTGCACCTGTGCCATGTTACCAGGAAGACCGAAAAAGAGGGAATTCAGAGATGAACAAAAATAATTTATCATGAGGCTGTAGAGATTTGTAAGGAGAGGGTAAAGGAGCTATAGCTAGTTTATGCGATGATAAATTGGATATGTTATTGTTAGTGTTTATTATTATTATTTATGTATTTATATTACAATAGTACCCACACAGTGCTAAGCACTTTCAGCCCTTATAGGAATATATAGTCTTGGCACCAGAGACTTTACAATCTAAGATGAGTAGAAACAGACAAAGTATAGGAGAGAGGGATAGATAAATATCAGCTCTTCCCTGCTCTTCTACTGAGCCTTTATTTGTTCTCTAATTTCTGATATAACTTTTAAGGATATGTCTACCGATATTTGAAAGGTATAAGTGTGGAAAAAGGTTGATGGATTATTTAGGGTGGCATAGGGGTGGGGTGGGGGGAGACAGCAGCAAGAATATAGGCTGACTAGTATGCAAAACTTTGGCATGAGATGGAATATTCCACAATCTAATATCTCTAGCAAAGCAAGGGGAAGCCTTGTCGTCTGGGACACTTAAAATGTGTTTGGCCAAAACATGACAGAATATATTGGAGGGAACTCTCCTGCCTTGTGGGGAAGAGAGACTAAGGGCCAGATGTTAAAGGTATTTAGGTGTCTAAAGATGTAAATAGGTGCTTCTGAAAATCCCACTAGGTGCCTATCAGCATCTTTAGGTTCTTATATACCTTTGAAAATCTGCCCCTAGAATACATGATTGGTCTTTGCCATCTCTAATTTTAATGTCTATCCTGGGAGTCTAGTGGGTTATTGGGAAGTGAAGGAATGTTTAATTGAAATGTTTCCCTATGAAACTCCAGACTCATCCCTGATGAGACTGAAATGAATATGCCACTAGCATTGTAATCTTTCAAGTTTACCTGAATTAATCTGGATAGTGGTATGTTGTCATCACAAACCCTTCTGTTTTGCAGTATTGAGAGTTTTGATTTTCTGCTGAGAATCGACTTGTTCATGATCTTTTTTTCCCCAGCTATCAGCTGGAGTGCTGTCCCTGAGCAACCTCTAGATGTTACCTCAAATGGCTTCAAGCAGGGAACAACAAAGAAAGGAATCGGAAGTTACCAGACCAGGTGTGGTGGTAGTAAGGGCTTGTGATGTCTCTTTTGGAGTGTATTCTTATCAGTGTATGTTCCCCCCTCTCTTTCTTTTTGACATAGAATGTGGTGTGTAGGGACTGCGGGCATCGAGAAGGAGTTAAGGGATGGGGAAGAAATCCCCACTTTTGTTCCATCCCAGACCATGTTCCTACTGCACAAGATAGAGAGTATAGGCGGGGCCTGTGTTTTATAGGCTTAGCCCCTTCACTGGGATGTTTGTTACCTTTGCCTAATAAAATTTTTCTAATAATTAAAACAAGGGGGGATATTTTTATATGAAACCAGAATCTTTTGTTGATGTAGACTAAATTGTCATTCTCTGCCTAGCAGAAGGCAGGGGCCTCCATCCTGGTTATTGGGTAGGAGATGAGCCTGTTATTTGATAAAATTTTCACATGTGGCCATCGTCTTTTCAGTGAGGATTGTTCCAGTGCTTCCTTTATTGTTGGAGTAATTGATTTCCGTGGTTGCACTTGTTTGAGATGTGTGTTTTCCCTTGCAGGCTGCAAATCTTATTTCTGCCCGCTTTGTGTGAAGTGTAATCACTTTATTGGAAGCTGGAACACTTGTGGTTTATTTCTAGCACTTCTGTCTTTCTTTTTCCCATGATAGTTGCTCTTCTGTGGTCATTAACATGTCAAAAATAGAAGCTGACCTCTGTCCTCCAGGCTTCACTTTTTAGAAGAAATTGCTGTTTTGTCCTGTCCAGTTTGGAATGACAAACTTCCTATGAAATTTCCTATAGAATTATAGAACTGGAAGGGACCTCGAGAGGTCATCTAGTCCAGTCCCCTGCACTCAAGGCAGGACTAAGTATTATCTAGACCATTTCTGACAGGTGGTTGTCCAACCTGCTCTTAAAAATCCCCAATGATGGAGATTCCACAGCCTCCCTGGGCAATTTATTTCAGTTCTTAACCACTCTGACAGTTAGGAAGTTTTTTCTAATGTCCAATCTAAACTGCTGAAATTTCAAGCCCGTTGCTTCTTGTCCTATCCTCAGAGGTTAAGAACAACAATTTTTCTCCCTCCTACTTGTAACAACCTTTTATGTACTTGAAAACTGTTATGTCCCCTCTGTCTTCTCTTCTCCAGACTAAACAAACCCAATTTTCTTCAATCTTCCCACATAGGTCATCTTTTCTTTTTTTAAAAATTATTAAAGGTCTAGAAAACGAGTACTTGTGGCACCTTAGAGACTAACCAATTTATTTGAGCATGAGCTTTCGTGAGCTACAGCTCACTTCATTGGATGCATACTGTGGAAACTGCAGTTTCCACAGTATGCATCCGATGAAGTGAGCTGTAGCTCACGAAGGCTTATGCTCAAATAAATTGGTTAGTCTCTAAGGTGCCACAAGTACTCCTTTTCTCCTTACAATGTGTATGATAATCAAGGTGGGACATTTCCAGCATAAATCCAAGTTTAACCAGAACGTCTGGGGGGGGCTAGGAAAAAACAAGGGGAAATAGGCTACCTTGCATAATGACTTAGCCACTCCCTGTCTCTATTTAAGCCTATATTAATAGTATCCAATTTGCAAATGAATTCCAATTCAGCAGTTTCTCGCTGGAGTCTGGATTTGAAGTTTTTTTGTTTTAAGATAGCGACCTTCATGTCTGTAATTGCGTGACCAGAGAGATTGAAGTGTTCTCCGACTGGTTTATGAATGTTATAATTCTTGACATCTGATTTGTGTCCATTTATTCTTTTACATAGAGACTGTCCAGTTTGACCAGTGTACGTGGCAGAGGGGCATTGCTGGCACATGATGGCATATATCACATTGGTGGATGTGCAGATGAACGAGCCTCTGATAGTGTGGCTGATGTTATTAGGCCCTGTGATGGTGTCCCCTAAATAGATATGTGGGCACAGTTGGCAACGGGCTTTGTTGCAAGGATAGGTTCCTGGGTTGGTGGTTCTGTTGTGTGATATGTGGTTGTTGGTGAGTATTTGCTTCAGGTTGGGGGGCTGTCTGTAGGCAAGGACTGGCCTGTCTCCCAAGATTTGTGAGAGTGTTGGGTCATCCTTCAGGATAGGTTGTAGATCCTTAATAATGCATTGGAGGGGTTTTAGTTGGGGGCTGAAGGTGACGGCTAGTGGCATTCTGTTATTTTCTTTGTTAGGCCTGTCCTGTAGTAGGTGACTTCTGGAAACTCTTCTGGCTCTATCAATCTGTTTCTTCACTTCCGCAGGTGGATATTGTAGTTGTAAGAATGCTTGATAGAGATCTTGTAGGTGTTTGTCTCTGTCTGAGGGGTTGGAGCAAATGCGGCTGTATCGCAGAGCTTGGCTGTAGACAATGGATCGTGTGGTGTGGTCAGGGTGAAAGCTGGAGGCATGTAGGTAGGAACAGCGTCAGTAGGTTTCCGGTATAGGGTGGTGTTTATGTGACCATCGCTTATTAGCACTGTAGTGTCCAGGAAGTGGATCTCTTGTGTGGACTGGACCAGGCTGAGGTTGATGGTGGGATGGAAATTGTTGAAATCATGGTGGAATTCCTCAAGGGCTTCTTTTCCATGGGTCCAGATGATAAAGATGTCATTAATATAGCACAAGTAGAGTAGGGGCGTTAGGGGACGAGAGCTGAAGAAGCATTGTTCTAAGTCAGCCATAAAAATGTTGGCATTCTGTGGGGCCATGCGGGTACCCATAGCAGTGCCGCTGATCTGAAGGTATACATTGTCCCCAAATGTAAAATAGTTATGGGTAAGGACAAAGTCACAAAGTTCAGCCACCAGGTTAGCCGTGACATTATCGGGGATAGTGTTCTTGACGGCTTGTAGTCCATCTTTGTGTGGAATGTTGGTGTAGAGGGCTTCTACATCCATAGTGGCCAGGATGGTGTTATCAGGAAGATCGCCGATGGATTGTGGTTTCCTCAGGAAGTCAGTGGTGTCTCGAAGGTAGCTGGGAGTGCTGGTAGCGTAGGGCCTGAGGAGGGAGTCTACATAGCCAGACAATCCTGCTGTCAGGGTGTCAATGCCTGAGATGATGGGGCGCCCAGGATTTCCAGGTTTATGGATCTTAGTTAGTAGATAGAATATCGTAGGTCGGGGTTCCAGGGGTGTGTCTGTGCGGATTTGATCTTGTGCTTTTTCAGGAAGTTTCTTGAGCAAATGCTGTAGTTGCTTTTGGTAACTCTCAGTGGGATCATAGGGTAATGGCTTGTAGAAAGTGGTGTTGGAGAGCTGCCGAGCAGCCTCTTGTTCATGTTGCGACCTATTCATGATGACAACAGCACCTCCTTTGTCAGCCTTTTTGATTATGATGTCAGAGTTGTTTCTGAGGCTGTGGATGGCATTGTGTTCTGCACGGCTGAGGTTATGGGGCAAGTGATGCTGCTTTTCCACAATTTCAGCCCGTGCACGTCGGCGGAAGCATTCTATGTAGAAGTCCAGTCTGCTGTTTCGACCTTCAGGAGGAGTCCACCTAGAATCCTTCTTTCTGTAATGTTGGTAGAGAGGCCTTTGTGGATTAGTATGTTGTTCAGAGGTATTTTGGAAATATTCCTTGAGTCGGAGATGTCGAAAATAGGATTCTGGGTCACCACAGAACTGTATCATGTTCGTGGGGGTGGACGGGCAGAAGGAGAGGCCCCGAGATAGGACAGCTTCTTCTGCTGGGCTGAGAGTATAGTTGGATAGGTTAACAATATTGCTGGGTGGGTTGAGGGAACCATTGCTGTGGCCCCTTGTAGCATGTAGTAGTTTAGAAAGTTTAGTGTCCTTTTTCTTTTGTAGAGAAGCAAAGTGTGCGTTGTAAATGGCTTGTCTAGTTTTAGTAAATTCCAGCCACGAGGAAGTTTGTGTGGAAGGTTGTTTTTTTATGAGAGTATCCAGTTCTGAGAGCTCATTCTTAATCTTTCCCTGTTTGCTGTAGAGGATGTTGATCAGGTGATTCCGCAGTTTCTTTGAGAGCGTGTGGCACAAGCTGTCAGCATAGTCTGTGTGGTATGTAGATTGTAATGGATTCTTTACCTTCAGTCCTTTTGGTACGATGTCCATCTGTTTGCATTTGGAAAGGAAGATGATGTCTGTCTGTATCTGTACAAGTTTTTTCATGCAGTTGATAGATTTCCACTCCATACGGCTAAATGCAGTGCCTTGCATAATGACAGGTTTCAGAGTAACAGCTGTGTTAGTTTGTATTCGCAAAAAGAAAAGGAGTACTTGTGGCACCTTAGAGACTAACCAATTTATTTGAGCATAAGTTTTCATGAGCTACAGCTCACTTCATAAGATGGATACTGTGGAAACTGCAGAAGACATTATATACACAGAGACCATGAAACAATACCTCCTCCCACCCCACTCTCCTGCTGGTAATAGCTTATCTAAAGTGATCACTCTCCTTACAATGTGTATGATAATCAAGGTGGGCCATTTCCAGCACAAATCCAGGTTTTCTCACCCTACGTAAAAAAAATAAATGGACACAAATCAGATATCAAGAATTATAACATTCATAAACCAGTCGGAGAACACTTCAATCTCTCTGGTCACGCAATTACAGACATGAAGGTCGCTATCTTAAAACAAAAAAACTTCAAATCTAGACTCCAGCGAGAAACTGCTGAATTGGAATTTATTTGCAAATTGGATACTATTAATTTAGGCTGAAATAGAGACTGGGAGTGGCTAAGTCATTATGCAAGGTAGCCTATTTCCCCTTGTTTTTTCCTCCCCCCCGACGTTCTGGTTAAACTTGGATTTATGCTGGAAATGTCCCACCTTGATTATCATGCACATTGTAGGGAGAGTGGTCAGTTTGGATGAGCTATTACCAGCAGGAGAGTGAGTTTGTGTGTGTGTGTGAGGGGGGGGGGCGGAGGGTGAGAAAACCTGGATTTGTGCTGGAAATGGCCCAACTTGATTATCGTACACATTGTAAGGAGAGTGATCACTTTAGATAAGCTATTACCAGCAGGAGAGTGGGGTGGGAGGAGGTATTGTTTCATGGTCTCTGTGTATATAATGTCTTCTGCAGTTTCCACAGTATGCATCCGATGCAGTGAGCTGTAGCTCACGAAAGCTCACGCTCAAATAAATGGGTTAGTCTCTAAGGTGCCCCAAGTACTCCTTTTCTTTTTGCGAATACAGACTAACACGGCTGTTACTCTGAAACCTGTTAATAATTTTTGTTGCTCTTCTCTGGACTTTCTCCAATTTGTCCACATGTTTCCTGAAATGTGGACCCAGAACTGCACACAGTACTCCAGTTGAGGCCTAATCAGCGCAGAGTAGAGTGGAAGAATTACTTCTCGTGTCTTGCTTACAGTACTCCTGTGAATACGTCTGTAGCGGGGCGACTCACCAGCACGGCGCCTCCTGCTCTCAAGAATTAGCTCTCCAGCATAAGGAGCGCCCTCTGCAGGCTGGTTTCTCGCCTGCTGCTTGCCCCCCGTGTCCCTCCCGGACCCTGGTGCCCCTTCACCTTGGGGTCCTGCCCCCTGGCAGTGCCCCCACGCTCTGGGTCTCGCCTCCCAGGAGAGCCCCCAAACCTCTAAACCCACCTTGCCTCAGTGGCTACTGCCAATCATCATCTAGCTCCCGCTCACTGGGGCAGACTGCAGTCTGTAATGGCCACTCATCATTGGCAAGGGGTTAGGACCAGCTGCCTCTGCCTATTCCCAGGCTGCCCCTCTGCAGCCCCAGTACCTTTGTAGGCCTTCCCCAAGGCCCTGCAGCCTGAGGATTTACCAGGCTGGAGCTCCCTAGCTCCTCTTGTCCTTTTCCCCAGCACTGCTCCACTTCAGGCAGCTCATTCTCAGGCAGCTAGCCCTTCCTACTCCAGGGCAGAGTGAGACTCCTCTTGCTTCTGGCCCACAGCCCTCTTATAAGGGCCATCTGGACCCTGATTGAGCTGGCCACAGCTTTGGTCAGCTACTTACTCAGCTTCTCCCAGCTGTTCTCACTTCTCTTCCCCCAGCCGCAGCGCTCTCCAGGGCAGCCCTCTCCCAAGGCTGTTTTAACGCCTTCAGGGACAGAGCAGGGTGACTACCCCGCTACAACATCGCAGAATGATGTTTGCTTTTTTTGCAACAGTGTGACACTGTTGCCTCATGTTTAGCTTGTGATCCACCATGACCCCCAGATCCCTTTCCACAGTACTCCTTCCTAAGCAGTCATTTCCTATTTTGTATGTGTGCAACTGATTGTTCCTTCCTAAGTGGAGTACTTTCCATTTGTCCTTATTGAATTTCATCCTATTTACTTCAGACCATTTCTCCAGTTTGTCCAGATCATTTTGAATTTTAATCCTATCCTCCAAAGCACTTGCAACCCCTCCCAGCGTGGTCTCGTCCAAAAACTTTATAAGTGTACTCTCTACGCCATTATCTAAATCATTGATGAAGATATTGAACAGAACCAGACCGTGAACCAATTCCTGCGGGACCCCGCTCGTTATGCCTTTCCAGCATGACTGTAAACCACTGATAACTACTCTCTTGGAACGATTTTCCAACCGGTTATGCACCCACCTTATAGTAGCTCCATCTAGGTTGTATTTCCCTAGTTTGTTTATGAGACGGTCATGCGAGACAGTATCAAAAGACTTACTAAAGTCAAGATATACCACATCTACTGCTTCCCCCCTATCTACAAGGCTTGTTACCGTGTCAAAGAAAGCTATCAGGTTGGTTTGACACTATTTGTTCTTGACAGATCCATGCTGACTGTTATTTATCACCTTATTGTCTTCTAGGTGTTTGCAAATTGATTACTTAATTATTTGCTCTGTTATCTTTTCAGGTACAGAAGTTAAGCTGACTGGTCTGTAATTCCCTGGGTTGTCCTTATTTTCCTTTTCATAGATGGGCACTATATTTGCCCTTTTCTAGTCTTCTGGAATGTCTCCCATCTTCCATGACTTTTCAAAGATAATTGCTAATGGCTCAGATATCTCCTCAGTCAACTCCTTGAGTAGTTTAAGATGCATTTCTTCAGGCCCTGGTGATTTGAAGACTTCTAATTTGTCTAAGTAATTTTTGACTTGTTCTTTCCCTATTTTAGACTCTGATCCTACCTCATTTTCACTGGCATTCACTATGTTTAGACATCCAGTCGCCACCACCCTTCTTGCTGAAAACTGAAACAAAGAAGTCATTAAGCACCTCTGCCATTTCCACATTTTCTGTTATTGTCTTTCCCCCATCATTGAGTAATGGGCCTACTCTGTCCTTGATCTTCCTCTTGCTTCTAACGCATTTGTAGAATGTTTTCTTGTTTCCTTTTATGTCCCTAGCTAGTTTGATCTCTTTTCATGCCTTGGTTTTTCTAATTTTGTCCCTACATACTTGTGTTATTTGTTTATATAAATCATTTGTAATTTGACTGAGTTTCCACTTTTTGTAGGACTCTTTTTGAGGTTTAGGTCCTGGTTTAGCCAGGGTGGTCTCTTGCCATACTTCCTATCTTTCTTACACAATGGGATAGTTTGCTCTTGTGCCCTTAATAATGTGTCTTTGAAAAACTTTTGAAAAATTCCACTACTGTGGACAGGACTGCTGGTTTCTGTAATATGAATGTGTCTGGGGATTGACATATCGAAAATGCTGATAAGTTGGGATGTGATATCTCAGAATTGATGATGGGATATAGAGACTTTTGCCTATGGGTTGCTGAATTCCAGGTCAGGTGAGTGACAACCAAAAGTTGTAGCTTGTTCAGTAGCCTGTTTGAAAGAAGACTCATAGACTTTAAGATCAGAAGGGACTATTGTGATCATCTAGTCTGACCTCCTGTACAGTACAGGCCAGAGAACCTTCCCCACGCCTGAAATAGATCTCTAACCGAGTTACTGAAGTCCTCAAATCATGGTTTAAAGACTTCAAGTTACAGAGAATTCAGCATTTACGCTAGTTTAAACCTGCACGTGCCCCAGGCTGCTGGGGAAGTTGAAAAGCCCCCACGGTCTCAGCCAATCTGACCTGGAGGAAAATTCCTTCCTGACCCCAAATATGGTGATCAGTTAGACCCTGAGCATGTAGGCAAGACCCACCCCGCAGATAAATGGGAAAATAGTTGGCAGTCTTCGCCGTGTTCTGGTACAGTAGTCCGTTGTCCACATCACCAATTCATTAACTGGTGCCTTGCATGGCCTGTCTGTTTTCCCATGGGCTGGGAACTGAGCAGTAGTGAATGAGGTGCCGGGGAGGAGAGTCCTAGATTTAGTCTTTCTGAAGGAGACACTAAGACAAGATGCCATGCTTCCAGGAGAAAAATCTCCTTGACTTAGAATTGCTGTCTACCTTTATTAAAAGTCCACTGTACAATGTTTCCATCTCCTCTCTAGGAACAGGAAGACCAAGAAGAGCTTTATAGTTTTAACTTAGAAGTGTGGTATTTGGTACAATATTAATTAATGTAGATGAGCCTATTTGATGTTTGTAAGTATTTTTGTAAATTGTTTGCACATTTTGTACTAATTGTTTGTTTGTACAGTGAGAGGAACCAGCCAGAGACATATGGACTCTTAGATCTTTCTGGAGTTTTCATTGGACTCTTCCTGCTCTGTGCTGATTGGCTGCTTGTTCCATCCATCCCTCAGTCTCCTCACCTCATCGTCACTCCACATCTGCCCCTCTTACCCTCTTCCCCCCTGCCCTGTCCTCCTCAGCCCCTTCCCTTTTCTTTCCCTTTAGCTTATCTCCTCTTAAGTAGCCCCTTTACCTGCCTTCTTCACCTCCTCCTCCCTAAAGGTGGAACTAGCATGCTGTTTGGTGTCATCACATTGCTCACTCTGTTGGTGTGTTCTATGCCTCCCCCCACCTTTTGTCAGTCTAGTCTAGTTACACTGTAAGTTCTTCAGCGCAGGGACTGTCTGCTGCTCTGTGTTTGTACAGTGCCTAGTTCTGTTCTTGGTGGGCCCTTTGGCACTGCCGTAATAAACACATTAAATAATAATACCTGCTCCTAGAACTGTGGAAAAGTGCACTTTATATAATTGCAATAAAGTCAGAGCAGAGAGGCCAAGAACTGAATGGACTATGGAGGTTGAATTAACCTCTCATCCTGAATGGGTGAACTGATGGATGGTGTGAGGGAAGCTTACAAGGCTGTGCTCCATGCTATATCTGTTAAGTAGGACTCTTCATCTGCACTAATTTAACAAATTTGGAAAAAAAAATCCAGTGTGGATTGCAAAGGGGTGTATACTCTTTTCTTTCTTTGTGACTAAAGCTCCAACGTAAAGGCTTAGTTTGTTCCATTAGAAATTCATGTCTTGTCTACTGTTTTTCCTGTAAGACTTTATGGATGACTGTTATTACTAAAATTATATACTAGGCTCTTTATGGCATTTAGGATTACAACGTAACAGATACCAAGGAAATAAAACCTCATCTGTAAAACTATTCAAGGTTTTACAAACAAACAAAAGTGCATTTGTTTAAAAGCTCCTTTCTTGTGGCATCCTCTTCTTCCCCCTGAGAGCAGTTCTAGATGTACAAGACTCTGGGAGGTGGCTAGTTGTTTGTAAAATTATCCTAGGCAAAGCATTTATAATTGAGGGAAGGAGCAAATTATCCATCATTGCTGTAGGCCTAATGAGACAGGTGTCTACAGCAAAACTGCTGTTTTAATTGTTCTACGGCTGATGATTTGAATTGAGTTTCTTCTTCTTCTTAGGTCCCGGATCTGTAAGGTGGAACTTTTCCATGTATTCCAAAGGCTGATGGCTAGTATTTCACAGGAGAATCTGCCAGAATCTCTCAGGTGAGAAATTACTCTTTCTGATTGGTTATAAGGAGAATCTCAACAGATTCCAAGAGTGGCTCTAATGAAACCAGAGGCTGCCAATATAAGGGAATTTGATTACTGCTGGGATCAGCATTACAATTTGGCTTTTTAAGGCTACAACATTTGGATATTGGCAAGTGCAGTATGTGCTTTCTTACCCAGTTGGTAAGTTAGCAGTAATGGTACTTCTTGTATTCAAGTGAGACCAGGATATGAAAAAGTTTTTGGGGGACTTGCTAGTTCAGGTGAGCAAGGATGAGAAATAATTGGGTTAAAATCCAGCCAGTGTTGGCACAGACAGAAACCAGTGGTGATAATTAGCCACTGTTTAGTATCTGTGAAATAATTAGGTGGGTCTCAGTGCATTTCCTAGTGCACAGGTGTCCACATCACAAAAACCACTGTTGTAGCTGTTACTAATTTCCAGTAAAGGCACTAGTGTCAGTAGAGAGAAGTCCAAGAGCTAAATGCTTTTCCCTTCAGGTCACAGAGAAGGCCCATGGGAAGTGGGGGCCAGTGTGAACAGCTTGCATGTCTGCTTCATGGGCTGTATCTGTTTTATGCATAGAGACTTTTAATAAAAGCAGAAACTCTTACTTAGTGGCAATTTCATTATAAGAACATAAGAATGGCCATACTGGGCAAGACCAAAGGTCCATCCAGCCCAGTATCCTGTCTATCGACAGTGGCCAATGCCAGGTGCCCCAGAGGGAGTGAACCTAATGGGTAATGATCAGTGATCTCTCTCCTGCCATCCATCTCCACCCTCTGACAAACAGAGTCTAGGGACACCATTCCTTACCAATCCTGGCTGATAGCCATTAATGGACTTAACCTCCATGAATTTATCTAGTTCTCTTTTAAACCCTATTATAGTCCTAGCCTTCACAACCGCCTCAGGCAAGGAGTTCCACAGGTTGACTGTGCGCTGAGTGAAGAAGAACTTTCTTTTATTTGTTTTAAACCTGCTACCCATTAATTTCATTTGATGGTTCCTAGTTCTTATATTATGGGAACTAGTAAAAAACTTTTCCTTATTCACTTTCTCCACACCACTTATGATTTTATATACCTCTACATATCCCCCCTTAGTCTCCTCTTACAAGCTGAAAAGTCCTAGCCTCTTTAATCTGTCCTCATATGTGATCCATTCCAAACCCCTTATCATTTTAGTTGCCCTTTTCTGAACCTTTTCTAATGCTAGTATATCTTTTTTGAGATGAGGGGATGTGGGCGTACCATAGATTTATATAAGGGCAATAAGATATTCTCTGTCTTATTCTCTATCCCTTTTTTAATGATTCCTAACATCCCGTTTGCTTTTTTGACTGCCGCTGCACACTGCATGGATGTCTTCAGAGAACTATCCACGATGACTTCAAGATCTTTCTCCTGATTAGGTGTAGCTAAATTAGCCCCCATCATACTGTATGTATAGCTGGGGTTATTTTTTCCAATGTGCATTACTTTACATTTATCCACATTAAATTTCATTTGCCATTTTGTTGCCCAGTCACTTAGTTTTGTGAGATCTTTTTGAAGTTCTTCGCAGTCTGCTTTGGTCTTAACTATCTTGAGCAGTTTAGTATCATCTGCAAACTTTGCCACCTCACTGTTTACCCCTTTCTCCAGATTATTTATGAATAGGTTGAATAGGATTGGTCCTAGGACTGACCCTTGGGAACACCACTAGTTACCCCTCTCCATTCTGAAAATTTACCATTTATTCCTACCCTTTGTTCCCTGTCTTTTAACCAGTTCTCAATCCATGAAAGGATCTTCCCTCTTATCCCATGACAACTTAATTTACATAAGAGCCTTTGGTGAGGGACCTTATCAAAGGCTTTCTGGAAATCTAGGTACACTATGTCCACTGGATCCCCTTATCCACATGTTTGTTGACCCCTTCAAAGAACTCTAATAGAGTTTGTTACTATGTTACTAAATAAAGCAATGCATAGGTTTTTAAGCCATAAGGGACCATTCTGTATGACCTGTAGTCTGACCTGTATATAATACCACAGGCCATAGAACTCCATCCACCACTGCTGCATCAAGCCCATAACTTTTGGTTGAACTCTAGATCATATATGTTAGAAAGAGACATCTAATCTTGATTTCAAGATTCCAAGTGATGGTGAATCTACCACATCCATAGTTAATCTGTTCCAAAGGTTAAATATCCCAATTGTTGGAAAAAACGGTCTTATTTCCAGTTAGGATTTTTCAACTCCCCCCATTGGATTTCATTTATGCTTTTGTCAGAAGGCTTAAAGATCCCTGAAAAATCTTCTCCCCGTGTAGATACTTCTAGACTGTGATCAAGTTGCCCCTCAACCTTCTATTTGATGAGCTGAACAGACTGAACTCTTTAAAATCTCTTACTTGGATTTCTTTTAGACCCTGAATCATTTTTGTACCCCCTCTGAGCCCTCTCCAGTTTTTCAACATCTTTTTGAAATGTGAACAAGAAAAGTGGAACGTTATTCGAGTAGAGAGAGGCAATACCACCTCCCCACTTCTGCTGGATATGTACATGTTTTAAACATCCAAGGATTTGTCCTTTAAGCCACAGCATTGCACGGGGAGCTCTACTTCAGTTGTTTGTCCAACGTGACTTCTTCATAACTGGGATGGTAGGAGCTGGGTTTGTGTGGTGCATTGGGGACATGCTGCTGCGTGATTGGAAGGCTGGCCATGTGCTGCTTACATAACACTCTTTCACCTCAAGCCTTTTCAGGATTCCTGTGGTTTTGTAATTTCCTGTGGCATTTTTGTCCTTTTATCATTTTCTGTCTCTGGACTTTTCCTTGTGGCACAGTTCAGCAGACACACAGATACGAGTGTCTCTGATACAGGCTATACAAGCTTAGTGTGTACAGCAGGGGGACCTAGCTCTCCACTCAGCCTGTCCTGCTGCTTTCCTGCTACTGACCAAACACTATAGCGGGTAACTTCAAACCACTGTTCCCCCTCCACTTCCACTTCGTGCCACTCTTCACAACATATTCTCTTCCTTCACTCTGGGCTCTGATTCAGAGTGGAATTTTTCTATTGATTTCCAAGCTGTCAAACCATCCCTCCTGACTCTCATTTGTTTAGCTGCCTTTCTCCCCAATCCCTTGTCTGTCTGTCTGCCTCACCAACTCCTTTTCTTCTGCGTTCAAGTGCATCCTGGTATCTCCTACCTTACGCTCCCTAGACTCCACTTTCTTATAGCCATCAGTCCATCTTCTCTTCCTCCTCCCCACTTTGCCTCCTAAGTTCCTGCCTTCATTTCTCTGATTCCCTTCTTGATCCCTTGCAATCTACCCCCATTACTCCATTGACACATTTTTTTCCAGTCACTAACTGCCTCCTCTGGGTTAAGTCCATGGGTCCCTTGTCTGTTCCCAGGTCTTTCTGCTACTTATGATGATTGATCAGTCCCTCCTCCCTAACAGCATTGCCGCCTTGGTCTTTGGGACTCCATGCCATCTTGGTTCACCTACCTCTTCAACTGTACTTTCCTTTTTCTTCCCCTCTCTGCCTCTCACCTGGGGGATCTCTATGCACACTATATTTAATTGCAACTCATCTCCTGTGGAGAGTTTGTTTGCTCCAGGGACTCTGATTACTAATTCCTTTAAATTGCAGGGCGTGAGGCCTGGGGGATAGGGCAGCATAGGTTTCTTTCATTATGGCTGGTGGGCTTAGTTCTCTGGGTAATAGGTCTGAGTAAATTTTTCAAAACTTGTGTCAAGGTTCCTTCCCCATTCTGAACTGTAGGGTACAGATGTGGGGCCCTGCATGAAAACCCCCTAAGCTTACTTTTACCAGCTTAAGTTAAAACTTCCCCAAGGTACGAACTATTTTACCCTTGGACTTCCACCGCTACCACCAAACTTTATCTGGGTTCCTGAAGAAATGTAGTTTGGAAACGTCTTTCCCCCCCAAAATCCTCCCAACCCTTGCACTCCACTTCCTGGGGAAGGTTTGGTAAAAATCCTCACCAATTTGCATAGGTGACCACAGACCCAAACCCTTGGATCTTAGAACAATGAAAAAGCATTCAGGTTCCTTACAAGAAGACTTTTAATAGAAGTAAAAAAAGAATCACCTCTGTAAAATCAGGATGGTGAATACCTTACAGGGTAATTAGATTCAAAACACAGAGAATCCCTCTAGGCAAAACCTTAAGTTACAAAAAAGACACACAGACAGGAATATTCATTCTATTCAGCACAGCTATTTTCTCAGCCATTTAAAGAAATCATAATCTAACTCATACCTAGCTAGATTACTTACTAAGTTCTAAGACTCCAAGCATCATACGGACAGACACAGATCCTTTGTTTTTCTCCCTCCTCCCAGCTTTTGAAAGTATCTTGTCTCCTCATTAGTCATTTTGGTCAGGTGCCAGCGAGGTTACCTTTAGCTTCTTAATCCTTTACAGGTGAGAGGAGTTTTCCTCTGGCCAGGAGGGATTTTAAAGGGGTTTACCCTTCCCTTTATATTTATGAAAACTTGCTTGTAAACTTTCAGTTAAACATAAGCACAAATGCAAGAGGAGGGAGAAGCTTAGCTGAAGTTAACAAGCGTAGTATCCCTGCACTCTCACACTGTCACTTCTTTCCAGAGCATTGTTCCCCCCGAGTATTGTTCTGTAGGTGTGGCCTGTATTTCTTGTTCCTAGATTCATGACCTTGCATTTCACTGTGTTAAAAAGAATTTTGTTTGAATAGGTCTGTGTTACCAAACAGTCGAGATCATTCTGTATGACTGCTCTGTCTTCATCATTATTTATTGCTTCAGCAGTCTATCACCTGTACTAGGAATGATTTTATATTTTCCTCCAGAGCATTGATAAATATATTAGATAAACAGGCCCAAAACCAGATCCCTTGGGGACTCTATTGGATGCACCCCAATTTGAGGGCAATTCCCCATTAACAATTACGTTTTGAAGGTCTATCAGCCAGTTTTGAATCCACTTATGTACATTGCGTTTATTTAGTATACTTCTAATTTTTTAATCAGAATGTCCTTGTGGTACTTTGTCCTGATACATTGTTAACACAGTTACCTTTACTAACTAGATATGTGATCTCAATTATGGATGAAGACTTGAAAGTAAAGTTTGAAACTGAATAATGGATCAAAGGAGTGGCTTTTGTGCTTAGGAGAAGAGTAGGGTTGAATACATGCACATGCCAATGTGTCAGATTTTTTCAGAGATTTGCCTGGGGCTACAGGAGAATAGATCATCTCTTTTCTTGCCTGCTGATCATGTGAGCGTTTCTCGTATAACACTGATTTACACAAACAATGAGGAGACCTAAATTTACTAACAGCCCCTTAAATACAGGAGTGTGAATGCAAGTGCAGGGGAGTCTCTGGCCAAAGAGATGAGTCTGTGACAACCCATTAAGTGTAATCAGAACTCTCTTCACATCACAGTTGTTGCTCCCTAGTGGCTGGGATCTTGGAGTAGGCGATGCTGGTGTGCTGTGCTAGTTGACAGTAGCATGTGCTGGAGCAGGGGTGGGCAAATTTTTTGGCCCGAGGGCCATATCGGGGTTGCGAAACAGTATGGAGGGCCAGGTAGGGAAGGCTGTGCCTCTGCAAACAGCCTGGCACCCCGCCCCCCTATCCTCCCCCTCCCACTTCCCGCCCCTGACTTCCTCCCCCAGAACCCCCGACGCATCCAATCTCCCCCCCGCTCCTTGTCCCCTGACTGCCCCCTCCCAGGACCCCCATCCCTAACTGTGCCCCCAGGACCCCACCCCTTATCCAACGCCCTGTCTCCTGACCTCCCCACCCCGAACCTCCGCCCCATCCAACTCCTCTCCGTCCCCTGACTGCCCCCCGGGACCTCCTGTCCCTTATCCAATCCACCCCCCCACACACACACCATGCCGCTCAGAGCAGCAGGACAGGCTTATTGGAAAGCCTGGGAGGTGGGCGGGTGCAAGCGGTGGTGTGGCTGCGGGGGAGGGGGCTAGCCTCCCCGGCCGGGAGCTCAACGGGCAGGCAGGATGGTCCCACGGGCCGTAGTTTGCCCACCTCTGTGCTGGAGGAATGGGGAGAGAAAACTCAGGATATGTCTGTGCTGCACACTCCTGGCAGTGGTGCATAGGGTGTGCATAGCTACATACCGCAGTGAAAAGCAGACTGTGTCCACCCTGCAGCATGTAGCCACATGTGACCGTGAAAGGCTCTGACAGTGAGGAGGAAACAGGGAAAGGCTCTGGAAGCAGGGAGCTGCGCGAGCCTTTCACCGCTGCTGCCCCCCTGCCAGAGCCTTTCCCTGTGGTAGGAAAAGGCTCTAGCAGCTCCCTGTGGCGGCGAAAGGCTCCAGCACCAGGGAGGCAGTGGGACACTACACTACGTTTGCCTGGTGTCCAGTTTTCAACCAGAACACCTGTGGCAGGAAAAGGGACCCTGGCAGCAGTGCTGACTGGACCGTTAAAATTCCAGTTGCTCTGGGGCTGGCAGGCTTCCAGCTTCGTGCGGCTCTCAGGAAGAAGCAACATGTCCCTCTGGCTCCTAAGCGGAGAGACGGCCGGGGGACTCCACACACTGCCCCTGCCCTGTGTGCTGGCTCTGCAGCTCCCATTGGCCAGAAACCACGACCACTGGAAGCTGGGGTGGGGTGGTGACTGCAGGCAGGGGCAGTGCTCAGAGCCGACTGGGAGCTGGAGGGACATGTTGCTGCTTCCTGGAAGACACCTAAAAATAGCAGTGTAGGTGGGTGGATCTGCTTGCACATCTAGAGAGCCATGTAAGGTACGTGCCCTAGGGGTTCAGGTGTCTCTTTACTTGCTGAAGCAACACCTCACCCCTACACAGCTACATACACCTGAACTGTGGGGGTGTGTGTGTAGTGTATGTGCTCTGCACCCTGCCATAAGGAGTGTGCAGTGTAGATATGCCCTAAATCAGCCATACTGCACTTTTTATGTTGCCTTGGCTTCCATGTGTTGTAATCGGAGCTGTTAGGGTGAGAGGTAAGGGGGGTGAGGCAGTGTCCAGAGCCCTTCTTTGACCTGTGGTGTCTCCTGAAGTCTGCTTTCCCCATGTGCTAGCTGACCACTATAAGGGCTCTTCTATGCCTGCAGCTCAGTGCTGAAGGTTAGTACCCATAATCTTCCATGTGTTCTGAAGGGCAGAGCTCCAGTGTGTCTTTCATTGGTAATGTCCCCAGTAAGACACTAATTGCAATCATTTGGGGTTTATTTAACGAAACATAAAGTGGATAGCAATGAAGTATGTGAAAGCTAAGTTGTAAATGCCTGAATGCAGTTCTGCATGTGCATGCTGTGGCATAGTCCACTCATTTTATAATGCATTGGCCATGGCTAGTGCCTGTGGGACAGGCATCATCTCAGTAGCATGTTAAGCAAAGTTATGTTGCCCTGCTGCGCCTCTTTCATTCCATTCTAGGCAGAGGAGTAAAGACTCTGACTCCATTGTTCCACCACCCTGTGTTTGCCCTGGAGTGCAAAAAAGATTATTCTGAACTTCAGCCACTTGGGCAGCTCTTAGCTATACATCCTCCAGCAAAATGAGACCAATTCCACCCCACTGGAATGTGGATCTGCTCATAAGGCACACTGCTGACTCTGCCTGGCTGCTCTCCCACATGGCTGGCACCACTCTGTCTGCTGCACTCTGCTCGTACAAAGTATCCCCATCCTGTTGGTGGTACAAAGGCTTGAAACCAGTGGAGAGGTAGAAACAGGCCATACTTGGGCAGAATTTATACACCCACCCTGGAGAAAACTGAACAGAGCTACCTCCCAGGAGCCAGGGACCTTCTAGAAATCCGGAAGTGTCCAGAAACCCTAACTCCTTCACAGCACAGAACTCCTTAACCATCTTCCCAGAAACCTAGGAAGCTCCAGAGAGCAGGTGACATCCCCCTGAGGCTTATCCAGTTTCGTAAGAGGCCTAGTCTGTCTGCTAGGTCCACAGGTCTGAGGTAGGATGGTTGTAGGCCTTTTCACCTCTTTCCATTTATTCCCACAAAACTCTTGCAGATTAGTATTTATATGCCTGCCTGTTTGCCAAGAGTGTCAGGAAGAGCAGTCAGTGCAGATTGGCCTCTCACAGGGTTGGGTATTTGTTCAAAAAGGAAAGGTAACCTCTGTTAATAAGAGAACTGAAATCTGTCCATTGTTGTGGTGCATTTCCTATCAGGGAGAAGAAGTTGGAGACCTACTGGGAGTACAAGGAAGCTGCAGCAAACTATCAAGAAGCTTGGAAAGCGTTGCATAGCCAGGCCCTAGGAACCTGGGTCAAGAATACCAAGGATTACCTGCAGTTTACATAAAATGGCAGCTGTGTGAGCCCAGCATTGATGGAGCCTTCAGACACAGAGTGGGAGACGTTGCTTTAGAGTGTGGGCCAAATTCTGGCTGTCAGTTGAAGGCAGCACTTTGTCTCTAAGGCCCAGCTGTTTAAAGGGATTTGAGTCATTGCAATGCCTGACTGATTTAGGAGACTAAATCCCATTTTCCAAGGGAGCGTGGGATTTAGGCTGAGCACAGCAACACCTCAATATCTTTAAAAATCTGAGCCTGAGCTCTGAGGGAGGGGGATAGAAAAGGGAACTTGTTATGGCTGCTTGCGTATGTCATTCTTTACGAAATATAAATTAGATCCCAGTGGGCTTGGGTGGTCACTTCTGAGCTGCATGTACCATGGCATATGTCAAGGCTGAATCCTCGCTCTGGCACTTTGAATGCAGAAGGTAGGGGCCCGCAAAGATTTTAAGTTAATACTTGCTACTCCAGGCTTGTATTAAACTCCCAAGGTTACAGCTTTTCTCTGACCTTGGCGTGGTAAACGCCACCACCGAAATGCAAAAACCCACTTGAACCTAGGAAGAAGCACTTGGGAATTCCTCCCTGTGGGGTACCCTCAAGCTCTTTCACCCCCCTTCAGGGAAGAGCTGAGAAAGAAAACAAAGGAAATTAGCTGTTGCCACCAGGCAATTAAACAACATATGCACAAACCTCTTAGGACACCAAAAATCCAATTTTGTTCTTAAGAAAGGTAAATTTTATTAAAAACAAAAAGGAAGAAAATACATCTGGAACTTAGGCTTTTGCTAGATTTTAAAGGAGTAATTCCAAAAATGAAGCACCCAAAATAGCTTTCTTGGGGGTTCATCTTAAAGGTTACAAGCAAACAAAAGCATCTGGGGTTAGCACAGAGGAGATCTACAAGCCTTACAGAAATAAAGCAAATAACCCTAATTGTGTCTTTCTAGACATTTTCTGATCTACTTGCATATTTGGGGGAATACCAAGTAATTCTAGGTATGATCTGATGATTTCTCATACCTGGCTTAAAGCTGCTTATAATAATGCAGCTACGTGTCTCCTCTCTGCAGAGAACAACCACAAACAAGGGGGAGTTTTGTTTCAATTTTTTAAAGTTCTAGCCATCCCATTGGCTCTTTTGGTCAGGTGTCCACTCCTTTCTTTTTACCTGTGGACTTTTTAACCCTTTACAAGTAAAGCAAGTAGAGAACAGCTACTCAGAGGGATTTTATAGCTAGCTGGCTGGCCGAGTGTCCATAAAAGAGAGCTAGTCCCCCCCCCTTCATTTATCACAGCGTATGAGTAGGGGAAGTTCTGATCCATCTACTACAAACTCTGATGTATTTGACAAGGGAGATGAAAGTAGGAAGGGGTGACATGCCAGCCTTTCCTTCTGCTGCAGAAGAGATACAGCACCCAAACCTGTTGGTTTGGTACTATATGTTCTCTCATACCTCCAAGCCAAGACCAATCCCAGAGAACTGAGGTATCTAATCACCCCACTGATGAGAGATAATGTGATAAGAGTTGGGTAAAAAATGGGGCTTTTAATCAGTCATTTTATTTTTTATATCCAGATCGTTCCATAAATGATTCCACATTTTACAGTGGGAAGGTTTTTAAAAAAAATCTGAATCAGAGAGCAGAAAGGATGCTGCATTTCAATTAAAAACAATTTTCAGTGAGATAAGAAACTATGAAGTCTAAGCCAACAGACACATGACAGAAATACTAACACTGAGACTTTTATTAACCATTTCTCCTTGGGAAAACAGATCTTGGTTGTACCATTAAGGGCCTCAGTGTTACCATTTGGCTTGTGCCATGTGTTAACTGAGCCTGGTAGAAGCTGGAGAGGCTTGTGGTAGCAATATACAGTCCCTGACAGGCTTTGCTTTAATATATGGGTCTAAGCAAAATATTACTAGATGATATCAGCATGGCAGAACAGTCTAAGACTAATGGAAAATGTCCTAGTTAAACTAGAAGCATGTGGTGCACCCAGATTCTTCCATCTGGGGAATTGACTGTTCACGTGGTCATATTTTATTTCTTTAGCCCGATGCTGAGATTATATAATCACCCAAGAGCCACTGTTCACTCAGACTTCTGTCCTGCTATAGCCTAAATTTTACAAAACCATTGAGCATGGTGATGGCAGCTGTATCCTGCTCTAATGCATAGGAGGGAGAAAAGGAGCTAAACCTATTGCCTTCCTTGCCAATCCTTTTGGTTTACACAGTGGTGAAATTATGGTTTCATGTAGGAAGTGATAAAGCTGTAGGAGGAGAAAGCCTGAGTCTGATCTGTCTACTCCCATACTTTTCATAGCCAGCATCAACATCCCAGGCCCTCTTGAAAGAACTGAGCCAGTGTAGGGGTAAAGGAGTTGATATCTAGAACTTGTGTAAGGAACCAGCAGGTCAGGCCAGATCCCAATATATTTTAGAGTTGGGGTGAACTGCAGGAAAGTGAAGCATCTAGGAAGAAGGTATGGTCACTTAAGATGGAGAAGCAGCAGGTCTTAGCAGTTAGTGCACTATAATACACTAATATAAAAACGAACCAGTATATTTTCAAACTCATTACCTCCGCCCTTTTCTAAAGTCTTGTGAGATACCATGTAGCCAGCGTAAACCAGATCTTCTGAATGTGCTTGTTTTCCCCCTTTGTTATTCATAAACAAGGTCTCCAGTGAACCTGCAAACCAGACTGGAATGTTTCCATTTCCTCTCTAGCTGTAATGTTAGAACAAGTTGTATAAGGCTAGTTGTCCCGCAGCGGTCTAGCTTTTAGATCAGCAATTGGGAGATGTAGGGTTTTTTTTAACTCTTTCCTAAGCTTTCAGCCTTGCTATTCACAGGGTGATTGGCTCTGGAATGTTTCCCTGTGCTTTTATACAGTGTGCCTGTTTCTACTAAGACATGGCAGGGGGAACCAGCAGCTTTGGGGCTTCTGCCCGGTGTCATTAATCTCACTTTTGGGATGGGGACAAAGAGAGTCAGACATGCTGCAGCCTAGATGAGTTGTTGGTGAACCCACACCAGAGGGCAAGAATTAAAACAACAAACAAAACAGCACTTGAAAGGCTCCTTGGCTGAGCTTGTGAGGCCTTACACACAATTTAACGTTGGCAGTGCTGTTGCAGGAATGTTGGTCCCAGGATATTAGAGATACAAGGTGGGGTGAGGGAATATCTTATTAGACCAACTGCTGATGGTGAAAGAGATGGACTTTGGAAGCTTGTTTCTTTCACCAACAGAAGTTGGTCTAATAAAAGATATTCCCTCATATCCTTTGTCACTCAATGTAATGACATTTCTCTCTTTCATGAGAAAAAAGGGTTGAACGTCACATCTGATCAACTCCAAAATTTCAGGTAGTTGTTGAGGCTGGGGGATAGATCCCTACTGATTTTTGATGAAAAGGATGAGGGGGGACAGAGTCTGGTGGCATCTGGTTAGCAGAGCTATCAACTTAACCCTTCTCTGTAATTGGCTACAGATCACAGAACCAGTTAAGACAAACATTAACACATTTCCCCATAACAGCTGTCAAACTATTGGCAGGTTGACAGTACTAAATTTTTGACATCTTGAAACAGAAAGGAAAGAATGGAGAATAAGGGAGAGGGGGGAGGAATGGGATGTGTGCACACACAGCCCCTGGCATGTTGGGGAATTGGGGAGTGCATACAACCTCTGGTGAGGGTATAGGGAGCCCAGGGAAGGGGGGGCATGCAGTGCAAGTGACAGAAGGGACAACCAATCTCTGGTGGGAGGGGAGAATGGGGGAAGTAGGGAATAGAGGCACACACAGTTCCTGGCATGGGAGACCGTGGCAAAGGGGGAACAGGGGGGAGAGAAAGGGATGGGGGTTGCAGTAAGTCCCTGAAAAAGTTCTTGTTTTACACCTTTCCTGCATTGTCCAGTGCATAAACTGAGCTGCCACTGCCAATAGTGAAGGGTTAACTAAAAGAGGGAAGGAGGGGGGAGGAGGAGGAGTCATGTGGTCGCCAAACATCCTGGTTCAGTCACTCTTTCCCATTCTATAAGTGAGAATGGTTCTCCCAAAAGCAGGGATGTGCAGTAAGAAAAATAGCCTGCTCTGTTATGCTGCCAACCTACATGTATCCACCTCTTGATACAATATAAAGGGACCTTTATGGAGCCCTTTCTCATTCCTTTGATGCAGTTCTTTCCTCATGACTCCGGGCTGCTGAGTCTAGACTGGCTAGTAATCTCTGAGCTAATGTTAGAAGAAATAGTCATCACTTGTTTTTCAGATATTCATGAAGGAAATGCCAAAGTCATTTCAGCCTGTCATGCTATTGTGATTAAAGCTTGTTCCTGTCAAGGTTTGGGTAGCTGTACCTGTGTATTAGTAGGGTGCATTTAAAATTTTCAGGGAAGGCTAAGTGATAAACCAGTGAATCATGTGTCTGAATTATATAATCATCTGCTTCAATTTATGTCCTAATTAGCCAGAGCCTAATTTTGCCTATGGACAAATGGTGCAGTGTTTCAGTTTAAAGGATACAAAGCTCCTTTTTAATGATAAAGGATACAAAAAAAACCCAGCTAAACCTATTGCCTTCCTTCCAAGTTTTGAAAACCAGGGCCAGAAAGTCCCTCCAGGCAGCGACTTGCTGTGCCAAGTTTCTATCCATAACAAATATAGATGAGTGTTAACTCATAAAAAAGGAGGGTTCACAATGGAAATGATGACA
Source organism: Caretta caretta (assembly GCF_965140235.1). Classification (NCBI taxonomy): domain Eukaryota; kingdom Metazoa; phylum Chordata; order Testudines; family Cheloniidae; genus Caretta; species Caretta caretta. The sequence continues at coordinate 44,212,610 of NC_134217.1, forward strand.
GGACCTTAACTGCTGCAACACTAAAATAATGAAAGGCTTATTTATTAAGAGCACTTTTTCAGATGCAGGGAGCACATGCTGCACTGTTGAAACCAGCTTTAATAACAGGACACTATCAACATTTTGCAAGATCCTGCCTCCTCCCAACAAAAGAAACTCTGTGGCCCTTTCAGATAGCACCAGTAAATGTGATCTTTAGAGCCAAACATAACTTTAGATATAGTGTAAGCTCCTAGAATTTTCAACTTGTGTAAATTCAGCAATAGGCTCACCATACCACATTGACCTTGGTACATTTAAAAAAAAAAAGCCCACCTCACTAGCACCATAGTGTTAAAAAAACAAAAAAAAAAGAGGGTTCTGTTTGCAGCCTGAAGTATTATGGTTAGTGATTTCCTACTATACTATATTAAGAGAGATGCCAATTCTCCAATAACTCAATTCTTGCCATGTAGCTATCTGCCCTACCCGTTATAGCATGAGCGCCCTGGGATGTAACTAGAGGCTGCATCCTCTTCACTTGGCAGCACACATTTTCCTTGTTCTACCCTGTGTAGTCTGAATACATAGAAGCAGTGTGAACAGTGTAGCAGTGATGTGGAAGTTGAAAGCTCATACCATAATTAATACCATTTGTTCTGGGTTTGCACAGCGCGTGAGCCCTGCTTGCCAAAGGCCAGTGCTGTGATTCAGTCCTGGTTCCCCAAGGCTCTTGTGCACCATTGTAAAGAGAGAGTGAAGATCAAAATAATTTCAGCCCCATTTACTTGTCTAAGAGCCTGTTTACATTTAGAGCAGGGGTAAAAGTAATATTAAATTCTTACCAGTACGGAGGCTTGGCTCTGGCCCCCGGAAGGGGCAGGGCTGGTAGGGGGGTCAGCCTCCCCCAGACAACCAATTTGCACTGCCTGGCCTGCACTACCTGGGTCTCTGGCAGCAATTGAAAAGGGCCCGGGGCTTCAGCTGCTGCTGTGGTAGCAGTGGCTGGGAGCCCCGGGCCCTTTTAAATTGTCAGCCCCGGGGCAGCTGCCCCTTCACTCTTCCCCTGGTCAGCAGCCCAGGGGGAGGGGAAGGGGCAATTAGTTAAAGCACTGCAGCAGCGCTTTAACATCAGTTGGGTACCAGCCCACATTCACCCCTGGTTTAGAGTATGTCTATAGCACAGCTGGAAGGTGTAATTCCCAGCTCAGGTAGCCATACATGCACTGCTTGGTTGCACTTGTGAGCTAAAAATAGCAGTATGGCCACAGTGGTACAGATGGCAGCTTAGGCTAGCCAGCCAAGTATGTACCTAGGACCATGGACATGATTGTACTTAGGTGACTAGCCTGAGCCACCATGCCCACACTGCTATTTTTAGTATGCTAGCTCAATCATGTGTATGGCTGCCCAAGCTGGGAATTCTAGCTCCAAGCTGCTGTACAGATGTACCCACTGAGGGTTGTGATGTGACTATACCTATTTTCCAATCATGAATTTGGAGTGGCTTTTAATTTTCATGAAGTAGAGTAGTGGTTCGCAATCTGTGCCCTGCAGGCTGCTTGTGGCCCAATCAGCACAGAGCTGCGCCCCATATGACATCCTCAGAGCCATACATGTAATAGTGGATGCGGCCCACAATGATAAATAGGTTGAGAACCATTGGGGGAACTGAAACTTCTTGTAAGGGTATATAACCTTCTCTCACCTATGTTTGCCCTGGTCTGCCCCCTCTCTGCTAATTCCAATCTGGACCTCTTCTACAGACACTCCCCGGGGTACGCAAATCCGATCTTACAGAAAAACTTCCATAAGCTAGAAATAGGAGATTTGGGGGGTTTTTTTTGCATAATGGTTGGAGTTACATTTCCGACTTACGCAAATTTTGTCTTATGCAAGGCGTTCCTGAACAGAACGCCTGCGTAAATCGGGGAGCATCCGTACTTAAAAGAATAGAAGGATTGTCTTGGGAATACATTCCTTCTCATTCAGAGTCATGCAATATCAGCAGCAGTTGCTTACCTAGAACAGGGTTTATACATTTAACTGTCTTCTGTGCAATTATTGATTTTGGAAAAAATTAGTTCTACTGTCTCTTTTTGCCCTTCATTTAATTTCCATCTCCTACCTAGTGTATTATTCTCTCTCACTCCTTTGCTGCCTGGTCCTCTTCTGCCCCTGCATATGTTGTCCAGTATTTTGACTGTCAGCTCTTCCCCATGTACGCAATCCCATTGTCCAGGTCCCTCCTCCCCGGTATCCTTGGACTGACAGCTGGGTCCTATTGGCAACTCTTGGCTCCTCTCCTAATGAGGACTGGCTGCTCCAGGCATGGTGGCTTGGTCCCCAAGGACAGATCCTTTTTTCCTCCATTTATGTGCGTCAGTGTGCTCCCTCACTGTAGAATCTTGACACGCACCACTTGCTGGCCAAAATTAAGGTAAAGAAAGGACATTGGCCACATAACAGCATAACAGTGTGGGAGGAATTTTTATTGTAGTTATTCCTTAATAGAATTCAGAAAGAGGAACATAAACTCAGTTCAATATGATAAGCATCTTGCTACTGCTCAGAATAACCTAGTGAAGCCAGTGTTCCTAATAATTAATATTTTAATTCTTGTCAAGCTAACACCTCAAACTAAATCCAGAATAAATGCATGTTCCTCTTTTTCATGTTTTAGTAGCCCAACTACTTTGCGTCAATATATAAACAATGTAATTAAATATGTGTTCCAGAGGGGTGAGGCTCTGGGAACTTGTAGCCATGAGGACAATGCACAATAAAGGAAAACCCCCCCGAAAAACTCTGATAATTTACCAGTCTAATAAAACAAGACCTATCAATATATTAGGAAATTAATCCAGTTACAAATGCATGATGTGTATGGGAGAAACCTCTGTGGGTGTCATAACTGAAAACAATTGGCTATTTACAAGATACATTGCGGGATGGTGCAGCAGCCAGACCCAGCATTCAGAAGCCAAATGTGTTTTCTCCACTGTAGGCCACATATAAGAATCCATCCTCATCCTTCTCCTTCTCATAAAGCTGCCCCATAGTTAGGCTTGAACAAGGGGAAAGAAAAAGAAAACACAATGAGAAGTTGTTCAAGGCAGCCGAGCTGCATATGGTAACAATTACTGTATGGCAAACAGAGAGAAGGGGATACAATGAAAAACAAAGCTCTAGACTAGAAGTGTAAGTTTAAATACATGAATGAGAATATCTGAAATGCTACTGATTCCAGAGAAACACAGCAGGCATCCACATCCCTTAGTCATCACCAATATCCCTGATTGCTCCTGAGGCCAGATGTTTTAGCACTGGCATTCATAAAGAATTTCTGGGAATCTGCAAAATGCTTGGATTTTTACTGTTAAGTTTGTGGAGCTACACAAATGCATTTCACAAATGTAGATTTTAGTAGATGCTGTTTGAGGCCTAATGCACTGGTATATTTACAGTCTAGACAGGTTGAAGCTGAAGTCTTGGGATGTCATCACTTTTAGTGGGATCACACCCTCAATAGCCCACTTCTATTGTTGTAGCTGAAGCAACATCACCACCTAGATTTAAGTTTGTGTGAACGTTTCCATTGATAACTCCCCTTCCCCATTCCAGTGTTCAGTTCATACCCTGTTGGACTAATTTTCAAGGCCCAGTCTGTATCCAAAGGTGAATTTATTTTGAAAGTTTGTGCAAAAAATATTTCAAATTCAGCCACTTTAAATGAGAGGTTGGGGGAATGAACACCTATGATAAAATAAAAAGAGACTAATCTAACTCTTGCTCCAAAATGTCTGAGGGTAGCAAGTTTAAATTTGGCAGGAAACCAATCCTCATTGACGAGAAGGACCTTTTCAGTGTCCATGTGAAAATACATTTTGATTTGACCATGTGATGAAGGCTTTAGACTCATTTTATGCAGTTCCAATACTTTGGGAATACTAACATTCCAAAGAAAGGAAGGTTGCACTCAGCATGCACGTGTGGTTAACCTCACTGCATATGATGGAATTAATCTGCTAGAGGGTGCGTTGAAGAAGGTAAGGCTTCTATTATACTCTGCCTCATTCACTGCAGATGATGTCTGTAGTAGTCATGTCTCATTAATTGTACAGTGAGGTAAGAGCATGCCCTATATGCCATCGTCCTAAGTGTGCACCTTGTATAGAACAGGCTGCTCTGGTGCTGTCTAGCCAAATAGTTCCAGATGCTGCAACTTGTGTTTAATGACATTTTGTAGGTGTTTGTTGAATATTAAGTGATCTTTAAAATGAAAAAAAAAGTCCTGTGACCTATTATGCTGCTTTATGATGTATAATGGCCTGAAAGATTTGTCAAAAAACAGGTTTTATTTCCTGTTTGTTGTTTAAATTGGACAGTCAGTTTTGTGCCCCTGCAGGTGGCCTGAGGCACTGTGAGATTGTGTTATCACAAGAGATGAGTAGCTTGTGGGGGGAATGGATTTTCAGTGAAGCTGTTTGGCTGAGCATGTGAAGCCTTACACTCACTTGACAGCATTTCTCTGTTTGAAGATAACACTATGACCCCTGAATGCCACATCCCATCAATAACATCTCAAGGAATGTGCTGCGCAACAATGAGTGGAACCTTTTTCATTTTAGTGGGAAGTAGAAAACAGGAAAGGGGAAATAGAGGACACATGAGCACCTGGCCTGTGGTCAGTAGAACCAGCAGATGCATCCGATGAAGTGAGCTGTAGCTCACGAAAGCTTATGCTCAAATAAATTGGTTAGTCTCTAAGATGCCACAAGTACTCCCTTTCTTTTTGCGAATACAGACTAACACGGCTGCTACTCTGAAACCTGTCAACCACCTCTGTAATTGTCTAAAAATCAAGGAATCAGTTGAGGAAGCCAGTAACACATTCCAGTCTAATACCACTCATTTTAACTCTGCCCATCCTCCCAACTGTTTCAAAATGTTGACACTCAGAAAAAGAAAAAGAAAAGAAAAGAAGAATAGTGGAGGGAAAGGGGGGATGGGAGGTAGTGGGGGTGCACACAAAAGCCCCTGGCATGGGGAGAGAATTGGGACCCTGACATGGGGGGAGAAGTGAATAAGGGGATGTGATGGGGTGTACCAGGCCCTAAGGCCCCCTGCTGGAGGCCTCGCAGCCCTACCACACCCCACCCCAGGAAACAGCAGTAGAGACGAGTCCTCCAGGCTGCAGAGAGAGACTGCAGGGAAGCAATTAAACAGATCCCAGCAGGCTCATATAAAAGGAGCTGCTTGACAGAGCAGATCAGTTGCTGACTGGAGCTAGGGAAGTAAGGATGATGCTTGTGGCTGGCTACAGGGACTCAAGAAAGATTTCAGCCCTAAGGTAAGGGTGAAGATGCTGGGGCCATCATGTGGGTGTTGCAGTGAGTCCTTTAAACAGAGAAGTAGCTGGGTGGCACAGAGGAAGCATGTGGGGAAATGGAGGAATACAAGGAGCCCCCTGCTATGTGCAATGAGCTTGACCTACAGAAGCAAGGAAGTGTGTGACCCTCTAGTTAAACCTTGTTTTTTGTTAACATTTGGGCAAAAAGATGCCTTTGTTAAAGATTCAACATTCTTGTCCATCTAGTTAATATGTGAAAGTTAACAACTCACGTCTGAGATACACACCCAAAAAGATGTTACTGCAATACCAGGAAGATCAGACTTGAGTAACCAAGCAGGAAGGGAAATAAAAATCCCTTTCAGGCCCTCATACACAATAAAGTAGCAAAAGGGGGGGGGGGGGGGAGAACACAACACGCAATTTTTTAAAAAATCCTTTGCAGATTGTCTGAAGAGACCATTAAGGTTGCATGGTTTTAAGCATTCAAATATCAAGTAATGCCTTATCTCTGCCATGTTAGTAAGTAACATGGTTATACTGCATTATTTGAGAAACAGCATGTAGCTTCTGCTACAACCTTTGGTGCCTATGTAGTATCTGCTACTACAATGTATCATTCTGTGTACACCAGGCAGCCAATAAAATTTATTTTTATATAAAATGCATAGTGAATAAGACAAGGGGCCATTCCCTTCATTCACTTTGCACCCTACAAGATTATAATTCTGCACTGTATTATTTAAGAAAGTAGGTGTCTGCATCATAATGATTCATACATACCAGGGGCAGATTTAAGGGTTGTTCTAGGAATCCTGACTATGGTATTCACTTTTGAGCATTTAATCATGCAACCTTAACATTCTCAATGGAACTTTGACTGTTGGTATCATGCTTGGTGCTGTAGAGAACATAGAGTAAGCACAGTACTTGCTCCAAAGAAATTAAAGTCTAAGAGGATTTTAGTGATCCTCGCCCCTGAATACTAAAATGATTCCTGAACTCTTGCTGAAGTGCTGTCCACTTTGTTAAACTTCCTTTCTTGGCAAGAAGTTCACCATCTATGTCTTAGACACCTAACATGGCATTTCAATAACCTTCCCCACCACCCTTCCCTGATGCATGTCGCAACTGAGTTGCTTTACAATCATCTTTTCTTCCAGCTTATTCTTATAAATAAGATGGGGGTTTGTATTTTGCCAGCATTTAAATAAAATGAGAAAAATTAGAGCAATGATATTAAAATAGCAAACCATTCTTCCTTTACTTCCTCAGCGAGCTGCTCCTCAGTATATCCTATTGAGGGGGTTAACACTAACATCATAGCAGAATGCGGTCCATCAGGCTTATGCAGTGGTGCAAGAAGAATTCATTTCTTACCGGCATGCTGCCCTCCTGGGGGGGGGCACAAAGGGGAGACATGTGACCTCCTCACATGACTTTCTCCCGCTCCCAGCTCAGGGCCCCTGCGCTCTCCCTATACCCTCACCATGATCCATCCCACAATACCTGGGGGGAGGGGCTCTGTCCTCCTCCCACTGTGTCAGAGACTTCTGAACCGCAGGGCTCTCCGGAACTGCAGCAGCGAAAAGAGCAGAACATGGGGCCACTCCTCCGGTGCAGTTGTACCACCCCCAACCCTGTCCTCTGATGCAACTGCTGTACAGTCCCCAGACAGGAGATGCAGTTGTGTGGAAAGGCTGGGGGCGGAGCCAGGGGTGGTACAGCCACGCAGGAGGAGCTGCTGGTGTGGGGCCACCCGGCGGCTTCCTGTGTCTTTCTGGTACGGAGTACCAGTTATAAATATCTTACTAGTATGGCGGACTGGACCGGACCGCCGTACTTGCACCACTGAGCTTATGTATCTTTAGTGAAATGCACACAAATTCCAGTCTAATGGCCTCTCACCTGGACTGTGGGACAGTCTTGTCTACAAAGAGGAATATTGCTTTCTCAGATGGCAGTTGAATCCTCTTCCTGATGATCCACATGAATTGGGCCACAGTGATGTCAGATGGAACCAGATACTTCCTCTTATCAATGTCAACAATCTGAGAGCCTGAGACCTTTTCCACAATGACCTATTAAAGCATAGATACAAAGATGAGGCTTTTCTGGGCGGATCTAAACAGATTATTTTCTCTCTTGCTAGGACAGTCTTATAATGCTATGGGCAGGTGGATGTCAAATAGAAGGTGAAACGAATCCATCCTAACTGGATTCATCCCCTCTAGACAGCTCAAAACACCCTGCTCAATGTGCAACAGCAGTCAAAAGAGAAAACAAAATGTTAGTATGCATAAATAGGGCCCTATCAAATTTACAGGGCATTTTGGTCAGTTTCACAGTCATAGGATTTTAAAAATCATAAAATTCATGATTTCAGCTATTTAAAACTGAAATTTCATGTTGTTGTAATTGTCGGAGTCCTGATGCAAAAAGGAGAGAGAGGTGTGGGGGTGTGTGTCGGGGGTGGGGGGGGGAGGAGGGAAGGTCGCAAGGTTATTGTGGGGGGGGGAAGAGGGGGTGTTTGTGGTAAAACATTTCTGTAAAACAAACAGGAGTACTTGTGGCACCTTAGAGACTAACAAATTTATTTGAGCATAAGCTTTCGTGAGCTGTAGCTCACTTCATCGGATGCAACCGATGTAGCTCACAAAAGCTTATGCTCAAATAAATTTGTTAGTCTCTAAGGTGCCACAAGTACGCCTGTTCTTTTTGTGAATACAGACTACCACGGCTGCTACTCTGAAACCTTACTTCTACACTGCTGCTGGCGGCAGCATTGCCTTCAGAGCTAGAGTGGCGGCTGCTGGCCAGGAGCCCAGCTCTGTAGGCAGTGCTGCCGCCAGCAGCAGTGCAGAAGTAAGGATGGCAGGGTCTGGTGTTGCCACCCTTACTGCTGCGCTGCTCCCTGCAGAGCTGGGCCCTCAGTCAGCAGCCGTCACTCTCTGACTGCCCAGCTCTGAAGGCGGCAGTGCAGAAGTAAGGGTTGCCTGGTATGGTATTGCCACCCTTCTGTGCTGCTGCTGGCGGCACGCTGCCTCCAAAAAAGATACAGCAAATACAGAGGATGTTCTGAGATTGGTGACAAAAATGAGGGAATGTGAAAAACCGTAAGGACTATTCAGACAATGAGGGGATGTGATAAAGGTATATAAAATAGTGAATGGGCTAGAGCAATGGCTCTCAACCACTCCATACTACCGTACCCCTTTCAGGAGTCTGATTTGTCTTGCATACCACAAGTTTCACCTCACTGTAAAACTACTTGCTTACAAAATCAGACATAAAAATACAAAGATGTCACAACACATTCTTACTGAAACTGTGGACTCTCATTTTTACCATACAATTATAAAAAATAGTCAATTGGAATACAAATACTGTACTTACATTTCAGTATATAGAGCAATATATACAAGTCATTGTCTGTATGAAATTTTAGTTTGCACTGACTTTGCAAGTGCTTTTGATGTAGACTGTTGTAAACTAGGCAAATATCTAGAGGAATTCCCCCCCCCAGGGGTATATGTATCCCTGGTTGAGAACCACTGGGCTAGAGAAAGTAAAGCTTTCCCCTATGGGCATATGTTCCATAATTGTCTACTAAGGTGTTTCTTGTACCTTCTAAAGCATGTGGCACTGTTCACTGTCAGGGACAGGATATGGGTCTAGACCACTGGGCTGGCCTGATATAGCAATCCCTTACTTTTCTCTTACTCAGTAAGCATGGGCCTTTAAGGGTGTATTGAACATATAATCATGAGCTCAGTGATGTAGTTACTCCCTGGAGCCAAAGGTCACAGCATAAGTAAGGGTGTATGCTGAGAAAGTTCTTGCAATTTGATAAAACTCCTTTACACCATGTCTACCACTGATATCCTCTGCAACCTTAGCCTGACCTTTTATCCTAATGCCTCATTTGTTTTGGAGAAGACTGAGGTGCTAGTGATAAATAAGGAAAATGGGTCTAAGCAAAGGCTGGTTTCAAGCCTGTAAACTGTATCTCTGCTTTTATCTTGTTACATTGTAAGGCTGAAGCTGTCTACAGGAATCATTTTGAGGACATTCTATGGCCTCTGTTATGCAGGAGATCAAACTAGCTGGTGATATGATTCTATGATCTGGAAGGGACCTCAAGAGGTCACCTAGTCCAGTCCCCTGTACTCATGGCAGGACTAAGTATTATCTAGACCAGAGGTGGGCAAATTACGGCCCGCGGGACAGTCCTGCCCGGCCCTTGAGCTCCTGGCTGGGGCGGCTAGCCCCTGGCCCCTACCCTGCAGCCACGCAGGCAGTGCGGCTGGCTCTGAGTGGGCAGCGAGCTCCTGCTGCTCTGAGCAGCACGGTAAGGGGGTGGGGAGCGGGGGGGGTTGGATAAAGGGCAGGGAGTCCCGGGGAACAGTCAGGGGATGGTTGGATGGGGTGGAGGTTTGGGGATGGGGTCAAGGGACAGTTGGATAAGCGTGGGAGTCCTGGGGAGCCTGTCAGGGGCCTGGGGTGTGGATAGGGGTTGGGTGGGGGCAGTCAGGGGACCGGGAGCAGGGGGGTTGGAGTCCTAGGGGGGGGCAGTTTGGGACAGGAGGTCCCAGGAGGGGGCAGTCAGGGGACAAGGAGTGGGGGGGAGGGGGTTGGATGGGTCGGAGGTTCTGAGGGGGGCAGTCAGGGGGCAAGAAGTGGGAGGGGATGGATAGGGGGCGAGGACTAGGCTGTTTGGAGAGGCACAGCCTTCCCTACCTGGCCCTCCATAGAGTTTTGCAACCCCGATATGGCCCTTGGGCCAAAAAGTTTGCCCACCCCTGATCTAGACCATCCCTGACAGGTGTTTGGAGATTTGTAAGAGCCAGTTAGACAACGATGGAGATTTCAAAACCTCCTTGGGAAATTTATTCCAGTGCTTAACCACGCTGCCAGGAAATTTTTCCAAATGTCTTACCTAAACTGCCCTGGATGCAATTTAAGCCCATTGTTTCTTGTTGTATCCTCAGAGGTTAAGGAGAACAGTTTTTCTCCCTCCTTGTAATAACCTTTTATGTACTTGAAAACTGTTATCATGCCCCCACCCAGTCTTCTCTTCTCCAGACTAAACAAACCCAGTTTTTTCAATCTTCCCTCATAGGTCATGTTTTCTACACCTTTAATAATTTTTGTTGCTCTTCTCTGGACTTTCTCCAATTTGTCCACATCTTTCCTGAAATATGGTGGCCAGAACTGGACACAATGCTCCAGCTGATGCCTAATCTGCATGGAGTAGAGCAGAAGAATTACTTCTTGGGTCTTGCTTACAACACTCCTGCTAATACATCCCAGAATGATGTCTGCTTTTTATTTTATTTTTTTCAACAGTGTTACACTGGCAATTATACTGTACACTGGCAAAGCTAAGCTTTTACTGCTAGAGCTTGTTTTGTTTGTGGGAGGAGGGGATTCCGATACTGCTACAAAACCCAGCTTTGCCAGCATCGCTCTGTCCACAGTAGGAATGCTTTGCCAGGACAGCATACCAATATTCCTATACGGGGTAAAGGACTGCTAGCGCATCTATGGCCGGAGACTGGCAATGTCCACACTACAGGCGCCACAGTGCTGCAGGGCTAGAGCACCTAGGGAGAAAAATTAGTGGGTGCTTAGCACACACTGGCATCCTTCAGTGGCATACAGAAGGTGCTGGGAGGGAGGGGGAGGAGCGGGGATGGAGTGAGCTCGGGGTGGAAAGGGGGGAAGGGGTGGAGTGGGAAGAGGGAGGTGGGGCCTTGGGGGTGGGGGCTGAGGGGGGGCAGGGCCTAGGGCTGGAGTTAAGCACCCCTGGGAAAAATTAGAAGCTGGCACCTGTGTGTAGTCACATAGTGCAGACACTTCCTACAGCAACAGAAGGGGTTTTTCTATCCCTATAGTTAATCCACCTTGCCGAGAGGCTGTAGCTAGTTTGATGGAAGAATTCTTCCATTGACCTAGCTGAGTCTATATTAGGGGTCAGATCAGCTTAACTACCTCACTATGGGGTGTGAATTTTTCATACTGAGGGATGTAGCCGGGTCAATCTAATTTTAAGCATAAACCAAGCCTAGCTTACTGTTTAACAGATGATATTTCTAAGTCCTTTAAAATCTACATGCCCAGAAGTTTCCTCTGCCTCATCTGGGCTGTGTAAGTGGCCCAGTGGGGTTAGTGGGGTTGACTGAACAAGGGGTCACTGAAAGTGCATAGAAAGAGAGCGTGCAAGAGAGAGATGGTGTATCAGGCTGTCCTGGCCCCCTGCTGAAGGCCCTGCTGGTCTGCTACACACTGCCCCAAGGAGCAGTGTAGAAAGGAGCAGCAAAGGTGGGTGCTCCTGGGGTCTGCCTAGAGAGGCCTTGCTGGGGCAGCCATCTGGCAGGTTACAGAGACCTGGTCCTCATTCGGCTAAGGGCTAGCATCAGCCAATCAGCTCAATGGGCTCATATAAAAGAGCTGCAGGGACCAGAGAAGCAAGGAAGGGTATGCCTCTCTGGCCACAGGAACCTGAGGACTAGCCAGGCTTTACTGCATACCTGGGTTTGCAGAAAAAGAGGGTCAAAATAAAGGGGGCATGTGAGAAGAGGCCCAGAAAAGTAGAAGCAACAAATTGAACTGAGCAGTATGTGGCTGCTGTTTATAGGATCCCAGAGTTGAAACCTGGAGTAGTGGGTGGTCCTGAGTTCCTGCACTTGCAAAGTGGTGTGAACCATGAGAAGTGGGGGTCAAGTCTAACCCAAGCCACAAGAAGGGGACAGAGCTCATTTAGAACAGTGGCCTCCAAACTGGGGTGCGCGTACCCCAGGGGTGCACGAGATGATCCCAAGGGGTGCGTGGCAGCAGGAGCGGCGCCGGACAGCACTCTGCCGTTTTTTTCCTTCGGTGGCAGCTCTGAATGTTCCCAGCTGGTGTTCCCCTCCGTCAGCGGTGCGCCTGCGGCAGGTCTTCCGGTCTTCTACCGTCCGTGGCGCGCCTGCAGCAGGTCTTCTCGTCTTTACCCTGGGGGTGCGCGAGCCAAAAAAGTTTGGAGACTACTGATTTAGAAGCCTGAGAGAAGGGCTGAATTCAAAAGGCCCAGAGCTGGAGCTGAAGGCCCTAGTGAGAACAGAGAGGTTGTTCATTTTTTGGACTCTTAGCTATGCAAGAAAGGGTACATTTTGACTGTGACCTGGCTGGAGGGCCGAGACACCGAAGACCCACCAAGCAAGGTCAACAACTGATAGGGGTGCCAGGAGTGGGAAAAAGACCGTAGTACTGTACCCAGCCGCAAGTAAACATTTGAGATAAGTGTTCCCTCTATATCAGTGGTTCCCAAACTGGGGTTCATGAGCCTCTGGGGGTTCGTGAAATGTTACAGGGGGTTCTCGGGGAAAAAATTCCCTAATGATGGACAGAGCTGTCCCTAAGGACCCTGGGTAGCACAGGGACAGCAGCTTGGAGCCCCTGGACTTCCAAGAGCTAAGCAGATCAAAGCAAGCATATCTGTCACACTGAGGAGATTTAAACTTCAAGACTCCTTCTAAGAAATGGAAAGGGAGGTGGATATTTTTTGCTGTTTTTAAAATTAAATAGGCAGCTAGTATTGTTTTTAAAATTATTATGAAGAACAAGTTTAAGCTTTGTTGTAACATGTGTTGTTTGCCTGGACTGCTCAAGACCTGAATGATTGTGTAGGAGGAACTTTGAGTTCGCTTCCTAAATACTTTCATATTGTTTCACATCTGTAGGTAGTACTATTGGTGAAAAGGAAAGGGGGTTATAGTGGATTACAAACTGAATGAGTTGTCAATGTGATGCAGTTGCCAAAAAGGCTAATATCTTTCTGGGGTATATTAATGGGAGTGTTGTACGTAAGACCAGGAGATAACTGTCCTGTTCTACTTGGCACTGATGAGGCCTCAGCTGGAGTACTGTGTCCAATACTGGGTGCCAGACTTCGGAAAGATAAGGACAAATTGGAGGGAGTCCAGAGGAGGACAACAAAAAAGATAAAAGGTTCAGAAAACCTGACCCATGAGGAAAGCTCAAAACAACAGAGTATTTAATCTTGAGAAAAGAAGACTGAAGGAGGACTTGATAACAGTCTTCAAATATTTTAAGGGCTATTTATAAAGAGGAAAGTGATCAATTGTTTTCAATGTCCACTGGAGGAAGGACAAGAAGTATCAAGCTTATACTGCACCAAGGGAGATTTAGATTAGATATCAGAAAAAACTTTCTAACTGTAAGAAAAATTCAGCTCTGGCACTGGTTTACGAGGAAGGTTGTGGAATCCGCATCACTGGAGGTTTTAAAGAACCGGTTTGACAAACACCTTATTAGGCATAGTCAAGTTTACGTGGTCCTGCCTCAGCACAGGAGACTGGACTAGATGACCTCTTGAGCTCCCTTCCAGCCCTAAATGTCTATGATTCTATCTGATTCAGCCGAATCTGCCACTTTACACTCCCACAATCCTCTTATGTAGCAAAGGGTGGTGCAGAGCCCCTTCTTTCTTTAATAGCCCCCTGAAATGGGGTAGGGAATCTCTGGCTCCTATCCTCTCCCCCTTTTTGCCTCCAGCTGATACATGTGGTAAGCAATGGGATGAGAAGCACCTTCCCTCCATAATCCATGGCATACAAAGCCCTGTAGCACAGAGGAGCCAGGAGGAGGGCAATACTGGTAGCTGAGTGATGATGAGGTCTGTGGAAGAGCTCACATTTTCCCCACACAGATGCACCTCAACCATGCCACCATCCTTACCATATTACTTAAAAAAACTCTAGGGAATTTCACTGGCCCAAAACTTCATTATTGCAGAGTTAAGGTTGACAATCAGTTCCTTGTACCCTTCCAGAATGTCAAATGCCCCTATAGAGAGACAAGATGGGTGAGGTAAAATCTTTCATTGGACCAACTTCTGTTGGTAAGAGACAAGCTTTCTCTCTCACTAACAGAAGTCAGTCCAATGAAAGATATTATCTCATGCACTTCTGCTCTCTAATACCCTGGGACTGACACAGCTACAACTACAGTGCATACAAACGTCCCTCTGATGAATCTTCTGTCAACCAGGAAATACAGATGTGATGTGCACACCAGCCCCACGCTGCAACCTTAACTCTGCCCACTGAGCAATGCCCAAAACTACCCCTGACAGACATCATACCACTCTACCTTATCAGATAATATGGAGTACGGTTGGAACAGAGCATGAGTACGGTAGGAAAAGTCTAACAGATCTTGTCTTCATTAAAGCAAAAGTTATGTTTAGGTCAGGCATAGTGAACACCAGCTAACTGTGCTATGCTCAACCACTTCACCCAGTTACCAGATGCTAGCACTCCTTGGCCTTCATCCTAAGGACTCTCTGGAACATCACCTACATTTACCCCAGCACTGTAACGCACTGTTACAAATACTACCCGACTGCTAGAAATCCTCACAAGAACAGACCGTTGTGCTCCACTACTTACTTAACCCATATAACTCAATACAAAAACAAGGGACCCATGATTTCCCCCCACCTCCCAGTACAGATGCACCTCTGATATTGCAGTATGAGCTCTAGCAACATAAGAACCTGCATCAAGTAATCTCCACCCCAGTTAATACTGATACTCTTAAAAAGTCAAGAGCATATGGAGTGCAGGCATGTGAGAATATCGTTGAGGCATACCACAGCACAGAAAATGGTGCATTTACTTATTCATTCTTCATATCTGCTTATTACACAGCAGCTCTGGATAGGGTGACCAGACATACTGATTTTATAGGGACAGTCACAATATTTGGGACTTTTTCTTATTAGGCACCTATTACCCCCCCAACTCCGACCTGATTTTTCAGACTTGCTATCTGGTCACCCTAGCTCTGGATGATCCATACTTAGTTTTTTCCTAGTGGCTATTGCAAGCTCTAGGGGTGGGAGAGCTAGGGTTGCAGAATAAGGCTGGTGTGCACATTAAATAAGTATTTCCTAGCTTTCAGAGGTTTAAGTATAGGGCCATTTGACATTTGGAAGGGTATGAGGCACTACTGGTTAACATGAACTCTGCATTAATTGAATTTTTGGGCAGTGAATAGACCTTTATGATTAGTTGCTATCCAGTGGCAGATCCAATGGAGCAGTAACCCCAAAAAGATTTTACAGAATTAAAGTTTTCATTTAAAAAAGCTGGGGAAAAACCCTACATGTCCTGGCCTTAGGATTGCAAGGAATCTTCCAGCTCTGGCTCCATCAGCACTACAGCTCTATCAAAGCCAGCAAATGGGTACCGGGCAGGGTGAGGGGTGTTCTGCTCTAATAAGGTTTCCTGTAGCATGGTTAGGACAGCAACTATCATATAGAAATGCATTACTGACCAAGTTGACAAAGAGCACCATTTAAGTGTATTGTTATATCTTAATATTGTTGGCTGCACTGAGGTTATAGGATAGTGAAGTCCACTAAATATAGTATAGTGCACAGCTATATATGTGGGACTCAGCTGAGGCTGCCACCCCTTTCCCACAGCATCCACCAGACCCAGAACTGTGCAGGGGTGAACCTCCATCTAAAGGAACTAGGACCAACATGGCATACCCCCTTCTCCACAGCAGAAGAAAGGCCATACAGGGCCAGACCAATGGTCTATCTAGCCAGTATCCTGACTGATGCTTCAGAGTGAATGAACAAAAGAGGTCAATTATTGAGTGAATCATGCAGTCCAGCTTAGGGACACCCAGAGCATGGGGTTGTGTCCCTAACCATCTTGGCTAATAGCAACTGATGGACCTATCTTCCATGAACAGATCTAATTCTTTTTTTAACCAAGTTATACTTTTGGCCTTCACAACTTCCCGGCAACAAGTTCCACAAGTTGACCATGCGCTGAATGAAGAAGTACTTCCTTATGTTTGCTTTAAACCTGCTGCCTCCTAATTTCATTGGGTGACCCCTGGTTCTTGTGTTTATGTGAAGGGGTAAATAACACTTCCCTATTCACTTTCTCTATAGCATTCATGATTTTTAGATCTCTATCATATCCCCATTGAGCCAGCTCTTTTTCCAAGCTGAACAGTCCCAGTCTTTTTAATCATTCCTCATATGGAAGCTATTTCATACTCCTAATTATTTTCATTGCCCTTCTCTACACATTTTCAAATTCTAATATTTTTTGAGGTGAGGCAACCAGGACTGCATGCAGAATTCAAGGTGTTGGCATACTATGGATTTATATAGCGACACTATGACATTTTCTGTTTTATCTATCCCTTTCCCAATGGTTCCTAACATTGTTAGCTTTTTTGACTGTCGCTGCATGTTGAGCGGATGCTTTCAAAGAACTATCCACAATGACTCCAAGAACTCTTTCTTTAATGGTAACAGCCAATCTAGAACTCAACATTTTGCAAGTATTTGGGATTATGTTTTTCAATTTGCATTACTTTTCATTTAACATTGAGTATCATATAACACTGTGTCACCCAGCTTTAGTGAGATCCCTTTGTAACTCTTTGCAGTCTGCTTTGGGCCTAACTATCTTAAGTAATTTTGTATCATCTGCAAATTTTACCACCTTACTGTTTACACCCTCTTCCAGATTATTTATGAATATGCTGAACAGCACAGGTCCCAGTAAATATTTTTAGGGGCCCTTTCCCCCCATATATTCCTACCCTTTGTTTCCTCTTTTAACCAGATACTGATCCATGAGAGCACCTTCCCTCATATCCCATGGCTTATTATTTTGCTTAAGAGCCTTTGGTGTCAGAGTTTCTGAAAGTCCAAGTACACTGTATCGACCAGATCATCCCTATGTGCTTGTTGACACCCTCATAGAATTCTAATAGATTAACGAGACATGATTTCCCTTGTGACTGTGGCTTGGTACTGAAGTTAGGTTTACTGGCCTGTAAATGCCAGGACTGCTTCTGGAGCCTTTTTAAAAAAAACTATATATTACATTAGCTACCTTCCAGTCATCTGGTACAAAGGCTAACTTTAAGAAATAGGTTATATACCACAGTTAGTAGCTCTGGAATTTCATATTTGAGTTCCTTCAGAACTCTTGGATGAATACTATGTGGTCCTGGTCACTTATTACTGTTTAATTTTATCAATTTATTCCAAAACCTCCTCTACTGACATCTCAATCTGGGCAAGTTCCTCAGACTTGTCACCTAAAAAGAATGGTGCAGGTGTGGGGACTTCCCCTACATCCTCTGCAGCAAAGAGCAATGCAAAAAATTAATTTTAGCTTCTCCTCAATGGCCTTGTCTTCCTTGAATGCTCCTTTTGAATTTTGAGTAGCCAGTGGCTCCACTAACCATGTGGCAGCCTTCCTGCTTCTGAGGTACTTAATTTTTTTTTGCTGTTAGTTTTTGTCTTTTGCTAGTTGCTCTTAAGATTCTTTCTTGGCCTGCCTTATTATACTTTTACACTTTACTTACCTGTGTTGATGCTCCTTTCTAGTTTCCTCGCTAGGATTTGACTTGTAAATGATGCATTTTTGCCTCTAACCACCTCTTTTACTCTGCTGTGTAGCCATAGTGACATTTGAGGTGCTCTTACTGTTGCTGTAGTTGGTTTTTGTATTTTTATTTGGAGTATACATTTAGTCTGAGCCTCTATTATAGTGTTTTTAAACAGTCTCAATGCAGTCTTCAAGCATTTCACCCTGGTGACTGTTTCGTTTAATTTCTATTTGCTAGCTTCCTTGTTTTTTGTGTAGTTCCCCTTTTGAAGTTAAATGCTACTTTGGTGGGTTTCTTTGGCATTTTCCCCCTAGAAGGATGTTCCATTTGATTACATTATGATCACTTTTACCAACTGGTTCAACTATATTCTCCTCTTGGACCAGATCCTGTGCTCCACTTAGGACTAAATGAAGAACTGCCTCTTCCCTTGTGGATTCCAAGCCAAGATGCTCCAAGAAGCAGTCACTAATGGTGTCTAGAATTTTTATCTCTGCATCCCTTCCTGAGGTGACATATACCCAGTCAATATGATGATAGTTGAAATCCCTCACTATTATTGTATTTTTCTGTCTTTGTAGCCTCTCAGATCTCCCTGAGCATTTTACAATCACCATCACCATCCTGGTCAGGTGGTCAGTAGTATATTCCTACTGCTATCCTCTTATGGTTCAAGCATGACATTTCTAACCCTAGAAATTCTAAGGTACAGTTTGATTCATTTAAGATTTTTTTTTACTTTGTGACTTTCTTTCACATGGAGTGCCACTCCTACCCAAGCAAAACCTACAGTCATTCCTATATATTTTGTATCACTGTGTCACCCTGATTCTCCTCATTCCACCAAGCTTCCACAATGCCTAGTATATCAAGATCATCATTTAATGCCAGGCACTCTAATTCACTCATCTTAGTATTCACACTGCTAGCATTTGTATATGAGCACTTGTACATCTTGTCAATGTAAGCATGGAGAAAGAAATTCTAGCGAGGAGCCAGCCAGAGACTCATGGTTAATGGTGAGACATTTAAAGTGTTGTTGGGCTTTAGAGCTAACACCCCAATAAAATAAATAGGGGTCCGCAGGAGTTCACCTCTTGTGAGTCACTGTTTCTGGCTGGGAAGACTCAGAAAAGCAACATTGTATTGGTTGTACTCAGGTTACATCTGGAAGATCATCTTTGCAATGAAAAGAACTTTTTAAAATGTGAGTTAAAGTCTGGATATGCCATGCAAGCTACATAAATACATCAGGGGGAGCAGATGTTCCACACTGCTGTTCTACAAGTTACTGTTCTTAATGCAGGAATCACTAGGTGAAATTTTGTTCTGAATTATCCAGGGGGTGAGACTAGGGGCTGTACCAGTGTAGCAGCACGGCTGTAGCCCTGCTAGTGAAGATGCACTATGCCAACAGTAGAGGGCTCTCTGCTCAGCATAATTACTCCATCTCCCTAAGCCGTGCTAGCTCTGTCGGCTGGAGAGCTTCTCCCACCGACATAGCGCTGTCCACAACAGCGCTTAGGTTGATGTAACTTACATCACTGAGAGGGGTGGCTTTTCCACACTCATGGGTGAATTAAGTTATACCGAAGTGAGCGCTAGTGTGTACAAGCCCTAGATGATCACAATGGTCTCTTCTGGCCTTAAATTCCATGAACCTGGTGGGTAAGGTTGGGGAAGAAGGGGGGGAGAGGGGAAGATGGAAGGATGGCCACAGAAGCAAAAGAAAGGAGGATGTTGGGTTGAGGGAGGGTTAGATATCTGCAGATGGAGGAAAGGACCTGCCTAATATTGACCCTCTGCTGTCTGTTCCTCCAAGTACCAGACAAGAACAGAGATGAGCCAGACCTTATAGAGGAAACCAGGGTGTGCTGGAGGGGAGGGGCCTGAAACAGAGGTACCAGTCTCTCTCAAGTGTTTGTATACTGCCCATCATTTTCATATCCGAATGCTGCACAAATATGTTCAATCTGTAGAGTCAGTCCCAGAGTGAGCTTCAGAGAGGATTCTGCTCATTTCTTCCGGTTCCAGAAGCTCTACTTGGTGGGAGGGGAGGATGGGACAGCTAGTGTGTGTTACAATGGTGGGCAGAGCTACGGAGAACAAGAATAGCCTAAAAAAGGATCAAGTTTCATGCCTTAATTGGTATTTATGAAAATTGGTTGTTGTTTTTTTAAATTGTGAGGCCCCCAGAATACCACAGCTGGTGGGGGCCCAAGGCTCACAGAAACACCTCAACAAATAACCCAGCTGGGGACCTAGAGGTTCATAGACACCCCCAGCCCTTCTTGGCTCTTAACTAAATTTCAAATACCCAGGTTCAGAATGATGCCATGGGGACCTGCCACCCTTACAAACCCCTGTTAGCCTGGATTTACAGAGCAGAATATGAATCCATAAAGTCTAGATGTCCTAAACCTGGATCACCAAAACCAGAGTCATGCTGTTGTCTCTCTCAGACACAGGACAGGTGCATGAATCAGTAACTCAAATGAATTAATGTTGGGGGTGTTTGTGGCTGAGATGGATCTCTGCACTTTGGACATATGAATGAAGGAAAGTAAAATACAAAAGAGAGAGGAGGACAATTACTCATAAGAATGGCCATACTGGGTCAGATTAATGGTCCATCTAGTCCAGTATCCTGTCTTCCAACAGTGGCCAATGCCGGGTGCTTCAGAGAGAATGAGCAGAACTGGCAATCATCAAGTGATCCCTCCCCTGTCATCACCATAAACTGGGTGGAGTCAGATTAGATTTACTCACCTGAAGCCAGTTGGGTTAGAATTAAGGTTACTCAATTAAATTCAAAATACTTGGTATACTTGTTGGTATTAACAAGCTATACAAATGGTACCAAAGGTAAGGCCCAGCTGCAGTAGGAATATAACCCCTTAGTGACCATGGTCAGTTATGGATCCCACCTTGCTCACCTTCAGATGCTAGCACAGATGTTACCCCCATGTTCTAGCAGGTGTCAATCATACACTGTGACTTTGCTGACGTGGCCTTTTCCTATCGGGTAAGGGGGCACACTCATGCCCAACACCAGTGTCCAGAACCCACTACTTCTCAAAAAAGTAAGTTCTCTTTTTCTTTTAAATAACAATTACCACCTGCACCCATGTGTCTATTTCAGACTAAATGCTTCTGGGGGCATTTGTGTATTATACAGCACCAAGTCAAATGGCAGTGCTAACTAATTAGTAGTAACTAATACTTAGCTCTTACACAGTACTTTTCATCAGTAGATCTCAAAGCATTACCAATTTTTACAAATGAGGTAAGCATCATTATTCCCATTTTATAGATGGAAACTGAAGCACAGAGAGATAAAGTGATTTGACCAAGCAGGAATAGAGCTGAGAATAAAACTCAGGTCTCCTCAGTACCTGTCTAGTGCTCTATCCATTACACCACATTGCCTTCTAACAGTAATCAATAGATCACTCTACTAGTATAGATAAGGCCTAAAAGATCAGCCTCAGGCTGAGGAGAAATATTTGATATGTCAAACATCTGCCCCAGAGGGCAAGTCAATATGTTTGAGATTTAGGCTTCAATAAATGAAGCATTTGCTGAGGATGGAATGTGCCAATGCATTTTGGGATTGATTCTAGCTATCCTTGGTTGCGGGTTGCCACATATCAGAATACCAGCTCTGATGTCTCTCCTTCTCTCCCAGGGCTGGGTACTAGAAGGTGGTCTGGATAGAACTCTGGTTATCCTTACTCAAAGAGGCAGTTTGGGAGAGGGATACTTGTCAAGATGTGAAGTTGATCACCAGGAGATTGCTGATGGACTAGGGACTGCATACCAGGAGGCAGTTGGATTGGGAGGGGGCAGGTTCAGCTCATCAAGAAGTAGTCAGAGTCGGGAGGACCAGCATGAACTTGAGGAAATTAAGGCAACTGTCAGAATGGAGTTGATGTGGGCATTAGGGAACAGAGTTAGGGGAAGGAGTAGATAAACAAGATCACCAGGTTGCTTCCTGGGTTGCCTGATGGGGTTCATTCATGCACCGGGACATTGGGGTGGGTCAATATCTGGTACTCAAACAGGGGTGCAGAGGTTTGCTCACAGGTATGTGGCTAGAAGATGTGAGACATGAGGTGTGGTGGTTTAACTCACTAGGACACAGCTAGAGGGGAGTCCCTTACAGGGACATGATCTCAGAGGGGAGGGAGAGTCATCTACTACTAACTGGTCATATGGGCAGCTGCGCAGAAGGGATCACCCACTAGAATCCTGTCAGATTGGGTGCATGCATGGAGAGCTCACCAAGATGTAACCAAGGCATAGAATTTAAGGCCAGAATGGACCACCAGATCATCTAGTCTGATCTCCTGTATATCATAAATATACAACACCTACAAAACCCAATAAATGAAATTAGATCTCAGTATATACCCCACAGGAGACCAGAGTATTGTGTGTCACAGGCAGAGAATAGGAGGGACCAAAGTGCAGCAGTGCCCAAGGCCCCTGCAATGGCAGGGAAATGCCTGGACAGAGAAATGAATATGGTACAAGGTGGAGTCCGGTGGCACCTTAAAGACAAACAGATTTATTTGGGCATAAGCTTTCCTGGCTAAAAAAACACTTCTTCAGATGCATGGAGTGAAAATTACAGATATAAGCAACTGAAGAAGTGATTTTTTACCCAAGAAAGCTTATGCCCAAATAAATCGGTTAGTCTTTAAGGTGCCAGCGGACTCCTTGTTGTTTTTTGTGGATACAGATTAACACGGATACCCCTCTGATACATGGTACAAGGTGTCACGTACCTGGATGTAGTCAGGGCATAGGCATATGAGCATGCACAGAGGGTGAATCACTGAGATGTCACCTGTCTAGAGATCAGGCATCGAGGAAGCAGTCACTAGGATGCAGCTGGGTGAGGGCTGCTCCGATGAGATCACTCACTGGGAGGGTGACAGTGCTGGGACCAAAAAGGTGTCCAGAAGGTATTATTTGGGAAGTCAGGGGATGGAAGTTACTTATCAGTACACAGTTGGGGGCAGATGGTTGGAGGGTTGTGTTAACAGCTGTGATCGGAGAGGAAGTTTACTTCACCTGGACAGAGTATCAGGATATGGGGGAAGAAGTGGCGTTACAGGATTGGCATGGGTTACTTACTGGCACACGGTCTGGGTATTTGGCTCGGATTTTTGCAGACTCTACACATCTGTGCTCTGTAAACAAAACATTTAATTAGAAAAATGACAACATGGCTCACACCCTGGGCAATGTGAGGTAGACCTAGGAGAAATAGAAGAGATGAAGGAGACAGGATCACGAAGGAGAAGCTCCCCATTTTCTCTTTCCTTCCAGCCCTCTCTTTCATATCTCCCTATGCTACCTAAGGAACCAAACTCCGGGGTAACATGTAGCATCTTTACAGGAGGAGACACAGTACTGGGGTCCCCAGGGACGTGTCTCTTCTACAGATCTGCAATGGGTCGGAGATGACTGGGCGGTTGGGGGAGGAGGGTCAGGGCCCTCTGCCTGCGGGGGAGGGGTGGACTGGAGAGAGGGGTAGCCTAGATGGGTATCACTGCGTGTGGCGGAGGGTCAGTGCCCAGTGGAGGGGGCAGTGAGAGGGTGAACTAGGGAGGCCTATGGCGAGATGGTGCCTGAGAGGAGGGCCTTGCTTGCGGGCTGAGAATGGCCCCAGTCTGTGCGTACGGCACCGCCCGAGCTAGGAGCCTGGTGGGACCAAGGGGCGGCGGAGGAGCAGTGGCTCAGGGCCCACTGGGGCTCGGCGGGGTCGGTGAGCCGACCCAGCGCAGCCCCAGGCCCCGCACCCTTACCCAGCGCATGATCCTCCTTGAACATCCACTTCATGGTGCGGGGCCCTGAACGGGGCGAAGCGGAGCCAGCGGGGATCGGTGCCCGGAGGTCCGGCCGGGGGGGTTGGTGCCAGGTCTGGCCAGGCCCGTCACCGTCACAACAACAGCTCAGCGGGCGGGGCTTCCGGCTCACAAGTTCCCTAGTAACCAGACGAAGGGGCGGGGTTTCCGGCCTACGGTGACCGAGCAACCGGGATGGGAAGAGCTCTGACATCCGGGGACCTTACACTGGGGTCACGTGCCGCGTGCAAAGCGCTACCTGCCGCCCGTCGAGCGCCGGCCCCGGGCAGTCACGTGACTCGAGAGGTCACGGCGAGTTAAAGGCTTTGCGCCGGTTTTGAGGTTCGTGTCTAAGGCCAGGCGCGGTGTCCCCCACCCGTTCAGTATGGCTGGAGTAACAGAACACCGCAGGCTGCTCCTGGCCCTGGCCCGGAGCCCGCGCGTGCCGCCCTGCGGGGACAGCGACTCGCGGCACTGTGCCGTCGGGAGGCGGAAAGCCGCGTGCACGCCCAGCGAGAAGCAACTGTGGCAGCGAGCGCGAGAGAGGGGAGCTGGAGCGAGGCGTTTTCTGTGTCAGAAACAGGAAGGAGAGAGATTCCCTCGCATTAGCAGGGATCATGAGGAGCCCCCTGCCACGGGGTCAGGTGCGGGCAGCGATGGCACGGCCCGTAGCCCTGCCCTGCCGCCCCTGTTTCGGCTCGTCCCGGAACGGGCCCTTTGAACTGAACCGTGAGGCGCCCGTCACCGTGAGCCCCAGTCGGGGCGGGAGAGGACTCAAGCCTGCAGCCGCAGCCGCCTCCTCTCCCGCACGGCGGCGGTTTTCAGCCCCACGTCGGGATCCTGGGCACTGCGGGAAGGGGACGGGGGCGCGCGGGCCGAATTTGACAACCGACGCCCGGAAAAGTAGAGGCGGAGCCTGCACCCTGGTTCAGTCCAGGCTTTGCCTCTGATTCGCTGTTGAGCCCAGGGGTGCATTGTCATTGGATAAGGTTATACTCCTCCCACCCGGTTGGAGTCGGGCGCTCTGATTGGTTTGATTTCTTGTCAATCTCAGTCTATAACAGTTGCCCTGGTAACGGAGTCTGGCCTTTGGCGGACCCCAAGCCACCGAGCTAAGCGTGTGCCCGAGGCCTGCCCGCCATGGTTCAGCTGGAGCTCTTCTCCCACCCCGGGCCCGGCGTCCGCTACCGCGCCGGACTCTGCTCCACGGCGGCGCTGGGGCTGCTGCTGCTGTGGGCACTCACCTACCTGCCGCCGCTGCTGGTGGCGTATCGGAGCCAGGGTGAGCTCCGCGACCGGGGGACAGCCTGGGCCCAGCCCACGTCCGGTGCCGAAGCCTGGCACCCACCCTCGCCCGGCCTCCAGGCCCTGCTGCCCCCGGTTTACCCTCTGGGGAGACGCCCCCCCCCCCCCGGCTTGCTGGGACCTAGGCTCCTGCGGGGCTGGAGCCCAGTGAGGACATTCCTTGGGAACTAAGTATCGGGATAGCCTGTTAGTCTGTATCAACAGAAACAACGAGGAATCCGGTGGCACCTTAAAGACTAACAGATTTATTTGGGCATAAGCTTTCGTGGGTGAAAAACCCACTTCTTCAGGTATCAGCGGGATAGCCTTCTCAGTTTGGATCTGTAAAAGCGGTGAAGGGTCCTGTGGCATCTTATAGACTAACAGACGTATTGGAGCATAAGCTTTCATGGATGAATACCCACTTCGTCAGATGCATGGAGTGAAAATTACAGATACAGGCATCAGTATCTGTATGCTTGTATCTGTAATTTTCACTCCATGAATCTGAAGAAGTGGGCGTTTTACCCATGAAAGCTTATGCCCAAATAAATGTTACTCTTTAAGATGCCACCAGACTCCTCGTTGTTTTTCTTGGAAACTAAGGCACCCAACCATCCACCCCCAACCTGACACTCCCTGACCCTGGAGGTCCTGTCCTGGGTGCTGCCCTACTTACTGAGGAGTGTCAGAGCCACAGCGTGGCAAGGACACCTGTGGCTGTGGGGCCCCAAGGACCCCGCCTTGCTGGCCATCAGTCCCTCCAGTGCTCCCTTAGGGACTATACCATCACCCAGCCCTCCAAGCAGCACCTTCCTCCACCCTGGACCCCCATGCCTTGCCTGCCTGCCATCAGTCTCCCAGGAGATGGTGATGTCCCACAGAGCCTCTGAGGCAATGATGCCACTTGGGGTGGCCTGGTGCCAGAACAGCGCTGTCAGGTTGGATTATGGCCTTGATTTCTCACAGGCTTTCTTTTAATTCCACTGGATGAATCTGCCTGGGAACAGACTCCACTCACAGGCAGCAAGTAATATGGATTCAGGAAGGTGGGCCTGGCTCCACCAATGTTTGGGCTTATATTTTCAGAGCCATTTCATCCGTACGATGGACTGAGGTAACTGCCCCGGGCCCTGCGCTTTGGGGGGCCCCACTCTTCAGGAGGACGCAGGGTCTGGGGCGGCCTGGGGCGTTAGCCGAGGGCTGGCACTGGCAGCAGCGAGCAACCCAGCCCACCCTACTCTGCCCCGCCTCGCCTCTTCCCGCCCCCACCCTGCCTCTTCCTATCCCTGCTCCTCCCCCTCCCTGTCCCCATTCCATCCCTTCCCCCAAGCCCCTGCCCCCGCTCCACCTCTTTTCTCTTTCGCCTCCTCCCCCGAGCAATGCTGGGAACCGGTGGGGCGGGGCGGAGCAGGCTGGGACCGGGTCGCTTGTCCTCTGTGCACCAGGCCCTCTGCTAACCTCCTATGCTGCCCTGAATCCCACATCCCCCCAAAGTGCAGGGCCCGGGGCAGTTGTCCTGGTCCATCCTATGGACAGGACAGCTCTTGGACCCATTCTGGGCACCACCAAAAATTATACAAACCTGGTGCCCATGACTCCACTGGGCTCAGACCCCTGTCTGATCCCCCAGCTCAGGGCAAACTTTAACTGCGTGAGTGAAACAGTGGAAGGACAGCAACAACACCAGGGAGAGGCCTGACCCTCCCAAGTTTCACCCTCTCTTCCTTCAACCTCATTCCCAGCACTGATTCTTCTATTGTCTCTCTACTTGCAGGACTTT
Source organism: Caretta caretta (assembly GCF_965140235.1). Lineage (NCBI taxonomy): Eukaryota > Metazoa > Chordata > Testudines > Cheloniidae > Caretta > Caretta caretta. The sequence continues at coordinate 44,239,302 of NC_134217.1, forward strand.
GGCTGAAACAAAGTACCTACATGGAACAGCCCACAGTACAGTTTCAGTATGAGGTGCTGCTGGTGGCTATGACTGGAGCTGACCCAGGCAGCTTCCTGGCTTGGAGCACATTTCCAGCCTTCAACCGCCTCCAGGAAGACCAACTGCGAGTTCCACTCATCTCAGTAGGTTACCTACAATGGGGTGGGGTGGTAGGTGGGTGCTAATTGGGATGCCCTGTTGTCTTAATTATCTGTGTTTGGGGTTTGTGCCAGTTGCCCCACACACAGCTTGAGAAGCCTCCAGTGATGAGGGAAGTGGCTGACACCAAGTAAAAGGCCCTTATGGGCTTGGGGGAGTGGGGGGGTTGTGCAGACCGTGAGGGTATATATGGTATGGTAGAGAATGAAAGAGTAAGATATGAGGGAAGGAGGTGCAGAGGTAAGATAAGCTGGTAAGGTATAATTAGAAAAACATTAGAGAGAGAAAGAATGGAGAATACTGAACAAATAGATGCATTGGATAAAGAGAAAATAGACACTGGAAAAGATCTAAGAAAAGAAATGTCACAAAGGATTGTGTGTAGAGCAGAGGTGGGCAAAATACGGCCTGCGACCGTCCTGCCCGTTCCCTGAGTTCCCAGCCAGGGAGGCTAGCCAGCCTCTGGCTCCTCCCCTGCTGTCCCCCTTCCCCTGCAGCCACTCCGCTGCCTGGCTTCGCCCGCCCACCTCCCAGACTTTCCAATAAGCCTGTCCTGCCACTCTGAGCGGCCTGGTAAGGGAGCGGGGGGTTGGATAAGGGGCAGGAGGTCCTGGGGGGCAGTCAGGCGACAGGGGGCGGTTGGATGGGACGGAGGTTTGGGGGGGGCAGTCAGGAGACAGGGAGTGTGGGGGGGTTGTATGGGGGTGGGGAACGAGGGGTTGGATAGGGGGTGGGGTCCTGGTGCAGGGGCAGTTAGGGACAGGGGTCCTGGGAGGGGGCGGTCAGGGGACAAGGAGTGGGGGGGTTGGATGGGTCGAGGGTCCCATGGGGTCTGTCATGGGGCGTAGGCGTTGATAGGGGTCAGGGCAGTCAGGGGACAGGGAGCGGGGGGGTTGGATAGGGTGTGGGGTTCTGGGGATGGTTAGGGGCGGGGGATCCCAGGAGGGGGCGGTCAGGGGACAAGGAACAGGGGTGTTGGATGGGTCGGGGGTTCTGGGGGAGGGCAGTCGGGGCAGGAAGTGGGGGGGGGGATAGGGGGCAGGGGCCAGGCTGTTTGTGGAGGCACAGCCTTCCCTACCCGGCCCTCCATACTGTTTCGCAACCCCGATGTGGCCCTCAGGCCAAAAAGTTTGCCCACCCCTGGTGTAGAGTGTCTTTTGGTTGGCTATTTGATAGTGCTTTCAGCTTCTAACCTCTTGGTAGTAGTTCCCAAGTGCCTTGTTCTGATTTCAGTGGCAAACTGTTCTACCTGACAGCCTTGTGAGAACATAGAAGTTTAGGGTTGGAAGAGACCTCAGGATGTCATCTAATCCAGCCCCCTGTTCAAAGCAGGACCAACCCCAGCTAAATCATCCCAGCCAGGGCTTTGTCAAGCTGCGCCTTAAAAACCTCTAAGGATGGAGATTCCACCACCTCCCTAGGGAACCCATTCCAGTGCTTCACCACACTCCTAGTGAAATAGATTTTCCTAATATCCAACCTAGACCTCCCGCACTGCAGCTTAAGACCATTGCTCCTTGTTCTGTCATCTGCCACCACTGAGAACAGCCTAGCTCAGGGGTGGGCAAACTACGGCCTGTGGGATTGCCATCCCTGTTGTGCCGTGGGCCCCAGGGAACGGGGAACATGGTGCCGGCCGCTTCCGGGAGCGGTGCAGGGCCAGGGCAGGCAGGAAGCTGCACGACACTGCCACCCCTGTGCCTGCACCCCAAACCCCTCCTGCATCCCAACCCCCTGCCATACCCTGCCTGCACCCAAACCCCCTGCTGCACCCCGCAACCCTCCTGCCCTGAGCCCCTGCTGCACCCCTCCTGCACCCCAACCCCCTGCCACACCCCACACCCCTGCTGCACTCCCAACCCCCTGCCCTGAGCCCCCTCCTGCACTCCACACCGCTCTTCCACCCCAACCCCTTGCTCTGAGCCCCTTCCTGCACACGGATCCCCTCCCACATGCCGCACTCCCTCCTGCACCCCTGCCCCAGCCCTACATTCATGGTCCTGCATGCAATTTCCCCACCCAGATGTGGCCCTTGGGCCAAAAAGTTTGCCCACCCCTGGACTAGCTCCATCCTCTTTGGAACCCCCTTTCAGGTAGTTGAAGGCTGCTCTTAAATTCCCCCTCACTCTTCTGCGGACTAAATAAGCCCAGTTCCCTTAGCCTCTCCCCATAAGTCATGCACCCCAGTCCCCTAATCATTTTCGTTGCCCTCCGCTGGACTCTCTCCAATTTGTTCACATCCTTTCTGTAGTAGGGGGCCCAAAACTGGATGCAGTATTCCAAATGTAGCCTCACCAGTGCTGAATAGAGGGGAATAATCACTTCCCTCGATCCACTGGCAATGCTCCTACTAATACAGCCCAATATGCCATTAGTCTTCTTGGCAACAAGGGCACACTGTTGACTCTCATCCAGCTTCTTGTCCACTGTAATCCTCAAGTCCTTTTCTGCAGAACTGCTGCTAAGCCAGTCAGTCCCCAGCCTGTAGCGGTGCATGGGATTCTTCCATCCTAAGTTCAGGATTCTGCACTTGTCCTTGTTGAACCTCATCAGATTTCTTTTGGCCCAATCCTCCAATTTGTCTAGGTTACTCCGGACCCTATCTCTACGCTCCAGCATATCTACCTCTCCCCCCAGCTTAATGTCATCCGTGAACTTGCTGAGTGTGCAATTCATCCCATCATCCAGATCATTAATGAAGATGTTGAACAAAACCGGCCCCAGGACTGACCCCTGAGGCACTCCGCTTGATACGGAACCGAACATTGAACAGTAGAGTCCTGTCATTTCTCTAGTCTGCTTGCTGTGAGTCCAAGGCAAAATGGATGCTTTCAATGTAGCATTATAAGGATGTATCCTTTCTCCCCCCGCACATGTAGTCTGTTCATCTTGAGATTCTTTTTTTAGTGTCTGTATGCTGTAATTAACTTCCAGATATCTGCCTGTAATAAGAGACCATTACCAAGCCATGCATTTCTGATAAAGTTCTTGTGTCTTATAGACTAGAGAAGAAGACAAGAATCATGATGGCAAAATGGACCAATTACATTTTAAATTAGAGCTTCCTTTACAATCTACAGAGCAAGTACTTGCGGTCCAGCTCATTCTGACTTTCTCCTACCAATTACATGTGAGTAGCTCAGATTCTGTTAATGTAGGTGACTCTGTCACAATGATTTTTGAGTGCCAAGTGCAACATTCCTGTAGCAGTAATGTAATAGATAATAAAAAAGATCATTATTTACATTTTTATTAAGTCTGCTGTATGTCAGGACTAACTAAATCAATGTTTGATTTTTCTCCCTACTTTCCAACCAAAGGGACATCACCTTTGGTTACTCCTGACTGAGCTTTATGGTGCATATGTCACCAGACTGCTAGAACTCTCCAAGGCAGTCATAAAGTGCAGAAGACAGAGTGCATGTCACTGTGTGAATGCCAGTGCAGCTGTGGTGTTCTAGTGGGCACTGAGAATATGCAAGAGTTTGTTAGAAAAGGATGCTGCATACTTATATTCCCTTATCTTCTTGCTGTACCCAGTGAAATGTCAGCCTCTAGGGGTAATGGTGGCAGCCATTTTAGCAGATAGTCTTACAACTCTTTCATATGTTCTTAGATTTTAGAGCCCAAGTGGCTATTGTGATCTGCTTGAACCTCCTGCATATCACAGTCCAGAAAAAAAGGATCTCTCGTTTCTTTAGTTGCACCTAGGGTGACCAGATGTCCCGATTTTATAGGGACAGTCCCGATATTTGGACTTTTCCTTGTATAGGCACCTATTGCCCTCCCACCCACTGTCCTGATTTTTCACATTTGCTATCTGGTCACCCTAGTTGCACCTGTTCCTGCACATGCACCTCTCCTGAAATGGGAGCACAAGCTTTGGCAACTTGCTGCAACTAATCCTTAGATCAGGTGCCAGCTAGACCTGCCACAGTGAGGTTTCAGTGGGTGTTAAGATGAGGAATAATTGTAAAGCATTGTGTTGGACACAAGATGACACAGGAAATGGCAGATTTTGTTAGGGATAGGTCCGATTTTGTTTTGTCCTGGTGTTTATTGCCAGCTGCAGAGAAGAAGACTTAAGCTTAACCGTGGTCTGGGAGTCCTTTACCATAACTTTATATTTCCTTGTTTTTAGAGGTTTAAGTATAGGTGCACTACCAGTCAACCTTAAATGTATGTTAACAAAGGTTGGGTTTTTTTGTGGCAATTTATTAATATGTGGAAGGTTCTGAAATTCTTCATGCTTTGCCCTTATAATAAATTAATGTAGGAATCTTCCAGTAGGTTACATGGCCAAAAAGGGCCAAGGAGCCATCTACTTCCGTTCACCCTTTGGGCAGGAATTCCTGCTTCTCAGCAAGCATATCCTGTGATGAGAATTTTTAAAGTATTTATCTCAGCTGAATTTACATTTGCTTAATCACTGGGTTTCCACTAAGTCAGATGGCCAAATTTTTGTCTTTTTCATCAGCTATAAAATGTTGGATTCCCTAATGTGACATGTAAAATTCTATGGGGCTTCTATAAACTAGTTTGAGTAGCAGTTAAAGTAGTTAACTTCTAATAACCAAAAAAATACATTTGTGTAGTTTTCTGAAAGGCATTTGAGTTTGTACTGCATGACATTTTGATTAAAAAACTAAAATGATATAAAATGAACCATGGCACACAGTAAATGGATTAAAATCTGGCTAACTGATAGGATTCAAAATGTAATTGTAAACAGGGAATTGTCATTGAGTGGGTGTGTTTCCAATAGAGTCCCGCAGGGATTGGTTCTTGGCTCCACGCTATTTAATATTTTTTTATCAGTGACCTTAAAGAAAACAAAATCATCACTGATAAAGTTTTCAGATGACACAAAAATTGAGGGAGAAGTAAATAATAAAGGGGACAGGGTCACTTGATTCAGAGCAATCTGGATTGCTTGGTAAACTGGGTGCAAGCAAACAATATATGTTTTAATATGGCTAAATATAAATGTATTCATCTAGGAACAAAGAGTGAAGGCCATACTTATAGGATGGGGGACTCTATCTTGGGAATTGTGACTATGTAAATGATTTGGGGGTCATGGTGGATAATAAGCTGAAAATAAGCTCCAAGTGTGACACTGTAGCTAAAAGAGCTACTGTGATCCTGCAGTACATAAAGAGAGGAATCTCGAGTAGAAGTAGAGATTATTGTACCTCTGTATTTGGCACTGATATGACTGCTGGAATGCAGCGGCCAGTTCTTGTGCCCACAATTCAGGAAGGATGTTGATAAATTGGAGAGGGTTCAAAGAAGAACCACAATGATTAAAGAATTAGAACACGTACCATATAGTGATAGATTAAAAGAGTTCAATCTATTTAGTTTAACAAAGAGAAGGTTAAGGGATGACTTAATTACAGTCTATAAGTATCTATCCGGAGAACAAATATTTAATAATGGGTTCTTCAGTCTAGCAGAGGAAGGTACAACGCAATCCAGTGGCTGAAAGGTGAAGCTAGACAAATTCAGACTGGAAATAATGTGTAATTTTTTAATAGTGAGGGTAATTAACCATTGGACCAATTTACCGAGGGTCATGGTAAATTCTCCATCCCTGACCATTTTTAAATCACGATTGGATGTTTTTTCTAAAAGATATGCTGTAGAACAGGGGTGGGCAAACTTTTTGGCCCAAGGGCCACATCAGGGTTGCGAAACGGTATGGAGGGCTGGGTAGGGAAGGCTGGCCCCCTCCCACTTCCCACCCCCTGACTGCCCGCCTCAGAACCTCCGACCCATCCAACCTCCGCCCCCCCCCCACTCCTTGTCCCCTTGCTACCCCCTCCTGGGACCCCCTGCCCCTAACTACCCCCCAGACCCCATCCCCTATCCAACCCCTCCTGTTCCCTATCCACACCCCTGCCCCCTGACAGGCCCTCCGGGACTCCCCACCCATCCAACCCCCCCCGCCCCATCCCCTGACCGCCTCCTCCTGGGACCCTGTCCCTAACTGCCCCCCCAGGACCCCACCCCCTATCCAACCCCCCCTGCTCCCTGTACCCCCCGGGACCCCACCCCCTATCCAACCCCGCTCCCTGTCTCCTGACTGCCCCCCACACCTCCACCCCATCCAACTGTCCCCTGACTGCCCCCCAGGACCTCCTGCCCCTTATCCAACCCCCCGCTCCCCCTGCCCCCTTACCAGGCCGCTCAGAGCGGCAGGACAGGCTTATTGGAAAGCCTGGGTGGTGGGCAGGCACAAGCTGTGCGGCGGTGTGGCTGCAGGGGAGGGGGTACAGCAGGGTAGGAGCCAGGGGCTGGCTAGCCTCCCTGGCCGGGAGCTCAGGGGCCGGGCAGGACGGTCCCATGGACCGGATGTGGCTTGCGGGCCGTAGTTTGCCCACCTCTGCTGTAGAAACTATTTGGGGGGAAGTTCTATGAACTGTGTTTATACAGGAGGTCAGACTAAAAGATGATCACAGTGGTCCCTTCTGACCTTGGAATCTCTGAAGCCTCATGTGTAAGTAGGGGCATAGCGAGCCGATCGAGGGACGTGATCGTTCCCCTCTAGTTGACATTGGTGAGGCCTCATCTGGAGTACTGTGTCCAGTTTTGGGCCCCACACTTCAAGAAGGATGTGGATAAATTGGAGAGAGTCCAGCGAAGGGCAACAAAAATGATTAGGGGTCTGGAACACATGAGTTATGAGGAGAGGCTGAGGGAACTGGGATTGTTTAGCCTGCAGAAGAGAAGAATGAGGGGGGATTTGATAGCTGCTTTCAACTACCTGAGAGGTGGTTCCAGAGAGGATGGTTCTAGACTATTCTCAGTGGTAGAAGACGACAGGACAAGGAGTAATGGTCTCAAGTTGCAGTGGGGGAGGTTTAGGTTGGATATTAGGAAAAATTTTCACTAGGAGGGTGGTGAAACACTGGAATGCGTTACCTCGGGAGGTGGTAGAATCTCCTTTCTTAGAAGTTTTTAAGGTCAGGCTTGACAAAGCCCTGGCTGGGATGATTTAATTGGGGATTGGTCCTGCTTTGAGCAGGAGGTTGGACTAGATGACCTCCTGAGGTCCCTTCCAGCCCTGATATTCTATGTCTAAAAATATCTGACACTAAAATTTAAGAGCCAAGAAGATGTAAAATAAAACCCATACAGAAATTCTGTAGACTTATAAAGGTAGAAGATTTTTGGAGAGTTTTCCTGTATTCAATTGTATCTTCTGTTCACTGTTTCAGAGGATGTCAACGTTTGTGATGCAGAGCATGGCTTTTATCCAATCGTCTTCCCCTATTCCAGGGTCCCAGCTTTATGTGAACGGAGACCTGAAATTGCACCAGAGGCAGTCACTTAGCCATTGTGGAGTAGACGTCAGATACAATGTGAGGAGAACCTTTTTCTTCTCATTACCCTTTCTGCATCAGTAATGACCAGAATTACCCCTACCCAGAATTTCTAAACTAAGGTGTTTGCTGAGCTGGAGGGTGGGAGAAGGTCCTATGGCTGCAAAGCCATTCAGACACAGGACTGGGATTATTTATCTTTACAGACAGAACCTCTTTGTGCAACAAATTTGATAAAAGCAACTTTCTAGAGTGTGGGGCATGAAGGTTTTATATTGGCATTAAAGTATCATCTTGTGTAACAGGTATCTGTGATCAATGGCACCAGCCCTTTTGCAAGTGACTACGATGTCACTAACATCATTGCAGCATATCAAGATAGAAATGGTAAGTCTGAACTAATGGATACCAACCCCAGGACAGTTTATCTGTGATGACATATAACAATGTTTGGTGGCTGTTCTCAGGGGATTTGTGTTTTGGGTATCAGTTTGAAAGGCCCCTTAAGAGCCTTCATTCTTTTTTCATTGCAGTAACAACAGTGCTTTCTGATCCCAGCCCTGTTTGGCTGGTAGGAAGAGCAGCAGATGCGCCATTTGTGATTAATGCCACTATCCATTACCCAGTGGAGGTTATTTTATATCCTTTAGCAGTTATGTGAACTCCATTGAGGTAACCAGGTATTTTAACAATGTTCTGCACTTAAAATACAGTGTCTGTCTCACTTCATCTGTATGTAATATCAAAGGAGTGGAAATGTTCCTAAACTTGACAAATATGTAGATCCTAAGGTGCAGCAACTTGTACTCAGAACATTAATGCAGTTTTAGAAACCTGATTTAGCTCTGTTATGGCTCCATCTTCCAATGGTTATGAAAAGAATGTTCAATTCCCTTAGTCCAATTTTTTTTTCTGGATTTATTTCTAACCTCTTCCTTCTCCAGATGTACATACATACATCTATTCAGTTGTGCTGGATTTAATTTTAAGTTCTCAAGTTTAGCTGGTGTAATAGACGTTTCAGATGCTTCTTATGTAACGCTCCTTGACTCCTACCACATATCAGCCAGGGTTCTGGGAAATGATCAAATTTGCCTGGATCCAGTATGTTAGTATCCTGCTTATCTTTCTTTGGGTGTTTGACAGGATAAAAATCTTTGTGTTCCAGAATCAGGTGCTGACCACAATACCAGTGTTGCCAGTTTCCTCTTATAAACAGCACCAGTGCTGAGCAAATACCTGAAATGACTTTAAAGAGACTCAGGATAAGAGAGTCTACTTAATTTTCGTTCTCTTTAGAATTCTCATATTTCTGAAGATGGGGAACTTTGTAAATTACATTCTGGATCATGTTCTGTTAATGCTACAACAGTCTAACGTGTCTGGACATTTTTATTTTGTAGATATCACATTGCTGTGAGAGAGCACTGCTTTGTGATTAGTGTGTGCTCTCACATTTTGGACAGTTCAAGAAGAATGTTATCTTTTGCAATATGACTGCATTTCAAAACCCATTGAAACCAACAAGGCACCTGTTCTGCTGAAATCTATACCACCTTTGGCTGATCAGATATGCTTTTAATTTGTCTAAAATACACAATATAATAATTGAAAGCCACATGGTAACAGTAACTATGTAAACTACTTGTACTGTCTTAGTTTTGTATATAAAGGCACCACCAATCAGTTCTGAAAACTCAAGTTCTATCAAGCCATTAACTGTGTTGAGGAGTAGGAATGGGAGGGGGGAGATTTTAAAAGAATGGGGAAGAGGCAAAGGCACACTTCCCAAGATGTTGTGGTTCAACATATGCTTTCATTGGCCTGGTATGTTAATGTCCATGTTCCAAAATCATAACAGGCAACAGTCCTGTTGCTTTCTGTGTTGCTTCTTTGTTTTGAGGACAGAATGTTAACATGATATAAATTAGGTTTTATTAAATGCAAAATATTTTGAAAATGCAATATTAGGTGTCATTTTTAATTGGATGATGGGCAGACTTAAGGTTGATATGGGAACATTAATTATCATTTTGGGACTTTATTATTTATTTGTATTACCATAGCACCTAGTCATGGACCAGGACCCTATTGTGCTTGGTGCTGTACAAGCACAGGACAAAAGGATTGTCCCTAACCAAAAATACAATTTAAAGTATGATCATTGATGACAAATGGGTATTAACAGATAGGTGACTACAAGGAAGCATTGAGGCTGCTCTGGCCAGCATGATAGGCAGTACACCAACAGTGCAGCCACTGTTTGTTTGTTGGCATCATTGCAAAGGAGAGTCTTTTAAGGAGGGAGTTAAAAGCGGTTAATGGGGCAGCTTTGTGACTGTTTACTGGAGGCACAAGCATGAGGAACATCATGGGATGGGGGGAGCACGAAGGTGCTTGCCTGAAAATTTAACAAGTGGCGATGGAGGGAGGTATCATTGGCCAATCAGAGGAGAGAGTCAACATCTTGATCATGAATTGGAGATGATAGGTAGGATGGGCATAGACCATTAAAAGCCTTGAAAGTGAGTGTCTTAGTTTTGTATATAAAGGCACCACCAATCAGTTCTGAAAAATCTTACATTTGGTGCAATAGAGAATGGGGGGGAGTCAGTGGAGGGATTCAAAGAGAGTAGTTACGGGGTCAGAGCATCGGCATTCTGAATGGAGATGAGCAGGGCAAGATTGCATTTGTCAAGGCCAAAGGAAAGGATGTTTCAGTAATCAAGATGCAGGACTGGATAAGAGTTTTAGCTGTGTGAATTGATAAGAAAGACCATATGTTAGATGTCATGCAGAAAGAATCAGCAAGATTTAGATATAGCCTGGATGTGAGGACCTAGAGAGGTCTGAGTGGAAGATGACACCCAGGTTATGGACCTGAATGTCAGGCAGGATGATGGTTTCCACAGTGATAGAGAAAGGAGGTGGGGGGAGTGGGTGGGGGACAGATTAAGAGCTCTCTTTTAGCCATGTTGAGCTTGAAGTGAAGGCTAGACATCCATAAGGAGATGTTAGAGAGAGACCAAAAATTTAGTTTGGACAGAAGGAAACAGGCCTAGAGTACAGATTAGATCTGTGATTCATCACAGTAGAGATGATAGTTTAATTTTTATTTGTGGAGGAGATTAGCAGCGATAAGGTGTAGAGGGATAAGGACAAAACTCTGTGGAACTCCCCCCCCCGAAAAAAAACTTTTTTTTAAGGAGGGTTGAAGAGTATCCTCTGAAGGACATGCTGAATGAGTGATTGGGGGGGGGGGGGGGGGAGAACCAGGAGAAGACAGAATCATGGAAGCCAAGAGAGGACAAGATTTCAAGAAGAGCATGGTCGATGGTATCAAAGATAACTGACAGATAGAGGAGAATGAGAATGGAGTACTGGTTCTGCACTTTGGCTACCAAAAGGGTATTGGAGAACCTGGCTGTGACATACCAGGGTACAATCCAGACTAATGTGCAGGTGTGTCACCCTTTCCCTGAAATCTTGGGTGCCTTACAATGCCTTGCTGAAGTAGCTCCCACCTGGGCCACTCTCAAACAGCCTTCCAGCATGCAAGCCACCCCCTGAGTGTCTGTCTGAACAGCAGCCTGCCACCCACGCTTGGCTTACATTCTGGCTCTTACCAGCCTTGGGTATACTGCAGGGTAACCCCAACACACTCTGTCCCAGATTTCCCCCCCCACAGCCCTCTCCTGGACAGTACAAAATATTTTAAGTCCGGAAATACTATATCAGCTTATTATCTCAAATGGTTTTTCAGGCACTTCAGTTTAAACACACTGGATTAGATATAGCTGTAAACCAAGTTTATTAACTACAAAGAGGTAGATTTTAAGTGAGTATAAGTAATGAGGCATATTAGTCAGAAATGGTCACAAGAAAAACAAAGATAAGCTGTTTAATAAAACCTAACTAACAAACTGTATCGGATTCAAGCAAAGTTTCTTACCACATGCTTTCAGCAGTCTTTCTGACCAGAACATGTAGGTCAGGATCCTTCCCCCAGAGACAAACAAATGCTTCCTTTGTTGCTTCAGGTGGAGTGAATGCAATGGGCAGGGAGAGAGAGGGGGGTGTCTTGGGGTGTTTGACCCTCCTTTTTGTAGTTTCAGTTCTTCTCTTGAAAAATATTTCCAGCTGGGCACTAGGAGACAGTCTGTGTGGAAAGATGTTTCCTGATGGCTTTTTCTCACCTGTATGAGTCTTCTTTGTTTCCCTTCCTGCTTGATGACTGTTTACTACTTAAATGAAAATTAAGCAGAACAGACATTCCTTTGTTTAGGACAGATATTTGCCAACCTCAGTTTGGGCAGAGCTGTGGGGCTTGGAACATGTGTTAAGGACATCATACAGGGAAATCTTATAACTTTACATACAGTGTTGCCACACATTTTATCAGAACAATAGTGACCAGCACATTATGAGTTTTCAAATGATACCTGAAAAGACATGCTTTGGGCAAAAATTAATACAATAGTGTGTAGGGTTGAACACAGGTATATTCTGTCATACTGGAAAAGGGATTCAGTGGAGTGCTAGGGGCTGAAGTCAGACTGGAGAGAGTCTAGGATGGAATTGGAGGAAAGGAACTTCAGACAGTGATTGTAAACTATCTGAAGAAGTGGGTTTTTCCCCTGAAAGCTTTGCCCAAATAAATTGGTTAGTCTTTAAGGTGCCACCAGCCTCCTTGTTGTTTTTGTGGATACAGACTAACACGGCTCCCCCCTGATACTTGATTGTAAACTGTTACCTATCAGCTCTGTGTTCCTGGGGATCCAGGGCGCAGTACCCAATCTGTCTGACTCACGAAAGACCTTCCTTCCCCGACAGCCTCTCTTGAACCAAAGCCGATCAGAAGAAAGATTTATAAAAAGCAATGAAAAGGCAGTGGGAATCACACCTAAACCCCTCCGGACAAGAGTGACAGGATTACAGAAATTCTCCTAGCCTCATTTGCATCTAAGATGGGACAGGGAGGCATCTCCATTAGCATACAGAATTGAGAATAGAGATTCCAAGGCAAGAACCACATGAAACTCTGGGACCAGAAAAGCAGGGAAGCACTGCATGATGCGGGATCTCTGCTCCAGATGTTAATGAACCCATGCCTGCACACACCCAGCTCAGAAGTTATCAGACCGATTCTAGTAATAAATCCTCTGTTGGTATCCAAAATACTGAAGTTGCCTAATTGCATTGTGAGCTCCCTCGCAGGAACACCACCCATAGCCAGGAATGATCAGTTCCTATTGTCTAGCCTGAACAAAACAACTTTGGTATACTCCCTTGAGTATACTTAGCCACAAACAAATCTAGTGTTTTCAGAACCATTTCTAATGTACTTGAACCATTGTTCTTCCCTACAAAAACCACTACCCATACTCAAGTAAGTGTTCTGATGCCTGGATCCAAAATCTGCATCAGTTCTATTGGGACTTCATCTTCTCCTGACTGATCGCGCTGGGGCCTCTGCCTGTCTCCAGCACTCCAGACCCTCAGCTACCACCATCACCACTCTCTCTCTCTAGCCTTCTGACCCTGACTTGTGTGATCAGTTATAGTTTTCTAAACCTGACTTTTATAATATTATAACGGTTTTGTTTGTTTGACTCCTCTATGGTTACATGGCAGTAAATAACTTTCATAGTTAAGCTGGTTGCTTCTCCCCCACCCCTCTCCCCATGTGTTTTTTTGGCTTCCTCATTAGCTCTGCAGCAGTGCTTCTCATACCTAAGCTAAAGATCCCTGCAGCACCCAAAAATCCTGTGGGGTTTGCTCATCAAGTGGGTTACTACCAGAACAATTGTAATGTGAAAGTGGGGATAGGGACATGCTGAACCTGGGACATATGAGGGTGGCAGATTCAAAGTGCTGCTCGACCCAGCCCACTCAGGCAGGCTCTATTCCAGCGCGGTGCCCATGGCGTATGAGGGTGACAGCTTGGCAGTGCTGCTCGACCCAGCCTGCAGAGTCCAGGGACATATACGGGGTCAGCTTGGGAGTGCTGAGTAACCCAGTCCTCTCAGACGCGCTCTGTTAATGTGTGTGTTCATCTGATTCTGGGGCTGGAAGAACCCAGCCCTGGGTAACCTAGGTCCTGTAGGATAGCTCCATTGGGAGGGAACTTGCAGAAGTAGAGCTCTGTATGAGAACACAAGTGACACAAGCAGTACAGAGAAAAGGAGTACTTGTGGCACCTTAGAGACTAACAAATTTATTTGAGCATAAGCTTTCGTGAGCTGAATGCATCTGATGAAGTGAGCTGTAGCTCACGAAAGCTCATGCTCAAATAAATTGGTTAGTCTCTAAGGTGCCACAAGTCCTCCTTTTCTTTTTGCGAATACAGACTAATACGGCTGTTACTCTGAAACAAGCAGTACATTTATAGAATTACAGAACCTCCCCCCCAGAAGAGTAAACCTAATAAATGAGTGTAACATGCAAATCTGATAACAAAACAGTGCTTTCAGTGAGCTTTGAGGGGAAATGGGGCAGTAGTTGGAGAGGCAAGTGGGGTCAAGGCTGGTGGGTTGTGTTTTTTTTTTTTTTTTAAAGATGAGACCAAAGTGTACTTGTATTATAAGGTGAGTGAGAGATTAAGGAGAAGAGTAAGGTAGCAGATGGAAGGGGACATGAGGGAGTTCAGGAGATGAGATGGGGTCTCTGGGGCAAGTAGAGGGGTTAGAGGAGGAGAGTAGAGGAGAAATTTCTCTATGACCTGAGAGAAGGAGACAAGAGTTGTAGGGGATCATACGTCGCATCTTATTTTGCCAGTTTTCTCTCAGAAGAAATCATCAAGATCCTATGCAGAGAGAGAAATGGAGGCAGGTGTGAAGCACGGAGAGAACAAACAACCATATCAATGGCAGGGAGGAAAGGACAGAGTGGACAAGAAGTTAGTGCTGATGGACTGGGAGTCACAGAAAGGCAGAGTGATGGCATGTGAGGAAGGGGGGAGATTGGTGGTGCAGAAAGAGGCCACATGGCTGGAGAGAGAGGATAGCAGCAGCAGAGAGACTGGAGAGAGAGCAGTGCTTGGTGAAGACCAGGTCAAGTGAACAACTTTTGGTGAGTGGGAGAACTGAAAACCGGGGCTGCTTGGTCTTCCCTGCTTGCAGAGCTGTCCCTAGGGTATGGCCAATCGGGCCGACCACCCCAGGCCCTGCACTTTAGGAGGTCCCGCAGTTCAAGAGGAGGCGGATGGGGAGGTGATATGGGCAGGGGGGTGATCAAGGAGGAGCCCCCCCTACCAACCTCCCCTTTCTCCCAGCCCCTTCTGCCCGCCAATCAGCACCTCCCGCTCCCTCCCAGTGCTTACTGCTGATCAGCTGTTTCGTCTGGAGGCACTGGGTGGGAGGGGGGAGGAGCAAGGGTGCCATGCGCTCTGGGGAGGGGGTGGAAAGAGGTGGGGTGGGGGTGGGGCCTTGGGGAAAGGGATGGAGTGGGGTTCGGGTTGGGGGGGGGAGCACCTTCTGGCAGACAGAAACTCGGCGCCTATGTCCCAGACCCCACACCCCCTAGGGATGCCCCTGCCTGCTTGATCTCCTCTTCACTCCTCAGCTTCTTCTGGGCTACCTGTAAGTCTCTGTGCTCTGGGATAGAGCACTGAGTCCTCTCATAGTCTCAGCTTCTCTGGACTACCTTTCAGCGTTCCCTGCTTTGGCAGACAGCCCTGACTCACAGGCTACTTCAATGAAGTCTCCTGCTTTTTCCAGACCCTACTTCAGAGCTTCCCTGTGGTTTCTTCACCAAACTCTGTTCTCTGCCTTTTTATGAGGCCCAGGTGCTGATCAGGCTGTCCTCTGGCCCCAGCAGGTCTGGCTACGCAGCATTTTGGAGCCCGTGGGAGCAAGCCTCCCAGCCCAGGTTGTTGGACTCGGGCCACTTGGGGCTTGCCCTAGCACTCTAAAAATAGCTCTGTAGCCAGTGCTTTGAAGCTGTGCCTTGAGCTGGAGCTAGGGCTCTGAAGCCCAGCCCCCTCTGTAGGTTGCCCCCTTAGGCTGTGAGACAGCTAATTATGGCACAAGTGGGGCTGGCCCCATATCCCTTTAAAGGGGTCAGTCTCTGTGACAGGGAACTTGAGGAGAGAAAGAGAGAGCAAGCCAGGAGCTGAAATCAACGGAAGGCTGATGGAAAAGAGTTGGGTGGATGGAGGGTGGATGGCAGCAACATTGAAGAGAAAAGAATTATTGAATGAAAGAGTGGGAATGGGGAGGAGGGTGCTTGAAAGCAGCAGGACTGGAAGAGGAGGAAACTAACATTTGGTATGTGCACGAACATATCTGTCCCTAGATTGTGGCTAGACCCAACCAGTGTATGCAGGGGAGTTCCTTTAGCCCAGGGGAGGGCAAACTATGTCCTCTGGGCCAGATTTGGCCCATCAGGGCTTGCAATCCAGCACACAGGATTGCCAGACCCATGGCGCAGCAGGGCCAAGGCAAGCTTCCTGCCTGCCCTGGCCCCGCACCACTCCTGGAAGCAGCCAGCACCACGTCCCGGGGAGGGAGGGGAGCAGAGGGCTCTGTGTGCTGCCCTCACCTGCAGGCACCGTCCCCCACAGCTCCTCATGCACCCCAAACCCCTGCCCTGAGCCCCCAACCCCCTGCTGCACCCCAACCCCTTGCCCTGAGACCCCTGCCACAAGCCTCATGCACCCCAACCCCCTGAGACCCCTGCTGCACCCCGCATCCTTCCTGCACTCTTGCCCTGAGCCCTTTCCTGCACACCGCACACCCTCCCACACCCCTCACTCGCACCCCAACCCCCTGCCCCAGCCCTACATTCATGGCCCTGCTTACAATTTCCCCACCCAGATGTGGCCCTTGGGACAAAAAGTTTGCCCATCCCTGCTTTAGCCCCATCTCAGCACTCTCTTTCCTTAGTAATGGTGTCACGGAGTCCCTGGGCAATGCTCTGGAACTGCTCCCTACGAAGCCAGTCAGGACTCGAGTGAAGTCTCCTCTCTGAGAGCAGTCTGTCTTCAGGGCAAAAAGCTCCCACAGCTTCCACCTTCCTGGGTCTGACCTTGGAGCATTCAGCATCCTCTGTCCCTCCATGCACTTCCCCCAGCGAGTTCCTGCACCCCAACTTCACAGTCAGATGTGACTCTTAGCCAGCCAGTAAAACAGAGGTTTATTAGATGACAGGAACACTGTCTAAAACAGAGCTTGTAGGTACAAAGAACAGGACCCCTCAGCTGGGTCCATTTTGGGGGCAGTGAGCCAGACAACCACGTCTGCACTTCACTCCACGTCCCCAGCCAGCCCAAACTGACTCCCCCTCCAGCCCCTCCTCCTCTGGGCTTTGTCTCTTTCCTGGGCCAGGAGGTCACCTGATTCCTTTCTTCTCCAACCCTTTAGCTATCACCTTGCAGGGGGGAAGGGCCCAGGCCATCAGTTGCCAGGAGACAGAGTGTCAGCCATTTATGTACACTGGCTCTTTGCACTGCAACAATTACACGCTCTTATCCCACCACCTAGAGACTTAAGAAATGCATAGGAGAAACTGAGGCACCCTACAGTATTCAGAGGAAACATTAAGAACCGTCCCACTTCGTCATAAATGGATGCCTTGTAGCTGGGGTGCTGGGGCTCACATGGGACACCTGTTGACACAGGGTCTCTGGTCTCCCCAAGATCTCAGTCTATGCATAGCCCCCTGCTCCCTGCTGTTTATTCCTTTAGCTTGCATGTTGTTCCCTCCTTGCGTCAGCGAAAGGGGTGGATTGATGCAGACCAACAGTACAATCACCATGTTCTATGTAAACAAGCAATGGGGAGCCTGGTCCTCACTACTCCGCCGAAAAGCAATCCTGCTCTGGGACTTCTGTATCAGCAACTCTATACTTCTGAAAGCAGCCCACCTCCTGGGAGTCCAAATATGCTGGCAGATCCCCTGAGCAGGTTTTTTATTCATCACCACAAGTGTTCCTTTTGCCCAGATGTCGCAAGGTCTATTTTCCAGCTCTACGGAGCTCCCCAAGTGGATCTGTTTGCAACAAAGGACAACACAAAATGTCACCAGTTCTGCTCCAGAGCAGGAGACAGCCCCAGCTCACTGACCAGTTCTTTTCTACTTCCATAATCAGAGAGTCTGCTCTATGCTTTTCTTCCCATCCCTCTTCTGCCCAGAGTTCTGTGCAAGATTAAACAGGACAAGGCCAGTCTTACACTGATCGCCCCTACATGGCCCCCTCAGCACTGGTTTTCATAGCTCGTGGACCTCTCAATCAGTCCCCCACTGTTATTCCCACTTCACACAGACTTAGTTTTGCAGAATCGCAGCCACCTCTTTCACCCCAACCTCCAAGCTCGTCCCCAGAGGGCCTAGAGACTTCATCGCTAACATCGGCGGAGGCATCCTGCTCCAGAGAGTTGCAGGAGGTACTGCTGAAGAGTAGAAAAACATCAACAAGGACAATTTACCTTGCTAAGTGGAAAAGGTTTTCTGTCGGGTCGAGGCTGAAAGGGTTCTCCCCAATCCTTGCATCTATTCAGCATGTGCTGGACTATCTTTTGTATCTGAAATATCCAGGTTTAGTGAGCAGCTCAATTAGTGTACACCGAGCAGCTATATTGGCATTTGATCTGCCTGTGGATAACTACTTCCCTTTTTCCAACCTGATGGCTGTAAGATTTTTAAAGGGCTTGTGTAACCATGCCTCTATGGGACACAACTGAGAATACCAAATTGAGGACAAACTGGTGAGAAATAGGGCAGACACAACCCAAACTTATGCTCAAATAAATTGGTTAGTCTCTAAGGTGCCACAAGTACTCCTTTTCTTTTTGCGAATACAGACTAACACGGCTCTGAAACAACCCAAACTGGTGGTTATTCTCCACAGATAGTCTTATTACACTGAACTACTTCAAACAAATCACTTCTACCTTGTTCAGGCTTACTTTCACAAGCTTTATTTGCCTACAATCCATCATCCAGGAGGAGCCAACTAGGGGGGGGCGCTTTTCTTGACCTGCTGCTCACAAACCGGGTAGAATTAGTGGGGGAAGCAAAAGTGGATGGGAATCTGGGAGGCAGTGACCATGAGTTGGTTGAGTTCAGGATCCTGACGCAGGGAAGAAAGGTAAGCAGCAGGATACGAACCCTGGACTTCAGGAAAGCAGACTTCGACTCCCTCAGGGAACGGATGGCCAGGATCCCCTGGGGGACTAACTTGAAGGGGAAAGGAGTCCAGGAGAGCTGGCTGTATTTCAAGGAATCCCTGTTGAGGTTACAGGGACAAACCATCCCGATGAGTCGAAAGAATAGTAAATATGGCAGGCGACCAGCTTGGCTTAATGGTGAAATCCTAGCGGATCTTAAACATAAAAAAGAGGCTTACAAGCAGTGGAAGGTTGGACATATGACCAGGGAAGAGTATAAAAATATTGCTCGGGCATGTAGGAATGATATCAGGAGGACCAAATCGCACCTAGAGCTGCAGCTAGCCAGAGATGTCAAGAGTAACAAGAAGGGTTTCTTCAGGTATGTTGGCAACAAGAAGAAAGCCAAGGAAAGTGTGGGCCCCTTACTGAATGAGGGAGGCAACCTAGTGACAGAGGATGTGGAAAAAGCTAATGTACTCAATGCTTTTTTTGCCTCTGTTTTCACTAACAAGGTCAGCTCCCAGACTGCTGCGCTGGGCATCGCAAAATGGGGAATAGATGGCCAGCCCTCTGTGGAGATAGAGGTGGTTAGGGACTATTTAGAAAAGCTGGACGTGCACAAGTCCATGGGGCCGGACGAGTTGCATCCGAGAGTGCTGAAGGAACTGGCGGCTGTGATTACAGAGCCATTGGCCATTATCTTTGAAAACTCGTGGCGAACGGGGGAAGTCCCGGATGACTGGAAAAAGGCTAATGTAGTGCCAATCTTTAAAAAAGGGAAGGAGGATGATCCTGGGAACTACAGGCCAGTCAGCCTCACCTCAGTCCCCGGAAAAATCATGGAGCAGGTCCTCAAAGAATCAATCCTGAAGCACTTGCATGAGAGGAAAGTGATCAGGAACAGCCAGCATGGATTCACCAAGGGAAGGTCATGCCTGACTAATCTAATCGCCTTTTATGATGAGATTACTGGTTCTGTGGATGAAGGGAAAGCAGTGGATGTATTGTTTCTTGACTTTAGCAAAGCTTTTGACACGGTCTCCCACAGTATTCTTGTCAGCAAGTTAAGGAAGTATGGGCTGGAAGAATGCACTATAAGGTGGGTAGAAAGCTGGCTAGATTGTCGGGCTCAACGGGTAGTTATCAATGGCTCCATGTCTAGTTGGCAGCTGGTATCAAGTGGAGTGCCCCAAGGGTCGGTCCTGGGGCCGGTTTTGTTCAATATCTTCATAAATGATCTGGAGGATGGTGTGGATTGCACTCTCAGCAAATTTGCGGATGATACTAAACTGGGAGGAGTGGTAGATACGCTGGAGGGGAGGGATAGGATACAGAAGGACCTAGACAAATTGGAGGATTGGGCCAAAAGAAATCTGATGAGGTTCAATAAGGATAAGTGCAGGGTCCTGCACTTAGGATGGAAGAACCCAATGCACAGCTACAGACTAGGGACCGAATGGCTAGGCAGCAGTTCTGCGGAAAAGGACCTAGGGGTGACAGTGGACGAGAAGCTGGATATGAGTCAGCAGTGTGCCCTTGTTGCCAAGAAGGCCAATGGCATTTTGGGATGTATAAGTAGGGGCATAGCGAGCAGATCGAGGGACGTGATCGTTCCCCTCTATTCGACATTGGTGAGGCCTCATCTGGAGTACTGTGTCCAGTTTTGGGCCCCACACTTCAAGAAGGATGTGGATAAATTGGAGAGAGTCCAGCGAAGGGCAACAAAAATGATTAGGGGTCTGGAACACATGAGTTATGAGGAGAGGCTGAGGGAGCTGGGATTGTTTAGCCTGCAGAAGAGAAGAATGAGGGGGGATTTGATAGCTGCTTTCAACTACCTGAAAGGGGGTTCCAAAGAGGATGGCTCTAGACTGTTCTCAATGGTAGCAGATGACAGAACGAGGAGTAATGGTCTCAAGCTGCAGTGGGGGAGGTTTAGATTGGATATTAGGAAAAACTTTTTCACTAAGAGGGTGGTGAAACACTGGAATGCGTTACCTAGGGAGGTGGTAGAATCTCCTTCCTTAGGTTTCAGAGGAACAGCCGTGTTAGTCTGTATTCGCAAAAAGAAAAGGAGTACTTGTGGCACCTTAGAGACTAACCAATTTATTTGAGCATGAGCTTTCGTGAGCCACAGCTCACTTCATCAGAAGTGAGCTGTGGCTCACGAAAGCTCATGCTCAAATAAATTGGTTAGTCTCTAAGGTGCCACAAGTACTCCTTTTCTTTTTTCTCCTTCCTTAGAGGTTTTTAAGGTCAGGCTTGACAAAGCCCTGGCTGGGATGATTTAACTGGGAATTGGTCCTGCTTCGAGCAGGGGGTTGGACTAGATGACCTTCTGGGGTCCCTTCCAACCCTTATATTCTATGATTCTATGATTCTATCCACAAAAAATCTACCCCTTTTTTCCTCAATTAGGACTTTAACCTGACCATCAACCTTAATCCGCTCTAGAGAAACATTTTCCTGATCAACGAGTTCTCCCTGTGCTTCATCTAATTCCAGATTCACTTCTGAGATATTAGACATTTAGAAACTTTATTCACATATAAACTGCTCTTCTGCACAGACAAACAGCTATTTTCCACCTTCTCCAGGTTAGAGAGACCTTTTCCCTGGCAAAAGAAAAACTAGTTAAACACAGGCAACAGTTTAGAATCATATGTTATAAACTGGACTTTCAAGGTGATACCGTTTTTGCTGTTTTTCCATTGCTTTTTTAATTTGGAGCTTAAGTCTGCCATTTTCTTGTTGCATCTGGTGAACCCTCTCTTCAGCTTGTTTAGCTTTCTCTGCAGCTTGCTTTTCTTGCATTCGAAAATATGCCATTCTTTGTACAGGTTCAATACACAGGGCCTGCAGTTTGATTGCTTCTGCTGATGCCTTCTGGCTTATGGTCACTGATCTTTAACCTTTAAAACTCTCAATATCAAAATGCACATTTTGAATAGCATGAGGTTTTGATCCAAAGCTTAATTGACCTGGTTCTGTGGATCATAGAATCATAGAATATCAGGGTTGGAAGGGACCTCAGGAGGTCATCTAGTCCAACCCCCTGCTCAAAGCAGGATCCTGCTGACTACGCCACTGTAACCGTGCCTTTTTGGGTCACAACTGAGAATGCCAAATTCAGGACAAAGTTCTGAGAAATAGGGCAAAAACACCCCAAGACTGGTGGCTAATCCCCCATAGGATATACCAAACCAACAACAAAAGTAAACTTCTGTTTTACAACATTGGCTAACAAGAAGTCATAAAAGCAGTTTCATTAGGCATTTCAGTCCTTGTATTACCACTGAAAACATTAGACTTAGAGATGAGTGGTTCTTTAAAACCAATTTAATCAAATAACAGGTTCTTCTGATCCCAAAGGACCAGCTACAAACCCAGGTCAATATATAACTCAGATCTTACCCAAAAATTTACGCTGATGCCAGTCCTTTAGTATTTAAAAGTTTATTTATAAAAAGAAAGAAAGAGAAAGGTGGGAGTTAAAATGGTTAAAGGAATTAAATACATACTGTAAATTGCAAAGTTTTTGGTTTAGGCTTGTAGCAGTGATGGAATAAACTGCTGCCTTGATAAGTTTCTGGTTGCTTTCAAATCATTGGAAGGACCTCAGTCCCTTGGTTAGAATGCTTCCATTAGTATAAGTTCATAGTTTAGAGGTTTGAGCAGGAAAGAGGCAAAATGGAGGTGTCTCTAGGACACCATGTGGAGGGAAACCCATTGTTTTAAACAAAGACCTTAGCACAGCTAGTGGAAAATTACAGGTAAAAGATGGGAGTTTGGAGTCACGTGGGCAAGTCACCTGTCTATGCCCAGTTTCGCTTAGTTATAGCAGGAAGCCATTACCTATACTTCAGACAGTATGTTTATAGGACAGTCCATTCAGATGGGCGTCTCCCATGGCCCATTGTTAGTTAAGTATTTCTTTATGAGCCACTTAATTTGAATAGTCCCTCCAAGTTGTGCGAGCTAAATACCTTGTGGGGCATTACCCCAGGAGCAAACATTTGAAGTTCAGGTATAGGGCCAATACTTATAACTTCAAATACAAAAAAGATACATGCATGCGGATAGCATAACCATAATGAACAAATCATAACTTTTTCATAGACATCTCACATGCCACATTTTGTACAAGATTTGATGCAAATAAATAATAGTGGTTGCAACAATGATCGATATGGTCATATTTTAATCAGATAATGTCTTAGCTTGGACAGGATGTTTCCACTTATACAGAGCACTATTCCAACATGGAGACTGAACTTAGTCTTAACAAAGCTGATGGGCCTCTTTGAGCCTCTAGCAACCTGCTCTCTGTTACATCTTTCTATGAAGGCAGCATTTTTAATAGCCATTACATCAGCCATGAGAGTAGGGGAGTTGAGGGCATTAATATCACATCCTCCATATACAAGGTTTTTTTACACAGATAAAGTCTGCCTTTGTTCCCATTCAAGGTTCCTTATGAAAATGTTTTCCTCTTTTCATATCAATTTATACACAGATGTTCTTCCCAAAGCCTTATGGTAATTGATAGGAGGCTTATTCCTTCACCCACTTACTTCCCTGGTCCTTCTCACATGAACAGAGAGCAACAATACCCAAAGTCCAAAGGTGCAAACAATTCGATGTTTATTGGGGTGACCTTCCAGCAAGCATGATTCCAGTTTCCTTCCTTAGTGTCCCCCTTCCCAGCTCTGACACCACAGAGCCTTACACCTCTGTCCCTGTTCCCATTCCTGCCCTTAGCCAAACATGATTCCAATTCCCCCACCCCTGATTGATTGCAGACTATATAGTAAAACTTGACTTCTGCTTAGCTATACCTTAACCAATCATTTTACTGAAATTTAACTAACCAATCCTAACATATTGTAACATGATTATTTAACCAATTATATCCCTCCACCTTAATTAGTTTACACCCAGCAAAATTAATTATACAGCTGACAGAAACAATCACAGAACCAGACAGAGATTATACAGACAAACAATGGGGAAATGGGGACTACAGTGATAGAACAAACTCAGAAATGAGGATTTTACATCTCAGCTATTGATAAGTGAGTTCTTGCCAGACAGGATGCTATGAAACTAAGTTTCCTTTTACATCTTCTAGGCACTTCCCTTTCTCTGGAGGCTCAGGACAGGATTGTATTCCTAACAGCCCAATAGCACCTTATTTCAATGTGACTAGTTTGGAATGTGAGGTTCGCTTCCCAGCTTATGGCTGCCTCTGTTGCTTAGCCAAAGGCCTTAGCCTAAGAAGAGGGCCTCAGACTGTCACAGTAAGAGAAAGAAAAGGAGTACTTGTGGCACCTTAGAAACTAACCAATTTATTTGAGCATAAGCTTTCGTGAGCTACAGCTCACTTCATCGGATGCATACTGTGGAAAGTGTAAAAAATCTTTTTATATACACACAAAGCATGAAAAAATACCTCCTCCCACCCCACTCTCCTGCTGGTAATAGCTTATCTAAAGTGATCACTCTCCTTACAATGTGTACGATAATCAAGTTGGGCCATTTCCAGCACAAATCCAGGTTTTCTCACCACCCCCCCCCCCACACACACACACAACCCACTCTCCTGCTGGTAAGTGGGTTTGGGGGGGGGTGTGTGAGAAAACCTGGATTTGTGCTGGAAATGGCCCAACTTGATTATCGTACACATTGTAAGGAGAGTGATCACTTTAGATAAGCTATTACCAGCAGGAGAGTGGGGTGGGAGGAGGTATTTTTTCATGCTTTGTGTGTATATAAAAAGATTTTTTACACTTTCCACAGTATGCATCCGATGAAGTGAGCTGTAGCTCACGAAAGCTTATGCTCAAATAAATTTTTTTTTTGCGAATACAAACTAATACGGCTGTTACTCTGAAACAGTAAGAGAAGGCTCTTACACCAGCAGACAGTGATTTTGAGTCTTTCTTTTATACCTCTATAATTATCCAAGTGATAAGAATACACCTAAATTCTTAGAGTATAGGCCTTTACAGACAGGCCTGAATATCTATATCCTAACAGTAATAAGGGAGAGGAGTTACTGCACACTCTAGACAGAAGAACTTTAAGTGTTTTGGTCTTTGTCTCAATTGTTTTTTGAATTTGAGGACAGAATGAAGGGCAGCCCATTTCCACACAAAGGATTTTTTCATGGATAGCTGGTTGTATTCACCTGTGTTACCAATTGGCTAACATGGAACTGCTGGACAGAGTATTGGGTCATTTAGCTAGATCCCAAGTGGCTTCTGTGGCACTTCTGATTCATGTGCCCATATTAGATGTTTGGCAAGTGCAACCTGTTCTTCCTATCACAAGTTTGCTTCCCATTATACAATCTCAACAATCTAGAGATGATGCTAAATTTGGATGAGTGGTCCTCCAGTCCTTGTTGGAATAGACTGTGAACCCACTTCCACATGGACTGCTTGTGAGTCAACTCCAGTAGAATAGATGTGTGCAATCACTTGAAGAAAAAACAGGTGTGTTACACGTGTCCATTCCATGACCCACCCTCCTTCCCCACTCTTTTGGAGTAATCCCAATAGGAGGGAACTGAAAGGGTCTGGGGCAGCTCAGTCCTTTATGCCCATGCAATGTGCACAAGACAGCAGAGGGCACTCGGGCCACTCTGTCAGGTTCTGCTAAAGGTAAAAACTCTGACAGCTGTGCACGGGAGCACACAAACACCTATAGTGGAATGGGCACATGAAACACATCTTGAAGAGCAACAGTTATGGAAAGCTTAGTCACAGTTTTTAACAGAATGTGGAGAAACTGACTAGGGGAGAGGCTGTTCTAGACTTAATTCTGACAAACAGCGATGAACTGGTTGAGAATTTGAAGGTGGAAGGCAGCTTGGGTGAAAGTGATCATGAAACAATAGAGTTCACAATTCTAAAGAATGGTCAGAGGGAAAACAAAATAAAGACAATGGACTTCAAAAAGGCAGACTTTAGCAAACTCAGAGAATTGGTAGATCCCATGGGAAGCAAGTCTAAGTGGGAGAAAAAGAGTTTAGGAACCTTCAGAGTTGTTTACAGAGATATTATGGGCACAAGAGCAAACTATCCCAGTGCACAGGAAAAATAGGAAGTATGGTAAGAAACCACTCTGGCTTAACCAGGAGATCATCAACCACCTGACACTCAAAAAAGAATCCCACAAAAAGTGGACACTAGGTTAAATTATGAAGGATGCATTAAAAAAAAAACAACACAAGCATGTAGGGATAGAAGTAGAAAGACCAAGGCACAAAACGAGATTAAACTAGCTAGGGACATAAAGGGTAACAAGAAAATTTTTACAACTACATTAGAAGCAAGATGAAGACTAAGGACAGTGTAGGTCCATTACTCAATGAAGTGGGAAAGACAATAACAGAAAATGCAGCAATGCCCAATGACACATCAAAACGTCCTCGTCCCCTGCTCCCGAGGCAGTGGCAGATTTGGAGTTAGTGGGGCTCTGTTTGCAGCTTTATTTTCAGCCTTCCCCTCAGGACACAGCCAAGAAAAAGAACATTCTCTCTTATCTCCCCCCTCCCAATTTTTCATTTTTTTTTAAATCTTCCTCCTATATTATAAGTAATGGGAAGTAAATGAAAATAAAATGAGGTACCTTGATTGGGGCAGGGGGTTGGGGTGCAGGAGAGGGTGCGGCGGTCAGGCTCTGGGAGGGAGCTTGGGTGCTGGGTGTGGGCCCTGGGCTGGGGGTCCGGGTGCGGAAGGGGGTCAGGGTGGTGGTGCTTACCTCATGTTGCACGGCTCCCAAAGCAACCGACACCCCCCACCACCACCACTCTGGCAGCAGCTCCTAGGGGCGAGGGCGGGGGTCTCTGTCCACAGGTGTCACCCCTGCAGCTCCCATTGGCTACAGTTCCCAGCCAATGGGAGCTGCGGAGTCGGCGCTTGGGGCGGGGGCAGCCCACGGTGACACCCCACTAGGGGCCGCAGGGCTACACCGTCCTCTCCGCTCTTCCCAGCCCTGCTCCTACCCACCCGGCGGCTCTCTCCAGCCTCTGCCCCGGAGCCGTTTGCCGCGTTCACGATGAATCAGGACACGATCGCCGGGGGCCAAGCTGGCGCGGACGGGAGGGGCCGAGCGACCCCCGCTCCGCCCGTCTGACTCCCGGGGCCCCCTGCTCCCGCTCCACGGGGGGCGCTGCCTGCGGACCGGCCCCTTCCCGGCTCCTCCCGCCGCGCAGGGGCTCAGCCACGTCTGAAAGCGGCTCATTGTCTGCGCGTCCTCCTCGGCGGCGTCTCCAGCGAGCGGAGGAAGCGGCTGCAGGTACCGGCTGGGCTGGGGTCGTTACGTGGCAAGTTCGCTGGTTCCTAGCGGGGAGCGCGCTCCGTATATTCGAGCCCCCGTTCCTTTCTGGGCTCGCCCCTTGGCCGCTCCATCCCCCTGGCGAGACCCGCCTGACTCTCCCGGAGCCCGGCTCCCCTGCCGCCCGGGGCAGTAGAACTGGCCCCCAGGGAGCCGCCCCCCAGCAACGGGTCCCAGCTCCAATCCCTCCACTGGCATTTGGGGCCAGTTTGGGGGGTAAAGGGGAGTGGAGAGGACGGGCTGAGGGTCAGGGTTCCCAGGGGTTTTTCCTGTTTCTCCATGTAGCTTGTTGTAGCTCTGTGGGCCGCAGGATGTTGGAGAGACAAGGTGGGTGAGGTTTCAGAGTAACAGCCGTGTTAGTCTGTATTCGCAAAAAGAAAAGGAGGACTTGTGGCACCTTAGAGACTAACCAATTTATTTGAGCATGAGCTTTCGTGAGCTACAGCTCACTTCATCGGATGCACATGAAGTGAGCTGTAGCTCACGAAAGCTCATGCTCAAATAAATTGGTTAGTCTCTAAGGTGCCACAAGTCCTCCTTTTCTTTAAGGTGGGTGAGGGAATCTGTTGTATTGGACCAGCTTCTGTGGGGGGAGAGACCAGCTTTCTAGCTCTTCCTCAGGTCTCTGTGTGACTTGTGGCAACTTGTTTGTGCCTCCATTCACTCTCTGTGAAATGGGGATAATGATCCTGTCCTAGTTTGTCCTGTGGGCTGTGACGCAAAATTAATTAATGTCTGAAATGCTTTGTGGTCCTCGGGAGTGAGGTGCTGTGGAGTGCCAAGTATAATCCATCCAATGAAGTGAGCTGTAGCTCATGAAAGCTTATGCTCAAATAAATTGGTTAGTCTCTAAGGTGCCACACGTACTCCTTTTCTTTTTGCAAATACAGATTAACACGGCTGCTACTCTGAAACAAGTATAATAGTAGTACCGACAGGGACCAGCTAGCTCACCTTGTTGGAGTAAGATGGGTCTCTGCTAGGAAGCTTGGAGGAGGCTTTTTTAAAAGGCTTGAAGCCCAACTACTGCCTGTGATTTATTTATGAATTCTAATGGCCCTCACAAGAAACTAATGAGAAAACAATGGGAATGAAATTAAAAACGGACAGAGAGATGGGAAGCACTGGTGTTTCAGCACATCTGCCTAAACTGTAGCAAAACACCATGAAGGAACTCTCTTACTGAAATCTTACCTGGCACAGGCACTCCTTCATGCTTCTAATAAGGCAGATTGACTCTTGTCTGCTTTCTGGCTCTATTGCTGTTCACAAGCTTTGTCAAACCCTTACCATAGCCAAAGGAACAAATTCCCCAAACTCATGCTATACATTTGTTGGTTTTGCCCATCTGTACCTGGGGAGTCAGCATGGTCTAGTTCAGTGGTCCCCAAACTTTTTCTGTCGTGCCCCCTTATCTGTTATGGAATTTGTCTCTCCCTCCTGCTGGGGCTGTGGTCGGAGGATGGGGCCACGACCAGAGGCCAAAGCCAAGGCTGGAGCTGTGATCAGGAGCTGAGGCCGTGGCTGAGAGTGGAGCTGTGACCGGGAGCTCAGGGCTGAGGCCAGAGCTGCAGCTGGAGCTGGGTCCAGGAGGAGGGCCCCCAGGAGCCCCAGACAGATTCCATTACCGGTAAGGGGAGGACATGACCAAAAAAGTTTGCGAACATGGGCAGTGGGTACAATAGACCAGGAAGGAATGCTAAACAATTTTTATAGTGGGGGTGCTGAGAGCCATTGAACCAAACTGTAAAAACTGCATATAATGGAAACCACTTCCAGCCTGGCAGTGCTGCACCACCCCTAGTTCCAGCACCTATGAGGCCAGGGGAGGCTAAGCCTCCCCTAAGCCAAGCCCTGGCCCTGCCATGCTGCGCCCTCTCCACCAAACTGACGTCCAAGCTGGTGGGAGCTCAGCTCCAGCCAGAAGCCAATGGCCCCACACTGGGGCTGGTGCTGGGAGCGGCCGGCGGACTGGTACTAGTACCAACGTTGGGAGTGGCTGGCTGGCTGGCACTGATGTTGGGGGCAGCCCGCAGGCCGATGCTCAACACTGGGGGCGGCAGGGCCAGGGCTCCTCCAGCTGTGCGGGGGGGCGCGCTCGGGGCTCCAGCGGATGCGGGGGCTGGTAGGGGCAGGGCCTTGGGCACAAGGGGTGGGTCTGCATGGCTAGCCTCCCTGAAAAGGGGGGGGCTCATGTACGCCCTATGTTTGGGGGACCATTGAACTAGACCATGCTGACTCCCCATGTGCAGGTGAGCAAAACCAGCAAATGTATGGCATGAGTTTGGGAGAATTTGTTTCTTTGGCTGTGGTAAGGGCTTGAGAAACATTGTGAATAGCAATAGAGATGGAAAGCTGACAAGAGTCAATCTGCCTTATTGAGAGCTTGAAAGTGTGCCTGTTCAGATTTTAGCGGGGCTGGGGCCGGAGCTGGGGTGGGGGCAGAGTGGAGCTGGGGGCAGAGCAAGGGTGGCGCTTCCTCCCGCCTGTCGTGGGAGCTGGCCCAAGCCCCACTGCGCCCCCTCAAACATTCCTCTGCACCCCTCTGGAGGGCAGGGCTTACCCCACAGTTTGGGGACCACTGGTCTAGTTGTTGGAGCACTGGATTGAGACTCAGGAGACCTGGCTTCCATTTCTGCTCTGCCACTGACCTGTTGTGGAAACATGGGTGAGTCACTTCATCTCTCTGTCCCTCTGTTTCCCCTCCCACCTTGTATCTGTAAAACACTCTACATGGATTGTAAACTCTTTGGGACAGGGATTTTTTTATGATGTGTTTGAATAGTGACCAGCACAACTGAGAGTGGGACCTGTAGATATTGTCAGCCCTTTGCCAATCACCAGTAGCGGTTGTTGGGGACCTACAGTTAGCTTCTTGTTGGAGGAGAAATCAATGATGTGGAC
Organism: Caretta caretta; assembly: GCF_965140235.1. Taxonomy (NCBI): domain Eukaryota; kingdom Metazoa; phylum Chordata; order Testudines; family Cheloniidae; genus Caretta; species Caretta caretta. The sequence goes on from NC_134217.1 coordinate 44,269,168, forward strand.
TTGTATATTCTTGTGTACACCAGTCCTTGAGCACAGTGTTCACATATGACATGCATGAAAACCCTTCTTTCAGAAATTTCATCACAAACTTTAGTGCCTGGTTCCCAAGAAGCAACTCTACCAAAATAATTAACTCTAGGTAGAGAGATTAGCACAGAGAGCAATTTCTCCTATTCTTTGCAAAAGCTCTCCCAAAAGAAATTGCATTACAAAACTAACAACATTACCCCATTTCTGCAAGGACTGCATGCTATTTCTGTGCGAAGAAAAAGAAATTGTAAGAACTTGTGTAACAGCACCATCTGGTGAATCCTGGCATATCAATATAAATAAACAATAAGTATTTAAAAAAATCTTTATATTCAGATGATACGTGATGCTTCTTCTGAGAAACCCACTTTACTTTACTTTGCTACAACTTGTGAAAGAGTTTAGAAATGTATCAAGTTACACAATTAATATGGAGATAGATTTAATGTGGCCTCAAAATAGCATGGCTGGGGAATGCAACTGAAAATAGTACAAATGTTTAAATACCAAGAAATACATATAAATACCAGTAACACCCCAAGATCAATATGTCCACACAACAGCTGGGAGGTATGGTTCCCACCTCAGGTAGATGTATACAAGCTAGCTCTGCTCAAGCTAATAAGCAGTGTGGCTGTGATGGCATGGGCAGCGGCTCAGGCTAGCCAGCTGAGTACTTACCTCAGATGGGGTTGTGTTTAGGTGGTGAGCTTCAGCTGCTGTCTGTGCTGTCAAGCCACGCTGATATATTTAGCTCACTAGCTTGAGCAGAATTAGCAAGTGTACACCACCCACCCCCTCCAAGTGAGGAAATGTATCTTTTGAAAGGAAATCCAGTGAAACGGGTTTGTGGTTGGTTTATGATTTGAAAAAATGAGAATTTATGTAACTTATAAAGTGGTATGGTTATTTCCATAACTCTTTGATGGTGTTGGGTGTATATGTGTATTCCTGGAATAGGCCCCTCTCTGCAAAATAATAGGAGACAAATCTAATGTATTGAAAATGTCTGTTCTACTGAGGTTCTTATTTTTCTTTCATGTGCTTCCTTGCAGTTTATATCATACTTTAGAGATTTTTTTCTCTATTCCAATCTCCTTCATTATACTAATTTTAGTTGTAATTTGTAACAAAAGTTTCAGACAGAAGTATAATTTTTTCAAAAATTTACAATGCCCCTTTAATTGCCACAATAATACATAAAACAAAAGGAGTCTGGGAAGAAGACAAGGCAGACATGTGAATTACAAAAACTAATTATTGACACTAAGTAAAAGTTTTTATACTTATATATTTTACATTTCATATGTGTAAAATTGAACAAAATAGTTTGGGTGTCTATATCAGCAGAGATATATGTGGAAGTTCATAGGAGAGTTAAGGTTGAGAGTCACTTAATCTTTAAAAGATAACAGTTATAAAGACTCTAAAATGAAGACTGTGATTGTCTTGACATTTTCTGTGCTTCATGGAGTTACAGGGTAGGATTGGGGGTCCAAATTTTGGGTCATCTGTGCAAGGGGTTCTCAAGATGCTGTCTCCCCTCCTAAAATTCGTCTTCATATAATCACTTTGTTCTTCTAAATGTTTTTTTGCGCACATCTGGGGCTCAGACTATGGCTCTACTCCTGCCTAAACTGATCTCAACTGGTTGGGATTTATCTCAGCTAGTGCATACTGCCCCTTTGGGGAGCAATACTGAAAAAGTGACTAAAGATCAAGTTTAGAACTTCAGGTCAGCGTGAGCTAACTGATACATCAAAATGTGAAATGCACATGGGCTCAGTAGCCATATGGTTTTCACGCAGTCTGCTGTCTCAGATTTTCTTTACTTTTGTATGCTAACAGTTGAACAGCTTACTCTCTGCAACACCAGATACCCACTCCAAACTTTCTTTTACTCTGTGCTCACTCTTGCACTGCCTTTTTCCCAGTCCATTTACTGCCTGTCTCAGCTCTCTTGCCGATAGACTCACTCTGCAGTCTCCATAAGTCAGAACAAGTTATATCCAACATAGCACATAAATACAAAAAAGAAAAGTCTTTTACAGGAGTCTGTCTGCTGTGAGTTGTATCATTATTATGCCACTGCAGTTGTTACCAAATACTAAACAGCCTTTTCCTCTCCCTTTTCAGTGTATTAGTTGCTTTCTTTCAGCCAGTATGGTGAGACTTCGGCTTTCCAGCACCATTGTTGTAGTTTTCCTTATGATTCAGACTGGATTCTTACTATTTATGTATGCTCGACATAGCAGCTTCATGCCTCAGTCTGAAGAGACGCCATCTCGGGTGCACATCCTTATTCTCTCTTCCTGGAGGTCAGGATCTTCCTTTGTTGGCCAACTGTTTAGCCAACACCCTGATGTCTTCTACCTGATGGAACCTGCCTGGCATGTGTGGGTAACGATGTACCAGAACAGTGCCAAAGTCTTACATATGGCTGTTAGAGACCTAGTCAGGTCTGTCTTCAAGTGTGACATGTCTGTGTTTGATGCCTACATGCCTTGGAAGAGAAACTTGTCCGATCTCTTCCAGTGGGCAGTGAGTCGGGCACTCTGTTCAGCTCCTGCCTGTGATTCCTTTCAACGCACCGACATTACCAATGAAATGGCCTGCAAGACCCTTTGTGGCAAGTACCCATTCAGCAAGGTGGAGGAAGCTTGCAAGACCTACAGCCACATTGTCCTCAAGGAGGTCCGGTTCTTTGATCTGACAGTTCTCTATCCCCTTCTCACTGACCTCTCCCTGAATCTCAAAATCATTCACTTGGTGCGTGATCCCAGAGCTGTTGCCAAGTCACGAGAACAGTCAGTAAAAGCCTTAGCTCGTGACAATGGGATTGTTCTGAGCACCAATGGCACTAAAGTGGAGGATAGCAAATATAAAGTAATGAAGGAAATTTGTAGAAGTCACATCCAGATCTATGAAACAGCTACTCAGAAACCTCCAAGATTTCTAAAAGATCGCTATTTGATGATCCGTTTTGAAGATCTGGTTCAAGATCCCTTATCAGAAATCAGAGACATGTATAAATTTGCAGATCTTAGACTGACCCCCAAACTTGAAAGCTGGATCTATAATATCACACATGGCCAGGGACCAGGAAAGAAAAAGGAAGCCTTCAAAATCACCTCCCGAGATGCAGTTAACGTTTCCCAGGCCTGGAGGAATATTCTTTCCTTCCAAAAAATTAAGAAAGTACAAGAAGTCTGCAAAGGTGCTATAAATATGCTTGGCTATAAACTTCTGGATTCTGAGAAAGAGCAAAAAGATTTGTCATTGGATTTAGTGTTGCCAAGACGAAGAAACCAGTTCAGTTGGTCATCATTCAATCCGAAAAACTAAGACATATTACTTTGAGAGGTTTTTTGGAAATTTTATTTATCTACTGTGCAATGTGCAGGTAGCATGAAAAGATTTGGCTGTCAAATTTAATCCTAGTCCTAGCTGCTATTTTTTTTTTTTTTTCAAGTGATGGAAGGTTTTGTTGGTTTTTTTCTTCAATTTCGCACACTGGAGAATGTGAAGCAAATGAAAAATGCGGCATGAGATTTGTCAGTTTGCAGACTTACAGCTGAGGTGAGCTGTTCTGAACACTGCATTTTGTAAATATTATGTGTTAAACTATATGTCTTTCAAAGGTGAATTAATGGAGATGGAAAATGTCTTTTGTATTTATTAATACTTTAATTTTTAAACCTTGATTAAACTCAGGATAACAACTGATTAAACATTTTAAGGAAATCTCAGCATCATCTCAAAAACAAATGCATGGAAATCAAGATGGCATAAATTCTCTCATGCTTTCTGCATTCTTTTTTTTAGTATCCCCTGATTTGTTATTGTCTTTGTATTCTCCCCCCGACACCCCTCCAAGCTATTTTGCAGCTCTGTGTTTTTTGAAAACTTGTCTGAATCTTTTTGTGATTTAATTTTCATTAGTGCAGATCATCCTGGGAAACCCCAGAGAACTGGGGTTACTTCTAAAAATGACCTATCTTTGGGTCAGCTGTGAAATCCTGAATTATTCTGTCAATAGATTTACCTGTGCTCTGATCTGAATGGCAGAGTTCTCACCAGCTGTTTGGTTAAGGCACTGGAGTAGAGCTTTTGCACTGGAGTATGGAATCTAAAAACAGAAAATAGAAGTAGAAAATTAGAATGAGGGAATCATCGTGGTAGTAGCCTGTTCAGAAGAATATGCTCTGTAACTCCATGACACACACAACAGGAACAGACCTGCTTCTACAGTCTGTAATTTACAGCTTTTTTTAAATCAAATTCTAGTTGTTGTACTGAAGAGTCAATTATTAATGAAATTCACCACAGCAAATATGTCTGCCTTTGAAGCTTGTCTGTTATTTATACTTCTGTATGCAATTCTTGAAGGAACAAATCTTGAAGCAGAAATAAAGACTAATTTTAAACTCTTCATCTGAAGAAAGGCATTAAATCATCTAACATTTAATCAGTTTTGGATACACAGTTAATATTAATTGAGGGAAATCATTTAACTTAATTTTGGAAGTGGTTTGGGCAAAATCTCAACTAAGTATATGTTAGGGCTGTCAAACTATTAAAAACATTAATCGCAAGATTAAAAAATAATCATGATTAATTGCACAGTTAAGCTGTAATAGAATACTATTTATTTAAATATTTTGGATGTTTTTCTACATTTTCAAATACATTGATTTCAATTACCACCCAGAATACAAAGTGCACAGTGCTCACTTTATTATTTTGGATTACAAATATTTGCACTGTAAAAACATAAGAAATAGTATTTTTCAATTCACCTCATACAAGTACTGTTGTGCAATCTCTTTATAGTAAAAGTGCAACTCACAAATGTAAATTTTTTTTTACATAACTGCACTCAAAAATAAAATAATGCGAAACTTTAGAGCCTACAAGTCCACTCAGTCCTACTTCTTGTTCAGCCAATCACGAAGACAAACAAGTTTGTTTACATTTACGGGAGATAATGCTGCCCGCTTCTTATTTACAATGTCACCTGAAAGTGAGAACAGGCGTTCGCATGGCACAGTTGTAGCGGTGCTGCAAGGTATTTACGTGCCAGATACGCTAAACATTTGGATGCCCCTTCATGCTTCAACCACTATTCCAGAGGACATGCTTCCATGTTGATTATGGGTTCTTCTTGATTACAATCCAAAGCAGTGCAGACTGACGCATGTTCATTTTCATCATCTGAGTCAGATGCCACCAGCAGTAAGTTGATTTTATTTTTTGAGGGTTCGGGTTCTGTAGTTACTGCATCAGAGTGTTACTCTTTTAAGACTTCTGACAGCATGTTTCACACCTCATCTCTCTCAGATTTTGGAAGGCACTTCAGATTCTAAAATCTTGAGTCAAGTGCTGTAGCTACCTTTAGAAATCTCACATTGGTACTGTGACATTGCACCCCATATTCTTCATAATGATATTATTTGGATATTGTAATAGCATAATTATGATGCATTTTATGCAAGACGGGTCATGTGAGCTGCCATTGGAAAAGTTATGATTTACTGAATATGATTACCCTATTTGTATGCATGTATTATTTTGTATCTGTATTTCAGATGTAGTTACACCTCAGTAATGCCCACTAGACAAGATGCTTTCAGCCTAGATAATTGGTTGGGAAGGGCCTATTCAGGACAATGAGCCATTAGGGAAAACAATAGGCCTTAGGAGAAGCTTATCTCCTACCTGGTGATGAGTCTTCCTGAGAACACTCCAAACAGCCTGTAAGTGAAGCTGCTATGACTCTACAAGGACAGGTGATCAGGCCACAATGATGCTGGACTCCATCTTGGGATGTCAGTATTTTTCCACAGACTGGTCTGGGAATCAAGCTTTGGAACAAAAGGTTCCCGCCATATGTAAAAGCTATATAAGGAAGAGAGTGACATCATCTGTGGTTCTTCACTCCTCACACGAGGACTCCTGGAAACACCTGAGGAACAAAGACTGAACTGGGGAAAGTGCTGGACACAGGCTAAAGAGATTTCTAGCCTGTGTATGAAACACCTGGGATTCCAAGCTGTAAAGCAAGTGCAGCTTGCCCTGTAAGAATCTGCAGCCTGCTTGTATCCTCTCCTAGGGTGAGAATCTGCTAATTTATATCCAGTTTATCTAGTATATTAAGTGTAGTTTGCGTTTTTGTTTATTTGCTAGATAATCTGCTTTGCTCTATTTGCTATCCCTTATAATCACTTAAAATCTATCTTTTGTAGTTAATAAACTTGTTTTGCTTTATCTAAATCAGTGAGTTGGAGTGAAGTGTATGGGAATCATAGTTCAAGGGGCAAAGGCTGTTGCATACTCCTCTCCACACTGAGGGAGGGGGGTGAACGTTGTGAGTCTACGCTGTACAGTTCCCTGTGCAGTGCAAGATGGTATAATTTTGGGTTTATACTCCAGAGCGGGTGTGAGCATGTGGAGCTGGGAGTTGCCTTGTCTGTAGCCTTCCTATGCAGGGTCTGGTCAGAGAGCCTGCATGTAACTGCAGCTGGGTGTGTCCCTAGCTGTAGGAATGCTGGTAAAAGTGCAGACTGGAGGGCTTTGCAGCTTGTCACAGCACTACAGTGTGAGAGGGAACCCAGGCTGGTGGATCAGTGAGCTCAGTGGTACCCCAGTTCCAGGTGGCACCCCAGGGGGAATCTGTCACAGATACCACCTTTGCGTTTTGTCAAATCTGCAGTGAAAGTGTTCTTAAATCGAACAACATGTGCTGGATCATCGTCTGAGACTGCCATAACATGACATGGCAGAATGAATGTAAAATCACAGAGCAAGAGACCATTCTCCTCCCAAGGAGTTGTCACAAATTTAATTAATGCATCTTTTTTTTTTTTAATGAGCATCATCAGCATTGAACTATGTCCTGTGAAATGGTGGCCGAAGCATGAAGGGACATACAAATGTTTAGTATATCTGGGACATAAATACCTTGCAACATCTGCTACAACATCCCATGCGAATGTCTGTTCTCACTTTCAGGTGACATTGTAAATAAGAAGCGGGCAGCATTATCTCCCATAAATGTAAACAAACTGGTTTGTCTTCGCGATTTGCTGAACAAAAAGTAGGACTGAGTGGACTTGTAGGCTCTAAAGTTTTACGTTAACATAAGAACATAAGAATGGCCATACTGGGTCAGACCAAAGGTCCATTCAGCCCAGTATCCTGTCTACCAACAGTGGCCAATGCCAGGTGCCCCGGGGGGAGTGAACCTAACAGGTAATGATCAGGTGATCTCTCTCCTTCCATCCATCTCCACCCTCTGACAAACAGAGACTAGGGACACCATTCCTTACCCATCCTTGCTAATAGCCATTAATGGACTTAACCTCCATGAATTTATCTAGTTCTCTTTTAAACGCTGTTATAGTCCTAGCCTTCACAACCTCCTCAGGCAAGGAGTTCCACAGGTTGACTGTACGCTGTGTGAAGAACAACTTTCTTTTATTTGTTTTAAACCTGCTGCCCATTAATTTCATTTGGTGGCCCCTAGTTCTTATGTTATGGGAACAAGTAAATAACTTGTCCTTATTCACTTTCTCCACACCACTCATGATTTTATATACCTCTATCATATCCCCCCTTAGTCTCCTCTTTTCCAAGCTGAAAAGTCCTAGCCTCTTTAATCTGTCCTCATATGGGACCCATTCCAAACCCCTAATCATTTTATTTGCCCTTTTCTGAACCTTTTCTAATGCCAATATATCTTTTTTGAGATGAGGGGACCACATCTGTATGCAGTACTCAGGATGTGGGTGTACCATGGATTTATATAAGGGCAATAAGATATTCTCCATCTTATCCCTTTTTTAATGATTCCTAACATCCCATTTGCTTTTTTGACTGCCTTTTTTTTCAGTCTGGTGGAAATTCTTTAGTATGCTACGGTTTGTTAAATATTAACGTCAATGGCTCAGAGAGCACCCACAGCTGATTTTTCTTAAACTGTTGCCTGGATCTTATCTGGGCTTGTGGATTTAAAATGTTTAACTTTAGGAGTTGCTGTTTAATATGCTGCCTAGTTACTTTTGGAATATAAAGTACTTAATTTCCTTTGTTAATTATATTATTCTATATTGCAAAGAGAGTCTTCTGAAGCCTCACATTGCCCTGCTTCACAATAGATTAATAGATTCCAAGGCCAGAAGGGAACATTGCAATCATCTAGGCCAGCATTACTCAAACTGGGGTCCATGGACCCTTGGGCATCTGCAAGGGTACTCCAGGGGGTCCATGGGCCCTGCTGATCAACTCTTCCCTCCCAGTGCCTTCTGCATGCCGCGGAACAGCTTTCAGGCTGTTCCTGAGCCTTGAAAACCCATCTTCTTCCTTCACCCACATAGCTCACAATCTACGGCAGCGGTTCTCAACCAGGGATCCGGGGTCCCCTGGGAGGGCCGCAAGCAGGTTTCTGGGGGGCTGTCAAGCAGGACCCATGTTAGACTCACTGGGGCCCATGGCAGAAAGCTGAAGTGCTGTGTGCAGGGCTAAAGCCCAGGTCCCTGGGAGGAAGAGGGGCGATGGGGTGCTCAGGGGAGGGAACAGAAAGAGGCGGGGAAGAGGAGGGGCAGGGGTGGGGCCTTTGGGGAATGGGTGCAGTTGGGGCAGGCCCTGGGCCTGAGCAGGGGCCTTGAGGGTCCACAGCAAAATTTTAAATCAAAATGGGGGTCCTCGGGTTACTAAAGTTTGAGAACCGCTGATCTAGGCTGTCCTCCTGTACAACACAGTCCAGAGACCTGCCCCAAAATAATTTCTAGAGCAGATCTTTTAGGAAAATATCCAGTGTTTATGTAAAAATTGTCAGTGCTGGAGAATCTACCACAACCCTTGGTAGATTGTTCCAGTGGCTAATTACTCTCACTTTAAAAAGATTATGCCTTATTTCAGGTCTGAATTTGTCTATCTTCAGGTTTCAGCCATTGGGTTGTATTATACCTTTGCTTTGATAGATTGAAGAGCCTACTATCAAATACTTGTTCTCCACATAGATGCTTATAGTCTGTAATCAAGTTACCCCTTAACCTTCTCTTTGTTAAGCTAAGTAGGTTGAGCTCCTTGAGTCTGTATCAGGATAAGGCAGGCTTTCTGATCCTTTAGATCCTTCTGATCCTTTAGTGCCTCCAACATGGCTCTTCTCTGAACCCTCTCCAGTTGATCAACATCCTTCTTGAATTGGGGACATCACAACTGGACATAGTATTCTAGCAGCGATCACACGAGTGCCAAATACAGAGGTAAAATAACCTTGCCACTCCTACTCAGGATTCCCTGTCTATACATTCAAGGATCACATTAGCCCTTTTGGACACAGCTTCACACTGGGAGCTCATGTTCAGGTGGTTATCCACTGTGATTCCAAAATCTTTTTCAGAGTCTCTGCTTTCTCAGGATAGAGTCTCCACATCCTGTAAGTATGGCCCACATTCTTTGTTCCTGGATATATACATTATATTAACCTTATTAAAACAGGTCATTGTCATGTTTCTGTCCTGGTAAATTAAAAACTTAACAGAACCCCCATATCTCTCCAGTGCTTTTTAGGGTGAGTCTCCAAGGCAATGAGAGACACCCAGTGGCTGTGCTTTAGGGTTAGTGTGCAGACACACAGTTTTAGGATGAGCACCTGAGATAAAAGTTTTTAAGGAGAGCACATGTGGTGGGGAGGGTTAATGTCAATGCACAATTTTATTGTATGTCTCACACTATCTTGTTTTTCTGCACATTTAGCATGTGAATATTTCCTTTGTTAAAAATGTCTGCCTTTTCTCATTACTGACAATGATTAAAGCCAAGAATTGAATTGGTTGGCAGCTGGTATCAAGTGGAGTGCCCCAAGGGTCGGTCCTGGGGCCGGTTTTGTTCAATATCTTCATAAATGATCTGGAGGATGGTGTGGATTGCACTCTCAGCAAATTTGCGGATGATACTAAACTGGGAGGAGTGGTAGATACGCTGGAGGGGAGGGATAGGATACAGAAGGACCTAGACAAATTGGAGGATTGGGCCAAAAGAAATCTGATGAGGTTCAATAAGGATAAGTGCAGGGTCCTGCACTTAGGACGGAAGAACCCAATGCACAGCTACAGACTAGGGACCGAATGGCTAGGCAGCAGTTCTGCGGAAAAGGACCTAGGGGTGACAGTGGACGAGAAGCTGGATATGAGTCAGCAGTGTGCCCTTGTTGCCAAGAAGGCCAATGGCATTTTGGGATGTATAAGTAGGGGCATAGCGAGCAGATCGAGGGACGTGATCGTTCCCCTCTATTCGACATTGGTGAGGCCTCATCTGGAGTACTGTGTCCAGTTTTGGGTTCCACACTAGAAGAAGGATGTGGATAAACTGGAGAGAGTCCAGCGAAGGGCAACAAAAATGATTAGGGGTCTGGAACACATGAGTTATGAGGAGAGGCTGAGGGAGCTGGGATTGTTTAGCCTGCAGAAGAGAAGAATGAGGGGGGATTTGATAGCTGCTTTCAACTACCTGAAAGGGGGTTCCAAAGAGGATGGCTCTAGACTGTTCTCAATGGTAGCAGATGACAGAACGAGGAGTAATGGTCTCAAGCTGCAGTGGGGGAGGTTTAGATTGGATATTAGGAAAAACTTTTTCACTAAGAGGGTGGTGAAACACTGGAATGCGTTACCTAGGGAGGTGGTAGAATCTCCTTCCTTAGAGGTTTTTAAGGTCAGGCTCGACAAAGCCCTGGCTGGGATGATTTAACTGGGAATTGGTCCTGCTTCGAGCAGGGAGTTGGACTAGATGACCTTCTGGGGTCCCTTCCAACCCTTATATTCTATGATTCTATGAAATACTCAAAATAACTTGCAATTCTATTTGATCTTTAGATGTAGACGTGAGGCTGAGACTAAAGATGTAACCAACTTCCTTTGTTTTCAGAAACAGAAGCCAGACTTCTCTAAAAAAAGGTGGCTGCCGATTCATAGGTGGGAAACTATAAGAAGATGGGGGATGTACAGAGCAGGTGGTGACTAAGGGGTTGCAATTGGAAGTGGGAAACATGCGGGAAGATGAGGTACAGAGGGATATGGGGAGCACACAGTGGCTATGGCGAACCTAGAATGCAGAATGGAGGGTTAAGATTAGGTTTAGAAATTGTGCTTAAATTAGGGTTAAGGGTTAGAATTTATAGTTGGGTTCAAGTTACGGTTTACCCCTAGAGTGAGGGTTAGGGTTAGTTGGGATTTAGGAGCTAAGGGGTTAGATTATAAGGGTAAGGTTTAGGGTGAATGGTAGTGATTAGTTTAGGGTTTAGTTCTAGTGAGAGGATGGGAGTGCAGGGTAGGGATTAGGTTAAAGGATTACAGTTATAGCTAGATTTCATAGATTTATAAGATCAGAAGGCACCATTGTGATCATCTAATTTGACTTCCTGCATAACAGAGCATAAGGTTTCCTTGAATTAATTCCTGCTCTCAGTCTACTAGCTGTGGTAGAACTAATGAGCGTATCTTTTAGAAACACATCTAATCTAAATTTAAAAGACAGTGATGGAGAATCTACCACATCTCTTGATAAGTGGTTACAATAGTTAATCACCCTCACTGTGAAAAATGTGTACCATTATTTCTAGTCTGAAATTGTCTAGCTTCATCTTCCAGCCATTATCAGACCTTTATCTGCTAGCCTGAAGAGCCTTCAATTACCAAATTTCTGTTCTCCAAAGATATTCTGAGTATCACAGCTAAATGCAAAGTGGAACAGATTGTTAGCATAAATAGTTAGCACAATCTGTTCCCGCTTGCATTTAGCAGTGACACTCGGAGTACCTTTCGCAGAGCTGAAGAGCTCTGTGTGGTTCAAAAGCTTGTCTGTCTCACCAACAGAAGTTGGTCCAATAAAAGATATCACCTCACCCACCATGTCTCTGTTCTCCAAGTAGGTACTTATAGATTGTGATTAAGTGAGTCCTTAACCTTCTCTTTTTGATAAATTGAGCTCCTTGAGTTTTCCAATCCTTTAACTGTTCCAATGGATTTTCTCTCTATCATCTCCAATTTATCAACATCCTTCTTGAAGTGTAGATACCAGAACTGGACACAGTAGTCACTGTTGCACAGATTTACAGAGAGATAATATAACCTCCTTATTCCTACTTGCTATTTCCCTGTTTATACATCCAAAGGTTGCATTAACCCATTTGGCCACAGCACTGCACTGGGAGATCATGTTCAGCTGTTTATCTACCCCCAAAATCTGTTTGTGTCACTGCTTCCCAGGGTAGAGTGCCCCATCCTGTAAGTATGGCCTCCTCCTCATGCTCCTACTTGTTGAGCAGGATGTAAAGCAGTCTGGTTATCACTATCCTTTTGGAATCAGAACCCTCTGCACACAGCACCAGGGGTGGCATGGACAGGATGTGTGGAGGAGTACAAAATCGTTTATGCAATCTTTATGCTGGGACTGGTTGAGTGGGGCCAATGGGCCATGGAAGCTATAGAGTTTGGGCCCTGTCACATGACAGAATCCCCTCCTGGTGGTAAGATGATATGGATGTGGTGAAAGAGACAAGAGGCATTCAGCCTGTTTGTATTTTAATCCCTTCGCTTGTGATTGGCTGATGGACACAGAGAGCTAGTGTAGGTTGCTTGTTTACGCCAGGTGCTTGTTGGGTGAGCAGCATTCTATAGTTAGCTGCCTGCTTATGCTGCAGGCTTCTCAGTGTGGTAGTGGCTCCTTTATCTCCTTTTATTGAGGGACTTCTCTGGGGAGTCCTGGCCTTGAGAGAAGGGTACACTAAGGATATGCCTACACTCCCCGACTGGATAGACATGCTAGCTCTGCTTGAGTAGTGCATGAAAACTAACAGTTAATCTAGGGGTAGCATGCACAGCAGCTCAGGCTAACCGCCTGAGTACAATCCTGCCCAGATGCCCCTACATTCTCAGGCAGCTACCCAAGCCACTGTCCCTGCTACCCCTGGCTATGCTGCTATTTTTTGCACACTAGGTTGTGCAGAGCTAGTGTGACACACACTTCCAGGTTGTGGGCAAGGCCTGCCGACAGGCTTACTAGGAAGAAGTGCAGGGAGGTGGCAGCAAGGAATCTGGCAGAGCAAACCTTGACTGCCTGTTCTAGGTCCTTGGGCTGCAGCAGCCCAGTTTAGAGATTGTCCCTGAGTTCCCCTACCAGCCACTTGTAAGGTGGTGTGAAGCCTCTAAGAAGGAGACAAGGATGACAGAACCCTGAGAGAAGGGAGTACTACCACTGGGTTTAGAATTGAGGGCAACAAACCAAACAGAGTATCAAATACAAACAGTATCTTATCCTGGAACAAGTGGAACTAAAACATGACCTGGCTGGAGAGCCAAGTCTCGAGAAACACTGCAGGACCGGAGCAACAGTTTCCAGTGGGGGTGCAGAAGGAGGAAACTCAACTACACCTAGGCATGAGGGAGCATGCCTATGGTGAGTCCACACTTCTGTAGGGAATAAAATTGACAATAGTATTTGGAAAATAATTTTCTAGACAGGCATTTGTCTAATGGTTGTGAACCAAATGGATTACACTCACTGTGCATGCATGGACACAATAACCAAGAGGGTTTGTAGCCAGCCATGACTCACTGGACTTATGTGGCTCGAGGGGCCATGTTATGGCCATTGACCTTAGAAATACCCAGGCACTGTATGTTCAAACCCAACCCTTGACAGAAAGCTGAAAAAGAATGGTAGGCATGTTGCTACAATCTGCCTGTGTCAAAGGGTGTGTTTTTAATGTATTTATTATTTTGGAAATATTTTATCTGAGTACACCAGAAAATTTACAAGCCACTCAAAGTATTTTCTAAAAGCAAAAAATTACACTCACAAATGCTTGCTGGACGTGGAGAGGGAAACAGGTGGTGGAGGAGAGGGGGGAAACAAAGGAGGTTCAGAGGCTGCAGCAAAGGGGTTAGGGGTTGGGGTTAAGGGGTAGGGTCATGATCGGGGTGGGGGGTTAGGGTTCAGGGTGAGGGTTACGGTTAAGGGGTAGGGTCAGTGTCGGGGGTGAGATTTAGGGCTAGGGGTTAGGGGCAGGGGTAGGGTTGGTAAGGGGTTAGGGGTAGGGTTGGGATTAGGTTCAGGATAGTTTTGCGTTAGGGTTTAGGGAAGGGTTAGGGTTAGGGGTTAGGGTTAGGGGGTAGGGTTAGAGGGTTAGGGGTCAGGGTCAGGGTCAAGGTCTGGGTCAGGTTTAGGGGTTAGGGTTAGGAGTTAGGGTTTAGGGGTCAGGATCAGGTTTAGGGTTAGGGTTTAGGGTGAGGGTTAGGGTTTAGGGTTAGGGATAGGGTTAGGGTTTAGGGTTAGGGGCTTA